>NC_138771.1:552362093-552962093 GCF_965119305.1 Pelophylax lessonae | reverse complement strand
CCCCAGGATGTCGGTGTCTGTTGAAAAGTGCAAAGACTGCCCAAGAATTTTGTCCGCCGACTGCAGAAGTGATGTCATGTAATGGTTAACTTTCCCTGTGTTTTTTCTTTTCTGAGCATGCCCAGTCTTGCAAATCTGCGGTCTGTCGGCAGAATTCTGTACTGACTGGCGAACAATCGTCCGTTCTGGTGTCGGCATACAAAAATTTAAATGCTTGCAAGAAAGACTCTTGTCCGCAGAATGTGCGCAGACAGCTGTCGGAGGCACCATACTAACAAGCGTACAATCGGCAGATCTTTCGTCCGCCGACGTTTGTATGCCGACGATCGGTACGTGTGTACGTGCCTTAAGTGAGTTTAAATACCACCTTAATCAGCCACAGAACCTGTGTAATTAATGTGTCCTGGTTTAAAGGGATGAGGTGGCAACCCTACTCTACACTAAGAACCGAGCGATGGAACACCACTGATCGCTCGGTTCCGACAGATCCCTGAGCAGAGAGATGGTGACTGTAATTCAGCAGATCTCTGCTCTGCCCCCTCCTCACTCACTGGAGCGATGAGCTGTGGAGGGGTGGGGAGCAACCAGCTCAGGCTCTCAGCGGCCCACTGAGAGGCTGAGCCGGGTGTCAGGCCAGGCACCTGGCGGATCTTGACTTCCATTGTCTTGATAACGCGGTGCCTGGACTGACTTCTGTGACTTCATCAGAGAGTGGACTTCATTCCGCTCTCTTGCTAAAAACGGGTCACATGAGTACAGAACAAACTGCACTCCTGTGATCTATAGGAGATGTACAGCCAAGCAAGTTTTGTCTGTACATCTCCTTTAAGCTGATAACACAACAAACAATTATAATTTCTCATGATTATATTGAACACACCCAATAAAAATTCACAGTGATGGGGGAAAAAGTTAGTGAACCTATAGACTAATTACTTTAACAAAAGCTAATTGGAGTCAGTATTTGCACACCTGAAGTCTAATTAATGAAATGAGTATGGAGGTGTGGTCCAGAGCTACTTTGATTGATAAAAGGCATTCAGACATTTTAAGATTGCTGTTCATAGGAAGCATAAGCTGATTTGAACCATGCTTAGCAAAAAAGAAATCTCTGAAGACATACGTTTAAGAGTAGTTGATCTGCATAAGACTGGAAAGAGATACAAAGCAATCTCAAAGTTTTTAGGTGTCCATCAGTCGACAGTTAGACAAATTGTCTTTAAACAGAGACAGTTTAGTACTGTGGGTACTCTTCCTACAAGTGGATGCCCAGCCAAGATAACTCCCAAGGCACAATGCAGAATCCTCAATGATCTAAAGAAAAAAAACACAAGTAACAGCTAAAGGCTGGAAGACATCACTGGAACTAACAAACATCCCTGTTTATGAATCCATATGTAAGTCTTTAAATGGGCAGAATACCATGAAGGAAGCTGTTGCTCTTCAAGAAAAACATTGCCACACGCATTAAGCTTCCCAAAGAGCACCTTGGCAAACTGCAATGCTGCTGGGAAATGTTTTGTGGAGTCATGAAACAAATTTTGAACGGTTTGGAAAAAATACTTATGTATGAAGTAAAAAGGGTATAGCTTACCAACATCAAAACATCACCCCAACAGTGAAGTATGGTGGAGGAAACATCATGCTTTGGATTGCTTTGCTGCCTCAGGGCCTGGACCACTTGCCATTAGAGATGGGACGAACACCTCCCTTTTCGGTTCGCAGCAGAACTCCCGAACAGGGGAAATGTTTTAACCTGAACGGTGAACCCCACTGAAGTCTATGGGAGCCGAACAGAAAAAATCAAAAGTGCCCATTTTGAAGGCTTATATGCAAGTCATTGGCCATAAAAGAGGTATTGTTGGGGTAATGTTTTGATGTTGGTAAGCTGTACCCTTTGTGCTTCATACATAGTGTTGTGTATTTTTCCCAAACAGTTCAAAATTTGATGTTGGATGAGAAGGCCTGGCTTGCAGTCTCTGGTGTACTTCATCTCAAAGGTGTTCTGTCAGGTTGAGGTCAGGACTCTTTGCAGGCCATTCAAGTTCCTCCACCCCAAACTCGCTCATCTATGTCTTTTTGGACTTTTTTTTGTGCACTGGTGCAAAGTCATGTTGGAACAGGAAGGGGCCACCCCCAAACTGTTTCCACAGCATAATAATCCCCCCTCCACCAAATGATTTGGTCCAGTACACAAAGCAAGGTACATATAGACATGGATGAGCGAGTTTGGGGTGGAGGAACTTGACTGGCCTGTACAGAGTTCTGACTTAAACCCCGATAGAACACCTTTGGGATGAATTAGAGCGGAGACTGCAAACCAGGCCTTCTCGTCCGACATCAGTGCCTGACCTCACAAATGCGCTTCAGGAAGAATGGTGCAAACATTCCCATAGACACACTCCTAAACCTTGTGGACAGCCTTTTTAGAAGAGTTTAAACTTCCTAGCGGTATTCCCGAGTGTGACTTGGGGTAAGATTTTAGAGCCAAAAGCGGTAACCCCGAGTCACACTCGGGGTAGCGCTAGGAAGATCGCTGGATGCTGGAAGAGGTTTTACTTACCTTTTCTCCGGGATCCAGCGAAGAATGCGAGCGGTATGCGGCGGCGGAGCTCTCTCCCGATCGTCTGCAAGCCCCGGCTTCCGTCTCCGGCGACGTGACGTCCGCCGGGGGGTGGAACCGGCGGCAAATTCGAATGTAAAACACACCAAACACACTGATACCGTTCAAAATAAAAAAAAATCACATTACATTGCCTCCCAGTGCCCTTTCCTGCAGTTTTACTGTACTTTTTATGTATATATATATGTATGTATATATATATATATATATATATATATACACGTATATATATATATATATATATATATATATATATATACACGTATTCATATACATATACATAATTCTTGTGAATGAGCAGCCCAAACCAATTGTATACATAATATATATATATATATATATATATATATATATACGTATATATATATATATATATATATACTGTATTTTCTGGCGTATAAGACTACTTTTGAACCTCAAAAAAATCCCCCAAAAATGGGGGGTCGTCTTATACGCCGAGTATAATATCTCCAAGGTAACCTAGGTATAATAATTACCGGTAGATGTAATCTCTCAAGACACTGGCTGTGTGGGAATCCTCTACTGGGATACCGTATGTACCGTAGCTTCGGCTACATACAGTATACCGCGCTGAGCCAATCAGGGAGAGCGATGTATTCTATTATTGAATGCAAAGCCTGCTCAGATTGGCGGAGTAACATCAGCCCGCCTCTCTGACTCTGCCAATCCGAGCAGGCTTTGCATTCAATAATAGAATACATCGCTCACTGTGATTGGCTCAGCGCAGTATACTGTATGTAGCCGAAGCTACAGTACATACGGTATACCGGTACAGGATTCCCGCACAGCCAGCGTCTTGAGATTACATCTACTGGTAATACTTAGGGTACCTTGGAGATATTATGAGAGATTACATGTATTACAGTACTAGGGTACCTTGGAGATCTATGAGAAATCTGATGTTTTTCAATGGTGTTGCCTTGCTTCGGAAGGGGGGTAGTCTTATAAGGCGAGTATAGCCCAAAACCTATATTTTAACTTGAAAATTAGGGGGTCGTCTTATACGCTCAGTCGTCTTATACGCCGGAAAATACGGTATATATATATATATATATATATATATATATATATATATATATATATATATAATATGTATACAGTTGGTTTGGGCTGCTCATTCACAAGAATTACATGCAAAATAATGGTACCGCTTTCAGCACCTAAAATCCAAAAGAATCATACCGCCAGGGAGGTTAAGCTGTTATAGCTGCAAAGGGTGGGCCAACTCAATATTGAACCCTACGAACTAAGACTGGGAAGCCATTAAAGTTCATGTGCATGTAAATGTGTCCCAATACTTTATATATATATACAGTATCTCACAAAAGTGAGTACATCCCTAAGTAAATATGTCCAAATTAGGCCAAATTAGCCATTTTCTCTCCCCGGTGTCATGTGACTCGTTAGTGTTACAAGGTCTCAGGTGTGAATGGGGAGCAGGTGTGTTAAATTTGGTGTTATTGCTCTCACTCTCTCTTACTGGTCATCGGAAGTTCAACATGGCACCTCATGGCAAAGAACTCTCTGAGGATCTGAAAAAAAGAATTGCTGCTCTGCATAAAGATGGCCTAGGCTATAAGAAGATTGCCAAGACCCTGAAACTGAGCTGCAGCACAGTGGACAAAAACATTCAGCGGTTTAACAGGACAGGTTCCACTGAGAACAGGCCTCTCCATGGTCGACCAAAGAAGTTGAGTGCTCATGCTCAGCATCATATCCAGAGGTTGTCTTTGGGAAATAGACATATGAGTGCTGCCAGCATTGCTGCAGAGGTTGAAGGGGAAGGGGTCAGCTTGCCAGTAGGAAGCCTCTTCTAAAGATGATGCACAAGAAAGCCAGCAAACTGTTTTCTGAAGACAAGCAGACTAAAGACATGGATTACTGGAACCATGTCCTGTGGTCTGATGAGACCAAGAAAAATGTATTTGGTTCAGATGGTGCCAAGTGTGTTTTGCAGCAACCAGGTGAGGAGTACAAAGACAAGTGTGTCTTGCCTACAGTCAAGCATGGTGTTGGGAATGTCATGGTCTGTGGCTGCATGAGTGCTGCCAGCACTGGGGAGCTACAGTTCATTGAGGGAACCATAAATGCCAACATGTACTGTGACATATTGAAACAGAGCATTGTCCCCTCCCAACATTACAACGACCCCAAGCACACCTCCAAGACGACCACTGCCTTGCTAAAGAAGCTGGGGGTAAAGGTTATGGACTGGCCAAGCATGTCTACAGACCTAAACCCTACTGAGCATCTGTGGGACATCCTCAAACGGAAGGTGGAGGAGCGCAAGGTCTCTAACATCCACCAGCTCCGTGATGTCGTCATGGAGGAGTGGAATAGGACTCCAGTGGCAACCTGTGAAGCTCTGGTGAACTCCATGCCCAAAAGGGTTAAGGCAGTGCTGGAAAATAATGGTGGCCACACAAAATATTGACACTTTGGGCCCAATTTGGACATGTTCACATAGGGGTGTACTCATTTTTGTTGCCAGCGGTTTAGACATTAATGGCTGTGTGTTGAGTTATTATGAGGGGAGAGCAAATTTACACTGTTATACAAGCTGTACACTCACTACTTTACATTGTAGCAAAGTGTCATTTCTTCAGTGTTGTCACATGAAAAGATATCATAAAATATTTACGAAAATGTGAGGGGTGTACTCACTTTTGTGAGATACTGTACATCTGCTATTACTGCATATACCTGAACTGCAAAGCTTTCAATTAACCTTGGCCTGTCGTGCTAATATCCACTTCATTGATTACTGACTGGCTGTTTTCCTATTCACCCTCATAAAATACTGCATATCCAGGGAAACAGGAGAAATGGCAATTCAAATACCAAATGCAAACACAGAACTGAAAGCCCCAGGAAGGGTAACATCTAAATAACAATATCTTAAACTAACCACTTGAGTCACTGGGCCTTTTTCTCCATTACAGTGTATTTCCACTTTTGCAGCCAAATTGGGTTAACGCCTACTTTATATTTGTTACATCTCCCCATTTACAAAGCATACCTTTAAAAAATATTTTAAAATGGCAGTTTACCTTTTTTAGATGTTCTTCTCTGCAAATTCCAACAATGTAAAATCCTACTAGTTCTCTTTGTTTATGAGGACGCAGAGAGCTGTGTTTGCCATAATTATTCTTGTCTGTACTGAAACCACAAATGTCATTGATTGTAAATGAGATTTTAACATTACCTGTTTTAGCAAAGGGTTAAAAAGTTAAAAGCATCTTAATGGGAACTGGATTTAGATCATCATTGGGACAGATCACAGTGGTTTCTTGAGATATTCTTGCAGACAGCCATGACAACTTCTCCTTAGGCTCCATTTACACCTGAGCGTATCATTTTCAGGTGTTTTTTTTTTTTTTTTTTTCAGGTGTGGTTTTTTTTTGCCTTTTTTGAGGCGTTTTTTGGGGCTTTTTTTCAGGCGTTTTTTGCAGGTGTTTGGAGGTAGGCATTGACATCTAACAAAAACGCTTGTAATATGCCAAAAAAGAAGCTCATGTACTTTTTTTAGCTTCAAGCGACAAAACTCTCAGATGTGAACAGGGGGCCATTGAAATAAATAGGATTTTGCTTGTTGGGCGTTTTGAGACTTCAGAGCTGAACGTTTTATGAGCTAAAATACGCTCAGGTATGAACAGGGCCTAAAAGACATCTAAAAAGAAACATATAAAAAAAACTTTTTAGGTATGCTGTGTGAATAGGAACACCTATGCTTTGGTTCTGCACCATTTACCTTTAACCACTTAAGCCCCGGAGGATTTGGCTGCTGAAGGACCAGGGCCTATTTTGCGATTCGGCACTGCGTGACTTTAATGGACAATTGCGCAGTCGTGCGACGCTGTACCCTAATTATATTGACGTCCTTTTTTTTTCTTTTGGTGGTATTTGATCACCTGTGCGATTTTTATTTTTTGCTCTATAAACAAAAAAAGAGCGTCAATTTTGAAAAATAACATTATTTTTCACATTTTTGTATATGAAATTCCCCCCAAAAAATGTAAAAATCAAAATGTTTTAACATTTTAGGCCAATTTGTTTTCTGCTACATATTTTTGGTAAAAAAAAATCGCAATAAGCGTATTTTGATTGGTTTGCGCAAAAGTTATTGCGTTTACTAACTAAGGGAAAGATTTATGTCATTTTTATTGTTTTTTTTTTAAACTAGTAATGGCGGCGATCTGCAATTTTTTTTGCAGGACTGTGACATTGCGGAGGACAGATTGGACCCCTGACTGACATTTTTGGGGGTACCAGTGACATTAATACAGTAATCAGTGCTATAAATATGCACTGTTACTGTAAAAATGACACTGGCAGGGAAGGGGTTAACTTTATTAGTGATCAAGGGGTTAAGTGTGTCCCTAGGGGCGTGATTCTAACTGTAAAGGGGCGTGGCTTGTGATGTAACCACAGAGACATACGATCCTACATAGCAGGATCGTATGATCTCTGCAGTTACATCAGGGAGAATGACAGACGGCTTTGTTTACATTAGCCGCCTGCCTTTTTCCCTCTCCAATGGGAGATCGCGAGTGGCCGGCGGACATCGGAGCTGCCGGTCACTCGTGCGGGGATGCCCGTGAACGAGCGGGAGCGCGCCTCCGGCGGCGCGTGCTCGCCCCCTACAGGCTCCTGGGTGAGCGATGTAGTACTACGTCGCTTTGCCCAGGAGGGGCTGACTGCCGCAGTAAATATACTGTGGGCGGTCGGCAAGTGGTTAAGCATTTGTAGTCTACCCTAATATATTAAAGTATATCGCTTTATTTGGGATAGATAGGGCTTTCATTTGATAGCAGATTTGAATACATCGATTTTTTTATTTCCTATGCAGTTTGGAAAAAGATAATTTCCCAAAGCAACTTTGAAAAAATTTGCATATCCACAGATATTTACCCCAAAATAAAACCAACAAAGTCTACTTTTTCAAACTATATCACATGTGTGTGAATTTTATGTAGTGCAGCAGAATGGTAAAGCTCAAAGTATACATTTGAGTTTTTCTTTAAGAGAGACTTTATAACTACAGCTACATCTACTGTCTCCCACCCTCATTCTAAGATGATTCTATCTACCCTGTAAAAGAAAAGATGTCTATTTTTACTTATTCTGTAGCTGCTCTGGTCTAGCACTGGCTAGAGAAGGCACAGCCAACAATGGCTGCCCCATAGTTAGTCTATGGGTGACGTCATCACCTAGGCTCTGCATCCATTCTTGCTGCCTCTCCTCTACACTGAAGCTGGCGCTGGGACCCAATCATGTGTCCGGACCAGAACCGCCTCAGAATAGCTAAGTATAGGCCTCTATATAAGTCAGGCATTGCCACTGCAGTTAGCTGACCTTTAGGTAGGCTGTAGGGTAAGACTCTATAATGTAAAAGGTCATGCATGTGTATCTTGTAACTCAACACAACTTGTTTTAGTGTTTCAGATGCCACAATTGTTTATCTCTGCTTCATTTTATTTACAGCTGTTGCCGTTTCCTTTTTCGTCGGTGGGCAGGATTCTGGCCAATTTCAGCCTTACCCCACCATGCACCAACTTCTGCTGTTAACAGTCCACCTCTTGATGGATTGTGCACCCCTCAGCATCGAAGAAGGACAATACATTTGGAGACCCCACCATGTTCCATCACTGAAAGTACAAGGATCAGTCTGGGAGTAAGGGATGAGAGCAGCATTTTATGATCAGCACACAGATAGGTGCTACAGATCCTCACATATATTTTCCCCCGGGAAATAACACAAAGCATTCAATCAAATTCCAGGTATCAATTTTCCAGTACAATTTACACAAGGGAGGCTGATTTTGAAGTGCTGGACAAGGATTAGCTGTGCATTAATTGTTTTATTGTATTTTAAAGTGTTTAAACCAATATTATTGGTGTAAAATGTTGCAAACAACTTGTGTTCCAGTGAACTGTCCTCTCAGGTTTATTGTTCCTGGAATTAAAGTTGAAGTGTTTTATTTGGTTTAAAGGGCAACTCCAAGCAAAAAGCAAAATGGGCCAATAGCTGCTGCAAAGAACTGGCAGCTCCCACTCACCTACAGAGGACAGCTGTTCACATGGCCAGCATTCATAGCTGGCACTGTCTATTTGGGCAGGACATACTGTCATGTCAGCTGGCCTAAAAGGGTATTTCAACAAAAGTATAAACAGACAGCAAGTATGCATAGGCTGATTCATTAAAAGATGACATGAGAAAATAAGAGCAAAAGTCCTTAAAGCGGTTGTATTCTCATTCTGATCACTTTTCTCTAAATTAATAATAGCAGGCTATGTTATTAATTGTAAATTTTTATTCTCCTCTTACCGGCTTCCTTTCCAAGTAATCGTTGTTTTTCTTTTAACCACTTGCCGACCGCTTACCGCATATATACTGCGGCACGGTGGCTCTCCCAGGCAGCAAGGGGGCGTGCTCCCGCCCCCCATCGTCAGCGGGGAAGCTGAAGCACGGGTCAGGCGGCTCTGATTGCCACCTGATACCCGTGATCACTCCCCGCTGAGGGAGAAGGACGGTCTGCTGTTGTAAATACAGCTGACTGCTCTTGTCCCTGGAATGGTCATAGAGCCCATGTGATCCTTCTATATAGGATCCCATGTCTCTATGGTCATTTCAGAAGCCACGCCCGCCACAGTTATAATCACTCCCCTAGGCTCACATTTAACCCCTTGATCACCCACAGGGTTAACCCCTTCCCTGCCAGTGTAATTTATTACAGTAAAAGAGCATATTTTTAGCACTGAGTACTGTAGTCACCGGTACCCCCAAAAGTGTTAAAAATGTCAGTTAGGGGTCCAATCTGTCCGCCGCAATGTCATAGTCCTGCAAAAAAACGCAGATCGCTGCCATTACTAGTAAAAAAAAAAACAAAAAAAAAACAACAATAAAAATGACATAAGTCTTTCCCGTAGTTAGTAGACGCGATACCTTTTGCGCAAACCAATCAAAATACGCTTATTGTGATTTTTTTATACCAAAAATATGTAGCAGAAAATGTTAAAAAATTTTGATTTTTAATTTTTTTTTGTGAATGTCATATAGCAGAATGTGAAAAATATTGCTTCTTTTTTTCAAAATTGTCACTCTTTTTTTGTTTATAGCGCAAAAAATAAAAATTGCACAGGTGATCAAATACCACCAAAAGAAAGCTCATCAATTGTATTTGGGCACAGCGTTGCACAACCGCGCAATTGTCCGTTAAAGTAATGCACTGCCGAATCGCAAAATAGGGCCTGGTCATTAAGGGGGCAAATCCTTCCGGTCTTAAAGTGGTTAAATTATGTCACCTGTGCATGCGCCGTTAGCCCTAATTTTTTGGCAAGCTTCTGCTGCTGAAAAAATGCTAGGTCTATGTCGGGGCTGCGCCATTTCCTACTGTCGTCGTCAGCCCCGAGATCCCTCAAGACTCTGGGGTAAGGCAGCAACAGGATCGGCTCCTATTTGATACATAAGGTTTCCTTAGTACCCGGGAATGAAAACGAGGCTTTGATACGGCGAATATTGCGCATGCACAGAATTATGGCCAGGGAAACATACTGAGGGCAGAAATAAGGTACTGCACAAACAGGGAAAACCTCAGTTGTGATGGCGGCAGCTAGGAACAAGCAAGATGCTTTCATAATCTCTTTATTTGTAAAAGTAAGAACGATTTTGATGCATACTATTGGTGGCTTTTTAATTGAAAAAAAAGGAGTTTCATTGATATAATGCTTAAATGTAGTATCAATGTCAGAGTTTACTACCGCTTTAACATGAACTCCATGTTTGTTCTTTTTTCCTTTTCATAGTTTTAATGTATCAACCCCTAAAGTTTGCTTCACTTTTATAAGATGAAGGTATGTGTAGCACATATTCTAACTTCTAATCTAATTTCAACCCCGCCTATCCTCTGCCCTTTTTAATGCCTTGTACACACGCATCGATTATTGGCCGGGAATTTTCGGCCAACGTCCGATCGGCCGATTTTCGGCTTGTTAGTATGATGCTTCCGACAACCGACTCCGACTTTTCGGCCGAAAAAAATTTGGTGTGCAGGCTATAAAATTTTTGTTGGCCGTCAACACAACGGCCGATTTTCCATCAGTCAGTACAGATTTCGGCAGACAAAAATCTGATGAGCAAGACTGGGCATGTTCAGAGAAGAAAAAACACACGGAAAGTAAACCATCACATGACATCACTTCTGAAGTAGATTTTTGTTGGCCGAGAAAATTCGTGTGCAGTCTAGGCACATTCCAACCAACAAAACACCACTCTGGACAAAAGTCGGACGATCGGTCAGCCGATAATCGTTGTGTGTGTTACGAGGCATAAGACTCGGTTCACACTGCTGCGAGAGCAAAGTTGTACTTTGCCCTGCAAATTCCTTCTGACTTGATCTGATTTGGATGCTATTTACAAGGGATGAAATCGCACCCAAGTCAGACCAAAGTAGTGCAGGAACCTTTTCTAAAGTTGGAGCGACTTGTGTAGCATTAGTTAAGACGGCTCTCACAGGGAAACATGGCATTTGACATGTCATGTAACTTGGGGTCTCACAAGTCAGATCCCATGTCGCAGCAATGTGAATCGAGCCTGAACGGACTTCACCTGAGCTGCAGCCAGGCCTGACCTATGTTTGTCAATCAACTCTACTTGAATCCTTTTACTTTTATTTAATGGAAATGTTTTTCTTCTGAATATTTAAGATGTTATATAGTTTCCCGGGTGTCTCTTAAACCCGTTTGGGCTTTTTACCTTGATGGGACAACAATTTGTGCTCTGTCTGTCTTCCTGCAAATTTGGGCACTGTCTTTAACCTAGCTAATTCCCCCTTCTACTCCATGAATCCTGCAGATTGACCAAGGCTCCCTTTCCTTCTCTCTTTTTGTAAATTTCCACTGGAGTTCTGGAATTAAATAGAACAGCTGAGTTCTAGTGGCTTTCTTCTGGCAATGCCTGACAGCATGCATTTAAGTTGTACCTGAATGCATCCTTATGTACAAAGGACAGCCATTTCTTTGGCTATATTTTGTGGGTAAAAGAAAGTTATCAGCTGTAGGCAGAGAAACTCCAAAGCAAGAAGGACTGGATCCATTAGGCCTCACTTCTTCCACTTCACAAAAGGAACATCCCCTTTGAAATCTTTTTTCTTCTAAAACATTCGGACTGAGGTGTTCCTAAACTGCAGTATCACTAAAAACTGTATTAATCAGTCTTTGATTTCATAACCCTGATTCACACAAGCCTTCTGCGTTTGTTTTATTTAAATTCAGGGGAAATCGATTTATGAAGTTTAACTTTATACTTCCTAGATCACTTTCTTTTGCATTTAAAGGTACAGTAATACCTTGGTTTGCGAGCATAATTTGTTCCGGAAGCATGCTTGAAATCCAAAGCGATTATATCAAAGCGACTTACCCCATAAGAAATAATGGAAACTCAAATGATTCATTCCACAACCATTTATTTATATAAAAACTATTATGGCAATACAAAATACAGTATGAAGTGTACTATGTAATTGGGTCCATGTCAGGTGCCCGCCCCCTCCCCTACTAATGCTAAAAAACCCTTTTAATATCTTATATAATCCTCTTTGTTTCCCAATGATAGCTGCTCCGTTCACTGTGTTTTCTAAAAGAAAGCTGGCTTTACCTGATTTCAGAGCGCCGCTCGGCCGTCACGTGGCCGGCCGGCTCTCTCCTCCTCTCCTCCTGACTGACGCCAGAGGGGGAATCTCGGCTCCACCTGCTGCAGCTGCCAGGCAGGGAGAGGAGAGAGGCAGCGGGTCACATGACGGCCGAGCAGCGCTCTGAAATCGGGTAAAGCCAGCATTTTTTTTTTATAAAGTAACAGGGGCACAGTGACAGGGGCACCTAGCATTGGGAAACAAAGAGGATTATAGCAACATATCAGTGTGGGTTAACAAACACTTTAACATTGTGACTGTCATTCTTTTTTTTACATTAAAACTACTGCTCGGATATTACTCGTACATCAAGACAGCGCTCGTAAACCAAGGCAAATTAAAAAAAAAAAAACTTTGCTCGTCTTCCAAAACGCTCATAAACCGCGTTACTCGTAAACCAAGGTCTTACTGTAGGTGGGTTTAGAGGTGCTCAGCAGAGATGGGCTCAGGCGTGTTTAGGATCCTAGTCCTAACCCACCTGCCTGATCCCGCCAGGAAGCCGACACTGGACATGGCTAATCACAGGCATTGGGACATTTCTGGGTCTGTGCAGCTGCGGACCGGAAAATGTCTCACTGCCTGTGATTAGTGGTGTGCAGTGTTAGCTTCTTGGCAGGATCGGGCAGGTGGGTTGGGGGCTAGAATCCCGAACACGCCTGGGCCCATCTCTAGTGCTCAGAGTATCTAATCTGCTCCTCGATTCATTGATTTTTATTTCTTAATGCAGCTAAACTTGAAGACACCTGAACAAAAGTGAGACACAGTGTGAATTCTGCCATTTTAAATTATTAACCGTATTTATATATGTTTAGAAATGGTCTGTAAAAATATGTCTAGCCAAAAATAACAAGATAAAAATGAATCACCCACCAGAAATAAAATGTATGGGACATTTTCAAGCAGATATAAATGCATAAAGTGATTTAAAAATGGCATAATTCACACTGTGGGTTACATTCCTTCAGGTGCATTCAGTTTAGCTGCATTTAGAGTAAATAAAAATCAGTGCATCCAGGAACAGCTTAGGGCTCTTTCACACAGGCGGACCGTTCAGATCTGCCTGTCCGTTTTTTTGGCAGATCTGAATGGTCCCCCCATGCATCCCTATGGGGCATCGGATGTCAGCGGAGACATGTGCGCTGACATCCGATCCGTCAATTCTGGACGGATGGAAACCCTATTTCTCTTACGTCCTTCGACAGTCGCCGCCTCCTCTAAGTCATCACTATTGGGTATTGACTTCCGCTCCCCAGGAGTAGCTAGGCATAAGACTTAGTCAAAAGAACAAAGGCATTTGCATATACACACCCATGGGGGCTGTCCCACTGGTCAATACCCCCTGCAGTGACCACTCCCAACTCAGTTTCTTTCTGCCTAGCGTCAGGAGTAGTTAGGCTTCCCTGTGCTGGGGCTACAGTCTCAGCCTTTCTAATCTTTTTTATTTGATTTTCTTTGAAAATGTCAGTTTTTTCTTTGATTTACTAGCTGTTTATTTTGTCAGCTTTGGTTTTAGTCGATTCTTCGGATGAAAATGGATTCATGCAGAGCTGGGATTCGGACTGACCGCCCTGGTTTGCCAGGGCTGAGGGTCAGAGGGAACCCCAGCCCACCATCGAGCGTTCAGCCGTGGTTCGTCCTGACATTATGAACGACCCATCCCTGCTCGCAGCAGGGATGCAGCCGTGAGGTGGCTACCTCACTGGACACATCTGCGGTGCTGCAGTGTATTGTCCCTGGCTAACGGCATTCCCTGTCAGATGAGAACAGCTGCTTTCCGTTCTGAGAGGCTCCCCACGCCATCTGGTACAGGTAAGTACTTCTGTGTGGGGCCTCTGTGTGGGGTGGCAGTCCTGTGTTGCTGTGTGTCCCCCATGTCTGTGCCAGTGTGGGCCTCCCTGTTTGTGATCCCTGTGGGGTCTTTTTGTACATACGCTATGGTGCTGTGTGTTTGTGGGAGCCCTCTTCCCTGTGTCACTTAGGTGTTTCACTGGGGGTGCAGACGATGTGTGTGGCGGCCGCAGCGGGGGAAAAACCACGCGGTCCGCTATCTTTACTTTGGGCAAGCATGTTGGCTTCACTGTGGGCTGTATTACATGCTGTTTTGGCGCCATCCGGCGCCATCTTGCGTGTGGCAGAACGATCGTTCCGCACATGTTCGGCGGCCATTTTCCCAAAGTCTCCTATTCAGTTCTATGGGCAGCCATTTTCCCTGAGTCCTTTGCAGCTTATAGTTCAGCCTCTTATGACCTCACTTCCGTTTCCTCTGAAGCAGCAACCTAGGTGGTAACACTCTGTGGGCTCTGCAGACTGTCTCTTCCATAACCTTCTGTTTTGTCATTTCTGGCTCAGTTTTCTACTCCTATTGGCGGTCTTTTGTCACTGTTCACATAACGGTGGGCTGTGCACTCCGCAGCGGTGTTAAAGGGACAGTTCCCTTTTTTATTGCACTGTTATTTTTCACCTTGGGCAATGGATTCTCAGGACAACAAATTCCCTCCAGCCCTGGTGGGGGACCCCAGTCCTGCTGTGGCCCCAGTTATGCCTGATTTGGCCGCTGGAGTGGCGTCCTTAGTGTCCAAAATGGAGTTGCTGATGGCTGAACGTGCTGCTAGGAAGAGGCCCAGATTATCTCTCTCCTCTGATTCAGATGGTGATATGGCTGCTGCGGCGGGCATGCCCTTTTCAGGGTCTCGCTCATCCTTAGACCCGCTGGGGTCTGAGGGGGAGGGGGAGGTGGAGGGGGTTGATGATTCTCCCCCGGGGTCGCCTGAAGAACGCGCGACCATGGATGAATTGATTGTTTCTGTTAAGGAAACACTACATTTGGAGGATGAGCCCAATCCTCCAGGCATTGTGTCCTCATTTGGGACACACAGGACCCGCAAGTCAGCGCAGGTTTTTCCCTGCCCAGCTGAGTTTCATTACACTGTTAATGAACTGTGGCGCACTTTGAAACGGCCCTTCCTGGTACCTAGTCGGTTTAAACTGCTTTATCCTTTTGCACCGGCTACGGAATCACTGTGGTGTGTGCCTCCACAGGTGGATCACACTGTGGCCGTGTTAAACAAGGCTACCTTGATTCCTACTGAGGAGACCCCAGTTTTTCGTGATCCCACGGACAGACAGTTGGAGTCTCTAGCCCGCCATTCCTACACGGTGGCGGGTTCCTTGCTCAAACCTGTTTTCGCGTCCGTTCTGGTGGCTCAGGCGGTGACTGATTGGACTAAGGTGCTTAGGAGCAACCTCGTGTCTGATTCTGTTCCACCTGCCAGGCTCGCCATGGTGGATCAAATTCACCAAGGAGTCATGTATTTGTGTGATGCGGCCTTAAATGAGGCCCCTTTGGTAGCGCACCTCTCTAGTGTTGCGGTGCTTAACCGCCGACTGATCTGGCTGAAGAGCTGGTCGGCGGACCAGTCATCTCGGAAAACAGTTGCTGATTTTCCCTATGCTGGTTCTCGCCTTTTTGGTGAGGCATTGGATACCTTGGTAAAAGGCGTCACGGGGGGCAATAGCACCTTGCTGCCCCAGAACCCGAAGAACAAGTCCTTTTGTGGCAAGCGGGGTTCTACTTCTCGATCCACTCAGGGGTCCTTTCGTGCCTTTCTAAACCAATCCAAGGGCAAGCCCTTCAAGGGCCAAGGTAGCCAGAAGAAGCCTTGGGCAGGCAAGCAGAAGTCCGGCAATGCCGGCTCGGTGGGTCAACCCGCCTCTGCCTGAAGGGGCGCCCTCACCCGTTTCAGGGGTGGGGGGACGTTTGCGTGGTTTCCTCCAACCTTGGTTTCTACGAATTTTGGACAGGTGGGTTCAGGAAATCATTCGATCAGGGTACAAGATCGAATTCCTTTCCCCTCCGGCGGACATATTTTTTCCCTCAAATCTTCATTTGCCTCCAGGGCGTCTGCAGGACCTGCATCAAGCGGTGCAGGACCTCCTTGCCCAGGGGGTGATTGTCCCGGTGCCTCATCGGGACAGGTTTCGGGGATTTTATTCCAATCTGTTCACTGTGCCCAGAAAGGAGGGCAAAGTGAGTCCTATTCTGGACCTGAAAGCACTGAACCGCTTCGTGCGCGTTCGAAAGTTCTGTATGGAATCTCTTCGTTCGGTGGTGGCCTCCCTGAGTCCGGGGGAATTCCTGGCCTCTATAGACCTGAAGGATGCGTACCTACACATCCCCATTTTCGAGGGTCACCAGAGGTACCTTCGGTTCGCAATAGCGGTGGAGCACTATCAGTTTGTGGCGTTACCTTTCGGTCTCGCTTCGGCTCCAAGGGTCTTTACCAAAGTGCTGGCACCGGTTCTGGGCCTGCTAAGGGCTCGGGGCATGGCGGTCTTGGGGTATCTGAACGATCTCCTACTAAGGTCGAGTGTCAGCCAGGACCTACTGCGCGATCTGTCCACCACGGTACAGACACTCCAGGAGTTCGGATGGACCATCAACGTACAGAAGTCGACGTTGTCTTCATCGGTTCGTCTTCCCTATCTGGGAATGATCCTGGATTCTTCTCAGGCAAAGGTGTTCTTGCCGGAGGACAAGCTCCGGACCTTGCAGGATGAGATCAGGTCCCTCAGGGACAATCTGTCCTCTTCACTCAGAACCTGTATGCGGGGCCTGGGGTTGATGGTTTCGGCCTTCGAGGCGATACCCTTTGCTCAGTTTCACGCACGGTCTCTCCAAGCGGAGATCCTGGCCAGGTGGGACAGACTACCTCAGTCCCTGGATCTGAGTGTCTCATTGTGTCGCTGGACGAGAATGGATCTTCTGTGGTGGCTCCAGTCCCCGGTGGTGTCGGAAGGCAAGTCCTTCCGTCCGTTACTGTGGACAGTGTTTACCATGGATGCCAGCCTGTCGGGCTGGGGTGGAGTCCTGGGCAACCTGTCTGCCCAGGGCACTTGATCGGAGGAGGAATCCTCCCTTCCGATCAATGTGCTGGAATTGCAGGCGATCAAGCTCTGTCTCTTCCAGTGGTCGGACCGACTTCGGGGGCCGTCCTGTTCGGGTACAGACGGACAATGCTACCGCAGTGGCTTACATCAACCACCAAGGGGGCACCAGGAGTGCCCGGGTGGTCCGGGAGGTGACCGACATTCTGTCTTGGGCCGAGACTCATGTTCTGGCAATTTCAGCAGTTCACATTCCGGGTGTGGAGAATTGGCAGGCCGACTATCTGAGCCGCCAGACCCTGGACCAGGGGGAATGGTCCCTGCACCCAGAGGTCTTCCAAATGCTGTGTGCGAAGTGGGGATCCCCGGACGTGGATCTGTTCGCATCTCGGCTAAACCAAAAGGTGGAAAGGTTCGTGGCAAGAAGGCGCGATCCTCTGGCGGACGCCTCGGATGCGTTGGTGTCCCCTTGGCATCAGTATCGTCTGATGTATGCCTTTCCTTCGATTCAGTTGTTATCCAGGTTCCTCCGCAGGTTAGCCTCGGAACCGCACCTGGTGATTCTGGTGGCGTTGGACTGGCCACGCCGGTCCTGGTAAGCTGACGTGGTTCACCTGGCAGTGGCGCCTCCGTGGCGCCTGCCAATGCGAGAAGATGTACTGTCTCAGGGACCGATCTTCCATCCTGCTTTACAGTCGCTGCCTTTAACGGCCTGGCTGTTGAGACCCAGGTCTTGAGGGACAGGGGTCTCTCCCCTGAGGTCATTCCTACTCTGATTAAGGCTAGGAAAACCTCATCTCGCAAAATCTATTACCGTACCTGGAAAGCTTATTTCGCCTGGTGTGAGTCCAGGGGGTTCTCCCCTCGCTCTTACTCGGTGTCGAGAGTGTTGGCTTTCCTCCAGTCTGGGGTGGACCAGTGCCTGGCGCTGGCCACGATAAAGGGCCAGGTGTCTGCACTGGCTGTTCTTTTCCAATGCCCTGTGGCGTCTCATTCCTTGATTTGCACCTTCATTCAAGGTGTGTGACATTTGGCTCCTCCCAGGAAGAAGCCTTTACCTCCATGGGACTTGAACTTGGTTCTGTCCGTGTTGCAGCGTGCTCCCTTTGAGAATATCCGGGAGATATTGTTGCCTCTGCTGTCTAAGAAGGTTGCCTTTTTAGTGGCGATCACTTCGGCTCACAGAGTTTCAGAGCTGGCGGCGTTGTCCTGCTGCTCTCCTTACTTTGTAATTCACAAGGATAAGGTGGTCTTGCGTCCACATTCCTCTTTTCTTCCTAAGGTGGTCTCTGAGTTTCACCTTAATGAGGACATTGTCCTGCCTTCGATTTGTACGAAGCCTAAGCATCCTAAGGAGGTTGCTTTGCATTCCTTGGATGTTGTCAGGGCGATCAGGGTTTACCTGTCGTCTACGGAATCCTTTCGTAGGACGGATTCCCTCTTTGTCCTTCCTGAGGGACCTCGGAAGGGCATGCCTGCGTCTGCAGCGACTATTGCCAAATGGATCAGACAGACCATTGAACAGGCTTATGCTTTGAAGGAACGGGTTCCACCCTCCCCTGTTAAGGCGCACTCTACCAGATCTTTGAGTGCGTCCTGGGCCTATTGGCATCGTGCCTCAGTGGCCCAGGTGTGCAAGGCTGCGACTTGGTCGTCGGTGCACACCTTTTCCAAATTCTACAAGGTAGATGTTCTGGCATCAGCTGATGCCTCCTTTGGCCGCAAAGTTCTCAGTGCGGCAGTGCCATGAAGGACCCTTGTGTTTTTTTGTGGGTCCCTGGCTGTTGGTGCTTGCTTTCCTGGGCTGTTGCTCCTGTTGAGCCTTGTTTTTTCTGTTACCCAGAAGGTTCCCTTACTATGCTGGTAAGGTTCCTTTCTCTGATGTGGGTACTGCGTTGCCTTTTCTACAGTTGCGTCTTCCACTCCTCATGTCTACACTGCTTTGGGACATCCCAATAGTGATGACTTAGAGGAGGCGGCGACTGTCGGAGGACGTAAGAGAAAACTGAATTTTTGTAAAATCTTACCTGTAAAATTCCTTTCTCTGAGTCCTCCGACAGTCGCCGCCCCCCCCCCTCTTTTGGGGTTGTGTTCTTATTACCTCCTGCTATGCTACCAAACTGAGTTGGGAGTGGTCAATGCAGGGGGGTATTGACCAGTGGGACAGCCCCCATGGGTGTGTATATGCAAATGCCTTTGTTCTTTTGACTAAGTCTTATGCCTAGCTACTCCTGTGGAGCGGAAGTCAATACCCAATAGTGATGACTTAGAGGAGGCGGCGACTGTCGGAGGACTCAGAGAAAGGAATTTTACAGGTAAGATTTTACAAAAATTCAGTTTTTCCATCCGTCCAGCGGATGGGATCGGATGAGAATGGACCAACGGTCCGTTCCCATCCGATTTCCCCCATAGAGATGCATGGGGAACTGACAGCTGGGTCTCCGCACACAGCGCGAAGAACAGCTGTCATCCCTCCTGCTTAGCGGGGGATCGGCGGATCGATCCCCCGCTGAGAAAAACGGACTCCGTCCGACGGACGGATAGTGTGAAAGGGGCCTTAGATACTATGAAGTCATTTAAACCCACATACCTTTAAATGCAAGAGAAAATGATCTACAAGTATAACATTTGTTTATGTCTGTGATTATTTTCATACCATAAATAGAGTAGCACAGTTTAAAATAGCAGCTTCAGTTCAGAGAAGGATGACAACCTACAAATAAAGGCTGCTTTCACACTGCTTCAATGAAGAAAACATTGTAAAAACACACACATTTTTTGTCACATTTTTAATGCATTTCTGCCATGTTTTCGGGACTGACTTCAATCATGAAACTTGAACTAAAAAAACGGTGGGTGCATTTTTGATGCGTTTTCCATAGGAATAAATGGGAGAAATGCGTTTTTGGTGTGCTTTTGAAATGTGCACCAAGATGCAGACCCCAGGACTTTCAAAAATGCACCGCACCTGCAGCGCACTATTGTAAAGAGTTCCATAGGATTTAAAAGGATACACTTTTAATGCATTTTTCTTCTGCTTCTCTTACCCTAAAAAAAAACATAAAAAAACAGATCAGTGTGAAAGGGCTCTCAGGCAACTGAAATATGTCCATTTACAAATTCCACCATTATGTCCTCCAACAGACGAGAGTAAAGAGAGTAACGGGTTATTATTTTCTGCTAAAAAGACATTAAACTTTCATACTGAGTAACTATATGCAAGTAATATATAATTTCAAATCAATATTACATTTTCAGAGAAATGTTATTATGTGTACATTGCAATTTTTCTGCATCCTATTGTTATCATGCTGTTATTTTTGTAATAAAATATTACAATTGTCTATAAAGAAATACAGTAAACATAATGAACCATGAAATGTGCTTTATATAAACACACACCTGTCTGTGCCTTTTGCCAGTATCCTTGATCTATTTAAATTAGCTGGCATGGACTTTGTTTATCAACCTGACTTATATATTATTTATTCACATGCTTTGGCAGCAACCAAGTTGAGTCAAACTGTACTTCCAACTGAATGTGATAGGATGTTCTGAAGATGTAATCAGATCCTAAATATTTGTTTACAATATGTAGCACCGCCCCCTTGAGGACTGCTGGATAACACACTCTCGGGTCCCCCTGGGTTACCGTTAGCAACACTGGCATCCACAGATTAACACTTTACTTCTTGGCTCAGTCAATGATCAGTCCAGGGGTATGTCGTTTTTTTGGTGTTTTATTTTAAATAGGGATGGGAGAAGGGAAGAGTGGGATACTCCAGATCAAACTATTTACAATGGATGAAGATGCAGCCAGGCTGCAGATTCACCTTGCCACTAGATAAATTTAGGTTAAGTCTCTGTCCAGACGACTTAGTTGGGTAGATTATCTTCAGGATAACCACCTAGTATCCCCTTTCACTCCACAGATTGACACCCGTCCTCTGACCATCCTACACCGGAGTGGCCCCCCTCAGGTCAGGCCCCTAGACACAATGGCACGAGGCAGCCACCACCCTCCCCTCGGGACTCTGCTCACCAGCCAAAGAGCCCGCAGCACATGTGCTCCTGGCTTTTATACAGTATCCCATAATGCACCGAGACAGCCAGTCTCTACCATACACCGGGACTGTATCAAAGCCTGTGTACCCATTGATCAGGTTTCCTCCCACTGTCCAACATGCCAGTGTGAAACACTATGGACCAGTGTGAAACACTATCTAGACCCAATGAATCACACACTGAGCAGACCTAACTCACAGATCCTGCTCTCTAGTAGGCAGAAAGCAATATAGATTCTCCTGCTGCTCCTCTGAAAGGCAGACATAGCCAAAACTATACTCTCTCACTAGCACCTACCTAGGAGGGTGCTACAAATATAAAGAAAGATATTTTATAATACCTGGAAGAACTGAAAGTTTATGATGGCAGTAGCTTTATGTCTACATTCATTTTCTAACCTATTCTTAATGCATTGTGCAAAAATGAAAATCAGCGCAATCGATAATTAATAAATTATATATAAAAACACTAAGCTGCTACACCAAAACTTTTTCACTAAAAAGTAAAGAGAATAATAGTACGCGGGGGTACAGCGCTAAAGTGAAATGTGCCTAAATATAATAAAGTGCTAATAAAGTGCCTAATAAATATATGACAACATCCAAAAATATTTGATGTAAAGTGACAGGTGCTATTTAAAGTGCTTGACCATAAAGATAGCAATATATCAAATAAACAAACAATATGAAGCTGCAATCAGTATATTCATAATGATGCACAATTAGGTGCAAGTGCAAAAAGGTGCCAAGAGTGAGAATAAATTAATATAAATATGACAAGTCCATACAAAAAAGGTGCAAAATAAGCAAGATGAAGTGCTTGTCCACTCTCAGTGCTCGTGTGTCCACCACCACATCTAATGGATAGCCTCTCACCTTCCCACAGGTTCAGAATGCAGTGGTAATACCGGTGGTAGTAATCCTTGGTGGGGATATCCTTATTGAACTACTCATCCAGCAGATAATCAATATTCCCATTTAGCAGATAATCAATATTCCCAGGGAATATTGATTATCTGCTGGATGAGTAGTTCAATAAGGATATCCCCACCAAGGATGTTGTCATATATTTATTAGGCACTTTATTAGCACTGTATTATATTTAGGCACATTTCACTTTAGCGCTGTACCCCCGCGTACTATTATTCTTAATGCATATCTCAGCCCAAAAAATAAAAAAGTAATATATTGCAACAAATTAGTCCTTATTGTGGATGCATTCGTTTTCATTTTCCGTTTCAAAAAATGTTCTGCAGCTACTAAAAAAATGACAGTTTATCTTTTATGTAAAAATGCAGTGTCTGTTACTTCCTATGAACTAAATTAAATGTACAAACAATGTTATCTTCCTTCTGTAAATTATTAATCCCCCACCCACTTTGTGTAAAGAAGAAAAAAAAAAGACATGTCTGAAATCCAGCCTGGAAGACAACCATGGCTCCCTCTATAATTACAGTGGAGTAAGCATAGCCACCCAGGGACAGGAATTGTGTTATTCATGTTATTACAAGGTAAAGAAACAACTTGAAACAAGAAAACTTACAGTATGCTGCCTCCTCATCTAAAAACTGGTAAACAGTAATGTATTCAAATGTTTTGGGTTTAGGATATGCTTTAAGATCTGACTCTTAAAGGAGAAATATGGCCAAAGCTGTTTTGACTATACAGGGAGTGCAGAATTATTAGGCAAATGAGTATTTTTGAGGATTAATTTTATTATTGAACAACAACCATGTTCTCAATGAACCCAAAAAACTCATTAATATCAAAGCTGACTATTTTTGGAAGTAGTTTTTAGTTTGTTTTTAGTTTTAGCTATTTTAGGGGGATATCTGTGTGTGCAGGTGACTATTACTGTGCATAATTATTAGGCAACTTAACAAAAATCAAATATACAGTATACCCATTTCAATTATTTATTTTTACCAGTGAAACCAATATAACATCTCAACATTCACAAATATACATTTCTGACATTCAAAAACAAAACAAAAACAAATCAGTGACCAATATAGCCACCTTTCTTTGCAAGGACACTCAAAAGACTGCCATCCATGGATTCTGTCAGTGTTTTGATCTGTTCACCATCAACATTGCGTGCAGCAGCAACCACAGCCTCCCAGACACTGTTCAGAGAGGTGTACTGTTTTCCCTCCTTGTAAATCTCACATTTGATGATGGACCACAGGTTCTCAATGGGGTTCAGATCAGGTGAACAAGGAGGCCATGTCATTAGCTTTTCTTCTTTTATACCCTTTCTTGCCAGCCACGCTGTGGAGTACGTGGACACGTGTGATGGAGCATTGTCCTGCATGAAAATCATGTTTTCTTGAAGGATGCAGACTTCTTCCTGTACCACTGCTTGAAGAAGGTGTCTTCCAGAAACTGGCAGTAGGACTGGGAGTTGAGCTTGACTCCATTGTCAACCCGAAAAGGCCACACAAGCTCATCTTTGATGATACCAGCCCAAACCAGTACTCCACCTCCATCTTGCTGGCGTCTGAGTCGGACTGGAGCTCTCTGCCCTTTACCAATCCAGCCACGGGCCCATCCATCTGGCCCATCAAGACTCACTCTCATTTCATCAGTCCATAAAACCTTTGAAAAATCAGTCTTAAGATATTTCTTGGCCCAGTCTTGACGTTTCAGCTTGTGTGTCTTGTTCAGTGGTGGTCATCTTTCAGCCTTTTTTACCTTGGCCATGTCTCTGAGTATTGCACACCTTGTGCTTTTGGGCACTCCAGTGATGTTGCAGCTCTGAAATATGGCCAAACTGGTGGCAAGTGGCATCTTGGCAGCTGCACGCTTGACTTTTCTCAGTTCATGGGCTGTTATTTTGCGCCTTGGTTTTTCCACACGCTTCTTGCGACCCTGTTGACTATTTTGAATGAAATGCTTGATTGTTCGATGATCACGCTTCAGAAGCTTTGCAATTTTAAGAGTGCTGCATCCCTCTGCAAGATATCTCACTATTTTTGACTTTTCTGAGCCTGTCAAGTCCTTCGTTTGACCCATTTTGCCCAAGGAAAGGAAGTTGCCTAATAATTATGCACACCTGATATAGGGTGTTGATGTCATTAGACCACACCCCTTCTCATTACAGGGATGCAAATCACCTAATATGCTTAATTGGTAGTAGGCTTTCGAGCCTATACAGCTTGGAGTAAGACAACATGCATAAAGAGGATGATGTGGTCAAAATACTCATTTGCCTAATAATTCTGCACTCCCTGTACTTCTGTGGGTCACAGGAGTGCAATTATGCTAAAGACTGCTGTAAGCTGACATCACAGAGTGTTCCAAGCTCAGGAAAGATCCCTACTTTGCAGTTGGAATCCGCCCAGATGCCTGGACGGGCAGCTGGCCTAGCCTCTTAGGGAGCCAGTGAGAGCCTAAGCCAGTCACTTCCACCCCCTGCACAGCTCAGCACTCCAGTGAGCACTGGAGGGGCAGAGCAGAGATCCAATGACTGACAGTCATCGGCTCTCTGCAGGTTAAGGACCCCGAGCTGAGCGATCAGCAGTGTTTGATCGCTCTGTTCTCAATCTTAGAGGTGGCAGGGGACAGCTACAGCCATCTAGGTGAGTATGATTTTTTTTTGAGATTCCTGAACTTCTCTTTTAAAATCTTAAACTTTTGTTGACTAGTTGTTATGGGCAATGCAGACACATTTATTTCCCCTAGTTTTTTTTAATAAAACACATGAGAAATCCTCACTATTTTTAATATGTGCAGTAGTGAATGAGAGTAAATATCAGTCTCCTACAGCACACACTACTCTTTAACTTGGTTTACTTACTGACAGTATTGGCCCTTGTTTATTAGTGTCTAAAATCATGTTGGAAATCAGTCAATTGTGATCTACTGATAGAACAGAAATAGTTAGGGCCCTTTCACACGGGCTTCCTGATCAGGTCCTTCTGTCAGTTTTCCAGATGCTCCATACACTCCTATGGAGCAGCGGATGTCAACGGTGACATGCCTGCTGACACCCGCTGCTATCCGATCCAATCCTGTCCATGAAATCCAGACGGATGGAAACCCTATTTTCCATCCATTTGGAGGATCGAATCGGTTAGGATCGGATGAAAACGGATAGGCGGTCTGTTATCATCCGATATCCCATAGAGGAGAGCGGGGATCTGACAGGTCTGTCTCTGCAAAGAAAGCGGAGACGGAGCTGTCATCTGCCTGCTCAGCGGTGATCGGCGGATCAATCCCCGCTGAGCAAAACGGAGTCCACCGGGTGGAAAGCCTGTGTGAAAGGACCCTAAAGCAGGGGCAGACAGGCAACTTTTGGCCCAGGGGGCAAGTACAAACCTGAGGCCCACGGTGCAGCGACTCGGCTCCCCTCCACTCTCCCTCTTCCCGTCCTCCTCCTGACCCCCATTCCAAGCTGAAACCCTGCTCCAGATACTTTTTACTTACGTACTGAATTCTGGGTTCCTGACCTGGCCAGCAGGGGGTGTTTGGGGGGAGCTGGGACAGCTTGGTCATGGCTGGCTGGGGAAGAAGTGTGAGGCATGAAACCGGCCTCTGCTCAGACACAATTTACACCATCCATGCTGGGGGGGGGGGGGGGGCTGCGCTCTGTCCTTGTCTTCAACCCGCACTCAGTAGGTCAGTGGCTGGGACTTTTTACTTCTCTTCACAAGGAATCCTTTAGGCATGTCTGTGGCAGAAGCAGTGCAGCCTTTTTACGGGGCATCAGAGCGGCCCAGGGGGCAATTGCCCCCTTGCCCAGTCCTCCCCTTACCCTAAGGTAGCATAACACAAGGCCTTGGGGAGTTTCAGAACAGGGAATTAGGTAATTAAGCATAAATAACATACAGGCACCATCCAGAGAAGGAATCTGACACTGCGGCTTACTGGAACTCAGGGAGCCAAAGTGTATTGGGAATAGGGGGATGAAAATAGCACGCACAACAGGGGCATTTGTCAGCACAGGCAACCACTGCTCTAAATATTTCCTTTTACAGATAGTTTTTGTACAGCCAATATTGACTCTTGCCTATTATCTGATTTATGCCTACTGGCTGCTGATTTTCACATACTTAATGCCCAGTTGATGCCCACCTTTGCCTTATAACTAATTTTTGTCTCCTACATATCAGTTTTATACAGTGACCTGTCCTGCTGATAATAATCTTTGCCTGATAACTGACTTGCATCTCCTGCCTGCCCAATTACCATATTGACTGCCCTGCTGATACCGACCTTTTCCTGATGACTGATTTACATCTACTAGATCATTTTTGTTTTCCTTTTCCGATTCCGCTTTCGACTTTTAAATACTTTGAAACAGACATTTTTATCATTGGAGTTCTTGGAATGCAACAAATTTCAAGCCAATTTTTCTTTTTTTAAATTGTTAAAGTTTTAATTTCTGTCTGTGACCCCATTGGGGAGATCTTCCCAGCTTTTTGTCCCTGTGAAGCCTGTAACTCCATGAAATGGGAAGTGTGATCCACACAGGGATAGGAAGGCATAGAGAGCAATGAAGATATTGTCAAAGATTCTAATCCTCCCCCACTCTACTATCAATTTGATATTGTTTTTGTCTTTGTCCCTATTGAAGAGATTTCCCGACATTTCCTGTCCTCACAGGAAGTGAGAGCTAATCTCCCCAGCAAGGACACATATAGCAATATAAACCTTAACCACTTCAATACCGGGCACTTTTACCCCCTTCCTGCCCAGGCCAATTTTCAGCTTTCAGTGCTGTCGTACTTTGAATGACAATTGCGCGGTCATGCAACACTGTACCCATATGATATTTTTATCATTTTTTTTTCACACAAATAGAGCTTTCTTTTGGTTGTATTTAATCACCACTGTTTTTATTTTTTGCTAAATAAATGAAAAAAGCTTGTTTTTCTTCCTTTCTGTTAATACAATTTTGCAAATAAATAATCTTTCTTCATAAATGTAGGCCAAAATGTATTCTGCTACATTTCTTTGGTGAAAATAACCCAAATCAGTGTATATTATTTAGTCTGTAGGAAAGTTATACAATCCACAAACTATAGTATATATTTTGTAAAATTGATCAATTCTGATGTACCAATACTGACGGCCTATCTCATTTATTGAGACCAAAAAATGCTAGGACAGTGCAAATCTGGACTAGACAGTCTAAGGTGTCTAGTAAGAGGCATGGCACATTTTTTTAAGTTGTCATTTTTTTGTCACAATTTTTTGGAAAATAAAGAAAAAAACATTTTTTTTCCACATTTTTGCAGTGCAGTATAGTGGTATCATATAATTGGTGTGGCGGTGACCAGGGACACTAACTGGTGACAGTATGTAAAAATTTTAAAAAAGTATAATTTTAATACATTTTTTATAAATATATATATATTTTTTTACATTTTTTTTTAACATATTGTAAACTGTGTGATCATAGTAACACTGTATCACTCTGGGGGGCTTGATCAGGATTTTTGTTTACATACTATGATTGCTTATAGCAGGGAATTTCACTGCTATAAGCAAATACTTTTTACTGAATGACAGTGTGTAGGCACTGTGTATTGTTGTGATTAGCTGTGATTGGCCCTGTCTGTACCGTGTGATCACTGTGACCAATCAGAGCTAGCAACCCAATTGTATACAATGAATGGCATGAAAGGAAGCCAATCATTGTTTATAACTGTCACGTGATCTGCTGTGATTTGTCACAGTGATCACATGGTACTGGCAGTGGGCCGGTATACTGATCACTCATCAGGGTGACAGATTGCGCTGGAGCGCAAGGCGCATTCTAAGGAGGATGTCATATGGCATCCTCCGAGAACAATAGGGTTCCTGCCCACCCGTCATTTTACAATGGCGCAGACAGGAAGCAGTTAAAGAGGGACAAAGAGGCTTATTTATTAGGGCCCTTTCACACGGGCGTTCCGCATGTGCGTAAAACATCCGATTTTCTTCCTTTCAGTTCTGTTCCGTTTTTTGTAACGGAACAGAACCCTATTTTTGTTCCGTTTAAAAAAACGGAACGGATGCAAAATCGGATGTCAGCGGTGTCATCCGCTGACATCCGCAATGCCCATAGACATACATTATGTCCGTATATCATCCGCAAATGGATGGGATGATATGCGGACATACGGAGCGGATGACACAAGTGTCATCCGCTCCGTGAAAAAAAAAAAGCACCGGAGCGGAAAAAAAAAAACTGAACGGCCGTGTGAAAGAGGCCTAACAGAGATTGGATTTCACTTACTCAGTTATACTTCACAGTTGTACTGCATTCTTGGACCTGCCTGTATCAAAAGGTGAAAAACAACAAAATTTATAATGTAGGTATACTGGACAGCCACTGAAATATCTTGAGAATATTTAAAATGAAAGCAGACACCAAGAGCAGTTTTTTAAAAAAGCATAAAACAAAACTTTACTGGACATCATAATACATAAAGCTTCCTTACACATAAAAGTTACTATTAACAAATACACAAAATACCACATCTTAAACATACAACCCTTGTCCCAAGAATATTGAATAAATACTTAGCTCTGGTGGTGGACTCAGCAGCTTCCAATGGATCTCTGCAACAACAGGACAAAGAGGTCTTGGGCGCATGTTTCTCCAACTCCAAACAGCCAACCTTCCAAACGAACTAACAAGCAAGGCATTCAGAACTCCTGGCTACATCATGGCTGTCCTACAGTTCAGCCTCACAGAGGAGAGGGTGGGAGAGGGAGCCCCTTTCTCGTGCTAATTACTCCTTTTTATAGTCCTGTATACAAAAGACCACCCACAGGATGTGGTCATTCCTTTTGACCACTCCTCACTCATTACTCACTCGTTGAGGTCATCAACACATGGCTGCACATCCCCCACAACCACATTGCTCATTGAGTATGCAGCAGCCATTTTTTATATAATCACCTGTGGGTGAGAGAGATTATTACACATGTATGGGAACATTTGTAAAAAATCTACAACTGTTACACTGCCCATTTATTAAATGTGGGCTGTGCTATGAAGCCTGTAGCATTCTACGGAGTTCTCTCTGCTTAAAGTGTCACTAAACCCACATCATAAAAAACTGTCAGTAAATTGTGCATTACATGCTTTTAATGCTCACTCAGTCACTATAAGATTTGTTTTCTGTATTCTGCAAAAAATCTGGTTGATCCTGCTGTTCTCTATCCCCACCTTCTTTTCATGTTCCCAATTCAGCTAAGGATTTTGCAGCTGTAGTGGCAACTCTGCACAGGTTCAGTTTTCAGTAAATTTCTATGCTGAGCAATTCCTCCCTATCACATCTGAGCAGCCCATGTGACTATAGAGTGTGGGTGTATAGACAGTGGTAAATGACAGCCTACTCCATCCCTCCTCTTCCATGCCCACTAACCAGCTAAACACAATCAGGGCAGGATATTACATGTAGATTAAAGGAGGCTTCATCTCCCTCTTATTCTAAGACACAAGCTGGAGCGGCGTGACATAGCCTATGACTGGCATAAATCCACCCACACCATGTTATTCCCAAAAATAATAAAGATTTAATTTTGAATATACTGTATGACAATTTAAAAACAGTTTATTGATTACCGTATTTATCGGCATATAACATGCACTTTATCCTCCTGAAAATGGAGTGCAAAACATGTGTGTGTCTTATGCGCCAGCATTAAAAAAAAAAAAAAGAAGCCAATTGGGGGAGGGCACCAGGCAGGGCCGATCCTGGGCAGGTGCACAGAGTGCGTCGCGCCCAGAAGCAAAGGGGGGCGGGCCAAGCTGAGGGGAAATGAAGGCGAGTGCCGCCGGATTACTCCCGCTTACTCAGCGGTCGCTGTCATATAAAGTTCCGCCTTCTATGATAGACGGCACACTGGCCCAATGCTGGGACGTGTGATGTCTATCATAGGCGCCGGTGCAGGAGGCGGGACTTCAGATGACAGAGACCGCAGGGTAAGCGGGGGATCCCTGCTCTGTGTAATCTTACCTGCGTAATGGGTACTGCATTGATGGACACTGCACTGGCGAGGCTGCATTTATGGGCACTGGTGAGGCTTCATATGATTAAAAAAAAGTTTTGAGTTCAAAGTTCTTTATTTCAAATTTAAGATTTTTTCGTGAAACTCCCCTTTTAAAATTGAGCTGCGTGTTATACGCCGATGCGTGTCATATGCCGATAAATACAGCATTTATTTTTACTCTGTATTCCAAAGGCTTTTTTTTAATATGTGACCAGCAGCAGAGGACTAGAAGCTCCTCCTGCTTATGTTTCCCTGCAGACAGAGTGGGAAAAAGCTGGGTCATGTGACAGCTGTATATTGATTAGGAAAAAGGTCCTTGGATCTTTTGATTTTTTAATTAAAATAATTACAGTCCTCATAGTGCTTGGATCACATCCCCCTCTCTCTCCTCCCTCCCCATACTTTAGCCCACCTACCCATGTTTACTGGTTATTGCATCGTTTTTCAGACTTTTACACGTTTGTCTGGTTATGACCATACTTTTGTTATGTAAGCACCCGGTGAGAGTTTCCTTTTTGCTCTACTCGATGAAAGCCCTCTTCAGATGCTTCAGATGAAGGTCATTCAGTGTTTCCTATGCTGCTTTTATAGGCATACTATTAAAATGTCATCCTATGCAAGCGTTAGACGATTGCCTGTCTCTCACCCCACTTATTAGGGTGATTATGCTCCTTTTTTTTCTACCTATTGAGGATTTACCGTGTAGTACTTTGACTTGCCTTATGTACTAGTATATACATACTGTTATTGATATACTGTATGTACTGTATTGTTTACAGATCTAAGCCTAAACCTTGTGAACCTTCTGTTATCCTCTTTTTTGTTCCTTTTGTACTTGTATAACATTAAAAAACCCAAAAAACAACGATTAAACATAAAATAATTGCAGTACCAGCATCCATATACAGAAATAGAAGGGACAATGTTCAGATGAAGTGTTGACAATGAAAACTTTTGGCAGGGTGCTGTGAACTTTTCAGTTATTAAAATATGGAAGATTTATTTAAGATTTACATACGATTTAAAAAAAAATTGGAGAAAAGCATTAATATATGTGTATCTTGCATGAAAAATGCATTGCAACAGAAGAACATACAATAGTCACTTATCTTTGTAAAGTAAAATTTGTAAAAACATTACCTGTGAATGCCCTGGCTTTGAGAAAATGCCAAATTAATAAGACCTCCCATAACTGGTTGGTAATGCAGTTTCTTTTTTTTTTTTAACAGAAACGTTTTTATTTATGCGAAAAACATAGGACATACAGAAACAAGGTACATCCAATCAAAAACAAAACACAAACTTCGGGGTTAGAAAATCAAAAGGTGCTGGAACAAAGGTAATAAACAATTATTCACTGAAGCGTATCAAGATTCAAATACATCAGTAGTGCAACCATTGCATGTCACAGTGCTGAGAAGGAGGGGGGGGGGAGGGGAGCGGGAGGGGGGGGGGGAAGGTCGAGGCAGTGAAGAGGTGGCACACACAAGGCAACGAGTAGGTAGAGCGAGGGCATCGGGGAAGAGCAGAAAAGAAGGGGGGGGGAGGAGGAGGGTGGAGGGGAAAGGAGGGGAAGAGAGGGGCCAGAGAGAGACAGGGATAAGGGTCAGAGGGCCAAACAGGTCTAGCGATCCAGCCAGGGTGCCCAGATCCTATCAAACTTAGTTGGACATTTTCTGGACATATAGGTCAGTTTATATAGGGGAAGGACCGCATCCACCACCTGCCGCCATTGGGACGGTCAGGTGGTGGATGCGGTCCTTCCCCTATATGTCCCCTTCCCTGGATCCTCCAGTGGGAGAATCAGCCTTTTTCCAGTTGGCAAGTAGAGTTTTCCTTGCATAAAAAGCAGCGTAAAAACCCAAAAGTTTAGCATGTTTCCCCGTAGGGAGGTCATCGGTAATACCCAGGAGGAAAACCTTAGGGTCCAACGGGACATCTAGGGATAACATAGCGGACAGCTCCCCAGCAACCACCCTCCAGAAGTCCTGGATCAAAGGGCAAGACCAAGTTACATGGATAAAAGAGCCTAAGGCCTTCTGGCACTTGGGGCAACGGTCAGACCTAGAGGGATATATCCGGGCTAGCTTTTGCGGGGTATAGTACACACTATGCAGGAAGCAGAGTTGTGTGTAACGATCCCTAGCTGAAATGACCAGCGGAATGTAATTCCGCAGGCCTTCCTCCCAGTCATCCGACGACAAGGAAGGAATGTCCCCCCGCCAGGCATCGAAGAGTCGGGTCAAGGCTACAGGGTCATGGGTCGATATTCTGAGGTATATGGAGGAAAGCAGCCTATCTGCATTCTTGGTAATAAGAAAACGTTCCACCGTATGAGGAACTACCTGGGGTGGAGTGGGAAATTGCTGCAGGTAAGCATGTCGAAGCTGAAGAAAGCGGAAAAACATAGACGTGGGAAGTGCAAAGGTGGACTTAAGGTCATCAAACGAGCGCAGAGTACCGTCCGGCATAACATGTTCCAATTTCTTAATTCCATACCTGGCCCAAAGAGCTGGATCAGGAATGGAATGAAAATGAGGGAGACGAGGGTTACCCCAGAGGGGAGTGTGGGGGGAGACATCCCCAGTGCCTGAAACCACCTCCGACACCTGCCTCCAGACCAGAACCGTGGTGTGCATCGGGACAATCACATTAGGGTGTGCCTTAGGGCCTCTATATACCAGGTTACTGAGCGCCGCATAGGAGCCCAGGATGACCGCCTCGAGGTTGACAGACGGGTTGGAGTGAGTTTGGGCAAACCACCATCGCACCGTCACCAGGACCACCGCCCAGTAGTACTGGCGGAACGAGGGCAACGGCAATCCCCCCTGCAGTTTCTAATAAAGGCTTACATTACAGCAAATCCTCTTGAATCAGCCGAAATTCGAAATATGGTTGGTGCTGTCAAGGAGTCAGATGGAAAACTGTCAGGCAAGATAGTTGTGAGATATTAGCAATCTTCCTCCTCTGAGCCCACAGAAATCTTTGTGTCTGACGTCTCAGAGGCAGCAAGGTCAACATGAAACATTGAAGAATTTCTATGCACTTTTTGGAAATGGAAATGTGGCAGAATACAATGTAACACAAAATCCAAACATCGGGGTAGATTTACTAAAGACAATTAGACTGTGCCCTTTCCAAGTGCAGTTTTGTTTATTTTCCCACAGCTTAGTGAATGTTGTGAAGCTTCACTTTGCAAAGCATACCCAATCAGGTGCAAGGAAAATAAAAAATAAAAAAATTGGATTTTTGTCTTACCGTAAAATTATTTTCTCTGAAGTTCATTGATGGACGCAGTCTCCGATTTCCATATCAGTACGGTTATGCTGCCCCCTACAGGAATAGGACACTAGGCAGAAAAAAGTTCTGGCTACGCATCTTAGCAGTCCCAGGGGATATACCCTGTGCCTTTCTGCTATAGGATGTCAGTTTTGTATCAAAGCAGTGTCAGAGAAAAATAATACCAACCCAACTCAAAATAGAGGGGAGGGTACTACGTCCGTCAATGAACTTCAGAGAAAAGAATTTTACGGTAAGACAAAAATCCAATTTTCTCTATCGTTCATAGACAGACACAGTCTCTGATCTCCATATCAGTAGGGACGTCCCAAAGCAGTGTCATAAAATGAAGGGTGGGAACAGCAGAACAATAAGTCCCCAAGGCCAAACATAGCCAACCAGGCAACATAGGACTCATTAGAGCAATAAGAGGAGGTCCACCTAAAAAAAAACATTAAACACCCTCAAGGAAGGCTAAGAAGCCCCCTAAACAACAGCCTGCAAAACTTTGTTTCCAAAAGAGGCATCTGCAGATGCCAGCACATCCACCTTATAAAATTTTGTGAAGGTATGAACAGATGACCAGGTAGCATCTTGCAATCCTGAAGCACAGATGCCTGATGGCGAAAAGCCCAGGAAGCACTAAGCGCCTGAGTAGAATGCTCCTTAACAGGGAAAGGAGGAACCTGACCCTTAATGGAATAAGCCTGCACAACCGTCTGTCTGATCCATCTGGAAATAGTCGTAGCAGATGCAGGCAGCCCTTTCTTAGGGCCATTCTGTGAGTATAAAGAGCGAATCTGACTTCCGAAATGACTCAGTAGTCGCCAAGTACACCCTGATTGCCCGAACCACATCCAGAGTATGCAGTGCAAATTCCTTAGGATGTTTTGGCTTAGGACACAAAGAGGGTAACACAATGTCCTCATTTAAGTGAAAACTGGAAACCACCTTTGGAAGGAAGGATGGATCTGGATGAAGTACCACTTTATCCCTGTGAACCACGAGATAGGGAGAACGACAGGACAACGCCGCCAGTTCCGACACCCTGCGCGCAGAAGTGATAGCCACCAAGAAGGCCACCTTCTGGGATAAGGTAAGCAGAGGATTCGCCCAAATACTTTCAAAAGGAGGTTTCTGAAGAACTAAATTAAGGTCCCAAGGTGGCAACGGAGGATGTACAGAAGGTACCAAGTCTCGCACCCCCTGGATGAAGTTATGCACCAGGTAATGGGTGATTAATGGCCTTTGGAAAAAAATTGCCAAGGCCAGGATCTGACACTTGATAGTACTCAAGACCAACTTTTGGTCAACACCTCGTTGAAGGAAAGCCAAGATCCGAGCCACCGAGTAAGAGCGCGGGGGAGCCCCAAGAGACTCACACCATACAATGTACGACTTCCACATACGATGATAGATCTTCCTAGAAGTCGCTTTCCTCGCTCTAAGCAGAGTGGGAATAACTGAAGCACACAAACCTCTGTCCTTCAGCACCTGGCTTTCAACAGCCAAGCCGTCAAAGCCAGCGACCGTAAAGCAGGATGGAAGATTGGCCCCTGAGACAGTAAATCCTCCCTGAGAGGAAGTCTCCAAGGAGCGTCTGCGACCAGCCTGATCAGGTCGGTGTACCAAGCTCGGCGAGGGCCAGTATGGAGCCACAAGAATGACCGGAATCCCTTCCGCCTCGATCCTGTGAGGAGGTCTTGGCAGTAACTTGAGAGGAGGAAAGGCATTTATCAGCGGATACTGACCCCACGGGGCCACCAGCGCGTCTGTGGCATCTGCCAGAGGGTCCCGGGAGCGGGCCACAAACCTCTGCACTTTCCTGTTGATCCAAGACGCCAATAGATCAACATCTGGAGTGCCCCAACAAAGGCACAACTGCTGGAACACCTCCGGATGGAGGGACCATTCCCCTGCATCCAATGCCTGTCGACTGAGGTAATCCGCCTGCCAATTTTACAATCCTGGAATGTGAACAGCGGAGAGAGCTGGAACAAAGCGTTCTGCCCATCGAAGGATGCCTGCCACTTCCAAGGCCACAAGGACACTTTTGGTGCCCCCTTGGTGATTGACATAAGCCATAGCCATGGCATTGTCCGATTGAATGCGCACTCGACTACCCTGCAGGTCCAGTGGACTAGGCAAAGCCGGATTGCTTTCAGCTCCAGAACATTGATCGGTAACCTGGATTCCTCCGGGGACCAGACTCCTTGAGCAAACAACCTGCAGAGAAAACCTCCCCACCCGGACAGACTTGCATCCATGGTGACAATTAGGGATGTACCGAAATTTCGGCCACCGAAATTATCGGCCGAAAATGAGCCTCTCTCATTTCGGCCGATAATGGGTTAACGGTGCCGAAATTAATATGGCCGCCGTGAGGAAGGAGGAGGGCGCAGCGCAGGGCAGGTTTTAAAAGCCCCGCCTCTGGCCGGCCTCCCGCCTCTCAATGACGTCCCTGTTACTATGATCTCTGCATTAGTGAATGGACATACCAGGCAGGAGGGCGGGGCGAGCGGCCGTTAATACATAGTACTATGTGATCCTTCCTGTCAGCTCAGCGGGACTATGACTATGTGTGAATGAGATCTGATCTGACCTGACACCGGGCGGGGGGGCGGGTTGGAGCGGCCGCTATTAGCTGTAACTATGTGAGCCTTTCACTTCCTTGTCAGCGGAGATACATGCCTGACAAGGAAGTGAAGCGCTTGCATAGTTACAGCTAATAGCGGACGCTCTAACCCGCCCCCCCGCCCGGTGTCAGGTCAGATCAGATCTCATTCACACATAGTCATAGTCCCGCTGAGCTGACAGGAAGGATCACATAGTACTATGTATTAGCGGCCGCCCGGACTGTCAGGGAATTGAAGAGAAGTGAACGGCTCATAGTGACAGCTATTAGAGGCCGCTCGCCCGCCCGGTGTGTCAGTTCATTCATGGACAGATCCTAGTAGTAGTGACATCACCGGGAGGCGGGCGGCCGGCCAGAGGCGGGACTTTTGAATAATGGACACAGTGACCGGAGGAGCTGAGTGAGTTGGAGAGGGACGCTGAGGCTGAGAGAGGAGGGGGGAGGGAGGAGGGAGGAGGGGGGAGGGGGGGGTGATAGCTGAGGCAGCTTACCATTGGTATTTGTATTAATTATGCAGCATGAGGGGGTTAATGTATTGTCACTGATGCATTAGTGACCGACCAGTGGCAGTTAATTAACCCCTTTGTGCTGCATTAGTGCAACCAGTATCAGTGCAACCAGTGTTAATTAACACTGATAATGGTTGCACTAATGCAGCACAAAAGGGTTAATTACCTGCCACTGGTCGGTCACTAATGCATCAGTGACAATACATTAACCCCCTCATGCTGCATAATACAAATACCATTGGTAATTAAATGAACCTCTTGCCAACCCGTCACAGTACATATACTGTGACAGGGTGGCAGCGACAGGTGTACGTTGCTGCCTGTTTTTTGGTGTATGCCCCTGTTCTATCTATTTTAATTTTTTTGGGGGGAAAGTCATTTTCGGTTTCGGTTTTCGGCCAATGGCATCCTGCATTTTCGGTTTCGATTTCGGCCCAAAATTTTCATTTCGGTGCATCCCTAGTGACAATTGTCCAATATATAGGGAGGAAGGATTTCCCTTGCTTGAGCATTAGAGACCGAAGCCACCAGATCAGGGACTCCCTGGTCACCTGGCTCAGCTGGATCTGATTGTCCAGGGAATTTGGATTCTTTTTCCATTTGAGAAGGATTTCCTTTTGGAGGATCCTAGTGTGGAATTGAGCGAGAGGGACTGCCTCGAAGGACAACACCATCAGTCCCAGGACTCTCATACAGGTCCGAAGGGATGACCATTTGCTGGACAGCAACAGCTGAATCACAGTCTGAAGTTTTTGGAGTTTTTCCGGAGGGAGACACATGAGTCCAAAGTCAGGCCCAGGTAGTCCAGTCTCATGGAAGGGACCAGGGACAACTTCTGAAGGTTCAGAATCCATCCAAACTCCTCCAGAGTTCTCATGGTGATTTCCAGATTTGTCACCAACACCCTGGGAGACTCCGCACGTAGAAGCAGATCATCCAGGTAATCCAGGACCGAAATCCCCCGCTGCCGTAACATCACCAGGAGTGGAGCCAACACCTTTGTGAAGACCCGAGGAGCAGAGGCGAGACCAAAGGGCAACGCCACAAACTGATAGTGATCCTCTCTCACTGCAAAACGGAGAAACCGTTGGTGTCCTGCACAGATTGGGATGTGAAGGTAGGCATCTGTGATGTCTATGGAGGCCAGGAAATCCCCCTGATGTATGGAGGCCACCACCATGCGAGCAGATTCCATCTTAAATATTTGAACTCGCACGAAGTAATTCAGTGCTTTCAGGTCCAGGATCGGACGCACCTTGCCTTCCTTCCTGGGAACCAGGAACAGGTTTGAATAAAAGCCCTGAACACGTTCCGCACACCGGAACTATTACTCCCTGTTGTTCCAGGTCCTGTATTGCCCCAGAGAGTGCCAGCAAGCGATCCGGGGACATTCGCACATTGGAAGGGAAAAGCCTTACCGGCGGGATGGATCGAAACTCGATCTTGTAACCGTACCGTATGGCCTCTTGAACTCATTTGTCCGGTATTCGAGACAGAGACAGGTTTGGGAACCGACAAAGACATCCCCCCACCCCAGATACGGGTGAGGGCGCACCTTCAGGCTGAAGTGGCCTTGTCCTCAGGTCTGGAGAAACTAGATTTCTGTTTACCAGACCAGGGTAGCTTGGAACCACCCGAGGGAGTCTTGAAGGGCTTTGCCTCATCGACTCACCCTAAGGGACGAAAAAAACTTCTTGTGTGCTGAAAAGGAGGGACCCCGTCTGCGACGAGGGTCCTTACCCTTGTTAGCCTGCGGGAGAGAGGTACGCTTACCCCCTATGAGACCTTTGATAATGTCATCCTGGATAGCCCCAAACAGGCGATCTCCTTGAAAAGGTAAATTAGTCAAGTCCTTCTTTGAAGTCTGATCCGCAGACCAGCACTTCAACCAAAGTATACGCTGGAGTACCACTGCCAAAACCGACAGTCGGCCCAAGATGGGAGCAGTATCCAGCGCAGCATCACAAAAAAATTGCAGCCCCTGCACCAGTTGGTCCAACAGCTCCTCAAAGGCAGGAGGGAGACGTTTCCCCTATAATGTTTGCGAGACCAGGGCAACTGTAAACACCGGTCTGAGTGCAGACCCCGCCAGGGAGTACATATTGCAGGCCACAGACTCCGCCTTTCTATCCGCCAGATCCTTAAAGGATGGGGAATCCTCCACTGGGATCATAGTAGCTTTATTCAGTCTTGAGACGGGAGGTTCCACCGTAGGTGGCACAGTCCACTTCTTTACAAGGGACCCTTCAAAAGGGTAGCCTCTAGCAATCCGCTTAGGCACCCCAGGGTAGCGCTTTGGGCGGTCCCATTCTTTTTTGAGCATGGTGTCAAAATACGTGGTAAAGGGAAAAACTTTTGCCGCTCTGGATGGCTTGTGAGTGCCAAACGTAACTTGCGCCTCAGTCACAGTCATATCAGATATCAGATGAGGCAGGGGTAGGCGGAGGGCGTTTCTTAGCACCTTGCCCTTTAAAGGCCACCTCCAGTCGGGACACAAACGATTCCAGGACCGCTGAAAGTGCATCTATTGACAGCTGGGATCTGGAGGACCCTGCAGCTTCCCTGCGGGAGTCAGGTGGGGGCACATGGTCTGCAGGGTCCATGTTACACCAGGGGAACCGAACCCGTCAGCAAAAAGTTGACCACTGTGATATAACGCCCCCAAGAGGTCAGGCAGAGCGCACTAGAGACCCCCAGCAGAAAGAGATAGAGAGAGACCCCCCAGACTCACCACCCTACACCAAAGATGCACCAGGAGGCCCAGAAATACTGCACAGCACGTGTCAGCAGCGATCTCGATCCAAAATGGAGATCTGAAGATTAGCATCAGGGTATCAGGGGGAGCTCCACCTACAAAAAACACCACCAGGAACTCCCATTCAGTGATTCCTATTAGAAAAAACACAGAAAAATGGTGCCGGGTGTACCAAGATGGCCGCCGCTTCATGCAGAGCACACGGGCTACAAGAAAATGGCAGCCCCGTGTGGCCTGCAGAGCTACTGAGGACCCTCGTGGGGACCCCCCTGGCTCCTGAACGGGATTGATTGGTAGCCAGAACTTTTTTCTGCCTAGTGTCCTACTCCTGTAGGGATCAGCATAACCCTACTAATATGGAGATCAGATACTGCGTCCGTCAATGAACGATAGAGAAATGGCATTTTTGTATGCACATGATTGGATGATGAAAATCAGCATAGCTTCACCACAATCACCAAGTTCTGGGGAAAATGAGTGCAACTGCACATGTAAACTGCACAGTCTATTTTCGTTTAATAAATCCACCTCATTGTGTGGACCAAACAGTGACCCTGATTTGTAACTATAGTATATTAAACACAAAAGGAATAATCTACAGAAAGTATTTTTTTAATGTGACTATAATTCAAGGTTCTCACATGCAATATAATATTGTGATGGGTTCATATGTATTTCTCAACACATATATAAATGTTGCTGTTTGTTTGGAAATAAAGATTACAATTTTATTTTGTACCGACGGGAGAAAGTTGATTAATTATTTGTCATAAATGTATTTGTATATTTAGTCACTAAAATCTCATATAAACTTTAAGATGTATACAGAGTTTAAAAAGTCATTTTAAATAGTATTATAATACCTGATGATCCTGCCATGCAAGTCCTCGTTCAGGTTCTTGCTATTATAGGGTGACCACATTCAGTCCTTGTCTCTCAGTGCTCCTGCATTGTCACCCTGTCATATGGGAAGATTGGAGGGGGGTAGTGACAGTGTACTGTGGCCCCATGGGGGCTCATCATGGACTGGTCAGATATAAAGAGGTGCTTTAAGTGCAGGATTCAGTTGTAAATAATGGCAAATTTAGAGGTCATTACTATGTACAGTATCTCACTGTAGACAAGACACACTTATCTTTGTACTCCTCACCTAGTTGCAGCCACAAACGCTTGACACCATCTAAACCAAATACGTTTATCTTGGTCCCATCAGACCACAGGAAATGGTTCCAGTAACCCATGTCCTTAGTCTGCTTGTCTTCAGCAAACTGTTTGCAGCCTTTCTTGTGCATCATCTTTAGAAGAGGCTTCCTTCTGGGATGACAGACATGCAGACCAATTTGATGCAGTGTGCGGCGTATGGTCTGAGCACTGACAGGCTGACCTCCTTCCCCTGCAACCTCTGCAGCAATGCTAGCAGCACTCAACCATCTATACCCCAAAGACAACCTCTGGATATGACGCTGAGCACGTGAACTCAACTCCTTTGGTCGACCATGGCTGTTCTGAGTGGAACCTGTCCTGTTAAACTGCTGTATGGTCTTGGCCACCATGCTGCAGCTCAGTTTCAGGGTTTTGGCAATCTTCTTACAGCCCAGGCCATCTTTATGTAGCGCAACAATTTTTTTTTTCAGGTCCTCAGAGAGTTCTTTGCCATGAGGTGCCATGTTGAACTTCCAGTGACCATTATGAGAGAGTGAGAGTGATAACACCAAATTTAACACACCTGCTCCCCATTCACAGTTGAGACCTTGTAACACTAATGAGTCACATGACATGAGGAGGGAAAATAGCTAATTGGGCCCAATTTGGACATTTTTACCTAGGGGTGTACTCACTTTTGTTGAGGGCAGTTTAGACATTAATGGCTGTGTGTTGAGTTATTTTGAGGGGACAGCAAATTTACACTGTTAAACAATCTGTACACTCACTACATTACATTGTAGCAAAGTGTCATTTCTTCAGTGTTGTCACAATGAAAATATATTATAAAATTTTTACAAAAAATGTGAGGGGTGTACTCACTTTTGTGAGATACTGTATCATATGCAGGGGCAAGAGTAAGTAATGCAGAGGTCAGTACTATATAACAGAGAGTTCACAGACCAGTAGTAAGCAACACAGAGTGTACAGATCAGTAGTAAGCAATGCAGAGTTCAGGGATCAGTATATGTAAAGCAGAGTTTAGGGATCAGTATTAAAATGAAGTTCATGGAACACTATTAATGCAGAGCACAGGAATCAGTAGTGAGTAATGCAGAGTTCAGGGATCAGTAGTAAGAAACTTAAAGTTCAGGGATCAGTAGTAAATAGCACAACATTCAGGAATCAGTAGTAAATAGCACAACGTTCAGGGATCAGTAGTAACACAGAGTGCTGGCACCAGCAGTAAATAACAGAATGTAGGAGTCAAGGAGCCTCTAGCAAAGAGTGCAGAGGCCATTAGTATGTAGTGCAGAGTGTTGAGATTAGTAGTTAGTAACACAGAGTGCAGATGGCAGTAGTAAGACAAAGGTCAGTAGTAAGTTAGTGGCCAGAGGTCAGTTGAAAGAAATGCAGAGGTCACTAGTAGGTAAGGCAGAGGATGCAGTTCATTGGGAAGTAATGAACAGAACAGCAGTGGTCTGTAGTAAAGCAGAGGGCAGCAGAGATTATTACTAAGTAAGGCAGGGGGCAGCAGAGGTCTGTAGTAAGTATAGCAGAGGGCAGAGATCAGTAGTAGGGCAGAGGTTAGTAGTAAATAAGGCAGAGGATATAGGTAAGTAGTAAGTAAGGCAGAGGACAGCATAGGGCAGTAGTAAGGCAGAGGGAAGCAGAGGGCAGTAGTAAGGCAAAGTACAGCAGAGGGCAGTAGTAAGGCAGAGGGCAGCATAAGGCAGTAGTAAGGCCGAGGAGAGCAGAGGGCAGTAGTAAGGCAGAGTACAGCAGAGGGCAGTAGTAAGGCAGAGGATGGCATAGGGCAATAGTAAGGCAGAGGAGAGCAGAGGGTGGATGTAAGGCAGAGGACAGCAAATGGCAGTAGTAAGGCAGAGGAGAGCAGAGGGCGGATGTAAGGCAGAGAAAAGCATAGGTCAGTAGTAAGGCAGAGGACAGCATAGGTCAGTAGTAAGGCAGAGGACAGCATAGGTCAGTAGTAAGGCAGAGGACAGCATAGGTCAGAAGTAAGGCAGAGGACAGCATAGGGCAGTAGTAAGGCAGAGGACAGCAGTAGGGATGCACCGAAATTTCAGCCACCGAAATTATCGGCCGAAAATTAGCCTATCTCATTTCGGCCGATAATGGGTTAACAGTGCCGAAATTAATATGGCCGCCGTGAGGAAGGAGGAGGGCGCAGCGTAGCGCAGGGCAGGTTTTAAAAGTCCCGCCTTTGGCCGCCCGCCCGCCTCTCAATGACGTCCCTAATACGATCTGTGCATTAATCCAGGGACATACCAGGCGGGAGGGCGGGGCGAGCGGCCGCTAATAGATAGAACTATGTGATCCTTCCCTGTCAGCTCAGCAGGACTGTGTGTGAATGAGATCTGATCTGACACCGGGCGGGGGGGGGGGGCGGGGCCGCTAATAGCTGTAACTATGAGAGCGCTTCACTTCCCTGTCAGTGGAGATACAGGCTCACATAGTTACAGCTATTAGCGGCCGCTCTCCCCGCCCCCCTGCCCGGTGTCAGGTCAGATCAGATCTCATTCACACACAGTCACAGTCCCGCTGAGCTCACAGGGAAGGATCACATAGTTCTATCTATTAGCGGCCGCTCGCCCCGCCCGGACTGTCAGGGAATTGAAGAGAAGTGAAGGGCTCACATAGTGACAGATATTAGCGGCCGCTCGCCCGCCCGGTGTGCCAGTTCATTCATGGACAGATCGTAGTAGTGACATCACCGGGAGGCGGGCGGCCAGCCAGAGGCGGGACTTTTGAATAATGGACACCGTGACCGGAGGAGCTGAGTGAGTAGGAGAGGGACGCTGAGGCTGATGCGGGGGGGGGGGGGAGATAGCTGAGGCAGCTTACCATTGGTATTTGTATTAATTATGCAGCATGAGGGGGTTAATGTATTGTCACTGCTGCATTAGTGACCGACCAGTGGCAGTTAATTAACCCCTTTGTGCTGCATTAGTGCAACCAGTATCAGTGCAACCAGTGTTAATTAACACTGATACTGGTTGCACTAATGCAGCACAAAGGGGTTAATTAACTGCCACTGGTCGGTCACTAATGCATCAGTGACAATACATTAACCCCCTCATGCTGCATAATACAAATACCATTGGTAATTAACCTATTGCCAACCCGTCACAGTACACATACTGTGACAGGGTGGCAGCGACAGGTGTGCGTCGCTGCCTGTTTTTTGGCGTATGCCCCTGTTCTATCAATTTTAAAATTATTTGGGGGAAAAAGTAATTTTCGGTTTCGGTTTTCGGCCACTGGCATCCTGCATTTTCGGTTTCGGCCCAAAATTTTCATTTCGGTGCATCCCTAGACAGTAGTGTTGATGTCAGAGATCACTGCCCAGCACACAGTCACTGGCAGCACATGGGCACTGGTATCTTGTCCATCCTTAGGTACATTAGTTCTGGTGACACAACGAGCATTCTCTCATTTTGAGGGATTTCCTCTTACTTCCTGTTATGGATAAGTGACAGGAAGTGAAGAGAAATCTCCCCAATGGGACACAGAGGGCAGGAAACAAACTCACTGGGGTTATAACCCTCCCCTACTCTCTCCAGAATAAAAAACTAAGTGCTATCTTTAGTTCTGCCTAAAGCGGAGTTCCAGCCATTTTGTGTTTATTAAAAGTCAGCAGCTTCCAAAGTGTATCTGCTGACTTTTAATAAACACACACCCCCTGTCCCATGGTCCAGGGATGCGTGGGTAGGAGCCTCGGTTCTCTCCCTCTTCTCCCCACGGCGCTGGCATCACTAGTGTGGGCACCCGGCTGAGACAGCTTGCGACTTCACAGCCGGTTGCGCACTGCGCATGCGCGAGTCGAGCTGTGCTCCCTTGGAGGAAGAGCAATGTTCTTGATTCTGAGACGTGTCCCAGAAGATTGCAGGGAGGGAGGGGGAGAGAACTATTGCTCGAGCCGCCTAGGTTGTCCGAGCGGAAGTAAGAGCAGGTACTTGACAAAACTAGGTACCCACCCCCCCCCCCAAAAAAAAAAAAATGACATGCCAAATGTGGTATGTCAGGGGGTCAGGAGGCCTAAAAGCAGAAGTTCAATTTTTGGGGGAACTCCGCTTTAAATTGTACTCCATGCCCAAAGCTGGATGGCACCCAGTCACAGGGCAGAGTTTGTTCCCCTGTAGCCTCCTCATCCCGCTATAATGAAGAGATCTCCCCTATAACATGGCGGAATACACTGACATCCAGCTGAGTGCAAAGAAGATGAGTTCACCTCAGCAGTGACAGAAGACAAAGGCCATTCATCTCCCGCCCTCCCCATTGTTTCCACCTCTCTCTCTCTCTGTATTTCATTATCAGCACATCTCCATAGCAACAGCCGCTATGAATCTGGAAAATTCTCTCCATACTAGCAACAGAGTAAACCGGAAGCGGAAGTGCAACCTCGCCGGAAGTTTTTCTGTAGAGGAGAGAGCGGAGAGTGAAAACAGTGAGTGTCGGGAGGAATCCCATGTGATTTGTGGTGGTGGAGATCGGGCGGTATGTGGTGTGCTGTGACCGGGTATAGGAGGCAGTTCTCCTCTATGGTGCTCAGTGACACGAATACACAGCTGTGGAGTGTCCCCAGTAGGCTGAAAACGGCTGATGACAATATCTCTGACTACTCCTGAATGTGTATTTCTGTCTATGACAGGAGGGGTGATATGATGATAGGGGTGATGGGATGACAGGAGGGGTGATATGATGATAGGGGTGATGGGATGGCAGGAGGGGTGAGGGGATGACAGGAGGGGTGATATGATGATAGGGGGTGAGGGCATGACAGGAGGGGTGATGGGATGACACGGGGGGGGGGGGGGGTGATGGGATGACAGGAGGGATGATGGGATGACAGGGGGGGGTGATGGGATGACAGGGGGGGTTGATGGGATGACAGTAGGGGGTGATGGGATGACAGGGGGGGTGATGGGATGACAGGAGGGGGTGATGGGATGACAGGAGGGGGTGATGGGATGACAGGAGGGGGTGATGGGATGACAGGAGGGGGTGGTGGGATGACAGGAGGGGGTGATGGGATGACAGGAGGGGGTGGTGGGATGACAGGGGGGGGTGATGGGATGACAGGAGGGGGTGATGGGATGACAGGAGGGGGTGATGGGGTGACAGGAGGGGGTGGTGGGGTGACAGGAGGGGGTGGTGGGATGACAGGAGGGGGTGGTGGGATGACAGGAGGGATGATGGGATGACAGGGGGGGGTGATGGGATGACAGGGGGGGTTGATGGGATGACAGTAGGGGGTGATGGGATGACAGGGGGGGTGATGGGATGACAGGGGGGGTGATGGGATGACAGGAGGGGGTGATGGGATGACAGGAGGGGGTGATGGGGTGACAGGAGGGGGTGGTGGGATGACAGGAGGGGGTGGTGGGATGACAGGAGGGGGTGATGGGATGACAGTAGGGGGTGATGGGATGACAGGGGGGGTGATGGGATGACAGGAGGGGGTGATGGGATGACAGGAGGGGGTGATGGGATGACAGGAGGGGGTGATGGGGTGACAGGAGGGGGTGGTGGGATGACAGGAGGGGGTGATGGGATGACAGGAGGGATGATGGGATGACAGGGGGGGGTGATGGGATGACAGGGGGGGTTGATGGGATGACAGTAGGGGGTGATGGGATGACAGGGGGGGTGATGGGATGACAGGAGGGGGTGATGGGATGACAGGAGGGGGTGATGGGATGACAGGAGGGGGTGATGGGATGACAGGAGGGGGTGGTGGGATGACAGGAGGGGGTGATGGGATGACAGGAGGGGGTGGTGGGATGACAGGAGGGGGTGATGGGATGACAGGAGGGATGATGGGATGACAGGGGGGGGGTGATGGGATGACAGGGGGGGTTGATGGGATGACAGTAGGGGGTGATGGGATGAGGGGGTGGTGGGATGACAGGGGGGGGGGGGTTGGTAGGATGACAGGAGGGGGTGGTGGGATGAGAGGAGGGGGTGATATGGTGACAGGGTCTGGAGAACAAATGGCTGTAAAGCCTGCGACATACGACGAGAATATCGGACGAATGATTGATTGTTGTTGTTTTTTTTTTTCACATGCTAGTCTCATATGGAAAATAAATAGGTTACAGAGGTAAGACAGAATACTACCTCCCTCCTGCAATTATGTAATGTATTCTTTCATTTCCGAGCATGAACGTTCGTGGTCGCTCAATTTTTTTTCGGATGAATACTGTGTTGATTAAACAAAAATGATTTGTTCTGTTGTACAAGAAAAATGTTTTTGTTTGTCCCTTCTAAAATTTCACATGAAACTGTCATATTCGGCTCTGGAAAGCTGTGTACTAATGATCAGATTATCGGACAATCGCTCCAAAAGCGTTTTTTTTCCTCCGATTTTCTCATGGTGTGTACTACGCATCCTACAAACAAATGATTTCAGTTTAATCAGAACAGTATTTGTCCGTAAAATAAAAAAACAAGTCATCAGGACCACACATGCTTGGAAAAGAAAGAATACAATACAAGGTGGTATCAGAAGTTTTGAGACAAGCTCTGTTTACTAGAAAGTACTTAATGTATCTATATATACACACACACTATCACCTTCAAAATAGTCCCCTTGCACAGCAAAAAAGCCCTCCCAGCATTACTGCCACCCACTTCTGGAATGTGTCCTGGAAGTCTTCTTTTCCTTATGCTAATCACATTGGATCTCCACAATTGTATCAAAATTGGACCTTTGAGCTGGATCTTTAACGCATTGCAGCATCGCTGTAAACGTGCCAAGTCATGTCAAACGTTCACATTTGCTCTTTGTTCTAACTTGCCGTCTATGATGAAATAGCAAAGTGGTAAAGCACATGGTCAGAATAGCCCCAGTTGCACAGCTCCCAATGTACACAGGACGATGTCTTTTGGCACACTGACTTAGGTTGGTGCGGCCATCTGTTGGAGTGTTAAGCTGGATACACACTATCCAACTTTTGTGGTTAGATTTCCTTCAGATTTACCTTTTCTATGTAGTGCAAGGGCCTGCCAGATTGCATACATATTGAAAGTGTTTAGGTTTGACCTCATATTATATGGTTTTGGTAAGTCTAAAGGAAAAAGTCTTCAGAAAATCTTATAGTGTGTATGGCCCATTACAAAACTAGTCTGTAAACTTTTTGATACCACCTCGTACATTACAGTCAGGTCCATAAATATTGGGACATCAACATAATTCTAATCTTTTTGGCTCTATGCACCACCACAATTGATTTGAAATGAAAAAAACAAGATGTGCTTTAATTTGAGGGTATTTACATCCAAATCAGGTGAACGGTGTAGGAATTACAACAGTTTGTATATGTGCCTCCCACTTTTGAAGGGACCAAAAGTAATGGGACAGATTAACAATCCTAAATCAAACTTTCACTTTTTAATACTTGGTTGCAAATCCTTTGCAGTCAATTACAGCCTGAAGTCTGGAACACATAGACATCACCAGACGCTGGGTTTCATCCCTGGTGATGCTCTGCCAGGCCTCTACTGCAACTGTCTTCAGTTCCTGCTTGTTCTTGGGGCATTTTCCCTTCAGTTTTGTCTTCAGCAAATGAAATGCATGCTCAACCGGATTCAGGTCAGGTGATTGACTTGGCCATTGCATAACATTCCACTTCTTTCCCTTAAAAAGCTCTTTGGTTGCTTTCGCAGTATGCTTCGGGTCATTGTCCATCTGCACTGTGAAGCGCCGTCCAATGAGTTCTGAAGCATTTGGCTGAATATGAGCAGATAATATTGCCCGAAACACTTCAGAATTCATCCTGCTGCTTTTGTCAGCAGTCACATCATCAATAAATACAAGAGAACCAGTTCCATTGGCAGCCATACATGCCTACGCCATGACACTACCACCACCATGCTTCACTGATGAGGTGGTATGCTTTGGATCATGAGCAGTTCATTCTCCATACTCTTCTCTTCCCATCACTCTGGTACAAGTTGATCTTGGTCTCATCTGTCCATAGGATGTTGTTCCAGAACTGTGAAGGCTTTTTTAGATGTTGTTTGGCAAACTCTAATCTGACCTTCCTGTTTTTGAGGCTCACCAATGGTTTACATCTTGTGGTGAACCCTCTGTAGTCACTCTGGTGAAGTCTTCTCTTGATTGTTGACTTTGACACACATACACCTACCTCCCGGAGAGTGTTCTTGATCTGGCCAACTGTTGTGAAGGGTATTGCTGAGCTAACCGGTGCGTTCTTTCTTTTTAACCACTTGCCGACCGCCGCAAGTACATATACTGCGGCGGTCAGCCCCTCACAGGCAAAGTGGCGTATGGGTACGTCACTAGCCTGGGAGGCTCTGGGGAGCAAGCGCGCACCGCCAAATGCGCGCTCCCGCTCGGTCACGGACCCCCCCCCCCTCGCGCGTGTGCCCGGCGGACCTGATGTCCGCCGGGCACTCGCGATCGTCCATTAGAGCGGGTGAAAGGCAGGCGGCTAATGTAAACACAACTGCCTGTCATTCTCCCCTGTGTAAGAATAGTGATCATATGGTTCTACTATGTAGGACCATTGATCACTGTTCCTACACCTCAAGCCACAGCCAATCATAGTTAGAAGCACGCCCCTAGGGACACACTTAACCCCTGCCTCTCAAAAAAAAAAGTTAACCCCTTCACTGCCAGTGTCATTTTACAGTAACAGTGCATATGTATAGCACTGATTACTGTAGTAATGACACTGGTAACCCCAAAAGTGTCAAAAATGTCAGTCAAGGGTCCGATCTGTCCACCACAATGTCGCAGTCCCACAAAAAAAATCGCAGATCGCCGCCATTACTCGTTAAAAAAAAAAAAACAACAAAAATTACAAAAATCTTTCCCTTAGTTAGTAAACGCAATAACTTTTGCGTAAACCAATCAAAATACGCCTTTTGCAATTTATTTTTTACCAAAAATATGTAGCATAAAATAAATTGGCCTAAAATGTTAAACAATTTTGATTTTTACATTTTTTTGGGGGGGAATTTCGTATAAAAAAAATGTGAAAAATATTGTTATTTTTGCAAAATTGACGCTCTTTTTTTGTTTATAGCGCATGATCAAAAAATCGCACAGGTGATCAAATACCACCAAAAGAAAGCTCTGTTTGTGGAAAAAAAAGGACGTCAAATTAATTTAGGTACAGCGTCGCACGACCGCGTAATTGTCCGTTAAAGTCACACAGTGCCGAAACGCAAAATAGGCCCTGGTCAGGAAGGACAGTTGATTTGGCCACACCTAATGTTTTTGCTATCTCTCTGATGGGTTTGTTTTGTTTTTTTCAGCCTAATGATGGCTTGCTTCACTGATAGTGACAGCTCTTTGGATCTCATATTGAGAGTTGACAGCAAGAGATTTCCAAATGCAAATAGCACACTTGAAATTAACTCTGGACCTTCTATCTGCTCCTTGTAAATGGGATAATGAGGGAATAACACACACCTGGCCATGGAACAGCTGAGCAGCCAATTGTCCCATTACTTTTGTTCCCTAAAAAGTGGGAGGCACATATACAAACTGTTGTAATTCCTACACCTTTCACCTGATTTGGATGTAAATACCCTCAAATTAAAGCTGAAAGTCTGTAGTTAAAGCACATCTTATTTGTTTAATTTCAAATCCATTGTGGTGGTGTATAGAGCCAAAAAGATTAGAATTGTGTCGATGTCCCAATATTTATGGACCTGACTGTACATCACTTCCAAAGTTGTATATTCAGTCGTACGAGAATTTTCCTAAGTTTAGTAAACTCTTCATTTTCCATAGACTAGCATGCAAAAAAAAAAAAACGAACAAACATAGGTCTGATATTCTCATTGTGTGTACCAGGCATTAGGCCCTGTTCACACCTGTGCACTTGTGTCGCTCTAAAACGCACCTTCCCAGCGCGTCAAAAGTGCATGAAAAAGAGTCCACTTTAAAGCAGTAGTAAAGCGCAACCTATTCTATCTTTTTATTTATTTATTTATTTTTCCCATCCTCCAGGACGGTCACATGAGAGATAGGCTCCTCCTCCTGCAGGAAACACAAGCACAGATCGGTTTAAAAAGGCCATCCACCGGCTGCCCCTCAGTTTTTGTATTTCCTATCCTGCAAGCATGAGCTCTGAAGATGACATTCATCCCCCGTTTGTTATTTTTTTACCTTGTCCCTTGCAGGCGTCCCTTGATACCTCCCTCCCTCTGCCTGTATCCAACTGGTGAGGCAGCCAGTTCCAGGCTCCCTTGGGGGAGTGATGGAGGATACCCAGGGGAGAGCTCTGTGGTTTCCACAGGGCTCCCCCTCTCTTCTTTGGATTCCTCCTTGCCATTCCTGCACCAGGAGGTGTAGTAGTAGTGCTAGGCGAAAGTGGTGCTTGGCTACCCCTCAATGTTTTTTTCCACTCACCCCTACTTCAGACCAAGTGTGGAAGTGTGAAGAGCCCAGAGGCACTTACCAGCAAGCCGGAAGGTCCTGTGTTAGGCTGTCCGCCACACATCCTACTCGGGCTCGCATGAGGGGCTCCAGGGAGCTGGGTTTCTCTTGTGCAGCATGCCAGCATGTTGCCTTCCAATCAGCACAGTGGAATTGTTTTCAAGATGGCGCCACTACCGGATGTAATTCTGCGGCCATCTTGAGTAAGGGAAGAAGCCATGGACAGCATTGGGGAAGCTTCCCTTGCAGGGGTTTGCTGGTGGCTGAGTGAGGGGCGGATTGGGTCCCATCCCTCCATCTCTACTTCCACCTTCTATTGTTTATATAGGCCGTCCCCAGAATGGCGGCGGCGCTTTTCAGGAGGGGCTGGCGTGCTCCCTTCTCTCCAGGATCCTTATGGTGGAGGACTTAGCCCCCCTACCAGAGGCTGCAGAACAAGGCCCCAGACTTGCAGTGGTAAGTGTAAGGAATGATGTGGGTGAAGTGCTGCCTTTGGTGGGCAGCTGCTTCGGGGGGGGGGCCTTCCATGCATGTCTTAAGTCTGATAGATCCTCCCCTCTGTCTGTTTTTGTTTCTTGCTCTCAGTCCAAAACACAGGAAGCTGCAGAGGCGGTAGACAAAACAAAAAAGGAATACTGCCGCACTTGTGGCGTAAAGATCCCGCCCGGATACCGACAAGCTGTTGTGCCAAAGATGCTTAAAAAAGATTATCGAGGAGACTAAGTTATTGACAAAAGATTTCCTAGATTTCAAGAAGGAAATTACATCCACTCTAAAATCCCTTCAGGTATCCATTAGCGAAATCAAGAGTGCGTATCAACCATCAACATCATCCGCTAACCTAAGGAGTGCACTTCGAGAGAAGACTCGGAGATCTCCAGCTGCCCCTCAACCACAGTTGACCTCCTCTGACTCTGAAGAGCTAGGGGAGCTCCTCTTTCAAGATAGCTCTGATTCCGATGGTGAACCAGACCGGGCAGAGCCCCAAAAGATACCTAAACACCTGTTCCCAGCAGAAGAAATGGAGGAACTCCTTAACTATCTACATAATAGAGGATCTGCAGAAAGTTCAGACCACCGATTCCGTTTGTGACTGGTTATATAGGAGGGCTTACGAGGCAGGGGCGGCAGGATTTCAGCCTAACATGGCCAATACTTGTGTAGCCAGGAATGTGGCATTCTGGCTTGAACAACTCCGTGATCATCTAAAAAAAAGTCCCTGGCATGGAGGAAGCACTGGATTTCTTACTCTTGATAGAAAAGGGAGTGGAGTATATGGCTGACGCCTCTGCAGAAGTTGTTAGGGTTTCAGCTCGCACCACAGGCCCAATTAACGCGGCAAGAAGAGCCCTCTGGCTGAAGACCTTGGACAGGGACTACGCGTCAAAGAATAAGTTATGTCCCTTTGACTGTAGCTTACTGTTCGGTCCGGAGCTCGACAAAGTGTTGGCCAGGTCAGCTGACCTGTCCTAAGGATTCCCGTCCTAAAGAAAAGGGAAGCCGAAAAAGTTTTCACCCTAGAGGAGAAGCTCAATCCAAAGGGGAAAAGACAAATCATCAATGAAGATTGGTCTTTAACAAAAACAAGGGGAAGTCGAACATCCTCTTCCCCCAATTCCGGGCCCCACAGTAATGAACCCCAATGACACCAGCCTACCGGTGGGAGGAAGATTACAGCATTTTTTTCCATCAATGGCAAAGTTTCTGTGCAAACCCTTTCATCCTGCAAATAATCAAGGAAGGATACAGGATAGAATTCATGACAAAGCCACCAACCAGCTTCCGTGTCACATCTCTCCCAGATTCACTACACCTAAGGAAAGCCGTGGAGGTAGCTGTCACGGAGCTGCTAGAAGAAAGAGTGATCATAGAACTACATCCTTCTTGGCAAGTGTCGGGTTTCTACTCCCAAGTTTTGCTCAGGACAAAACCCAAACATTGCCTAATCCTAAACCTGAAGGGCCTCAACCGATCGATCCAATATAGGAAGTTCAAGATGGAAACCATCTTCACAGTGAGATCCTTACTTCAAGAGGCGGCCTTGCTGGTAACCCTCGACCTGAAGGACGCTTACCTCCATGTCCTGATCCATCCCAGCCATCTGAGATTTCTGAGGTTTGCTATCTGAGTGAAAAGGCAAACCAGTCTCTTCCAGTACCAGGCTCTTTCTTTTGGAATCTTGTCAGCTCCTCGCATATTCACAAAAATCGTGACGGAAGTCATGCAGGAGCTCAGATTTAAAGGAGTCCAGATAGCACCATATCTGGACAACTTTCTAATCTATAGTCAGACAAAAGCAGAAGTGTTGGCAAACCTTCAAACCACCAAAACTTTCCTTACCTCATTAGGCTGGAAAATCAACATACAAAAAAATCAAACAGAATCCCATCCAAGACAGTGGTATTTCTGGGTTACACTATCGATTCAGTAGCCCAAAGGATCTTCTTGCCGCAGGACAAAATAATAAAACTGATCAATGTGTCAAAACAGCTGATCACCGCAACCAGAGCGACAAGAAGGAACATAATGGTCCTCCTAGGCCTCATGTCGGCTTCCATTCCAGCAATTCAATGGGGCCAACTTGGCATGAGAGCACTACAGTGCATCTCATAAGCCATTGGGTTGGCAAGACAACCTTGCTGGAGAAGGAGATCTCCATCCCTCTTATCAGAAAGTTCTTAGCTTGGTGGCTAAAAAAGGACTCGCTGACAAAGGGAAGGCTCTGGTTTCCGCCTATCCAGGTCAAAGTCACCATGGACGCAAGTGCCCAAGGTTAGAGAGCCCACATAGGCCACCAGGTAAGACAGGGAGCCTGGAACTATACTGGGCCAGAAGTTTCCTCCAATTTAAGGGAGCTCGTGGCAGTATGGGAATCCCTGCACGCTTTCCAGAAAGAAACTACGACAGACACATCCAGGTGCTATTGGACAATGTCACGACGGTGGTGTACATCAACCACCAAGGGGGCATGCATTCAAAACCTCTCATGAGGGGGGGCTCACGGCCTACTATCTTGGGCAGAAACTCATCTGCTCTCCCTTTCAGCAGTCCACATAAAGGGGATGGTCAACTTTCTGGCAGCTCTTCTAAGTCACAGACAGCTGGATGCAACAGAATGGGAGCTGAACCTCAATCTTCTCAGAACTCACTCTAAGATGGGTTTTCCCAAAAGTGGACCTGTTCGCCACAACGAGCAACAAGAAAGTAGCAAATTGTCTCTAAAACGAGAAAAGGATTCTTTAGGGATAGGCTCCTTGGGATTTCCTTAGCGATACAACCTCGCCTACGAATTTCCACCAATTCCAAAGACAATTGTGGAGATAAGTGTGATTCTTCTAGCGCCTTACTGGCCAAAAAGGGCATGGTTCACGCCTCTGAAAAAGATGGCGGAAGAGGACCCTTGGGTCCCACCGAGCCAGAACGATCTATATCACAATCAGGAGCTTATCACCAACAAATCCAAACCTTGAAACTTTCAGCATGGATCCTGTATTGAGCACGCTGCTAGATACCGGACTCGCAACCAAGGTGGTAGATACCCTACTACATAGTAGGAAGCAAGTAACCTGAAAGATTAATGGCAAAGTGTGGACAGAAGAGATATACTTAAAAAAAAAAAATGCGGTCCAAAAATAGAATTCTGCAGAGCACAAGTACCATTCTAGACTTCCTCCTGAAGGGTGCAGAAGCCTGGCTAGCTGTGAGTACCCTCAAGGTTCAGGCGGCAGCGCTATCAGTATTCCTTGACATGCCGATCAACAGTAATCCGTTAGTCAAAAGACTTTTCAAATCCATCGAGAGAACCCATCCTAGCAAGTGCCTGAGGGAAGCCCCCTGGGACCTCTCATTGGTGCTCAAGGCCCTCACTGTAGACCCTTTTGAACCTCTCGCGGAAGCATCCCTTAGATCCCCTCACCCTAAATGTAGCATTACTGGTTGCCATCACATTGGTCAGGTGTGTAAGTGAGCTGCAAAAAAATAACCTTTCCTCGCGATCTTTCCAGATAAGCTGGCTCATCAGCATTTCATCGATCACAGGAGTCCTTATAACCAGGGAGAAGAAGTTTTTTGCTACACTGGATGTCAGGAGATGCGCCCTACGTTATTTGGAGGTCACTAAACCCTTCAGGGAGGCGTCCAACCTCTTCATATTGTGCATAGGCACTCACAGGGGAAAATCGGCATCTAAAAGTTCTATAGCTTGATTGATCAAGATGGCGAAAGATACAGCCTACTCGACCCAAATCCAGACCAGTCATCCAGATGTGAAGGCTCACTCCACTCGCTCTGTAGCTACTTACTGGGTGGAAAAGGCTGGGGCATCCATTTGAGCAAATTTGCCCAGCAGTCACCTGGTCCAGTGACTCCACTTTCATGAGACACTACAGGATTGTTCTGGTCTCTGCCCAAAATCTGACCTTTGGTCGTGAGATCTTGTAAGAGGTAGTCCCACCCTAGGTATGCATCGATGGGGTCTCATGTGACCGTCCTGGAGGACGACTTGGGAGTTATTACCTGATAATTCCCTCTCCAGGAATCCTCCAGGACGGTGGACCCCCCACCCTTACTACAGTAATAGGAAATTGTTAACTAGATATATCAGGCTATTATCCTTTGCTGGTGGGTGGCCATTTTAAATCTGTGCTTGTGTTTCCTGCAGGAGGAGGAGCCTATCTCTCATGTGACCGTCCTGCAGGATTCCTGGAAAGGGAGGTATCGGGTAATAACTCCGAATTTTTAACCTACAAGGTAAAGGCATAATGTGCTAGTATGCATCGCATACTAGCACATTATGAAATGCTTATCTTAGAATAAGGCCCTCCAGCAGCAAACTGTCACCGCTGTCACAAGGCTTCCATCTTCACCCGGTCTTCCTTCCGGGTACGCGTCCTGTGGCCTTCTGATTGGCCTTGCCGCAATGGCATCACCCCCACGCATGCACGCAGGAGTCACGGACTGCGGCCTGAAGCTCTGAAGGGACAGCACAGGTATGTTGTCCCTTCAGATCGCATGCGTCTGTGACGTCACCGGCTGCATGCAATGGGAATATCTCCTAAACTATGCAGGTTTAAGAGATATTCACTGTACCTACAGGTAAGCCGCCTTATAGGCTTACCAGTAGGTACAAGTTCAAAAACAGGGTTTACTTCCACTTTAACAGATTGTGGTGTAAATGAGCTCCTAATCCTATCTAACTGTTCAAATTGGAGGGCTGCATATTTAATATTTTTTTAAAGTGTGCTGCACTTTTGAAAAGTTCTACTTGTAGCATGTTCAGTGCCTTGCTTGAAAAACACACCTTCCATTATAGTGAATAGAAGCGTACCAAAAACGCACCGCACATTTATTTTATTTTTTTTGAGGCACGTGTCTATTTTGCTCAGGTAACCAGGAGGGAAAACGCATGTAAAATGTTTTATGGTCAAGACAGGAAGCGAGAAGAAATCCCTCCACAGTGAGCTAATCCTAGATTGTCACTGGAACCAGTGTCCCCATTGGAAGATTTCCCTTTTATTACTGTTCTGGCATCAACCCTAAATTTGGTATTTTCTTTTACCTTCAATGATACTGGTAAACAGGACAAATAGGGGGAATCTCCCTAATGGGGACAAAACCTGTTCTAATCCCTCCACTCTATCTAAAAATTTAAAAAAAAGGTTGCCTTTAACCCTGGTCCCATCAGGGCGCCTTTGAAATCGTGCTACTTTATGGGTATTTGGTTTTGACAGGTACCCGCTCCTGCCTCTGCCCAGATTGACTAGGCGATCTGAGCAGAAGTTTGGCCCCCTTCCCTCGCCCCCCAATCGCACCGGCCCTAGAAGGCTGCGAGACCATGCACACTGCGCAGTGGGAAGCCTGCTGTGAGGCTGCAAGGAGTCCTAACTGGCGTTCCACAGTTGGCATGGCAGCGCCGGGGACCCGAGCGCCGGCAAAGAACCGACCTGGGCGAAGACAACACTGGATCCCTGAACAGGTAAGTGTCCTTTTTATTAAAAGTCCGCAGCTACAGTATTTGTAGCTACTGACTTTTATTCATTTATGCCAGCATTGTCCTTGCGCGATACTCTGCTGGCCATGTCCTGTGCTGCCATCCTTCCTTCTTACATCATTGGGAGCTGAATGTCTTCAGGTTCTTGCAGTTGCCTTTGATGACGCATTGGCAAGTTTTTTTTTTTTGTAACGCAATGCACATTAGTGCATGATTATATGTTCTAGTGTGCTGTGGCGTACATCCATTGGAAACGTTTGTTATTGTGCCATTAAGAATGAATGGCATTGAAGCACACACAGCGCTACTGTGTGAACCCAGCCATAAAGTACCCCTTGCTTGTTTTTACTAGGTGATTAGTTCAGGAATTCTGATACTTGTTTACAGAATGTTTCCTCCTGGTCAATGACTGTAAAGTATGTGAAGCCATACATAGGCAGGCAAGTACCAAATTCATAAAAAAAGCAGTAAGTGCCGGTACACACGTATGTGATTCGCACTTCAATGCTATAAAAAAATCGATGTCTGTGCAATGCAAATTCAGCCATACAGATTGCATGGCTGAATTTGCATTGCATTTGGACCAAAGTCGCGCAGGACCCTTTTTTTGGGTCCGCACCAGAATTGGATCGCATGGGTGTGCACATCTATGCGATCCGATTCATGCCCGGACTGACCATTCGCACTGCGATATGTGAACCGATCTGGTGTTGTTAACTTTGTATTGATACTCCCAGCAGTTCGCATATGGCAGTGTGTGAACTGCCTGCGAGTCGGGTGCAATGCTGGAACCTGCGTTGGATTCGCAGGGTTCCCACATTGCACCAATGTCACCTGGCAGGCTGGCACTAATGGTCCGAGGACTCCCTACCTATGGGGCCAGTCTCTAAACAGTGCTGGCACGGTGGTGTGGGAGGATGGAGAATGTATCGCATGCTCCTTTATACATTAGGTTTGTAACTTTTTATTTTTCCATGTGAAGGAGTGTAGAAAAAGCATTAAGAAGCTTAGTAGAAGTACCTACAGACAGGGGCCAGAGTGGACGTCAACCTGTTGCTTTGCTCTGCAAGAGCAAAGCAGCATACCAAATCCCTCAAAAACTTCTTTTTTTTTTCTCTGGCTCATAAACATGGCCACATTTAGGCTCCTTTCACACTTGTACGACTCCAAAGTTGCACCGACTTTGGTGCAACTTTGATGCATCTTTGACGCAACTTTGGATGGGTGCAACATGGATACGACTTTGGCTTTGACCAGTTTTAATGGACAACTGTTGCACACAAGTTGCATAGTATAACAATTTGGTATGACTTTCATGCAACTTCTGAGGGTTAACATGGAAGTCTATGGCCCTGAAGTTGCATGAAAGTCAGACCAAAGTAGTGCGTGAACTACTTTGAAGTTGCTGCAACTTTAAGTTGCGCATATATGAATGGTTATTATTGGAAAACATGGGGAACGACATGTCGTGCAACTCTGATGTCCAAAGTTGCATGACAAGTTACACAAGTGTGAAAGGGGCCTTAGTGTTTAATGTAACATTCTGGCCTTTTTTTGCATATGGGAGGCCCGTGTGCTGCGTCCACCTGCCCATAGATATGAATAGCTCTGTGTAGGTATACACTGGTACTCACAAATATATACCAGCATATCCACTTGCTGACCAGGCCTTTTCTGTAACTTTTTGTTTTATATATATATATATATATATATATATATATATATATATATATATATATATATATATATATGTATATATTTTTTTTTTTTTTTTTTAGCAGAGTACCTACAATATAAAATGGCTATCGTTGCAATGTTTTATGTCACACTGTATTTGCGCAGTGGTCTTTCAGGTTTTTTTTTTTGGAAAAATACACTTCAATGAATTAAAACAAAACACAAAAGTTACCCCAATTTTTTTGTATAATGTGAATGATAATGTTACGCCAAGTAAATAGATATTTAACATCTCATACTTTAAAATTGCTCACGCTCCTGCAATTGCGACAAACTACGGTACTTAAAAATCTCCATAGGAGATGGTGTAAAAATGTTTTACAGGTTACCTGTTTAGAGCTACAGAGGAGGTCTAGCACTAGAATTATTGTTCTCATTCTAACAATCGCAGCAATACCTCTCACATGTGTGATTTGAACACCGTTTACATATGCGGGCATGACTTGCATATGCGTGCGTTCGTTTGTTCCTACAAAAGACGAGAGTTCTTAAGTGCTGGATAAATATGAGATCTCACATTTTCCTTTTTAAAATAAATGACAATATGTCTGCTGAGAAACACTGCAATGTAACCCCACCCCGTTACATTCTATCTGCAGGGTGCTGTCATGGAGTTGGAGATGTCAGACCGTTATGACCATGCTTTGCTGGGTATCCTGCAGCATGTGGGGAACATCCAGGAGTTTTTAAATGTTTACTTTGGGTTCCTGTACCGCAAGACAGACTTTTACCGGCTGTTACTGAGCCCTCAAGAGCGGATGGGTTTCCCCCCGGGTGTTGCCCAGAACATGGTGCTGCAGGTGAGTATTTGGCTTTTACAGTGTGCAGTACCGTGTAGACCGTGCTGGAGGTGAATCACACTTGTCCTCTCTCAGACATTCAAAAACTACGAGCAACTGGCCTTGAAGGACCATGAGCAGAGGGTGCGGGACTTGGAGGAGAAAATGAAGAAGCAGGACGAGAAGTTGGCTGAGATTGGCGAGGCACCTATGGCAACAGAAGAAATTGTATTGGAGACACCGGCAGATGAGTCACCTGGGGAGCAGGAGAAGTCAGAGGATCAGCCAGAAAATTCTGATTCACCAGAAAAATCTGCAGAGGCGGAGGCCAGCACCAGCAGTATGGACAGCTCAGCTTCTGCATCCAGGTAAATTGATCAATAAATTAGACACAGATGAAGTATTCTTTACTATGACCTTTGTTTGTTTGTCTACAAGAGGTATTTTATATATGGAAATTGGAAGAAAGTAAAATTTAAAGCTTTCTCCATAGCAACCAATCAGATTAGCTGTCATTTTTTAAAATCCATTTAGAGACACAAAGCTAGACATTACCCAGTCAAGTGTAGCATCTATTTCACATTTCAGGTGGAAGTCTAATGTGTCAATATTTTTTTATTAATTATGATGCAGAAGTGAGAGCATTATTATTATTATTTATTTATTTTTTATTATTATTATTTTTTTTTTATTAGGGGGGGACGTGACCGAATGCAGTGTTTTTTTTTTTGCATGAAAGTGCATTTATGCTTTAAATGAACTCGCCAGGGAAATCATTTTGCAAATGTTTGCCACTACAGACTCTATTCATTCAGCAACTGTATTTTCACGAAATACAAAGCTTTAGCTATATAAAATAAGCACTCATTCTTTTTTGTCACTGCTGATTTTACAGGTTTAAAAAATATAGAGATATTTGAGCGCACATTGACTTCCTGAACCCCTTCATGACAGAGGGTAAAACGCCTGAACACAATTTTGCTACTTTGACGTGTTTGTAAAACTGTACACATCATCAAAACTACTTTGTATACCTAGGTGAATTATACCGTGTTTTTTTCAGGACAAATTGGGCTTTCGTTTGGTGGTAAATGGTAATAGATATCTCCTACAGTGGGTACGGAAAGTATTCAGACCCCCTTAAATTTTTCACTCTTTGTTATATTGCAGCCATTTGCTAAAATCATTTAGGTTCATTCTTCTTCCTCATGAATGTACACATAGCACCCCATACTGACAGAAAAACACAGAATTGTTGACATTGTTGCAGATTTATTAAAAAAGAAAAACTGAAATATCACACGGTCCTAAGTATTCAGACCCTTTGCTGTGACACTCATATATTTAACTCAGGTGCTTTCCATTTCTTCTGATCATCCTTGAGATGGTTCTACACCTTCATTTGAGTCCAGCTGTGTTTGATTATACTGATTGGACTTGATTAGGAAAGCCACACATCTGTCTATACAAGACCTTCCAGATCACAATGCATGTCAGAGCAAATGAGAATCATGAGGTCAAAGGAACTGCCTGAAGAGCTCAGAGACAGAATTGTGGCAAGGCACAGATCTGGCCAAGGTTACAAAAAGATTTCTGCTGCACTTAAGGTTACTAAGAGCACAGTGGCCTCCATAATCCTCAAATGGAAGACGTTTGGGACGACCAGAACCCTTCCTAGAGCTGGCCGTCCGGCCAAACTGAGCTATCGGGGGAGAAGAGCCTTGGTGAGAGAGGTAAAGAAGAACCCAAAGATCACTGTGGCTGAGCTCCAGAGATGCAGTCAGGAGATGGGAGAAAGTTGTAGAAAGTCAACCATCACTGCAGCCCTCCACCAGTCGGGGCTTTATGGCAGAGTGGCCCGACGGAAGCCTCTCCTCAGTGTAAGACACATGAAAGCCTGCATGGAGTTTGCTAAAAAAACACCTGAAGGACTCCAAGATGGTGAGAAATAAGATTCTCTGGTCTGATGAGACCAAAATAGAACTTTTTGGCCTTAATTCTAAGCGGTATGTGTGGAGAAAACTAGGCACTGCTCATCACCTGTCCAATACAGTCCCAACAGTGGTGGTGCTGGCAGCATCATGCTGTGGGGGTGTTTTTCAGCTGAAGGGACAGGACGACTGGTTGCAATCGAGGGAAAGATGAATGCGGCCAAGTACAGGCATATCCTGGACAAAAACCTTCTCCAGAGTGCTCTGGACCTCAGACTGGGCCGAAGGTTTACCTTCCAACAAGACAATGATCCTAAGCACACAGCTAAAATAACGAAGGAGTGGCTTCACAACAACTCCGTGACTGTTCTTGAATGGCCCAGCCAGAGCCCTGACTTAAACCCAATTGAGCATCTCTGGAGAGACCTAAAAATGGCTGTCCACCAACGTTTACCATCCAACCTGACAGAACTGGAGAGGATCTGCAAGGAGGAATGGCAGAGGATCCCCAAATCCAGGTGTGAAAGACTTGTTGCATCTTTCCCAAAAAGACTCCTGGCTGTATTAGATCAAAAGGGGGCTTCTACTAAATACTGAGCAAAGGGTCTGAATACTTAGGACCATGTGATATTTCAGTTTTTCTTTTTTAATAAATCTGCAACAATGTCAACAATTCTGTGTTTTTCTGTCAGTATGGGGTGCTATGTGTACATTCATGAGGAAGAAGAAGGAACTTAAATGATTTTAGCAAATGGCTGCAATATAACAAAGAGTGAAAAATTTAAGGGGGTCTGAATACTTTCCATACCCACTGTATTTCTATTACCAAAGGAAAGCCAGACCAACATAGTAAAAAAAAAAAAAATTATTAAATTTAGCTGTATTTTTTTTTTTTTTTTATTTTGCTACTATAATAACCTAACAGCAAAGAACAACCCAAAATAAATTCTCCTGCTCCTGTTGATCTCAGTGATACCACATATGTGTGTTTTTTGTTGTTTGTACCTGTATTCCGGCCCAGAATCAATAGTGCTGCTTTTTATTTTTATTTTTTATCCTAATTAAAATTCTAACTTCAAATTCTAATCCTAACCAAAATATTTTGGATAATCCTACCCAAAATATACTGACGGTGACCTTTGACCCAGACCATTGACTCTGACTTTGACCCTAAGGCTCAGTTCACATATATGTAAATTGAATGTGTTTTGAACCCCATCAGATTCGTATGACATATAAAATAACATTGAGTTCTGAGCAAGACGGTGTGGTTCAGGTGCGAATTCCAGGTTAATTGAGTTCTATGGGAACGCTTCTGAATCGCACAATCATGTTCAGTTGTGTTCAGGATTCAAGCAGATTTCTCTCTTACTGCAGGAGTTGACACCCTTTATCTACTATGCATTGGCCAGCACTGAAACCGCAGCTGTGACAAAAATCCAGTCCTGAGCCTTGCAAATTTGCATCAGAATCGCACCTGAACCGCTCAACAAATGCTTTTTTTATTCACAGTGAAAATGAACGTACAATTTGCAGCAGACATGTGTGAGCCCAGCCTTACATGAGTCAGGCTTTACAGTGAGTGATTACTGTGACAGCCAATCAGAGGCTATCCTAGTGATCAGGTGATTGGAACCCGGGCTTCCTGGTTTCCGATTGTTCTTACGGGACCCGGGGCTCTCAGTGCCTGTGCTGAAAGCACACACAAACACGTACGCATATATGCGGCTTCACGGAAGAAGACCCACTTCAGTGAGGCTGCAATTACTGTATGTGTACAGTCGCAAGGGGTTAAACAGTATAAAAAAAACAGGCCCATTGATAGAAACTGAGTGTAATTTCACGTTTCGGATTCGAATATGAATAAAAATTAGCTTTTATGCAAAGGTGGGATATAATTGTACAAGGAAAGAGATTTTTTTAGGACACTATATGTTGACATGGAGAGAAATGTTTTAATTCTGGCCACTACAGAGCTCTGGTGCAGAGTAGGTGTTACCCAGTGTAGGTGCATGGAAAGGCTAGCGGTTAGCAATTTGCAGAGAGAGATTTACTGTGTTGATAAGGCAGTGCAGTTGTGCAATGCTAGACAGATACAGAGTGACTATATTGGAAAGGTAAAAGGTATCATGGTCCCTCTGTTCCAAGTAGTGATTGAGAGGAAGAGCAGGAAAAATCCCTTAGTGATATTACATTCAAGACAGATGATGCCACACTGATCAAAATAAAGAGGCAATATAAATAAACACTCTATATATAGAGTCGTACCGCTTATTCATGACGCAAGATATCATCTGTAAGAAATATATGTGTAGGATGGAATCAATTCTTCTCTTACACAGTTTTATAGCAGACCCCTAAGAACTAACAAGTGCGCTCATACGGGTATCTTGGCGTTTTGAATGCTTTTAAGTGCAGAGGAGGGGTTTGGGGTCTTATATACCCCAGATGCCTCCATCAAGAGTACCTGCTACTGCCTATTACTGTCAAAGGGATGTTTACATACCTCGTGACAAAAATACAAGTGATCAAAAAAAATTCAAAAGGACAGTGTAAAAATAAAAACTTTTCCTTTACAAAATTGTCCTATTTTGTGATCACCATATCTTTGCATGGTAAAGCTATATTTTGAATCTGGGGGGTAGTAAAACAAATGTTAACTTCTGGGTGGTTTTTGATATAGTATTATGCTGTGGAGGGGTTTTATAAGGGTTGTGTTTAAATGCTTCAAATGTTTTGTACAATGAAGGGGAAAGTATAAACTTGACATGGGACAGGTAACAAAGGAGTAAATACAATGGAACCATATATAAAAATATAGTACCATGTTTATTACGTAGTTGCATAATGACAACTACATACATGTGTACATAAAAATAGAAATAATTGGGTCCCTAAATGTACATAAAGGGGATATTGGGACTTTGCATGAGGCAATTGACAATAAATGAATCAAAATAGGTTACAACATGTTTATTACATAATTACATAAGTTATACCAACAATATACATGTGTAGAAAAAATATTTTAATTTATATATGTACATGGATAAGGGACACTTCATATATATAACACTTACAATACCTCTGCAGTACACTCCAGTATCCAATATATCAATGGGTAAACCATAAATGGTGATATTATATGAAATACAGTAGTTAAAGATGAAAATAAATAAAAACTGTAAATATGATATAAAAACATAGCTGCATCTTGAAAAACTCTACTTGTTTCATGATAAAATAACCACTTCTATAAATACATATAAGTACTGATATAAGCTTGTATAGTGACTCAACCATCAAAGAGCAAGTTAAATAGAAAAGGACGGGACTAGCCAGTCCAATGTACTTACATCAAATTAAAATACAAGCAGCATGCGGTGTTGCCAGACCTGGGCCACTGGGATAGTCTGAACGTCTGTATTACATATAATATCACCATTTATGGTTTACCTATTGATATATTGGGTACTGGATATGTACATATATGAATTATAATATTTTTATCTACACATGTATATTGTTGGTATAACTTATGTATATATAAAGGTGTGACAGAATCACTAATAAATAGATCAAACCTGTAACACTAGCAGTGCTAACACAAGACCAATAATCATAAAATTATCAGTAATCAATACAACATAAATATGTGGTATAGTAGATAATTCATAGAGTCCACAGAGAACAGCATGCAAACAAATGGAAATAAGCAAGCACACGACCCAATATTAGATGCAAATAGTCCAATTCCAGGTGTAGAGATCAAAAATTGGTGAGATAGATGTGCAGCTATCTGTAAATCAGTGCAACTCCACCATCCAGACGTGACACCCCCTCAAAATGGACACTCGCCAAACAGACGATCATTAAAAGCCTGTATACGCCAGATGGAATCTCCACCTATGGATCAGTGTGCAGCTGCGGCTTGGCTCACCAAAAGGACTCTGTCTCTCTAAAGGCAATCAGCTCATGCCCAAAACATCAAGCAAGTGAAAGCATATAACGGGGACACATAGTGTAATTCCGTACACTTTATTGTAAATATACATCAAGATCCCCGCTCCCATTAAAATGCTACTCACAAGCTAAGAAATTCAGGCGTTGCAAATGCATAGAAGAAAAATGCACATCCACCGCTGTCATCACGCGCCGACCGCCCGGTACCTAGCAAGCCGGAACTGGCAACGTGGCGTCTTGCGTTGCTATGGCGACCGCATACTCACGCTCTGACGCGTTTCGTCATCACAGACTTCAACTGAGGGCGTGAGTGCGCACGGTCATCCTATCTTGTACCTCCCCGGGCGCAGGCGCAGCTGATCACGCTCTGCAATTAAGAGAACGAAGAACAGCCAATACTTCCGCCCCTTACTACCCGGAGGAATCCGTTAGCCTATATGCAGCCTCTTCCATCAACGAGTAAGCCAATCATTGCACATACATGCAAAAACGAAAGGCTAACAAAGTTTCAAGTCATTAGAGGAATATCTTATCTACACAAAGCCTGTGCACATCCGAACCAAATTAATTTAGGCTATGCATTAGCACATGCCAGCATCTCCTAAATATAAAATATTGATAATCAATTAAACCAATATATACACAATATAGCTCATAACCGTACACATCTCTGCTTAACAGAAAATCATGCATAAGTATATTATGTAGGTATATTACCCATGCATAAGCACATAATGTGCACATCAAAAATAAAATATATCCAATACCTGTATGTAGGAAAATACGTTTGTATCAGATACAAATTTAAATATGTATTAAAATAATTTTATAATAAAAATAATTTAATCTACTAATTGTCAATAAATAAATAAATTAATTGCAAGTGAACTAGTATCAATGATAAGCATCAATTATGACCCCAATGAATTCGGAGAGTCTAGGTAAATAACAAACACCGTAAATGGCAACACAATCCAAACAAGATAAAATATAGATACACATATGAATATATGAAAAAAAAAAAAAATATATATATATATATAAAACCAGATTGAATAAATAGATACAAAATCAATAATTGCTGATAAAACAGTTATATCCAAGTCAATATTTAACCCTTTGGGATGTAAAGAGTCAGTCAGAAATATCCAATATGTCTCTCGTTTGGAGAGTTCCCTGACTCTATTAGACCCCCTCCATACAGGGTCTACCCTCTCTATACCCCAAAACTTGAGGTGAGAGGGGTCCCTATTATGGTATTTATGAAAGTGCAGGGATACGTTGTGACCTTTTGAAACCCTTTCGTAGCATCTTAGGGCCGCTGGTTGGCAGTCTGATTGATAGAGATGAATGGAGGTGATCACTAACCAACACTTCACTAAACCAACAGATGCCAAAGTGCAAGTGGAAATCCTCATCATGCCACATGCGCGTATGAGGACATTACCGCTGATTGCATTTTGGCCTAATGCCTCCATGAGCTCCTGCACTTTCTGAACTAAAGTGAACAAAAATAATAATACAAAGGAGGCTTCTGTCTCCAGTCATTGTCATGTCACATTAGTAACTCTGTTGCTGGCAGAAAACCGACAGTGACAGAATTGCTAAGAGTCCACTCCCTTTTCTCCGGTAATGTTGATCTTTTGCTGATAGGACCAGGGAGTTGGCAGCTCCTTTGCTGTGTTTTTTTTTTTTGGGGGGGGAGGCCCACAGTGTGCAAAAACAAAACACCAAAGTGACCCAAAAAACTTGAACACACACAAAACCTTCACTAGGGCTGCAGGCGGGGGCAAGGCATACTTTGGTCTTCCTAGCCAAAATGCATGAACCCCAGACCCCACTTCTCATGAACAGTAGAAACCAATCAAGTACTAGGTGGGGGCTCTCCCAAAGAGAGTCCATCCCAAGGCAGTGGAGAAAAGAACCTAATGGCCACATATCCTCCTGCTAGACTTTAGGGTAGACTTAAAGACCCACACCCCACTATCCATGAGTAAAGGAAACCAAATATAAATTGCAGTGAGAAAACATCTGGAGAGAATAAATAAGCAGGAAAAAAAATGTTCAAGACAATGGCTAGGCCTTGTGGCCTGGTAATAAAAACTGCCCCTGTCTCAGTCAAAAGGTCTAGGCAAGTGATGGTGAATCTTGGCACCCCAGATGTTTTGGAACTACATTTCCCGTGATGCTCATGCACTCTGCAGTGTAGTTGAGCATCATGGGAAGTGTAGTTCCAAAACATCTGGGGTGCCAAGGTTCGCCATCACTGGTCTAGGCTATGGTGCGATGTGCAGAAAAAATTAGGTGGTGTTTTGGCCGAGTGCTCCTTCTCACAGTGGGGTTCCAAACCCATGATAATACTAAGGGCACTCCTCTGTTGCCATTCCCAGGGGGCACTTAACACTGCAGGTTCTCTGCCTCCCTCACCCCTGGCTAAGCAAGGCAGCACCACTTGAATTAGGAGGCACTTGCCACCTCAGAATCCTCCACACCAGGGAAATATTCCTGACCTCCACCTTTATCCAGTAGATGTATATTCAGTTTCTTTCCATAGGGAAGATCCTTTGCTATTGCACACTAGCAATTGGGATTATACGGTGTTCCAGCCACTGAGGGAGCAATGTCTTTTAGGTATAGCAGAGTTTTACTTTAGCAATTCTGCTGCTGGCGAGGTGATTGGCAATTCTGCCGCTAGCAACAATGTAACATCAGCCTTCTAATGCCTCGTACACATGCATCGATTATTGGCCGGGAATTTTCAGCCAACGTCCGATCGGCCGATTTTCGGCTTGTTAGTATGATGCTTTCAACAACCGACTCCTACTTTTCGGCCGAATAAAATCTGGTGTGCAGGCTATAAAATTTTTGTTGGCCGTCAACAGAACGGCCGATTTTCCGTCAGTCAGTACAGATTTCGGCAGACAAAAATCTGATGAGCAAGACTGGGCATGCTCAGAGAAGAAAAAACACACGGAAAGTAAACCAGCACATGACATCACTTCTGAAGTAGATTTTTGTTGGCCGAGAAAATTCGTGTGCAGCCTAGAGCACATTCCAACCAACACAACAACACTGGACAAAAGACGGCCGATCGGTCGGCCGATAATCGTTGCGTGTGTACGAGGCATTAGACTTCAGCCTTCTGGTCCAAAATGGGTGTTGGCTGGGATCTGGACAGCAGTAATGTTCTGCTGGCAGGTGCCTTTTTAAATACAATTTAGATGTTAGGTTTTGAAAAATATCCTTAGTCAAACATGTGTAAGAGCTGCAGCAATGTTGAGTCATACTACTGAGTCACAAGCATAATGTATAATGTGATGAGGAAGGTTCAGTAAATGAGAGTAATCAATATAGCCTTCAAATACACTGGAGCTGAGCCCTACGGAATACATACAGAATAAAGAGTCTAAAACTAGGATTCCTAGTAGAAAATTTAGAAATGGGTTACGTTGTCTATAGTAACCATTCATTTGCTTGATTTAATTTTTGCTTTTAAACTTGACAAATGATAGCTCGAATCTGATTGGGCTAGTTTGTTTTTTCTAATGATTGTGTTTCAAATCAGGAGCCAGGATGATTCCCAGATGGACCCAGACAGTTACAATGGTGCGGTGAGGAAAAACTACATATGGTCCCAGGATTACAGTGACTTAGAAATTAAAGTACCAGTCTCCAAGGACGTGGTGAAAGGCAAACAGGTAACCAGGACTCATTACATAATACATAGTCTGTCAATTAAATGCATAAAGCTTGGATACATGAAGTAGAGTGTGTTTGGTATGCTAGGCTCCCAGCAGAGGGCATAGTTTACTAATTTAGTAAATAAATAAAAAGGAACTGGCTTTATCAGACACACAAGGAATATGAACAGTCTAATGGCTCGTTTCCACTGAGCTTTCTGGTACTGTTCGGTTCGGTACGGTACGCTATTTATGCCGTTTCCATTATGAATGGTACCCTAATTCCGAACCGTACCGTACCACTTTTTTGGTACCCTTTAGTTGGGGTACCAAGCACATTAGTACTGTACCAACAGGGTGGAGCTACACTCTGCAGAACTTTGATTGGTTGACAGAGAATCGTATATCACAGCTTTCCTGCTACACCACGCCTATAATGAAAGGGTACTATTGGCAGTGGAAACGCAATGTGTACCGTTCCGAACCGTACCGTACCACTCAGTGGAAACGAGGCATAAGTGGCCTGTGTGCTACTGCAGCTATTTAAATTGAACACATCCTACTTTGTAGTTTTGAAAGTGACTGCAAGAGGAACATTTGTATTTGTTTCTTCCGGTATTGAAGCTGACTCTTGCTTTTATTCGCCCAGAGGTGGAAATGCCGGAAAGTGTAGTTGCTACGAGCAATAAAAACTTTTCTTCCTTCAGATGCAACTAAAAATAAAAATGGAGCAGGAGATGGGGTGCCCTAAAATATGTTAGCAGTGCATTTTTTTTCCTCCCCGTTAATGAGTCACTGTGCCCCAAATAAGGTTTGATTTATAAAATGGCTTTGCAAACAATATTTTACCAAAATTTACAGATGTCTGTAAAACTTTCAGAAAATGATGACTGAGAGCCCATTCACGCCAGTCAGGTTTGCTTTGGTCTGTTAAATGTTGCATGTTAACCTGCATTGCATTAAAACATTTTAACTGACCAAAAATCGTGCATGCAGCATTTTCGGTAGAACACCACGAAAAATGAATGGCACCAAATCACACCACTGTGCGTTACCATCCCACACTGGTATGAACGGGACCTGAAACCAAGGTGGCATAGCGGGGAAATTTTTTTCCTACACACAGATGACTTCCTTCTAATCACATAGAAGTTAACCGCTGTAATTATGTTGGTTGTATTGAAGACTTGCATAAACCAATAAGCTGTGTAGGAAAGTAAAATATATCCATAAAGAAAAAACTCACAGTGCTATCCTAAAACTATGCACTGGAATAAATGGGTGAATTAATATGTTATTAAAATATTTTCTCGGTTATATATTCAAGTGCACAGTTTTAGGATAGCACTGTAAAAGGTTTTTTCTGTATTTGTTAAAGGGATATAATATCTTTGTAACAGCAGCTGCCCAAATAGGGGAACTTATTTGATTATACACTACAGTTAAACATACTTATATTTGAGTTTTAGCCCCGATTCACGTGTAATTCGGAGCGCACTGCTCCCAAATAACATGCGATCTCACGTGCGGTGCAAATTTCAGCCATACAGTTTGTATGGCTGAATTTGCACCGCATCCACACTAAACTCGCACCCGACTTTTTTTTTTTTTCGCAGCAGAATGGGATCGCATAGTGGTTCACACTAGTGCGATCCAATTCTGTACGAACTTGCAGATCGCACTGCGATATGCGATTGCAACTGGGGGTTGTCGTTAACTTTTGACACCCCCTGCGTACTGCATATGGCAGTGTGAACTGCCAGGGGTGCGGATGCGATGCGGGATCACGCTGCATATTCGCAGCGTTCCCGCATCGCACAAGTGTGAACCGGGACTTGCGGTATATCCATGTTTTGATATCTGTGCAAGTTTAGGAGCTTTATGTCAGAAAATGAAAATGTTATTAGTAGCTCTCTTGCACAACCCTTGTGACAACTTTGTCTAAAAGAATGTATGCTGACTGCATACATCAAACGTGTAAACTGAAGTGTATGTAATTTCTAAACAAATCTTTTTTTGGTGTCTGTGCCCTGTTAAGGAGATCTCTCTTCCCTTCCTGTCCCAGGGACACAGTAGGAAGTAGGAAAAAATGTATTAGAGGGGATATCTCCTCGTACACTATTGTCACCAGATACCTGGTGTTACCTTTTGGGAGACCCCCCCCCCCCCTCTCACGTTCCTGTGTTTAGTCAGAACTTTTGTATTTCCCATGACTTTCTCTACCAGAGACAAATAGAGAGATAATTGCAAGTTCTGACTTTTTATACAACCTCAGAAGCTTAGCCCTCATCTCTATCTATGACCATGCCCCCTTGGCGTAGATGTATGACAAATGGCAGTAATAAAAAAAAAAAAAAAAAGGCATTAGTGTCTTAGACATGTGGGCTTTGATTGACAACCTTTTTATCGACTTTTACCTTCTTTTTTTACTGCTTCTAAGCAAGAGGCAAGACAGCAGCTCCAAGGTAAAAGTAAAAGGGTCTTAGGATCCCTTCACATATAGGCGTTTCGGATCGTGGGCAGAATCACCACGATTTTGCCCGCAATCCCGAATCATTGCAAATTGCGGGACGCCCGTGCGATTCCCGTGACTTGCAATGGCACCCCAAACTTGACATGATTTTGCAGCGATTGTCGCCCGGCGAATCACAGTAAAATCGCACAAACAGATTAGCAGCACGCCTGTCGCCCAAAAGAAGTTCTTGTACTTTTTTTTTGGGGGGCGACAGGCATCCCGCGTTACTGTTTGCCCGATTTTACCGCGATTTGTCGGGCGACAATCGAGCCACATTTGGGGTTCCGTTGCAAGTCACGGGAATCGCATGGGCGGCCGACGGTTTGCAATGATTCGGGATTGCAGGCAGATTTTCGGCGATTCTGCTTCGGATCCAATACAGACTGGAGAAGAGTTTATATCCTGATTATGCATTTGTGTATTTTTCTTTTTAATATATTCATACATTGCAACAATGTATACCGTTTTCTAAACATTGGCAAATAGAAGGGTTACTTTAACAATGAGTATTACCTGTGTTTCTTGACCAATGTTCTGCATTTGCAAATTGAGAAAATGATGTAATAGTCCTCATGCTGTGGATGAGTGATATGGCATCTGTGGGGAAACTGCTTTGCCATATTGATCTGTCAGTGTTGCCAACCTACCGGATGGCAGTTTACTGACATGACACCCAAAATTTACTGGCATTTCCAAAAGTTACAAAATTGCAGTTTTAAGTGCAAATTTCTGTATTTAGGCTACAAACAAGTACAATATGCAATAGCTATGTGATTTAAGGTAGATGTTAAGGCAAAATCCATATTTCTTGTTTTATTTTCAATATACAAAGTAAGTAGCTCAGGGATAGGACTCAGGAGGGCAAGAAATTAAAATTGGCAGACACGTACACATGAAATTGGCTTTCACATTGACACTGACAGCAGTGTGCAGCAGCATTGAGTCACAGTGACAGTCTCTCTCCACGCCAGGTGGTCGGTTCAGTCCACTCCAGTCCAAACCACTGACAGTACCACACACGAGGCTCTGGCCGCTCGGCTCCCTTGCAATATGACATCAGATGACGCGCTCAGGCACCACCTTCGCCAGATCTGCCTCCTGCTGGTGCCACCCAAACACACTATACAGGTCCCTCTCAAAAAATTAGCATATTGTGATAAAGTTCATTATTTTCTGTAATGTACTGATAAACATTACTTTCATATATTTTAGATTCATTACACACAACTGAAGTAGTGCAAGCCTTTTATTGTTTTTAATATTGATGATTTTGGCATACAGCTCATGAAAAACCAAAATTCCTATCTCAAAAAATTAGCATATTTCATCCGACCAATAAAAGAAAAAGTGTTTTTAATACAAAAAAGTTAACCTTCAAATAATTATGTTCAGTTATGCACTCAATACTTGGTCGGGAATCCTTTTGCAGAAATGACTGCTTCAATGCGGCGTGGCATGGAGGCAATCAGCCTGTGGCACTGCTGAGGTGTTATGGAGGCCCAGGATGCTTCGATAGCGGCCTTGAGCTCATCCAGAGTGTTGGGTCTTGCGTCTCTCAACTTTCTCTCTTCACAACATCCCACAGATTCTCTATGGGGTTCAGGTCAGGAGAGTTGGCAGGCTAATTGAGCACAGTAATACCATGGTCAGTAAACCATTTACTAGTGGTTTTGGCACTGTGAGCAGGTGCCGGGTCGTGCTGAAAAATGAAATCTTCATCTCCATAAAGCTTTTCAGCAGATGGAAGCATGAAGTGCACCAAAATCTCCTGATAGCTAGCTGCATTGACCCTGCCCTTGATAAAACACAGTGGACCAACACCAGCAGCTGACATGGCACACCAGACCATCACTGACTGTGGGTACTTGACACTGGACTTCAGGCATTTTGGCATTTCCCTCTCCCCAGTCTTCCTCCAGACTCTGGCACCTTGATTTCCGAATGACATGCAAAATTTTGCTTTCATCCGAAAAAAGTACTTTGGACCACTGAGCAACAGTCCAGTGCTGCTTCTCTGTAGCCCAGGTCAGGCGCTTCTGCCGCTGTTTCTGGTTCAAAAGTGTCTTGACCTGGGGAATGTGGCACCTGTAGCCCATTTCCTGCACACGCCTGTACACGGTGGCTCTAGATGTTTCTACTCCAGACTCAGTCCACTGCTTCCGCAGGTCCCCCAAGGTCTGGAATCGGTCCTTCTCCACAATCTTCCTCAGGGTCCGGTCACCTCTTCTCGTTGTGCAGCGTTTTCTGCCACACTTTTTCCTTCCCACAGACTTCCCACTGAGGTGCCTTGATACAGCACTCTGGGAACAGCCTATTCGTTCAGAAATTTATTTCTGTGTCTTACCCTCTTGCTTGAGGGTGTCAATGATGGCCTTCTGGACAGCAGTCAGGTCGGCAGTCTTACCCATGATTGCGGTTTTGAGTAATGAACCAGGCTGGGAGTTTTTAAAAGCCTCAGGAATCTTTTGCAGGTGTTTAGAGTTAATTAGTTGATTCAGATGATTAGGTTATAGCTCGTTTAGAGAACCTTTTCATGATATGCTAATTTTTTGAGATAGGAATTTTGGTTTTTCATGAGCTGTATGCCAAAATCATCAATATTAAAACAATAAAAGGCTTGCACTACTTCAGTTGTGTGTAATGAATCTAAAATATATGAATGTCTAATGTTTATCAGTACATTACAGAAAATAATGAACTTTATCACAATATGCTAATTTTTTGAGAGGGACCTGTACGCAGACACTTGGATAGTCTAGGCCGGCTCTGGACTGGAACTGTGGATGCGCGGTTCCGAGCCGAACGTCTTAGCCATTCTTTTTGCTGGCAACCTTTTCCTGTCACTGGCATTTACTGGCACGAGAAAAGTGCTGTTTTTTACTGGCTGCCAGTAAAAATACTGATGGTTGTCAACACTGATCTCTGTCTAGATTTTGGACTTGCAAAGTCTCCTTTGAACGTTAACATGTTTCTAATGCAGATCTAGTATCTGCATAATCTGTGGAGTAAAAGATTTTTAAAGGTACATCAGTGTATGCCATAGATTTGTGCCTTAAACCTATGCTTCTCTTCACTATTTCCAGGTGTCCGTGGACCTACGGAATACATATATCCGTGTGGCAGTGAGGGACAGTCGAGGAGAATGTGTCTTGATGGATGGAAACTTTACTCACAAAATAAATGCGGAGACATCTTTATGGAGCCTGGAGCCTGGGAAATGTATCTCGGTAATAGGATAGAGGAGGGCCCATATGTAGCTCATTATTTCCTTGCAGCAGGTGCAAGCTTAGTCTTTATATAGTAGGCACTGTATAGCGCATTCTTAAAGATCAACTCCAGACAGCTAGTAAAGTAAATAAACTGCCAAGCCTTTGCCGGAAAAGTTGCAGGGTTGCAATCTTTAGAAAATCTAGTCAACACAATTTTCTTATTCAGTGGGGGAAACAGGAGGGCTATGGGGTCTAAATTACTGTTTTTTTAACAGACGTTCTTCATTACATTTTATATAAGCAATGCAATGATTATGTGCAGCACATACAAGAAAGCAAAAAGTAAAAGTAAAGCATCACATGCAAAAGATATACATACAGTCCGCAAAAGGGTATATAGTCCTTTGCAAAAGAATACATATAGTCCAGGTGTTGGAACATCAATATATTAAGATAGTCACTTAGGTATCATTGCATAGTATCCAACAATAAAAAATATCCTAAATGAGAGGAGGGGGGGGTAGATAGGAAAAGGGGAGAAAAGACAGTGAGGGGAGAGGAGGGGTAGGAGTTAAGAGCAGAAAACGTAGTGGAAAATAGACCAAATTCTTGTACTTGTTGTCATTTGTAAAGCATTGGCCTGGGTAAGATTGAAGCTACTAAATGATAAATAAAGGTTATACCGTATCTTAGTATTAAACCTCTGGCATGCACCCAGGCCGCCCCAAATTTTATTGAATGTCTTAGGCCAATTATGTCCCATGTACATTAGTTTATAGAAAGATAGAACAGCATTCACAGTGGATCTCCACATATGAATGATAGGGGATAAGACCATTTCCATTTAGAAGGCACCATAGAAAAGGAACAACCGCTTAAGAGAAGTCGTAGCAATATTATCACATATATCCAGCGAAGAATCAAGGGGTTCACAGTAATTGTGAACCTACTAATTGCATTAGGATCCCTAATTACATTATGGCAACACTGTTTTTTATATAGGGGCAGGTTCAGACCATATGTTTATCAATAAACTCTGTGTAGAAATTGTGATTGGATAAACCTGTATCTGGCCAGGATCATAAGGGCAGGTATTGTTGCACTCTCTCGTCCCAGGCACCATCACTTAAAGTCAGAATATCCCATTGCCAGGAGCAAAATAATTGAGAATCCTTACACATGAGACGAAGATACAAGGACGAAAGGACTCTATCCACATAATAGGAAATTAGAAACTTTACCACAGAATGAGAGACCAGGACAATAGGCATAGGGAATTGGGCTTATGCTGCATGTAGGAGAAACCTAAAGAACATCCAGGTAGGAAGGTGAAATAGAGCTCTCAGTCTATCAAAGGTAAGAAGATGATCCTCAGGCATTATATGTTGTATGATTTTCAATCCCAAACCCAGCCCAAACATTAGGATCAGGTATATAGCAGAGGTAGGGAAGAGTTGGGCTTCCCCACAAAGGTGTGTAGGGGATATATAATTTGCCTCACTAATATTCACACTCATCTGCCTCCAAACCATAGCTGTACTCCTCCAGAAGAATCCCTCATCAGACCAGGATGGGTATAAAACAGGGTTCCTCAACTCCCGGGTCGGGAACCGGTGCTGGACCGGCTGGGGGTGTGCGGCAGGCGGGCTAACTAGCACAACCTGCACTGCCACCCTCCTACCACCAGAGGGCACCCACTTCCCTTCTTCTAGCACCACTACTCCCTTTCCTCTCTGTGGTTACCTTACCTACGGAGGAAAGGGGGAGAAGAAGAGCCGGGCCGACCCGGAGGTGATAGGCTGCACACGCCCACATCCTCCCAAGGTGACAGGTTGCGCCAACACACGCCCCCCCATCCAGGTGACAGCCTGAACACACTCCCCCACACTTGTAACCAAGTTTTGAAGGTTTGGGTGGAGTTGGTTTACGGTTGCCAAGATGGGGGGCGGGGGGTATTTGAACTGTTCTACCACCACTTTTATCTTGCAAAAAAAAAAATTACTGCATAATTGTGCCTTTTTTTTTTTTCCTCCCATAGATCAGCTTGAGCAAGTGTGGCGAGTATTGGTGGAATGCAGTCTTGGAAGGGGAAGAAAAAATAGATATAGACAAAATTAACAAAGAGCGCAGTATGGCAACAGTGGATGAGGAGGAGCATGCCGTATTGGACCGACTTACTTTTGATTACCATCAAAAACTACAGGGGAAACCACAGAGTCATGAAATGGTAAGTTCAGCAAAGGATTTCTTGTACAAAAGTTTTTATTTTAAGAAAAGGCATAAAGATACATCAAAACAAGGCATATGTGTACACTATAGAAATCAGCAAAGGATTTCACCACTTAAGGTGAATGCTTTGCCCTTGCAGGGCAAATAAACAATTTTATTGTATAGCCAACCCGCGCAGCATCTTATACTTAAGCTTTCCAAACATTGTTAGATTTCTTTAGTTCAGTCTGCGGGCTGATTGAAAGAAATGTAGTAGATTTATACATGCTAAACAGCACAGATGGATAAATTCCATGTTGGGCTATTGTATTCTGACAGGCACTGGTGGTCCTGTCAGAATACTCAAACAGCCACTACATCCCCAGCCTCCCCTGTATACTTACTGCATCCTGATCTCGAATTAGCACTGTGCCCGTGAGCAGCAGCACTGCTGTCTCTCTCCCTCCTCACAGGACTCAGATGCAGCAGAACTCAGATGCTGTCAATCACAGCTTGTGAGGGAGAGCTGGGGGTGAGCAGGGCCAAGTACACAGTGCAGATAAAGATCAAGCCCACACAGTTGCTCCCATTGCATGGGACTTGCTATGGGGGGACTCTGAAGGCAGGAGGAGCCAGGAGCACTGGCGAGGGACCCCAGAAATGGAGGATCGGGGCTGCTCTGTTCAAAACATTTTCACAAAGCAGGTAAGTAAGATATGTTTGTTATTTTAAAAAAGTCCAACATTTACAATCATGTTAAGGGCTCTTTATAGGAAAGATCAGCATCTGAACCCAAAGAAGCTGAATAGATGGTAAATTGGGGGCATTACAATTAAATTTAGCCCTGGTTCACACTGATGCGATGTGGGAAACGCAGTGAATCCTGTGCGTTTCCTGCGTCGCATTTCAATCCTACGGCATCCATGTGATCTGCTGGGGGTGTCGATGTTAAATTAACGACACCCAGAAACAGCTTGCAAAACGTTGTGCGATTACCAGAATGAGTGTTTACACCCATGCAGGAAAAAAGGGTCCTGCACCATTTTTAAAATGCAATGCGATTTTAGCTCAAATCACACCACACAGACATTGCATGTGATGTGCACAGGAATGTGGTGTAATTTCTGTGCGAATCACATGCGGTCTCCCACAATGCGCAAGTGTGAACCCAGGCTCAAATAAACGGTAACCAGTATTATGCATTATATTTAAAAATGATACTACTTTTATATGAAAGATTTATAGTCCACCAGGTCATAGATCTATTTTTAGATCCTACTCTCAACTGTTTGAACATCTGGGACCAGTATCTAAAAATAGATCTATGACCTGAAAATAGATCGAACAGTTGAGACCAGGATCTAAAAATAGATCCTTGATCTAAAAATAGACTGAACATCTGGGACCAGTATCTAAAAATAAATCTATGACCTAAAAATAGATTGGTCTGTTTTTAGATCAAGGATCTATTTTTAGATCCTGGTCTCAACTGTTAGATCTATTTTTAAATCCTGGTCTCAACTGTTCGATCTATTTTTAGATAAGGATCTATTTTTAGATCCTGGTCTCAACTGTTAGATCTATTTTTCGATCCTGGTCTCCGCTGTTAGATCTATTTTTAGATCCTGGTCTCAGCTGTTAGATCTATTTTTAGATCCTGGTCTCAACTGTTCGATCTTTTTTTAGATCCTGGTCTCCACTGTTTGATCTATTTTTTTTTTTTTCTCCTTTTTGCTTCCTTCATCCTTACTTGATCTGCCTTTACTGCGTCCACTATCGCTTTCCTGTCTCTGAAAGCCTGCTCCATCGTCATTTTTACCAATCAGATCTCTTCTCACAATGAATTCTAAATCTAACTATATAAAACAACTTTTCAAACTCTTCAAATGTCTCAATAAACTCCAACTCTCCGAACTCAGAATAATTCTAGAATTCCTTCTCTCTCCAACCTCCAGACACTTCTTTTTTTTTTTTACCTCCACTGTTTGATCTATTTTTAGATCCTGGTCTCAACTGTTCGATCTATTTTTAGATCCTGGTCTCAACTGTTAGATCTATTTTTAGGTCAAGGATCTATTTGTAGACCCTGGTCTCAACTGTTCGATCTATTTTTAGATCAAGGATCTATTTTTAGATTCTGGTCTCAGCTGTTCGATCTATTTTTAGATCAACGATCTATTTTTAGATCCTGGTCTCAACTGTTAGATCTATTTTTAGATCAAGGATCTATTTTTAGATCCTGGTCTCAGCTGTTCGATCTATTTTTAGATCAAGGATCTATTTTTAGATCCTGGTCTCAGCTGTTCGATCTATTTTTAGATCAACGATCTATTTTTAGGTCCTGGTCTCAACTGTTAGATTTATTTTTAGATCACAGATCTATTTTTAGATTTTGATCTCAGATGTTCAATATATTTTTAGATCAAAGTTCTATTTTTAGACCCTAGTCTCAACTGTTAGATCTATTTTTAGATCCTGGTCTCAACTGTTATTTTTAGATCAAGGATCTATTTTTAGACCCTGGTCTCTTGTTAGATCTTTTTTTAGACCGAGCGTCTATTTTTAGACCCTGGTCTCAACTGTTAGATCTATTTTTAAATCAAGGATCTATTTTTAGATCCTGGTCTCAACTGTCAGATTTATTTTTAGATCAAAGATCTATTTTTAGATCAAGAATCTCTTTTTAGATTGAGATGCAATGGAGATATAGCCGCTCAGGTGAATATAATCAAACAATCAGAAGTTGGGTGCACATCAGATCTGCAGTCCAGGCAATGAATCACAAAGGAAAATAGACCGAACTCCGACATGAAAGAATCAATCGATTTATCCACATAAAGACTAACGTGGCAGTCATAGGAAATCATAGACAGGTCGACAAACAAAGAAGCAGTTGACGCGTTTCACGAATTGCATTCGCTTAATCATAACTAAAGACACACACATGGATAGACTGCATAAATAGGGACAGAACAGCTAAATGTCCTTAATATAATTGAGAGGAAGACCAATTAATGCTGTGTTCCCTTTGGGCAGTTAAAGCCATTGAAGCAAAGCTCCCTTCTCTATCTACTTAGAAACACAAAATATTAATGAAATAATGGTTCAACAGCCAAAGAAAAAAACATACTATGTGGAAAAAAAGAAGAAAAGAGAAGAAGCCAGCAAAATATATAAATAATAATGAAAAAATAAAATCATGAATGACAGAAAATATTTTGCTGAAACAAAGTAATTGGAGGGTATAAAAAGAGAAAAAAAAGAAATATTGTACATGTAAAACAATTTTGCATATATAGAATAAAATATCTATATCGTTGCAATTAAGTACTAATTCAATCAATATATATTATATATTAGATATATATATATCTCATAATCCAGATACATATTTAATAATGCATGTTAAGAGTGATCATGTATTCTCCATTTAGGACATTAAAGTCGGACAATACATTTTCATGGAGCTCAGAAAAGAAAAGAAAAGCAATCTAGGAAAAATGAAATAAAGATTTATAGTTTAATATATTTTATGAGTATAAACATCTTCCCAAAGTTCATAAAGGGACCAATCCAGTCCCAGGAAGACCTTTTGTCTCTGGAATTGGATCCCTAAATGAACATTTGGGAGAATGGGTTGATGGCCAGCCTCTTGTACAAACCCTACCTGGCTACCTTAGAGACACCAATCATATTTTAGACATTATGGATACCTTTGAGTGGAGTGAACATTTTGTTTGGATTACATGTGATGTTTCTAGCCTATATTCTTCCATACTTCATGATCTGGCTTTAGAAGCCATTCAGTACTCACTGAAACAGTATACATGCTTACCTGAAAGTTTACAAAATTTCACTATAGAAATTCTGGAATATCTTCTGGGACACAATTCTTTTCTCTTTGATGGAGTATTATATCTCCAGAGATGTGGGGCAGCCATGGGAGACAAGTTCTCACCCTCTCTTGCTAACCTATATATGGGTTGGTGGGAGAGGTCCCACGTCTATGGAGACAAGAACCCCTTCAGGGATCAGATCGCTCTGTATTTTCCCCTACATTGACAATCTGATTTTTGCGTGCCATCAAAATGTCAATTTAGGTCCTTTTTTGGATTATTTAAAAAAAAATAGATACAACCTCAAATTTAGAGGCCACAGGGATGTCAATAAAGTGCATTTTTTGGATGTCACACTGGAACATAGTGCCAATAAAGTAGTTACCCGACTATATAGAAAGCCTTTGGCAGGCAATAGTCTTTTGCATGCTAGTTCCAGTAATCCCTTTCATACCATAAAGGGCATCCCTGTTGGACAATTTCTTAGACTACGTAGGATTTGAAGTGATGTGTCAACTTTCAATAAGGAATCTGGTCTCCTTTATAATAGCTTTTTGGCACGGGGCTAACCAAGATGGTCTCTGGACAGAGCATATCATATAGCCCTTAAAAGAGACAGAGGAAGCCTTTTGACTACTAAAAATATAAACTTGAATATGAATGAGAATGAACACACTTGCAAACACATGAGCAAAATAAAAGTAAAAACAAAGATAGATATAAATTGAACAAAACTACAGATACCTCCATGACACTGGCCATTCTTTTTAGTTTAGAATTTCAGCAGATAAAACAGATTGTCCTAAAACACTTACCTATTTTATATAATGATAATATATGTGCCAAGGTTTTGGAGAAAGGTGTAAATGTGGTGGCCAAACGGGCCAAGACACTTTTTGTCTCCTAGTTTCTTTGCATCTCGGTACTGGAGATTGTTTATGTTGCCCACATGTCTTGCAATGAAATACATTTTATTCCTCAGTTTGTGATAGAACCTATGATATTGAAAGATTCTTCAATTGTAATACCAATTTTTGGATTTACCTTATTACCTGCAAGGCATGTTCGGTACAATATATAGGTAGAACTACTCGCAAGCTTAAGGAAAGGTTTCGTGAACATCTTAGCGACATCAGAGGATGCAAGTCCACAAATGACGCTTGTCATTTCAATCAGGAATATGGGGGGGACCTTTGTTTGGTTCTAGTACAAGTCATAGAACGGGTAAGGGCACCTTGTAGGGGGGAGATGCCCTTACCCATTCTACCCTCCGTTTATACCCTCTGATTCCTTTTTTGTTTCAGCAAAATATTTTCTTTCATTCATAATTTTATTTTGTCATTATTATTTATATATATTTTGCTGGCTTCTTCCCTTTTCTTCTTTTTTTCCACATAGTATGTTTTTTTTCTTTGGCTGTTGAACCATTATTTCTCTAATATTTTGTGTTTCTAAGTAGATAGAGAAGGGAGCTTTGCTTCAATGGATTTTACTGCCCAAAGGGGACACGGCATTAATTGGTCTTCCTCTCAATTATATTAAGGACATTTAGCTGTTCTGTCCCTATTTATGCAGTCTATCCATGTGTATGTCTTTAGTTATGATTAAGCGAATGTAATTTGTGAAGCGCGTCAACTGCTTCTTTGTTTGTTGAGCTGTCTATGATGTCCTATGACTGCCACGTTGGAATTTTTTTTTATGTGGATAAATCAATTGATTCTTTCATGTCGGAGTGCGGTCTATTTTCCTTTGTGATTCTACATTGCCTCTGGACTGCGGTTCTCTTTTTAGACTCTAGTCTCAACTGTTAGATCTCTTTTTAGATCACAGATCTATTTTTAGATCTTGGTCTCAGATGTTCAATATATATTTAGATCAAGGATCTATTTCTAGATCCTGGTCTCAACTGTTAGATCTATTTATAGATCAAGGATCTATTTTTAGATCCTGGTCTCAACTGTTCGATCTATTTTTAGATCAAGGATCTATTTTTAGATCCTGATCTCAACTGTTCGATCTATTTTTAGATCAAGGATCTATTTTTAGATCCTGATCTCAACTGTTTGATCTATTTTTAGATCAAGGATCTATTTTTAGATCCTGATCTCAACTGTTCGATCTATTTTTAGATCAAGGATCTATTTTTAAACCCTGGTCTCCACTGTTAGATCTATTTTTATATCAAGGATCTATTTTTAGATCCTGATCTCAACTGTTCGATCTATTTTTAGATCAAGGATCTATTTTTAGATCCTGATCTCAACTGTTTGATCTATTTTTAGATCAAGGATCTATTTTTAGATCCTGGTCTCAACTGTTTGATCTATTTTTAGATCTAAGTCTCCTATAACTATGGTGGACCCGGCAGGCATATCGTATAAAAATTGCCTTATTTTCAGACCACATCTTGCTACCTAATTTTTTTCTCTTCCAACAGTCCTACTGCGTTTTTGCCTCCTTATCTGGCCTCCACGTAAACCAAGCAAAATCACAAGCAATTTATGTGTGCTTGACAGAGAACATGTCAAAAAACAAACAATAATATCCAGCTCTCTTACCAGCCAGCCTGCAACATACCAAACTGGCCATGTCTAACAGTTCACATTACAAACAACGGGTTTCATTTGCACACATTTGCAAATAAATGCGTAAGCTGCAGTAGACCCGCCATGGCACCCCAGTGTACTGCAGTCCTAACTCTATAATTTTGAGAGTCTCCCAAGTTGGGAGCAGGTATATAATAATGAATAGTGTGCCTGGAGGGAGCCCACCCCTTAAAGTTTCAGGGACGCACTGGACAGCCAGCAAAGGTACAATGGCAGCTGAAGGTATACAGTGCATCTCCGCACCAATTTACCAACTTTACAAACAAATGGCAACTACCCCAACCAATAACCTCTTTGTGCTGCATTAGTGGTACCAGTGTCAGTGTTTGTTAACCCCCCCCCCCCTCGCTGCAGCATAAAGGGGTTAATTAATACTGACGCAGATGCCACTAATGCAGCACAAAGGGGTTAATTAACTGCCACTGGTCATGAAAGCATCATGCCTTCATTCTATATATTGCTAAAAGCAATTAATTACCCCCCTCCTCCCAAAGAGTTAACCACTCAGGCAGCTTACAGGAAAAACCAGACATCATTACACTGTCAATGTGGATAGAAAATTAGGAAGGAGGATCTGATCTGCCAGACCACTGCTTTTGTCTAGGTTCACACTGAATGCGGTGTTGAAATTGTGTGACTTCACTTAAAATCGCACGGTTTCAAAACCACATGTCAGTGCGACTTCAGATGCTACTTGGCTTACATCTGTGCCTTTTTATTTTTATTATGTATTTTTCACCTTGTGGATGCCTCTTGGCCCATTTTATTCTATTTTTTTAGGGTACCAGCACATTGGTGCTAGTTGCACTGTCTTCTTGACTGCATTGTCCCGCTGGTTCAACAAGGGTTCAAAAGCAGTTGTCGGGAGGCCATTTCTCAGCAATGACAGAGAGGAGGGGATCAAGGAGTGGGGGGGTTCCCAAAATCCCTCATCAGGCAGGGAGTAACCTTAATTTACCTCCCCTTGCAAAATATTCCCTGGCTATCAGTTGTTTCAGTGAGGGTCTGACTCCCTCCACTTGTCTGATCTTTCCACTACCTCCGAAGCACGTTCCTCCAGTTCCTTTTTGTCTGGGGAGGAATTCTCATCTCCTGTTGCTAGAATGCAACACCAGCTTTCCAAAACCCTTTCTGGTTTGGACCATCTCAGTAGCAATTGGAAAGGTTCCACCTCCCCTCCTACCTCCCTTATTGACAACGGAAGAACATGCTGAGGAAAAGGTGCAGGGAGATGTGGAGGACTCCTAATTTGAGGAATCTACTCCTGAGAAATCCCAGGGCCAGGGTTTTATCTCAGACCCAAAAGGCCTTTGTGGGCTTTCTTGCGAAAGTGGTCCAGACCAATTTAAAGCTACTGCTTCCTGAGTCCTCCTCGCTCAAAGGTTTCAGGATTTAGATCATAGTGCCTGCCACAGCATCCTCAATCTTTTCCGGTACAGCATGATTTAAAGGATGTATTATATGCGGATTGGGCCCACCCTGACAAGGTGTTTATTGCACCAAATAGTTTTACTCAACATTGCCACATGAAAAGTGAGTTCACCAAGTAATGAAGTATGCCTTCCATAGACAGCTGTTTCCTATCTAAAGAAAACCCTCAGGGTTCCAGCGGACAATGACCCGGTATTTAATGATTCTTCAGACAAAAGTCTAGAGAACTTATTTAAAGCTTCCGATTTAAGCCTGTCAAATGATCATCAGGTGCCTTAAAGGATTGTGTCCAAAAACTTTCCCAGCTGGGCATTTTGTTGGTGCACATGCGCAGGATCTTTTGACTGAAGTGCTGATCAGGGGAGTTGCTTTGTGAGAAGCATGTTGAATGCTTGCCCTTTCAAGGGGCATTTTTGTTTGGTCCTGCTCTGGATGATTACATCCAGAATGTAACTGGTTAAGAGTACCCCGTTGCTGCTTAAAAAGAAGCTGAAGCCTGTAGTAAAAAAACCTGCCACTACTACTTCCAAAAAAAATGCCTTTTTTAGCCACCACCGTCTCGGGCTTCAATTTCAAACCCAATTCCTGCAAGAAGACATGGACACCAAAGCCCTTTAAGCCAGGAGAGAGGTCCACCCCCCAATGAAGGGGGTGTGACATTGTAGGAAGAATGTGAATGCTTAGGTCAAGGTTACAAGCTTGTACTTCAGAGCCTTCTCTCTCTGGTCTTTATGCTTTCAAATGTTTCTTTTAAATTCACAAAAAAGGACTTTTTTTTTTTTTTTTCCAAGCTGTCAATCACCTACTATCATAAGGAGCGATCACCCTGGACCAAGAGAGGGAAAAGGTTTCATAGTTTTTACTCAAACCCCTGGATCTCAAGAGGCTCAACAAGTTTCTCCAAATTTTGACTCTCCATATGGAATTGGTGCGAACAGTGGTTGCACATCCAATCTTCTTACCTCACCAAAGGTTTCTGTGGTTTGAAGACCACCACATTGTTTGTGGTGCTGCCATTCAGCCTGTCCGATTCTCTGAAAAATTGAACTAAGGTGTTAGCCCTGGGTTTGTGGCTCTTATGTATTTAGGGTATTCCTGTCATATGTTACCTGGATGACTTGCTTTTTAGGGAGCAGCCTGCTCCACTGCTGATGTTCAATGTGAAGCGAACAATGCTGACTCTGAAAAGGTTTGAATGGGTTCTGAATTTTTCAGGAGATGGCCTTAGATATTTAGGTACAATTTTGGACATGGTCCAGTCAAGAGTGCTCCTACCTCGGAACAAATGTCTTGCTCCATGAACTCTGGTGGAAATGCTACAAACTCTGCCAACCCCATAATTCAGCTTTGCATGAGGGTTCTGGGGAAAATGGTAGCCTCCTTCAAGGCAGTTCCTTCTGCCCAGTTTCATTCCAGACTCCAACTGAATGTCTTGTAAACATGGGGCAGGAGGATACAGTTGTTGGACTTTCTGATGCAGTTACACCCCAGAACGAGACCCCTGACTGGTGTATCTCTTCCAGCCTGTTGGGCAGGAGTGGAGATCTTGACAATCTATCAGGGACTTATTTACTGCACAAGAGGTATTGGACCATCCGCATCCTGTAATTGAGGGCAATTGCATCTTTCCCTGCTGCATTGGTCAGTGCTGGAGAGCCTCCCTGTAAGGTTCCAGTTGGACAACGCCATAGTGGTGGTGTACATAAATCATCAGGGAGGCACCAGAAGTTGGGCTGCTCAGAAGGAAGCAGATCTCTTCCTGTCTTGGGCAGACTTTCATGTCCTCCACCCTGTCTGCCATCCAGATTCCTGGCACAGAAAACTGGCAGGCAGATTTTCTCTGACTGACTGACTGCCTTGGGGGAGTGGGCGATCTACCGAGAGGTGTTCAAGGAACTCTGCTGAACATGGGGATCCCCAGATGTGGATCTTCTTGCATCCAGGTTCAGTGCAAACCTGGACAGATTCATATTCAGGACAAGGGACCCCTGAGTGTTTGCAGTGGATATGCTAGTGCCATAGTATTAGTTCTGTCAAAATGATGCTTTCCTATCATTACAGCTTCTACATTGCTTCGTGAGATTTGGGCAGGAGGCATTCAGGTCATCCTGACTGTCCCAGCCTGACCCAGGAAAACTCTGACATAAAATTGTCAGTGGGAGAACCATGGATCCTACCAGATCACCCTAAAATCCTGTTACAAGGTCTGATCTTCCATCCTTCTGTACAGTTGCTGACTGAAACTAGTTGGCTTTTGAAGGCTAGGAAGGCGACTGCCAGGAAGATTTACCACAGAACTTGGAATTCATATTTTTGCTGGTGAAAAGCTCGGGGACTTCATCCTTGTGTGTTGTGGACTGCATCCTGCTGTTTCTACAATCAGGGATTGATCCGGGGCTGTCCTTGAGTACAATCAAGGGTCAGATTTTAGCCTTGGCTGTCCTTTTTCAGAGACCAGTTGCTTTGCATTCCTTGGTGTGTGCCTTTGTACAAGGGGTCACATGTATTGTTCCACTGGTTAACTGGTTAAAGTGGGACCTCAACATGGTATTTTCTGTATTTCACCCAAATTCATCCTGGACATTCCCCTGAAATTAGTCTGGTTAACTTGAAGGTTATTTTTCTGGTTGTCATTACTTTGGCCAGAATTATCTGCTCTTGCTTGTAAGGAACCGTTCTCAGTGATCCATCGTGACAGTGAAAGTGTTTTTTGCAGCCTTGGCAATCTTTTCTTCCCTTTTTTTTTTAAACCTAAGGTGGTCTCTTCATTCCATCGTAACTAAGACATTGTGTTACCTTCCTTCTGTCTTGGGCCTCAGATGCTGAATGACAAGTCTCAATATACATTTTAATGTGGTTCATGCAGTCAAGATTTACCTGAAGGAGACTGCAGGAATTTGTTGGTCTGATTTCATTTTTGTGCTTCCTGAAGGCCTTAGGAAGGGTCACATAGCTTCCAAATGTATCATTTCTCAAGGGATCTATGAGCTTATTTCTCAAACTTACAGTCCAAAGGGCAAAATTCCACCATTTTCAGCGATGGCTCATTCTACCAGGAGTATTGGTGTTTCCAGCATCAGGCTTCGGTAGCACAAGTTTATAGAGCTGCTAACTAGTCTTCAATTCATGCTTTTTATAAGGTTTTAACAAGTGAATGTTCAAGCCTCTGAATACACAATCTTTGGTCATCAGGTCTTGCAGGCTTCTGAATAAGGTTCCAAACTGGTCTGTTTTAGTTGTTTGGGACTTGTTGCACTCCTCTCATATTCAGTACTTTGGGACCTCCCTGTCGTAATAGATCTGAAGATACCTGATGTACGATAAAGAAAATGGGATTTTTGGTTTACCTGCAAAATCTTTTTTGGAGAGTACATAACAGGACACAGGGATCCCACCCATCTTCTTTTGTTGATTCACGATTTGCTAAAAAGCTGAAGCTATGTCTAGCTGGGAGGGGTTATGCCTGGGAGGGGATTTCCTGTTTTTTTTGCCAGTGTCCAGCTGAAGATGGCAGTATAATTCTATCGTAATGAATATGAAGATACCCTGTGTACTGTGATGTACTCCAAGAAAAGGATTTTACAGGTAAACCAAAGCTCCCATTTTCATTAAGTGTATGCCCAGCCTTTCCATACTGCTCTGTTCCCTGCCAGCAGCCAGGAGAAGAAGCCTTGTGTAAACTTTCTTTGTTATAAGTTTACAGCAGGATATAGACACTCTGACGCATCTTGCCAGATAATGGACTGTAATTTCTACCCCAGGCCAGTGGTCCTCAACCCTGGCCTACAGGGCCCACTAACAGGCCAGATTTTAGGTATTACCTTGGGGAGATGCAGACTAGAGTACTGCAATCACTGAGCAGCAAATGATATCACCTGGGATTTATTTCAGTTATCTTGCAAATCTGGCCTGTTAGTGGGCCCTGTAGGCCAGGGTTGAGGACCACTGCCCTAGGCAGTATCTTCTACACCTGATAGCCCCACTGGCGTTTTCCCTGTAGTTTCTCATTTCCTGCAGAAATGCACACAAGCATTTAATTTGCCAAACTCTCTGCAGCCAATTTAATCTAAATATGGAAAGTTTTACCTGGTGATTGGTAGGCAAGATTGGTAGCTCCTAAAACTGTGCAGTCGCAGTGTGCTAGTGATTGTGAAGACCTCACTGACTTCTAAGTGAAATAAAAGGGTTTCCTAATTATCACAAACTGCATTCTAAACACCTCTGATTGTAGCAATTCCTTACTTTGGTCTCTCCTTAAAGTTTTATGACTGGAGTGGTTAACGCTTTGCCCATCTGTGCCACTTTGTGACCATACTGTTTTCTTTTTTCACAGAAAGTCCATGACATGCTGAAGAAAGGATGGGATGCAGAGGGATCGCCATTCAAGGGGCAGAAGTTTGACCCTTCCATATTTAATATTTCCCCAGGTGCTGTGCAGTTTTGAGAAGAAGGGTATACACAGGACTATTTATTTTTCTGTCCCTGCAGAGGTTGACGTTTACACTGCTCCATCTTAAAGGCCAAAGCTGCTTCTCTAAACCATTACAATACACACTTGTGTATAACAATGTGGTGATTAAAATCTGGCTTGTAATCATGTTCAACTGGGACTTGGTAGGGACTGGATTTTTACACATATTTTGTGAAGTGTTGAAATGAGTTGTTCTTTCCATCATTGTGCTGAGTTTATAGGGAAGTCACTGCAATTGATCACTTGCCCATGTATCACAAATATTCATATGTCTGCAGCTGGTTTTGTTTACACGAGGTTTCTAGTTTAAAAGGGAATCCCTATTGTGCTCCTGGTAGTTACATGCTCTACCCTTTACTAATACTTTAGTTTGAATTCATATGCAATGGCAAAAGCTGGTGTCCTATGGTACTGCACCATATACAAATGTGCCAATCACTTCACAGGGAAAAAAAAAAAAAACAGCCAAACGTGGAGAGGAACCTTTTGTGTGCCTCTATAGACTGGTGAGGAACAGACAGAAATATCAGTTTAAATTGCAAATCTTTTTTAACTATGCAGTAAAAAACAGGCATTTTAGGCCAGAAGCTTTAGTAGTAATATACATCTAAAAAGAAGAGCCATTTTGTGTTCTCAGAGATATTCAGGATTGATGCATTTATGTCACATTTATTCCCTAATGCAGCATTGTTTTCTTTAGAAAAGCATATTTATATGACCTGTTGACATTGGCTTTATATTAAGAAAAACAAAAAATAGCAATTTTTGACTTGCATGTAAATGACTTAACTTTAAGTACAGTACAGGACACAGAACTTGTATTTTTAGACCATAGGTTTTACACCGACTACATTCAGGTGATTGCAGTCACCTGAAGGTATAGCCAACACATAACCCATGGTATACAAATACAAGTCCTGTCCTGTACTGTATTTTAGGAACTAATGTATCAGATTTCATTGGAGTGATTCCATTTTCCTGGCATAACGTGTACAGTTATTGCACCCACCTTTCTTTTTTGTTAAATGGGGGTTATAATACAGAGTTTTTTTTGTCAAGATCAATCGCCTGCCATTATTGAACTATTGGTTTCGGTGTTACCCCCTCAACCCCAACCACTACTTCTGGCGTATAATCTCATACTTCATGTTTTGGTTTTCTGACTTCTCTTTTTTTGTGCATAACACTGGATCAATATTTATGAACTTGGTGTAACAGCTTACAAAACAATATGTAATATAAAAGTGTGTGCAGCATTGTCTACATTTTTTTTGTTTTTACATATAACAAGTTGTTCACCCCCTTCAGGTTAATTTTGGTGTATCATCCTCTTCATGCCAGTACAATATACTGGATTGTGGTTTGACTTTTTTCTCCGTGTAGAAACTAAAAAAGTAGAACTATGGTCTTGCTGCCACTGTTTAGGCAAACGTGGTTGTGATGTTTAGCCTAGCCATATGATGCACAGCCACCAAAACAATGTTATACATAATAAATAAAATAATATATATATATATATTGTAAGGGATTAGCTCAAGGGCGGGTGTGGATGACCCCTTTGGGGGTGCGTTTACACAAGGAGATAGCCGAGAAGTGTTTGCAAACAACAGTGTGGTTTATTCATGCAAGATCTCTTCACACAAGTGCAAGCTCCAAAAACAGCATAATTCAAAATAAACATAAATAAAATAAATCCTTGCCACTGTGGGCGGCTACCTTCACACACTGGAACCTATCTAATGAAGTCTGTCCCCAACCTACTGTTGGGCAGACTTGGCTGATCACACAGCAGACTCTCAATAGTCCATGTTTTATCTCTTCACATTGAACATGTCCCTTTTCCTCTTCACATTGAACATGTCCCTTTTCCTCTTCACATTGAACACGTCCCTTTTCTCTTCACATTGAACACAGTTCATCTATTTCTTCCCACATAGAAATAGTTCAACACCTCACCTTGAGTAGCCTTCGGTCTTACATAATTTCCCCTTCACACAGGAAATGTCCATTGGTTTCTTTTCACCTAGAAACGATCCAAGACCTCACTTCGAGTAGTCTTCACACTTGTTACCCTCCTCAGCTTCACATCGCTTCCGGAGGTCTTCCCCATGCTCACACAGCTTTCAGGGGGCACATGTCTGTCTGTCCTCCTCTCCCAGCCCACACGGCGACAGGAGGCAGCAGTCCTTCTCCCAGGCTTCCTCAGCGTCGGGAGGCACACATCTGTCTGTCCTCCTCTCCCAGCCCACACGGCGACAGGAGGCAGCAATCCATAGACTTCCTCTGGACAAATTATAGAGGCCTTCATTTCCTCATTCCGAACAGCTGAAGGCCTTTCAACTTCTTTACACCTTCCTGCTGCCTTTGGCAGCAGACACCCTATAGTAATTGGTGAACTTTCCAAACCAGGTGGGAATGTGTCTCCTCTCTGTGACTACATCCCCAGATTTACCTGACTTCCTGTCACAATATATATATACATACACATTACATTATCAAAAGTATTGGAACGCCTGCCTTTACACGCACATGAACTTTAATGGCATCCCAGTCTTAGTACGTAGGGTTCAATATTGAGTTGGCCCACCCTTTGCATCTATAACAGCTTCAACTCTTCTGTGAGGTTGTCCACAAGGTTTAGGAGTGTGTCTATGGGAATGTTTGACCATTCTTCCAGAAACACATTTGTGCGGTCAGGCACTGATGTTGGAGAGAAGGCCTGGTTCGCGGTTTGCGCTGTAATTTATCCTAAAGGTGTTCTATTGGGTTGAGGTCAGGACTGTGTGCAGGCCTCATCCATGTCTTTATGGACCTTGCTTTGTGCACTGGTCCAAATCATTTGGTGGAAGGGGGATTATAGCATGGGAACCAGTCAAGGGAACTCTTTAGGCATCGACATACCAAGACATTTTGGACAATTTCATGCTCCCAACATTGTGGGAACAGATGGGGATGGCCCCTTCCTTTGACAACATGACTGCACACCAGTGCACAAAGCAAGTTCCATAAAGACATTGATGAGCGAGTTTGGGGTGGAGGAACTTGACTGGCCTGCACAGAGTCCTGACCTCAACCGGATAGAACACCTTTGGCATGAATTAGAGTGCAAACTGCGAGTCGGGCCTTCTCGTCCACACCAGTGTCTGACCTCACAAATGCGCTTCTGGAAGAATGGACAAACATTAGGCAGCTTTCTGTTGTATGCTTGTTTAAGAAATGTAAGCAGAGATCATAATAGTGGTCCTGTCTGTTGTTTTAAACATGCAACTAACTAGCTTTATCTGTTTTCAATGAGTTTTAAAGACTAAGTTTACCTTTTCCAGAAAATAGCCAATGCAGTCAAGGGGGTTCCAGTAGGTTTTAAAAGTCTGTGCAGCTTTGTAAAATGGTAAAAACTTCCAGTTAGCAGTCTTCACATTCTGCCTTGTTGTTAGGATGTGAAAGCCAATGGGACACTGACTTCAGCATTGCAGGAGTAAAAAAAAAAAATGTTGTCTGTCCTAGCAACAAGGCATACTGTGGGGATTAAATAGCTGGGAGTGTTTCAGCCAAGTCTCTGAAATGGCATATAGGGAAAGACAAAAAAAGTGGATGAATAATTTACAAAGTTGTACTGTTTTTTAACCAGTTGCCGGGTGGCTCGGCTGCACATAATCACGTAGTCTTGGCTGCACGGCGCGACTAACCCTAAGTAGAAAAGCCTGTGTCCTGGCAACATGCTGCAGGGTTGAAATGTTGCAATGTGGGATCTTACTCCCTGTAGGGAAGCAGCACAAAGGTCTGACCCGCCCCTGCTGAGCTAGAGCTTTCCAATCAGCAGGGAACATAAGCTTCGCTGATTTACTATAGGCCTGTCTTGGTGGGAGGCCTGTCGGACATATACACTGCCTCCCCATAGAGAGCAGGGGTCATACTCTACCTCTGCTGGAAGGAGAGAAGGCTTTTCTATTCATGCTGTAGCAGCTTTGGAAAAACTAATTATAAGACTTGCCATACACTCACCAGCCACTTTATTAGGTACACCTGTCCAATTACTTGGTAACACAAATTGCTAATCAAGCAACTCAATGCATTTAGGCATCTAGACGTGGTGAAGACCACTTGCTGAAGTTCAAACCAAGCATCAGAATGGGAAAGAAAGGGGATTTAAGTGACTTTGACCGCGCCATGGTTGTTGATGCCAGATGGGCTGGTCTGAGTATTTCAAAAACTGCTGATCTACTGGGAGTTTCACACAAAACCATCTCTAGGGTTTACAGAGAATGGTCCGAAAAAGAGGAAATATCCAGTCAGCGGCAGTTGTGTGGACGAAAATGCCTTGTTGATGTCCGAGGAGAATGGGCAGACTGGTTTGAGATGATAGGCAACAGTAACTCAATTAACCACTCGTCACAACCAAGGTATACAGAATACCATCTCTCGTATCTTTCTTTCGATCTTTGTATTCTATCAATGTCAGTGATGTCACACTCTCTCACTAAGCCAATCAGAGGAAGCTTTGTATTCATTGATAGAATACAAAGCTGCCTATGAATGGCTGAGCACCTCACAGACTGACGCTATTTTGTTCTGGGTGTGAGATAGAAAGGGCTTGTCTCGCCCCCAGAACACAGTGCTATATTCTGTATGCAGCCTCAGCTACATACATTTTAAACAGCACACCCAGTAGCCGTACATGTTAGTGAGGGAAATAGTTTGTTTGGGCCAGCTTGGCATGAATGAACTTTTTAAAACTGAAACTAAAGCTGGAGATCAGGCTGAAACTGTCATGTAAGTTATGGTGGTCACATCATGTGCCTTAAGGATATAGAAATGTATAGATCAAAAGAAAAGTGGCTGTAAACCTCAGACATGAAATATGAGCAAAACCTATCCCTCTGTAGTGTGTACTTGTCTCCTAAACACCAAGTGTAATTTCTGTCTGCTGTCTCATTCCTCTGCTATCTGCATTAGTCACTTCTGACTCCTGACACCAAGAGGTAAAAAGGTGATGGGAGGGAGCTCCAGCACACAGCCTGTGATTGACAGCCTCAGCTCTGTCCCTGCTGTTTGAGGGGGGGGGGGTGTTACTTCCCTCCAATCAGCTCTCCTCACTGAGATCAGAATGTAAATTCAGCTCCCAACCCTGCTTTCTGGAAGCTCAGATAAGCTGTACAAATTCTGGTCTTTGAATGTTTGAGAACAGAATACTGCAGATAAACAGCTATAACTTATGTGGGAGGAACTCTGTGTATCACCTGTGGCCAGTCACTTCACTGAATATATGTAAGGGTTCACAACAACTTTAAGAAATGTCCGAAAGTTGCTTGAAAAAAGTATGTGTTATGTTGTCCACATAAAACCGGCCATACCAAGATCGAATTCCGAACAAATTTTCTTTGAAAATTGTAATTAAGAATTTTTGTTCGAAATTTGCACCATTAGTGAGCTGCAGCAGCGGCCGATTGTTGTGCAGCCATCGAATCTGAGTGATCCGGCATGCTGGACATTTTTTAAAATGTAACAAATTTCTAATCGATGATGGGACAATCATGTGAGAAATATCGATGATGAGAGAAATGTGCGAGAAATATAATGGGCATGAGGTGGGACCTGCAAATAAAAGAAGATTCCTGGCCACGAAAATTCTTTTTTGTAGCAACAAGAGGTGAAATTGAAGGATTGGTTGGTCGAATTTCGAAATCAATCGTGGCACCATCGGATTACAAAACGCACGAAATTTCTGATTTCCTAATAAAAACATGTTCGGATTTCTACCCATGCCAAAATCATATAGTATTCAGTTTATGGCCATTCAGGTAGACTTTGGCACTACATCTGACAATTGTGTGTGGGCAGCTTTAAAATCTTTTAACAAAAAATGCTCCAACTTACACTAGTCAAAATTTCTTACAACCTTATCTAAGTTTTTTGATTGTACTGAACTGTAAACCCACACGCCATTATATTTTTGTACAATTCTAAACTCAGTCTTGTACAGTCAAATTGTCATATGAGCTGCTACTTCTGTAAATTACCACATCTGAAAACTTCAGGACTTGAAAATGCAAATCTAATTTATTTACTTGTTTCTTTCAGGTACATATATAGAGCTGTCAATTTACGCAGCACTTTACATATATATTGTACATTCAGTCCCTGTCCTCAAGGAGCTTACAATTTTTAGGTTCTAAGGCTCAGTTCACATTGGTGCGAAGCAGAAACCCTGCAAATCCACTGTGGGTTCCTGCATTGCACCAGACTTGCAGGCAGTTCACACTGCCATATGTGAACCGCTAGGAGTGTCAATACAAAGTCAATGTCACCCCCAGATCAGTTCACATATCGCAGTGTGAACTGTCAATTCGGACAGGAATTGGATCGCAGAGGTGTAAACACCTCTGCAATCCGATTCTGGTGCAGACCAAAAAAAGAGTCCTGCATGAGTTTGTTCTGAATGCAATGAAAATTCAGACATACAATCTGGATGGCTGAATTTGCATGGCACAGACATCGCATGTGATTGGCACAGCAGTGCAGTGCCAATCACATGGGATGTCTTGACATCGCTACAGTGTGAACCGGCCCTTACTCACAATCATACACATACTAGGGCCAAATTAGACAGGAGCCCATTAACCTACCAGTATGTCTTTGGAATATCCCAAAGAATCCCACACAGGCACAGAGAGAACATACAAACTGTGCAAGTAGAATCCAATGTCATGTTATTTAATGTAACCAATTGCAAATGGAGAATTATATATTTTTATCCTCCTTTCATATATTTATGAGGTTTTGTTACTTGTTTTATTTATCTTTATTTTTGTTCAATGACAGTCACTAAGCAAAAAGAAGAAAAAAGTACTCTGATTTTGTTTGCAACACCTAATGGTCCAGTACAGAAAAGTATTGCAATTTTGGTTCAAAAAATAGCTTTTCTGAATTTAAGCAACTATAAAAGCAACCAGCCGTTCCATGTAAATATTGATCTGTTTTGCCGTGGAAGAATTTGATCTTTTATACTATTGCATCTTGCTTAAAGGGAAAGTATAGTGTAACTTTTACCTTGAACATGGGTATTATTCTGGTATTTAGCTAAAAGCAGAGCTAAAGTCTGAGTAAAGTAAAATAAAACACAAAAAAACTGCTAGATGTTTTAGGAGACATGCAAACGTAAGTTCTGCCAAAGAACATCTTTCTTTTGCTCCTAGCTTTTTTAAATTTCTCTATCGTTCATTGACAGACGCAGCTCCATATCTTAGACCATTGGGTTATGCTCCTCCTATCAGGAATAGGACACTAGGCAGGAAAAAGCTTTACCACGCCTATGTGGCTGTCCCTGTAGGTATTATTATTATTATTATACAGGATTTATATAGCGCCAACAGTTTGCGCAGCGCTTTACAATGTGAGGGAAGACAATACAGTTACTATACAATTCAAAACAGGAGGAACTAGATAACGCCACACACTCTGCTACAGCCCTTAGTTTGTTTCTGCCTAGTTTAGGAGTAGAACCTAGTTCCCTACTGGGACTTCGGTCTTAGCTATTTAAAAGGGTGGCGGCCACTGAGTCTTTCCGAAAATCAGATGCTCTTTTTGTCCTTACTGAGCGACCTCGTAAAGGATTGGCTGCATCTGCTGTGACCATATTCAGATGGATCAGGCGGGTTGTTCAGGCTTATTCACTGAAGGGTCAGGTTCTGCCTTTCCCGGTGAAGGTGTATTCGACTAGGGCGCTTAGTGAGTGCCACCTGGGCTTTTCGCCATTGGGCGTCAGTGATGCAAGGAAAAGGAATTGGCAGCAGTCCAGGTTGAGTCAAAATCCAGATTTATTGACTGGACATCCAAATTATGACAATCGTGACAAGGTAGATGCGTTTCACACACTGACTGTGTGCTTAATCATTACAAAGAAAAATGGATATAACATCTCAATATATACACACACAAAAATCCAATCATCAATTAAAAATCAGGTGATACAAATAAGGGGTAAACCATTTTCCTAATTACCGAGGACACGGATAGACCCATAAAACATCTATGTGAAACCAGTGAAAAATCAAATGTGAATACTGTGACACAATTGTGTATGAAAAAATATATAAATGCAAAAAATATGATAAAATCTAAATATGTATAAACTATGTGTGAAAATTAAATGTATTGTAATTAAAGATATGGATAAAATTACCATTGTTTAATAATATGTGTCAATTATAAAATGAGAATAAAAGTGCAAAAAAAAATGCACAAAAAATATACAAAAATACAAGGAATAGTGAATATATATATATATATTGATATCTGTACAATCCGATTATGTGAATATAAAACTATGAAATAGTTTGTTATTAAATTTTCAATTTTAAAAAAATGTGTCAAATATATAAATCTATTCGTGCATATTAGTTGTATGGGTCAGAAGAAAATCGATCGTAAAACATACACAGACCAAACGATATATGTACAATAAAAACAATTATTTCAAACAATATGGTTTTTAGGACAAAATAAACACATATGATCCTGTGTATATATGCATCAACCGGTCACCCATAAAAACAATTACAATCATATCAGGGTGACCGGAGAGAGATATATAGTTCGAGGAGATCAAAGCTACATACATCAGATTATAACACTAGATACCGAACAAGATAGGGGATCCATACATGGTAAGATCTAATTGTAGAGAATCCATAATTGGAAGGATATATGGAGGGATATAGGCCTGGGAGATGAATAACTACGCAAAGTATATTTAATATTGTGCAGGATGATGGCCAAACATTTAAGCTCATTATATAAATAGAATATAAAGTATATGTAATCTAATATAAACTCTGCAGTGTTGGCCATATCATGCTATAAACTCTTAGGGGTGGACATCGAGATCTAGTCAGAGTTCAAAGGATCCGAGGGACAAAGCTAAATACACCAGACTACAACACTAGATATCGTGCAAGACAGGAGGTCCATACATGGTAAGATCCAACTGCGGAGAATCCGCACATAAAAGGACATAAATGTGGGAGATAAATAACTATGCAAAGTATCTTTAACCACTTCCATACCGAGTCATGTAAAATGACGTCGGCAAAGTGGTTGTCTAGATCCGGGCCACCGTCCTATGACGTCGGCCCGTTCTAGCTGCTACTGCGCGCCCCCGGCGGCGCGATCAGGGATGAGGCTCGTCCCTCGGACATAGCCCATCCCTGATCAAGGTAAACAGCCAATAGAAATTGGCTGTTTACCACGTGATCGGCTGTGTCAATCACAGCCGATCACATGAGCGGCTCCAGCACGAGCCGCTCGTTCTCTCTGCAATGCGCGCCCCCGGGGGCGCGCAGAGCAGCGATCGGGGACGAGGCTCGTCCCTCGGACAGAGTCGATCCCCGATCTAGGTAAAGAGCCAATGAAATTGGCTCTTTACCACGTGACCGGCTGTGTCCAATCACAGCCGGTCACAAATGTCAACAGAGAACACGGTAACTAGCTGTCACCGTGTTCTCCTCCTCACACACTGATCCTGTGTGAGGAGGAGATTGTGGTAACAGCTAGTTACCAACTACAGTGCACCCTAAACACACTGATTGCCCCCCCCAATAAAGAGCACCTGTCACTAGCCCATCAAAGTACCCGAGTACCTGTCATCAGCCCATCAGGTACTCAGATGACAGGTACTTGGGTACTCTGATGGGCTGGTGACAGGTATTCGGGTACTCTGATGACAGGTACTCTGATGACAGGTACTCGGGTACTCTGATGACAGGTACTCGGGTACTCTGATGACAGGTACTCGGGTACTCTGATGACGGGTACTCTGATGACAGGTACTCGGGTACTCTGATGACAGGTACTCGGGTACTCTGATGACGGTTACTCAGGTACTCTGATGACGGGTACTCGGGTACTCTGATGACAGGTACTCAAGTACTCTGATGACGGGTACTCGGGTACTCTGATGACGGGTACTCGGGTACTCTGACAGGTACTCGGGTACTCTGATGACAGGTACTCGGGTACTCTGATGACGGGTACTCGGGTACTCTGATGACGGGTACTCTGATGACGGGTACTCGGATGACAGGTACTCGGGTACTTTGAGTACCTGTCAACGGAGTACCCGTCATCAGAGTACCTGAGTACCTGTCACCTACCCATCAGAGTACCCGAGTACCTTCCACCTGCTCATCAGAGTACCTGACGCCTGAAGTACCCAAGTACTTGCCGCCTGCTCATCAGTACCCATCACTACTCATCAGTACTCATCAGTACCTATCACGTATCAGTACTGATCATCAGTACAGTATCACCTATCAGTCAGTGAGTACTACTCATCAGTACCTATCACCTGCCTGTCACCTGCCCATCAGAGTACCCGAGTACCTGTCACCTGCCTATCGGAGTACCCGAGTACCTGCCACCTGCTCATCAGTACCAGAGTACCTGTCACCTGCCCAACAAAGTACCCGAGTACCTGTCACCCTTCATACAGCCACCATGTCCAAGTCCAAAAAGGTTTATATACGTCCTCCGTTTAAACCTAAATACCGGTGTTATGGCAGCAGATAGCTGCCATAACCCTGGTATTTTTTTAAACGGTGGACGGTTGGCTTTCCGATAAGGGTGGTCCCAGCGGCGGATTCGCCGTGGGATCACCCTTCCGGCATGGCGGAAGAGGCGCCCCCTCCCGACGCGTTCCGGTCCTTTTCCCCGCTTACCGGCCCCGCCGGCAGCGGGGAAAACGATCCGGTCCCGAATCCTCACAGACAGGATGTCGAGTGAGGGCAAGCTTGCCCTCACTTGACTCTATGGTCTTGGAGGACCGGAGCTACGGAAAATGTTGTTGCCTAGCAACCGGTTTAAAGGTCCTTTTTTTTTTTTTTTCATTTTATATTATAATTATTTTTTTTTTTTTTTTTTTCTATCTTTTAGTGTACTTGTGAGATCTGAGGACTTTTTGACCCCAGATCTCACAAAAAAGAGGTCCTGTCGTGCCTATTTCTATTACGAGGAATATTTACATTTCTTTTAATAGAAATAAAAATGATCATTTTTTTTTTTTTTTTTAAACGGTGTAAAAATAAAAAATAATAAATAAAATAAATAGTAAAAAAAAAAAAAAAAATTAAAGCGCCCTGTCCCCGTTAGCTCGCGCGCAGAAGCGAATGCATACAGAAACCCCGCCCACATATGTAAACGGTGTTCAAACCACACATGTGAGGTATCGCCGCGATCGTTAGAGCAAGGGGAATAATTTGAGCCCTAGACCTCCTCTGTAACTCTAAGATGGCAACCTGTAGAAATTTTTAAATTGTCGCCTATGGGGATTTTTAAGTACCAAAGTTTGTCACCATTCCGTGAGCGTGCGCAATTTTGAAACATGGCATGTTGGGTATCTATTTACTCGGCGTAACATTATCTTTCACATTATGGAAAAAAATTGGGCTAACTTTACTTGTTTCTTATTTTTTAATTAAAAAAAGTGAATTTCTTCCAAAAAAATTGCGTTTGGAAGACCGCTACGCAAATACGGTGTGATAAAAAATATTGCAATAATCTCCATTTTATTCTCTAGGGTCTCTGCTAAAAAAAATATATAATGTTTGGGGGTTCTAAGCAGTTTTCTAGCAAAACAACTGATTTTAGCTTGTAAACACCAAATGTCAAAAATAGGCCTAGGCAAGTGGCTAGGATGCATGATGATGCTCCTTGGATGTTAGGCCCCTCTATATGGCTAGGCTGTGAAAAAGTCTCACACATGTGGTATTGCCATACTCAGGAGGAGTGGCAGAATGTATTTTGGGGTGTCATTTTTGCTGTGTACATGCTATGTGTTAGGAATATCCTATAAATTGACAACTTTGTGTAAAAAAAAAAAGTTTTCATTTTTTTCCCACATTTTCCAAAAACCTGTGGAAAAAAATGATATGTTCAAACGACCCATAATGCCTCATAGAATATACGTTGGAGTGTTTGCTTTCCAAAATGGGGTCATTTTGTGGACTTTTCCATTGTATTGGTGCTCTAGGGCCTTGAAAAGTGTGATAGGTAGTAAGAAAGTTTTATGTGTATTTATGCTCCTAGAACGCCTGAATGTGCTTCTTGGACGTGGAGTCTCTTTTTGTGGCCAGGCTGTGTAAAAGTCTCACACATGTGGTATCGCCATACTCGGAAGGAGTAGCAGAATGTATTTTTGGGTGTAATTTTTGCTGTGTACATGCTATGTGTTAGAAATAGCTTATAAATTGACAACTTTGTGGGAAAAAAAAGAAAAAAAAATTTTTTTCTTCATTTTCCCAAGAATTGTGGGAAAAAATTACAACTTCAAAAAACTCACCATGCCTCTTACTAAATACCTTGGACTGTCTACTTTACAAAAAGGGGTCATTTGGTCGGTATTTGTACTGTCCTGACATTTCAGGGCCTCAAGAAAGGAGATAGGCAGTCAGTACATCTGGTGTGATCAATTTTCAGTAATTGGTACCATAGCTTCTAGACTCAATAACTTTCACACAGACTAAATAATATACACTAACTTGGGTTAATTTTACCAGAGACATGTAGCAGTATACATTTTGGCCCAAATGTATGAAGAAAAATTTATTTTTTGCAAAATTTTATAATTGAAACTAAAAAAAAGTGTTTTTTTTTCAAAATTTTTGCTCTTTTTTTGCATATATCACGAAAAAAAAAAACCCCAGTTGTGATCAAATACCACCAAAAGAAAGCTCTATTTGTGTGAAAAAAATGATAAAAATTTTGTTTGGTTACAGTGTAGCATGACTGAGCAATTGTCATTCAAAGTGTGAGAGTGCTGAAAGCTGAAAATTGGTCTGGGCAGGAAGGGTGTCAAACTGCTCTGTATGGAAGCGGTTAATATTATGTAGGATAATGGCCCAACCTCTAAGCTCATTATATGAATAAAATGTAAAGTATAAGTAATATAATATGAACTCTGCAGTGTTGGCCACGTCATGCTATGAATTCCCAGGATCCGAGGAACAAAGGATCAATTAATCAAAAGATCCAGAGATCCTGGCCCCCAATTGTGAAAAAACATGCGGCTATGTATATGGACAATTCCTGTTGTAATTGAATGTGGAAATGCAACAAGTTTGGAGGCAATTATGTATCTGGATTTGTTACCCGATGTCAATGTCCAATCCCAAGCAATGTGTGAAATAAATCATATAGTATATATTTATTGCTATATCGTATCAACACTATTAACAGATTGACATGGGAACTGTAACAACACTGGAGATGAGTTCTCCAATGTGTTACATTGGACGGACACTGGATATGGAGGATTCCAATCATAAATGGTTTAAATCCATTTTATGTGAAGGAGAAAAATACCCTCAATATTTGTGAATATCCATATGAACCACCATTTTCTATATAACATACAGAACACACATACGCAGTCTGCGAATAGGGCCAGAAATTATTTATAATATCATAAAGATATATGTTTGCACAAGACCTAATGGATGTGGTATCTATAAATAAGGAAATTATGATTTGGCCCGACCCATTGTGCCGTATGTGTACAGATCCAAATGAATCATGTCAATGATCGCCGACATCTCCCGATGTATGAACAAAAGAGATTATAATGGTGAATCATCAGTTTATTGTACATAGAGATACAAAACACTGACTTCCTAGATATAGGTCGCTATGGATCATTATCTTTTGGATATGCACACATGTAGCTGATGTTTGGAGATGTAAGAAGGCACCTATTCATAAAAATGGGTTACATCCCATTCAAAGTTCATGCCTTGTGGCAACCTAGTTCGCAAGTGGAAGATACAAAAGACCTCTCTCTTGCATAGAAGCTGAAATATGTCACCCCCCCGTGGTGGTGTTTTAATTTTTTCAATAACTTGTATGTTCATAGCTGTGGTGTCTCCATTGTGGCACAAGTTAAAGTGTTTGGCTACATTAGTTTTTGATTTTTTATTCACACTATATAGGTGTTCATTGAAGCGATCTCGTAGTCGCCTAATCGTTCTACCCACATATTGTACATAGCAGATTTTACATGTTAACAAATATATGATATAGTTGGTGTTACAGTTAAAGAATTCACTTATATTATATCTTTTGCCTGTACAAGAGTATGTGGCTACAACATGGGCATCCACTACTGCCACATCTGCAGTTCCCTTTAAAATGTAGCCAAGAAGGGATTTTTAGAGTATTTCTATGAAAAAAAACTAGGGGAGAGTGATTGGCCAAGGGTAGGGGCACGTCTTGGGACTACATTAATGCCTCCCTTAAGTAATTTTGCACATGTTTCATCGGCACTTAACAATGTCCCTAATTTCTCTAAATTCAGAACTGTATGGGGTAGAAAAGTTAAGTTTGGTTTGGTGCATGCTCCTGCTGTGTGGTCTTTTTAACCCTATAAGATCCGATCTTTTTTTGTTTTTAGCTATATTCCAAGCCCTATTGATCATCCACTTTGGGTAGCCTCTGTCTAAAAACCTATGAAAAAGGGAGGAGGCTTCTCTGTCAAAGTCGGCATCATTTTTACATATCCGTCTAACACGTATAAATTGTCCAACCGGAATGCCTTTTATCGTGTGTTTGGGGTGTCCAGATTGTGCTGACAGGAGTGAATTACCTAACAGGGGTTTTCTGTATAGTGTAGTTATGATTTGTCCATCAATACCTTTAACAACACATCCAAATAGTGTATTTCTCTAGCATTGGCTTCTCCTGTAAATTTTAAGTTTTTATTGTTACAATTTAGGAAGTCAAGGAATGAGTTTAACCTTTCAACTCCATCCTCCATGATAAACAGTAGGTCATCTATAAATCGAAAGTAAAATTTAATAAAAGGTCTGAAGGGGTTCTCACCTCCAAAGATGTGGGGCCTCTCCCACCAGCCCATGTATAGGTTGGCGAGTGAGGGCGAAAATTAAGCAGTGATGCAAGTTTGCAAGGCAGCAACTTTTTTTTTAAAATATAATTTTTATTCTTTTTTTTTTCCCGAACACACAAAATTTACAGCGAGAAAGCATAAATAAAGGTAAATACGTATCAGACCAAATTATCATCAGAAAAGGGAAAATAGGATTAATTAATACTAAAAAAAAAATGTTTTTCTAATACAGAACCTTACTACCCCCACCTTGAACACACATAAGCAAAACTCCTTTGATTTATACAACTATCCATAACAGGTGCTCACGGTAGGGAGCAGAAAACACCCTCAACTTGCCCGTCCATTCAGATTACCTCACTTATTCAGGACATAACAAACAACCCCCCCCCCCCCTCCCCCCCAAAAAAAAAAAAAAAATCTGCCAACTCCGATAGAGGAAATTCCCTCACCGTCTCCACCTATGAATGCAACAAAGCCACACCCTCATCAGAAGAAGAGATGGACGCACCCCCACTCCCATCGCCTCAGACTTACCAAAATTAATTTTAAAATTCGAGAGAGACCCGTATCTGGTCAGTTCCTGTAGTAAATTCGGCAGGGAAAGGGTTGGATTCATTAATGAAAACATAAGATCATCTGCATAAGCAGATATCTTATATTGACTTCCACCCACTTTCAGTCCCTGAATGTCTGGGTTCTGACGAATGGTACAGAGAAAAGGTTCCAACGAAAGAGCAAACAAAAGAGGGGATAGGGGACACCCTGCATATTACTTCACAAGCCTATATATTTAAGAACTGTAAACAAAAAACGCCAGTTCACCCTATCAAAAGCTTTCTCCGCATCAGTATTAATAAAAACGCTCGGTATTCGAGATATATTAGCCACGTGGATCAAGTTTAGCACTTTAGTGGTATTGTCCCTAGCTTCTCGGCTAGGGACAAAAGCCACCTGGTCAAGGTGAACGAAGTCAAGAAGATGTGGAGCTAGTCGATTGGCCAAGATTTTTGTAAAAATTTTCAAATCAATATTAAGTAAAGAAATAGGCCTGTAGCTTCCACAAAATGTAGGATCCTTTCCTTCTTTCAGAATCACTGTGATATGCGCAGCTAAGGTGTCTCTAAGCATATTGGCGCCTTCTTTTGTAGAATTGTAAAATCTAACCAGATACGGGCCTAGAATGGAGCAAAACACTTGAAAATATTGAAGCGTAAAGCCATCTGGGCCGGGGGCCTTCTTTAACTTCATCGTGCTTATGGTCTGTTGGACTTCTATCAAGGTAATCGGTTCATCCAACTGCTCTCTTATCTCGGTGGAGAGTGTAGGAAGATGGGATTTCCAAGATATTCCTCCATCACAGAAGTATCCGTTAATGAATACAATGAGGAATAGAATCGACCAAACTCTCCCACAATCTGTTTGGGAGGTGTCAACTTATGGCCCTGCGTTGAAATAATATTGGGAACATATGTCGACTGCTTCGGGTCTCTCACAGACTGTGCAAGCAGTTTCCCGCATTTATCTCCATATTCATATCCCCGGCCTCGGCTCCTCTGAAGAGCCGCTTTAGCTCTGAACAAAAGAAGGTCGGCTACTTGTTGCCGTGTTCTTATAAGTTCAGTTTCTAAAGCCGATGACGTAGCATGTTTATATTGAGATTCAAGGTGACGAAGCGTATCTAAAAGCTGCGTTAATTGTTTATCCTGTTCCTTTTTAAGTCTGGATAAGTTCAATAAGAAGCCCCCTTAAGACAGATTTATGAGCCTCCCACAGATTCCCTATCTCACATCCCTCCAGGTCGTTTATCTGAAAGTATTCCTGCAGTTTAGATGAGATATCCATCAGGATTTCAGGAATCTGTAGGAGGCTCTCATTCAGCCTCCAAAAGCATTGACGAGAAGCGGCAAAATCCGATAAAGAATAAGTAAGCAGCACCGGTGCATGATCTGACCATGTTATATCCCCAATTGTTGATGTTTTAATCGCATGAAGCTGTCTATGCGGAATTAAGAATTAGTCAATCCGTGAATAGGCCTTGTGAGGCACTGAATAAAATGTGTAGTCCCTTTCAGAAGGGTGCAGTAAACGCCACACATCTATCCATTGAGCACTAAAAAACGTCTGTGTAATACTTTTACTTGCAGACGGCAATATAGCCGATCTACCCGTAGATGTATCTAATCGGGCCAGAGGCGGGACATTGAAGTCCCCGCCTAGGATGAGCTATCCCTCCGAAAACTCCATAAGCAGTTTAGTCACTCGCTTGAGAAAACCTGCTTGACAGTCATTTGGTGCATACACTGTTGCAAATGTAAGCTGTATATCCCCCACCCTCCCCTTAATAAACAAAAACCGTCCTGCCGGGTCAGTCAAGGTCTCCTTCAGTGTCCAGGGAAGTTTAGAAGACAGTAAAATAGTCACACCTCTAGATTTAGCGTCAACATTCATAGAATTATAAGCTAGATTGTATCCTCTATATCTTCGTAAGCCTGGGGGCTCTGTCGCCCCTAAAGTGAGTCTCCTGGACAAAGGCAACGTCCACCTTAGATCGCTTAAGATCATTAAGCAGCATCCTTCTCTTTTCCGGTGTGTTAAGGTCTCTAGCATTCAAGGAGAAGACGGTGAGATCCTCCATCCTCGCGAAAAAAAAAAAAAAAATTAAATCCCCAAATCAAACAAGCAGAGGTGGCGTTACCGCCCTGCACCCTCCCACTAACCAGGGAAATTCCCGTGTACACTATATGACTATAGTCACCCCTCAGTGTACTGGCCTAAGTGGGGCTTAGAACATGGACCTCAAGCAGAGATAAAATAAAATAAAATTCTAGAGGAAAAAAAAAAAAACAGAGAGAAAAGAAACCATAAGAAACAAAAAAAAAAAAACAATCCAAAGATAATTACTAACCTCCCGACCCCCCCTCCCACCACGCCGACAAAAGTCCAAAAGCTTAATAGCTTAATATCTTGTTAATCCTCCAAAAAAAAAAAAAAAAAGGGGGGGGGGGACACAGAGCCTAGGCTCTTACCTCCCCCCTGTTAATTTCTGAACTAAGTATCCCTCATCTCTTCATAACACAGGAAGTGCCAGCGAGAGAAGAGAAAAAAAAAACACAGGTTACCCCTCTCCTTCTCTCCATGATTCCCCATCCGGGACATCTACTCTAGGGAGCGATCTCTGTTGCCAAAGCATTCACTTACTCCTCACTTCATAACCTCTATTTCCCCTCTCGAGACACAAAAAACTCCCCCTTCCCCACACCTCCCGATCCACCCAGAGCGGGAGAAAAAAGGAAGAAAAAGGGAAGGGAAGAGAGGGGAAAGAGAGGAGGAATAAGCAAGAGGCATACACCTATGTTGACCACCCTATAGATCAATAAGCATCTCTAGCAGCCAAAAAAAAAGAGGGGAGGTCCTTAAAAGAAAAAAGAGAAACCCCCCTCTCCCTAGAGAGGCCATTATTTAAATATTCATAATCTACCCATATTCCATGTATTACCAAAAAAAAGAGAAGGAACAATGGGAAACTTATTACCGATAACATAGCCATATCCCACTACTCAAGGGTCAGAACCCCATAGGATACCCTCTACAGGTCCTGTGTCCGCCGAGGTCCAGCCATACATCCGCAACTATCATTCAAGTGTATATATAATAGAAATAATAATAGTAATAATATGTATTATAATATAATATATATTAATAAATTTAGAAAAAAAAAAGGGGAAATTATAATCGTGCCAGTGAGAGAAAAAAAAAAAAAAAGGAAGAGAGACCTCGAATTAGGGCCTCATAATTACTTGTGCTTATAAAAATTATTATAAAACTCAGAAAAAAAAAAAGAAAAAAACCCACACACTATAAAAAGGAAAAAAATGTGAATGTGAATTACTCAGTATTAGATGAGCGGCAGTTGCAGGCCCCATCCCGGCTCCACACGGTCTATGCAGGGGGGTCTCCCAGCATATCCAACCCCCACTTCCTCCCCCCTCTCGACCCATCCCGCAACTCCATCCCCCCCCCCCCCCTCCAGTCCTTCACCCAAAAATTAGGAGAAGGGTAAGGGGAGAGGGAAAAAAAGAAAAAAAAAAGGGGAGGGGGGATAACAGAGAGAGAAGGAAGTAACCAGTAATAAAAAAAAAAAAAAAAAAAAAAAAAAGGATTTATCAGATCTATGATCTATTATTAGAGTCTCTGATATGGAGGAATTATTCAATAATCTCTTTCAAAAAGTCCCCTGGCCTTCCATTCATGTCGGTCCAGTCTCTTGCAACAACTTGGGGGACCCCTCTGCTGCTGTTTTCTTTTGTTCCTGGCGTGATTGTCGCCTCCTTCCTGGTGATACTCTATTCCTATTCCCCCTTGAACTAGGGAAGAAGACCAGCCAATTCGGGACCTGAAAAGGGTCTATATCCATAAATGAGAAAAGACTTGGCAAGTCCTCTGGCGTTCGTAAGGTAAAGAAGCCCTGGGGGTTACGAAAGGTAACAGTCAAAGGAAAACCCCATCGATATGTCAGGCCCTGCTGTCTTGCCTTATCTAGTACTGGTCTGAGGATAGCTCTCCTTTGCAGTGTGGCCTTAGATAAGTCCAGGTGGATTTTAATAGAGGCCCCATTAAAGTCTATTGTACCTTTGTCCCAAGCTCCCCGAAGAATTAGCTCTCTATCCACAAAATGGTGTATCCGGCAGACCACATCCCGGGGTCTGTCGGAATCAATGGGGCGGGGGCCAATAGCTCGATGGATCCTATCAAACTGCAGTCTATTAGGGTAGAGATCTCCAAGAATCCCCCGAAATATGTTTTTTGCCATCTCCTCTAGATTTTCTGTTTCTGCAGTCCCCGGGATACCCCTCAGACGCACATTATTGCGTCGGCTTCTATCCTCCAACTTCTCCATCCGAAGCTGCAGGGACACCTCCATGTCTACATGCGATTTAGCATGGCTTTCCAAGCACCGCACACGCTCTTCCAGAGAGGTAAGAGCAGACTCACTCACCGACATTTTCTGTGCCACAGCATGTATCTCGCCACGATGGCGACCTGCTGTTTCTCCTCCATGCGGGCTACCATTGCGGCGATGTCTGCATTGGTAGGGAGGGCATGTAATAGAGCCCATAGTTCCGCGTCTGCTCGCAGTGATAGAACGCCTTCCTCGGGTCTGGCCTCCGTCACCGCCGAGACACCAGCATGCACTCCGGCGAACTCCAGCAAATCTGACGAACCCATCCGATCGCTCTCCACGCAGGTACCGTCCGTCACTATAGTTTGCAAACCACGAGGTGCGGCCATCTTAGACCCGAGTGGGCCGGGAGTTGAGATCAGGAAAAATTGCAAAATCTCCCCTTCGGGTTTCAGTACACTTGTTTTCTTGACCGAGCTTTTAGTTTTACGCTTTTTAGTTAAGGTCATTGTCAGGTCTGGTCGGTATATGCCGGTGTGGACGGAGGGAGCCGGGAGCTCAGTAGATGTGTGTCTCTACTCCGCCATGTCCAGACCACGCCCCCCGCAAGGCGGCAACTTGGTCGTCTGTGCATACGTTCACAAATTTCTACAAAGAAGATGTGTTGGCATCTTCAGGAGCCTCTTTTGGCCTCAAGGTTTTGCAGGCTGCTGTTTAAAAGAGAACCTTTTTGTTCTCTTTGAGGGTGTATGTTGATGGTGTATGTGAGCTCCAGTCGTTCCTGGTTGAGCTCCATGTTACCTGGTTGGCTAATTTTAGCCTTTGGGGAATTACGTTCTTCTTTGCGTTTTTTCCCACCCCTCATGCATATACTGCTTTGGGAAATCCCAATGGTCTAAGAAGATATGAATCAAGCAACACAGGGAAAGCCGCTCAGGTGAGGCACAGATATCCAGGTGCTGGTCGGATCCGCCGTCCAGTGATCAAACTTCCAAAGAGAAAAAGTGACCACACTCAGAGATGAATGAACTTGAAGTGTTTATTCCCATTCATAAAAGACAACGGTGCATCGAACAGACATGGACACGGTTGACATGTTTCACGACTCTGTAGGTCGCTTACTCATAACGTTATGAGTAAGCGACCTACAGAGTCGTGAAACATGTCAACCGTGTCCATGTCTGTTCGATGCACCATTGTCTTTTATGAATGGGAATAAACACTTCAAGTTCATTCATCTGAGTGCGGTCACTTTTTCTCTTTGGAAGAAGATATGAAGCTCCGTCTGTCAGTGAACGATAGAGAAAACTGGATTTTTGGACTTACCGTAAAAGCCTTTTCTCTGAAGTTCATTGACAAACGCAGCACCCACCCCTCTACTTGTGAGTAAAATGGGGTTTTTTGTCTTCTAAACACTGCTTGCAACGAAACTAAGGGATGTAGCAGAGTGTGTGGGGTTATGCCTACAGGGACAGCCCCATAGGCCTTGTAAAGCTTTATCCTGCCTAGTGTCCTATTCCTGATGGGAGGAGCATAACCCAATGGTCTAAGAAGATATGGAGCTGCGTCTGTCAATGAATTTCAGAGAAAAGGATTTTACTGTAGGTACAACAATCCAGTTTTTGAGTACATTGTCTGCAGCGCTTTAACTTTTCATGTGACTTTCACATTTTACATTATTATTATACAGGATTTATATAGCGCCAATAGTTTGCGCATCGCTTTACGAAATAAAGGCAGACATTACAGTTACAATACAATGTAGTACAAGAGGAATCAGAGGGCCCTGCTTGTTAGAGCTTACAATCTAAGAGGGGGGAGGGGTAGGGGGAAGGTTAAAGTAACACAAAAAGGTATTAACTGTGGGAGATGAGCTGATGGATAAAGTAAATACACAATGTATTAGAAGCAGGATAGGCTTCTTTAACCACTTGCTGACCGCCCCCCTCTATATACTGCGGTAGTGTGGCTCTATTGCATGAAACGTGGAAATCATTATACAGACTCTGAGGGAGTTCGACTGACTTCTGAATTACCAGAAGTCTGCTCTGATTCCATCTAGAAAATTGTATTATCTGGGTCTGATTCTGGACTCCTCTCTAGCCAGAGTGTTTCTTCCTCTGGACAAACTGCAGAAGTTGCATGCTGCGATTCCTCTCCTGCTGTCCAGCAGATGGTCATCCCTCTGGACTTGCATGCGGGTTCTGGGCCTGATGGTATCTACCTAGGACCCCTAGGATTTGTGGTATCAAGAAGGGGGGTCATTACTGGTTGGCAACCCTTCTTGATCCACGTTACAAGGGTAAAGTTGCAGAGCTCATCCTGCCTTCGCAGAGGGAGCAGAGGATGAAACACCTTGAGGACGCCTTGAAGAAAAATTTGTGTAACCCCTTTCAAGACACCGGGAGGTTACCATTTCCTGGACAATGTGTTCCTGATGCTTCGTTCGGTCAAAGGAGGAGCGGTGGAGAAGGCGGCCGGCTGACCGATGCCTTTTAAGAATTCTTTAGTCCTCAGTGCCCAAGTCTGTAAGGTTTCAGCAACCATCGGCAGCGTCTGCAACATATGGTGCAGGATTATCTAGGGGCAAGAGCACACTTGGAGACCTTTCCAACTGAGCATTCACTGGGTTACTGGATCTTGAAGATGGACCACTGGCCAGAACTTGCTCAATATACAATCGAGCTACTGGACTTACCTGCTTCCAGGGTGCTTTCCGAACGGACATTCGGCTGGAGGTTTTGTGACGGATAAAAGAGTGCGCCTGTCCACAGGCTCCGTTGACCGGCTGACATTTATAAAAATGAATCAGTCCCAGGTCAACAGCAGCTATCAAGCCCCTAATGCTGATGTAACTGATTGAATTTTCTAAGGATCTGGGATCTCTTGAAGACTGCCTATGTTGCCAGTCCTATTCCTAAATCTTGATTATGCTAGCTTCCAACAATGTTTTTGGTTTTACGGCGCCACCACCAACCTAGGCCCAATTTTTCTGCACCTGTATCACAGGTGCATGTAGTTTTAATGTTTGTTTCTAATTTTTAACAGCAGGGCCCGTTCCTGCGCCCAGCAAAAGTAACTGTGAGGGGTTAGTGTTCAGGCACCACCAACACCCAAGGCCCAATTTTCCTGCACCTGTATGACAAGTACATGCATTTTCAATTTTTGTTTCTAATTTTTAACAGCAGGGCCCATTCCTGTGCCAAGCAAGAGTAACTGTGAGGTGTTACAGTGTTCAGGCACCACTAGGGATAGGTGAATGGTTTGGGCCGAGCGTAAGTTTGGTCTAAACATCGCCTATTCATTTACTCGCCTAACACCTGAACATTCTTGGCACTTAGCGGGATGTTCAAAAGGTAAAACAAATTGAGGTAAAAACTGCTTTGGGGACCCTTTTTTTTTTTTAATTTTGGCGTGGGCCTGGTCATTTTTTAAATTTTGATATAAAGGGCCTGGTATTGACTGGGGAGGGGGACCTACGCCATTTATTTTTTATCTGTATTGCCGGGAGCCGACAATACATTACAGCCGCGAGCAAGTTTAAATTAAATTTTTTCCTTTAGAAATGTCAGCAACAGGCTACATACATTGTACAGATGAGCCGCTTTACAGGCACATTAAGGGGATCCCCCAGGCACAATATTTAAAGGAATTTTTCATTTTTATTTTTTCACTTTATTAAAATCACTGCTTTTTTTAAAGGGATTGTTTTAAAAACATTTTTTTGCACTGACACGTGTTCCCAGGGCAGTACCCAGACCCCCATACGCTTTTTATAGCAAAATCTTGCATATAAGCCTCTAAAATGAGGACTTTTGATTTTTTATGTTCGTGTCCCATAGACCTTAATAGGGTTCAAATGTTTGCTAGAACTTTTCCACTGTTCGGGATGTTCTAGTGCGAACCGGGGGGTTGTTCGGCCCATCACTAGTCCTTATATAGCAATGTCAATTTATGCACCTCTTTACATATATTTTGTAAATTTACATTTGTCCCTGCCCTCAAGGAGCTTCCAATCTAAGGTCCCTAACTTACATTCATATCTACACTTATTAGGGCCAATTTAGACAGGATCCAATTATCCTACCAGCATATTTTTGGAGTGTGGGAGGAAACCCATGCAGGCACAGGGAGAACATGCAAACCCCAGGCAGGTAGTATCATGGTTGGGATTTGAACTGGTGACCCTAGTGCTGCTAGGTAGAAGTGCTAAACAATTAGCCACTGTGCTATGGAAAACATTGAATTGTAAAGAATATCTATTAATGTTAAACTTTTACATACTTGCTTTTCCTTAATCTGCTTTTGTATAAAACAAAATTTTGTAGATTGGCCACTAGAGGAATTGCCCAGGAATCGTGTGTTACTGTAATAATTCTACTTAACAATTCATAAATTGGTAATGTTTTACCATGAGGTATGTTTTACTATGTGGTGTTGCAATGGATGAAACACAGTGCAGTGCCATTCATTTTGAACAGACCTAGACAGCACAACACAAAGCACAGCTGTAAACCATCTGTGCTTTGTGGTGCACTGCATTAATTAAAAAAAATGCATGTTCTGCTTTTTTTGTGCATTGTAGTTCATCTGCAACCTATTCGAAATTATGTTAATCACTCATGTCTTATTGCAGCTCACTGGTGTGAAAGGGGGGAAAAAATGGTAGGTTACTACAATGATTATGACTCCTTTCCTACAGTGTTTGTAAAGCCATTTCTTTTTTTACTTTAAAGGAAATATTTTTTTAAATTATTGTGGATTGAATGTGAAAGGCTTACAAGCTCTGTCAATGTCTCTGCTGGCAAGATTCGTCTTTACTTTGGTCCTGGTCACCACATAAGGTACTGGGAAATCATAACTTTTTAGATTGTTTCAGAAACCAAGGAAGCGGGGATATGTTCCAGTGGAGACAACTGAGAGGATGCCCCTTTGCTTACGAGATATCTTCACTTACATCCTGCTGTTTCTCTGGGACAGGAAGTTGATGAGTGTGCAAACCCTAAAAATTACCTTCTCTTATTCTCTCCCTTTTGGCCTGTTAAATTTATCATTAAAAGTGTTTTTGTAAATCTGGTTAAAAGTAAAAAAAAAAAACACCTGCTGATCCTGCCAGAAATCTCGTGAGTTGATAACCGTGCAAGCAGACACCACAAGACGTTATAAATTACTGTACATTGTTCGCTGGAGACTATAGACCATTTCCCTCTGTTATGGACAATAAGAGGGGTGAAGTTTCATAGTCCTTTCTTGTTTCTGTTGTGCAAAGAAACTAGTGAGTGTTCTCTTCCTAGGACTTGAAATATGTTAGGATATATAAAAATGAGAGGGATGGCTATGAGGGGACCAGTGTGTCAGTGTGCAGCTACTGATCACAGATCTTGGGAGCCAGTATAGCTAAGGTGTGGAGAGGCACATCTCAGGATTCAGACTGATACTGAGACTGCGAAAGGAAAAGATTGTGGGTGGTGTGTGACAGAACACTTAGGTGCTTCTGCCAAACAGTGCCTCCTGCCCTCCAAACCCTTCCAGCAGATCAAGAGCTAATACCAGCCCTTTTACCCCAAGCATCATACACAGACAAGATGTTGAGGTAAAACCAAAGGAATGACTATTTATTGAAAAGAAATACAGGTTTTTTTATACACTTCAAAAGTAGGTCAGTCACCCCATGAACAATAAATCCAAATATTTACCCAAAAGATCACACATTGGTTTAGCTAAGGTAGAGTTGACAACATATTTATCCCATCATGTAGGAACCTCCAAAAGTTAGCCAACAGATAGAAACAATAGGTGATTCAACTAGCAATGGAAATGCACACCTAGGAGGCAGAAAATAGGAGAGACACACATAACATAAACAGTGATCCCACTCCACCTCAGACTGGCCGGCATCTGTCTACAACAGTCTGAGACAAACTCATACAATGTTCCAGCAGTCTGATGCAGTAGAATTAATTTATCTTTATAGATTTCTTGAGGGAGATTGTTGATATTTCTGTCCCAAGTGAAGGAGCCTCTCCAACCCAGTCTGCAGGAAGGCCACCATATTCCCTTTGACCATTTACCTGTACAAGATTATTATTGCATCTTTCCATCCACTCCAGAAGGGAATTTTTATTGTCATTATTCAGAGAATGAATCTATTAATCTCATTAGAGAATGATCTGCTCTCTCAATGGGCCATGGTCAGTGGGTAGGAGGCAAGCCAGTTGCCCCTCCAAAAGCCCCTGTCCCCGTTGGGTCTGTCACAGGTGGCTGAAAAAGCAAAGGTAGCCAGTAACCTGGCAGAATGTGAGGATGCTATAAGTGGTCCCACTACAAAGGCTAGATGAGCTGTGACCAGGAATCACTAAAAAAACATGCCACATTTGGCACCTTTCAGGGGGGAAGGGGGAGTGGGTACCTGTTTTTGAGAGGCTTCACTGACAGTTTGCCCTACAAAGAATGGCGGCAGGAGCACCAGAGAGCCGATTGAAAAATCGACTGGGGTACCAACATCACAGGATCCCTGGACAGTTCAGTGTCCTAGTATTAAAAGTTAGCAGCTACAGTATTTGTAGCTACTGGCTTTTAATTTTTTGGTCTTGGTCTTGGGGGGGGCTGTAGCCCTTCATTAACAGAAGAACATAGTACACTGTGAGGTTTGCTGAGCAAATCAAGGTTAGAGTTTGCAACTAGTCTAAAAAGTTGTTGCTTATTGAAACAGGTCTCTTTAAAATTTGACTAGCTCTATAAGATCTATATCTTTCATGTGCAGTAATGCCACCCAGCACACATTCTGCTCCATGTATGTTGAACTTGGGCAACCATTCCAGGACAAATACTGTTGTGCAAGATGTGAGCAAGTTTTTTCTGTGGAAGCAAAAATTGTGGATTTAAAGAATCCCCTGGCAACACTGCAGGGCAATAACAGCTTGGAAAGGGGGGTCAGAACTTACCCATCAGGTGTGATCTGGGGCCAGAATGGAGAAGGGTTGGGAAATGAAGGTTCAGGATTAAGATGTGGGATACAGCTAAATGATGTGGCAGAGAGAACATTTTTGGAGGCTAGTCTGGAATTGACACACCCCAATAAATATGATCAGTTGCACGATATTGGGGACATAAGTTCAGAGGTGGCATGGCTGCAGAATACCATCTTCGCTGCCAGGTGAGTGACTGCTTCAGTTAGGTGGAGTAGGGGTACAGAAATGGATAGAAGCAAAGTTGTGAAATCACGAACACTCAGAATTAACATGTTTCACATGTTTATTGTGAAGATAGTGTCACATAAGCATAAGCTGTCTTTACAATAAATATGTTAAAAGCATTCATTTGAAGTGCTGTTGACTTTGTATCTGGTTCTGAAATGGCACTATCCGTGACATTCACTTCAAACACCCATTAATAAAAGGTCAAGTACTGTAAGCAGTGCAGCTTCTAATTGAACTTTATCAGATATTAAAAGGGCTGGTAGGGTCACCTGTCCTAACACTGTGATTGTTGAATAGTCTGCTGTTTAACAGGCAATTTGGTTCAGCACATTGCGAAGTGGGTTGACAAATTGTTGTGTGGGGCTAGGAACAACCAGCTGTCATGGTACACATTGGTAAAAATGACAAAGTTAAAGGATGGAGCAAAGACTATTTAAAGGCTTGGGTACCAAGCTTAACCACTTGCCTACAGTGCACTTTCACCCCCTTCCTGCCCAGACCGATCTTCAGCTTTCAGCGCTCTCACACTTTTACTGAGAATTACTCAGTCATGCAACACTGTACCGATACAAAAATTGTGTCCTTTTTTTCACACAAATAGAGCTTTCTTTTGATGGTATTTAATCAATACTGGGTTTTTTATTTTTTTGTGCTATAAATAAAAAAAGACTGAAAATATCGTGAAAAAACGCATTTTTCTTTGTTTCTGTCATAAAATTTTGCAAATGAGTCATTTTTCTTCACAAATTTTGGCCAAAATTTATACTGCTACTTATCTTTGGTAAAAATAACCCAAGTAAGTGTATATTATTTGGTCTTTGTGAAAGTTATAGAGTCCACAAGCTATGGTGCGAATCATTGAAAATTGATCACACTTGATCACACCTGATGTACTGAAGGCCTATCTCATTTCTTGAGACATTAAAAAGTCAGGAAAGTACAAATACCCCCCAAATGACCCCTTTTTGGAAAGTAGATATTCCAAGGTAAAGGTATTTAATAAGGGGCATGGTGAGTTTTTTGAAGTTGTATTTTTTTTCCCACAATGCTTTGCAAAATGAAGATTTTTTTTTAAATTGCCGTATTAACAGGTTATTTCTCTCACACATCACATGTATACTTGCAACTACACCCCAAAACACATTCTACTACTTCTTCTGAGTATGTCGATACCACATGTGTGAGACCTTTTCACAGCCTAGCCATATACAGAGGCCTAACATCCAAGTAGCACCGTCCGGCATTCTAGGAGCATAAATTACACATATAATTTCCTGACAACCTATCACACTTTTGAAGGCCCTGGAGCACCAGGACAATGGAAACCCCCATAAAATGACCCCATTTTAGAAAGCAAAACACCCCAACGTATAATCTTTGAGGCATAATGAGTCTTTTGAACATGTAATTTTTTTTCCACAAGTTTTTGGAAAATGTGGAAAGAAAATGAAAATGCTTTTTTTTTTTACACAAAGTTGTCCATTTATGCAATATTTCTAACACATAGCATGTACATAGCAAAAATTGCACCCCAAAATACATTCTGCTACTCCTCCTGAGTATGTCGATACCACATGTGTGAGACTTTTTCACAGCCTGGCCACATACAAAGGCCCAACATGCAAGTAGCACCGTCCAGCATTCTAGAAGCAGAAATTACACATATAATTTCCTGACAACCTATCGCAATTTGAAGGCCCTGGAGCACCAGGACAATAGAAACCCCCATAAAATGACCCCATTTTGGAAAGCAAACACCCCAACGTATAATATTTGATACATAATGAGTCTTTTGAACATGTCATTTTTTTCCACAAGTTTTTGGAAAATGTGGAAAGAAAATTAAAATGCTTTTTTTTTTACACAAAGTTGTCAATTTATGCAATATTTCTAACACATAGCATGTACATAGCAAAAATTTCACCCCAAAATACATTCTGCTACTCCTCCTGAGTATGCTGATACTGCATGTGTGAGACTTTTTCACAGCCTGCCCACATACCGAGGCCCAACATGCAAGTAGCACCGTCCGCCATTCTAGAAGCAGAAATTACACATATAATTTCCTGACAACCTATCACACTTTTGAAGGCCCTGGAGCACCAGGACAATGGAAACTCCCATAAAATGACCCCATTTTGGAAAGCAAACACCCCAACGTATAATTTGTGAGGCATAATGAGTCTTTTGAACGTGTCATTTTTTTCCACAAGCTTTTGGAAACTGTGGAAAGAAAATGAAAATGCATTTTTTTTTACACAAAGTTGTCAATTTATGCAATATTTATAACACATAGCATGTACATAGCAAAAATTGCACCCCAAAATACATTCTGCTATTCCTCCTGAGTACGGCAATACCACATGTGTAATACTTTTACACAGCCTAGCCACATACAGAGGCCCAACATCCAAGTAGCTGTTTACACAAAGTTGTCCACTTATCCACTTTAAGACTGGCCCTATTTTTGACACTTGGTGTTTACAAGCTAAAATCATTTTTATGCTAGAAAACTACTTAGAACCCCCAAACATTATATATATTTTTTTTAGCAGAGACCCTAGAGAATAAAATGGAGATCGTTACAATATTTTTTATCACACCATATTTGCGCAGCAGTCTTCCAAATGCAATTTGTTTAACAAAAATTCACTTTTTTTAATTAAAAAATAAGAAAACAGTAAATTTAGCCCAATTTTTTTCCATAATGTGAAAGATAATGTTACGCAGAGTAATTAGATACCCAACATGTCATGCTTCAAAATTGGGCACGTTCGCGGAATGGCGCCAAACATTGGTACTTAAAAATCCCCATAGGCAACCTTTTAAACATTTCTACAGGTTACCAGCTTAGAGTTACGGAGGGGGCTCAAATTATTGCTCTCGCTCTAACGCTCGCGGCGATACCTCACATGTGTGGTTTGAACACCGTTTACATATGTGGGCGGGACTTGCGTATGCGTTCGCTTCTGCGCGCGAGCTAACGGGGACAGGGCGCTTTAATTTTTTTTCCTATTTATTTTATTTAATAATGTTTTATTTTTACACGGTTTTTTTAAAAAAAATGTTTTGATCATTTTTATTCCTATTACAAGAAATGTAAACATCCCTTGTAATAGAAATAGGCATGACAGGTCCTCTTTATTGTGAGATCTGGGGTCAAAAAGACCTCACACCTCACAACTACACTAAAAAAGAAAAAAAAAAAAATTTTTGGAAAAAAACAAAAACGAAAAAAAAAAATGGCCCTTTAAACCGGTTGCTAGGCAACAACTTTTGACGTAGCTCCGGTCCTCCAAGACCATAGAGTCGAGTGAGGGGCATCTTGCCCTCACGCGACTTCCTGTCTCTGAGGATCCGGGACCGGATAATTTTCCCCGCTGCCGGCGGGTCCGGTAAGCTGGGAAAAACGGTCTAGGACGCGGCGGGAGGGGGGGGCACCTCTTCCCCTGCACCGCTGCGGCGGATTCCGCGGTGATCCGCCACTGAGATCACCCTTATCTGAAAGCCGACCACCCGCCTTTTAAAAAAATACCAGGGGTATGGCAGCTATCTGCTGCCATAACCCCAGTATTTAGCTTTAATGGCCGATGTATAAATGACAATCATTTTTGAACCCCTCATATTTTTTACACATAGCATGTACATACCAAGAATTACACTACAAAATACATTCTATAAAGGAAAGTGTAAAAAAAAGTATTACCTGTGGTTTTAGTAGTGCAGTTGTCCACAGAGGAGAGCATTAGTCCAGGCAGCAGGCAGGGATATGCTTAGCGACTACAATAGCAATTTTCCAGGCAGCAGGCAGGAATATAGTCTATAGTCAATACTGGAGCATTTGTCCAAAGGAATTTTCCAGGCAGAGACATGGTCAGCACAGCCATAATATTGGTCCCGGTACACTGCAGACAATCATTGTACCACTCTCCAGCTAATATCATGCAGCAGGCAGAGGCATGATGGTAGTAAGTCAGCTCAGGGTCTTGGTTAGGTAAGACCTGGGGACAGGGGTAGAGGCTTCTCCCACCCAAATCTCTGTGAAGCCTCCGGACTCCAGACCCTAATCCGGAATTTACGAAACCCAGAGAGAACCAAAAAATTGGCTTTCTCCATCCGGAAAAACAACTCTGGAGCCCCTCACATATGTGAGACTCCTGTGTACTACAGTAGCAGGGGGCGACAGATCAGTTCAAGCGGTAGGCAGAATCATAGTTGGTAAAACAAGCCAGGGTCAGTTCACGTGCAAGCAATCCAAGCGGCAGGCAGAAGGGTAGTTGAAAAACAGGCCAGGGTCAGTTCACAGGGAAGCAATCCAAACAGTAGGAAGTAGCGTAATCGGTAAAACAAGCCAGGGTCAGTTCACGTGAAAGCAGTCCAAACAGTAGGCAGAGGCATAGTGGAAAAACAGGCCAGGGTCAGTTTATGTGGAAGGCAGTGGCATGGTTATATGAGGAAAATTGGTCAGCACAGATGAAAACGGGGAAATGGGCTAGTAATTTACGAATGTATGGTAACGTGTGAAGCATTCTCCAATGCACATGCCAGGTTGGGAGGGACAGTACCGACAATAGAAGCTGGTATCCTTACGAAACCCCCTTTTGCTGCATACACGGCATCTTTTTTGGCGTCTTCGGCCTGATTCAGACGGTGGAACGTAGTCTGGAAAGTGGCGCTCACTAAGTCGGCTAACAGCCTCAGAGCGAAGGTTTTCTTGGGGGAGTCTTTGTGGGTAGATGAGGGTCGTGACAGTTTCCTTAATGAATTTTAGGAAGGAGATGGGGCTTTCAGTGGATTTGGTGTAGATTACATAAGCATTATAAAAGGCCGATTGAAATATATAAATTGCAACTTTCTTATACCAGAATCGGGACTTCCTTGTGGCCAAGTAGGGCTGAATCGTTTGGTTGTTAAAATCCACACCCCCCCCCCCCCCCCCCATGTAAAGATTGTAATCCTGCACACATGTTGGTTTTTGAATGGGGCCTCTTCTTCTTCGAACCTCAACTATGGTGTCGTTATGAATGGTGGACATCATGTACACATTTCTGTTATCCTTCCATCTCAAGGCCAGCACTTCATTGTTTCTCAAGGCTGCTATTTCCCCCTTTCTCATTCTTTTATTTACTAAGGATTGTGGGAAGCCCTTCCTGTTCTTCCTGGTGGTTCCGCAGGCCAGGGTTCCTTCAAGGTACAGATGGGAAGAGGGGCACGCTGGTATAAAAATTATCCAAGTATATGTGGTACCCTTTCCTCAGCAGTGGGTACGCCAAGTCCCATACAATCTTTCCATTTGTGCCCATGTAGGCCGGGCAGTCAGGGGGATTGAGCTGGGAATCTCTTCCTTCGTATATGCAGAACGCATACAGATATCCCGTAGCTCTGTCGCACAGTTTATAGACCCAACCCATACACAGTATGGGCATACTGTGTATGGGTTGGGTGGACCAATAGGCATGTCCTTCATTTTTTTTTTGTAACCCCCATGTTTATGGTGAGGCCCAAAAACATTTTGAACTCCTCCAAGGTTAACTCTCTCCACTCAAATGGACGGGAATAGGAAGATTGGGGGTTGTTGACAATAAACTGCTGGGCATACAGATTCGTTTGGTCCACGATGTATTGCAGAAAATTGTTGGGCAAAAATAAATGGAGAAAATCAATTAACGAAAAATTTTCTGTATTGGCCTGCACACCTGGCTGTGCGGAAAAAAGGGGGGAATATTTGCTGATCCTGAGTTGGAGGGCAGCCATCTTGGGTTGGCAAGAGCATCTGGGAGGTGGATAGTGGCCCTGGCTCTTGGGGGATGTGACACTCCAGTGCTGGTAGAAGGGGGATTTGAAATTTGGAGTGATGCCGCAGCGCTGGTGCTGGGCCTGGACATTCGCTCCTGGGGTGTATCGCTGGTGGCAGTGCTGGTACTGGGCCTGGGCATAGGATCCTGGGATGTACTGCTGGTGGCAGTGCTGGTACTGGGCCTAGGATCCTGGGGTGTATCCCTTGTGGCTGCCTGGTTTCCAGAGCGCCGTGCCCTTTTGGGAGGGACCCATTCTTCCTCTGAGTCCATCTCCGATCCGCTACTATTAGCGACTTCAAATTCCGAATCGGATTCGAAATTGGATTCGGATACTGATGAGAGCGCCCCGGTGCCCTCATTAGTCATAGAGAGGATCTCAAACACCTCCTCGCTGCTGTACATCCTTTTTGACATTCTGGCTGTGCGACGGGTGACTGCGGATAATCACTGATGGGTGGCAGGTGATGGATAGGTGGCAGGTGACGGATAGGTGGCAGGTGACGGTCACTGATGGGGTGACAGATGACGATCACTGATGGGGTGACAGGTGACGCTGATTGATGGGGTGACAGATGACAATCACTGATGGGGTGACAGGTGACGATGACTGATGGGGTGACAGGTGACGGTGATTGATGGGGTGACAGGTGACGGGCGCTGGTCACCGATGGGTGACAGGTGCACCGCTGGCGATACTGATGGCAGTCTCTGGTGACAGGTGCACTTTATAGGTAGCGATTTTTGGGCACTGATGGTGACAGGTGACTGTTGGGTGACAGGTGCAATTGGGGGGGGCTGATGACACTTTTTTTTTTGTGCTTTTACACTGACAGGTACACAGATCAGTAACTCACTGTTTCTGGCTCTGCTCTCCTCACACTGGAAACGGTGTGTGAGGGGAGAAGAGCTAGTAACAGTGAGTTACTGCTCTTTGTTTACATTTGTGATGGGCTGTGAATGGATTCACAGCCCATCACGTGGTAATCAGCCACTGTCATTGGCTGTTTAACACTGTCGGTGACTAGCTGTGTTCCTAGGGAACACATAGCCACCGACATGACCGCGCTGTGCGCTCCCGATCGCGCATGCGCGGTCATTTTCTGTGCTCCTCTATTGTGATCGGCTGTGTCATTGGAACACAGCCGATCACGTGGGAAACAGCCATGCCCATTGGCTGTTTCCCCCCTGCCGGTTATGGGCTGTGTCCTGGGGACACGCGGACACCGGCAGTGCAGGGCGGCGCGCACGCGATCGTGCGCCTGCCCTGCTGAAAGTGCCGCCGTCTTATGACGGCGGCCCAGAACAATGGTCGCACCGCTCCGCCGTAATATGACGGCGGGCGGGCGGCAAGCGGTTAAGAAAAGGACCTCCAAGGAAGTATTTTCTGAAATATATTCTGTGCCACACCAGGGAGGCAGTAGGAGTTGAACAAGTGGCTTAGAAACTGGTGTAAGAAGGATAAGTTTGGATTCCTGGAGAGCTGGGCTTTTCTTTTCAGTTGCCTAATGGCTCTTAACCCAAAGAAGGACTTCCCAGGACTGGAGATGCAGCTCCTCCTCTCTATTCCCCTGTGACTTCATGGGATTAGAATCTGGCTCTCTCTTTACTCCAGAAACCATGATTTAAATCCATTGGAGACAGGACATTATTCTCTCTCACACAAGATAGTTTTCCTTGTAGTTGTCACCTCTGAGAGGCGAGCCTCTTAGATTGTGGCCTTATCCTGCAAGAAGCCCTTTCTAGTTTTGCATAGGGACAAAGTGATGGCGAGACTTCTTTTCTCCACATAGGAGAGCACTTGCTTCTTGTTCTACCATCTCTAGGTGATTCAGGCAAACAATCATCCAAGCCTATTGCCCCATGAATTGGGTTCCACCCTTTGCTGTGAAGACACATTCTACTAGATCTGTAAGTGCTTCTTGAGTTTTACAGAATAAAGCAACTTTTTCCAAGATTTAGGCTAGTCATCTGTTTATATGTTCTTTAGGTTCTACCAGATGAACATTGCAACCTCATCTGATGGCAGCTTCAGGCGTAAAGTATTTCAGGTTGCTCTTTGAGGTGAAGAAATTCCCCAGTTCTCTTGTTTTTCTTGGGCCTGTTAGCATGTGTTGCTTTTTTTGCCCATCTACAATTACACTTACAATTATTGCTTTTGGACATCCTGAAGGTAAAATACTTCTGTTTCCCTCAATGGGAAAAAAAGAAAATAAGATTTTTGTACTTACCATGAAATTCTTTTCTTTAAGTCTATTGAGGGACCCAGGTCCCATACCGTTCTGTGCCTTCTGATCATGCTTTTAGTAGCCACGGCCGCAGAGGGAGGAAGTGGAAGGAAGATGAGTATATTTTCTTCTATAATAAGGTAAGTGACCAAAAAAAAAATAAAAAATCGTCAGTATCCATTTCTTTTTCAGGTAGCAAGCGGATGGCCCAAAATCTATTTTTTCGATTTTGAGGCCGGAACTCCGCTTTAAGTACTCACATAAAAATTTTTTTATTTCCCGATTACAAGGCTGGTTACCAGCAGCAATATGATGGTGGTTCACATATTCCAATAAATTGCTGCTCATCGGGCACCAAGGCTTATGGTACTTTTTTCGGTTTGTTTTTATGTGAGATTTTATAGATTTGCTAGCTATAAAGGTCTCTTTTGGTATATTGTAGCCTATGGTATTCACATCTGATATGGCGCCTTAAAAGTTCCCCATATACTCTTTTATTGTGGATAATTAGGGATGTAGTTATAATAATATTTCTTTAGCACTTTTCTCCCTGGGGACTCAAAGCGCTTATCAAATTATTATTGGTGCCTAGATAATATCACCAGTCGCATGTAATTAATATTAGAGAAACTATAAATATGTAAAGCAGATTTGGCACAAAACAGAAGAAAAATGCTTTGCTATCTGATATCAGGCAGCCCAATGTCTCTGTAAAACTCCAGCCAAAAATGCACAGGCAAAGATTAGAAACTGTCAGGGTTTTATTGCTCTCTGTGTTCCCATAAAAGAGATTGCTCTTTGTATTCTGTCCTGGTGATATTGATTATCGGTAGAGATGAGAGAATGTGCTTGGGCTTGGTTTGTGGACTTTTCATCGAACAAACTGATCATAAAGTCTGAAAATTGCAAATTTTTTTCCAAACCCCATTTAAATCTATGAGCAGTGATACTTGAAAATAATTCCGGACATTTTAAGGCTAATAGACAAGGGTTTGTCAAAAAAATATATGATGAGCTGGGCAATGCCATGTGTGACATGTACAATTGCAAACAAACATTAAAAAAAAAATAATATTCAATAAGGAGAGGGTTCTCCTTTTTGTGCGACCTCAAAGGCAACAAGTAAAAACACCAATTATTTTAATTACATGTTTGGAAGATGCCCTTAAGCTATCTGTAGTGTTACAGAACAGTACATTACTCATGGACAGCGGAAGGGATGCCATATTCTGGCATCACATATTTTGCTGCTTCTGAAGATGTCACATACTAATGACGAAACACGTAGGGTGGGACTTCCGGTACGTCACTTTTGCTGGAATGCTCACTGGAAAGCCAGAGGCACTTCCTGGTTATATTTCTTTTTAATGCTGTAAGTACAATGTTAGTAACCTTTGAAAATAAAACAATTTACACATTGGGAGGCTTTTTCATTTCCTTTTAAGATCACTGTCATGAGTGTTCAGTGACTACCGAATAGAGGCGAAGTGGGACTGGTTGAAGCAGTATTGGAAGAAATATACCCCAGCAACCTTTTCTGGCTGTATGGTGATTCTTGCTACCTTCCATCCCTGACCCCGTGGTGTATGGTTACAACAAGCACAGTTTGACTTTCTTGTTTATACAAGGTGTCAAATTGGTCCGGTGAGTGCGGAGTGTTTGCTGGGGGCACGGTGGAAAGGAGCACATGTTTATTTCATAGAAGCATGTGGGTGAATAAGGACACTGCACACAAAATTAGCTTTTTTTGATTTTCACTAAGTGCAAGCACTGTTTTGATATCTTTTTATCCCTTATTGTGACCCAATTGATGTTTAACTACTCCTCCCTAGTCCCCTCATTTAATTTCCAGTCTTCATAATGAGGCATACGGTGTAGAAGATCTTTGTCCATTTACACTTTGATTTGACCAGTTAACCACGACTGTATGTACTGCAGTGTCACAAGTAAAACTATGTTAGATTAAACTGCCATGTCTTATTAAAGAGTTGAGCTGTCTGTGGAGGGTGCTTATTCAGCAGGTGATTACATTGGCCAGATGAACAGAGGTCTAAATGAAATATGCAAATGCTTAAGGCAGTGCTTGAAACAGAACATAAAATGTTAGGGTGCTGGTAGTGAGGAGAACGAGAAGTAATGGGGTTCTGGCAGTGAGGTGGAGAAGTCATTTTCTGAGCGGCTGAAAGTTGGACGTTCCTCTGCTGGGATCCAAGGGCAAAAATATTTTGGATCTACTGCCACCACCTAAGAGAGAGCACAAAATGTCCCATTCTTAGGCAGCGCGACAGAGACTCAAGGTAGTCTTTAATCTTGTTCATCTTATTTTGTACAGTACAGGACATAGGCAGAGTATTCATACACCATGGACTATAGGTTTGTACGCTCGGGTGATTGGACAGTAGCAAAGCTTTAGAGGACACGTCCCTTACGCCTCTCCCCTATAAGCCTACCACACTCCTTACTCCTGAGATTCATCCTTTGCCTAACTAGGTTATTTTTTATTTTATCTTTGGTATCTTCATTTAACTGATCACTGTTTTCTAATGCCAACAAAGAAGTAGTGTATCTTGATCAGCGCAACATGGGTAAAAGCTTGGGAGGCCTGGACCCCACACCGTAATCTTGCTCTGAGTTCTGGATCTTGCATGTTTGCTCACTTTAGCACTTGGTGCAACATGTTGAGTCAGCTGCAGGGTGCTATACAGGTCCAGGGCCATGGGTCATCATTGTGAAACCCAGTCCTTGAAGACCCCTCCAGGATTATAGCCACTGCTTTATACACAGTCAACCATTGTGGACAGGTAAGACAGGGTCACACTGTATCTCTTACCGATACTGTAATAAGCAAGGCAATGTTGGAATGTATTCTCCTCGCAGTGTAACTTTTTCAAACTTGGCCTTAAAATGATTTGCTACAGGAAGGTTTGGACCTGGGTTACCATGTATTCCAGCACACCTTATTTTGTGGGGGTAAATACCCTCACTTGTAGCTATGATTGAGACCAGGTGAAAGGGATCAATGCAAAATTACAGGCAAACATTTGCTCTTCCGAAAGGCCTGCACAACACTCAACCTCAGAGTGACAATGCAGCCAAAGCAGGATCCAGCTCCAACACTGGTCTCTTCTGATTCTAGTTTTATTTCAGGTGTACAAGTGACCTATTTGGTTCCCCCTTATGCAGTTTGCTTTTGATCTGTTTCTGCAGTGCATTTTGCGTTTTTGCTGCATTTTTTACATGTTTTTGATGCATTTTGTATGCTTTTTTTTTTTTTGCTCAATTTGTTAGGTAGATTAAAAATGCAAATCGTGTCAAAAATTGCAGTAAAATTGTAGCAAAATTGCACGGCATGCTTTTTCCAACTTTACTGCATTGCAATTGCACAGCATTCATCTGCTGTGGGTGTCAATGTTATCATCACGACACCCCGAAACAGATAACAAAATGCCCATGCGATTCGATTCAGGTGTGGAGGGAAAGAATCGACCCTGCATTTATTTTGATGCATATGCAATGCAACTTCAGCCATACAAAATGTTTGGCTGTAATCATACCGCACAGACATCGTATGTGATGTGCACAGGAATGCAGTGTGATTCCTGTGCAAATCACATGCAGTGTCTACATCACACAAGTGTAAACCCAGGCTTAAAAAATCCCTGACCCTTTTAAAAAAGGCAGCAGCTAAAAAAAGCATAGGTGTGGACATGTCCCATAGGCAACCATGTCAAATGAAATGTAGTGCATTTCTGCAAAAAGCACTGAAAAAGGCATAGGTGTGAACTGAGCCTCAAGCAGTTCTCTGCATCTAATGTCACATTTCCTCCGAAAGATTATTAGCTTTAATATAGCCAACTTTGTCCAGGTCTCAAAAACACAATGGAGTTTATTTCCTAAAGGCAAATCCACTGTGCACTGCAAGTGCAGTCGCTGTAGATTTAAAATTAGGAGACACTCTGCTGATTTCTATCATCCAATCCTCCATCAGATCTACAGTGACTGCACTTCCAAGTGCACTTGTAGTGTACAGTGGATTTGCCTTTGGTAAATCAACCCCAATGTCTCCTCTCCTACTTCTTTTTCTAAAGGCCGTACATACGATAAGAGAATCGGAAGTAAAATATATTCTGATGAACGATCTGCCAATTTTTGGATCGTTAGTATGGTGCTTTCGATGGCCGATTACAAATTTTCGTATGACAAAAACTGGATGTGTAGGCTATAAACCTTTAATTGTACGTCAACACAATGTCCAGTTTTCGTTTAATTAGTATAGTTTTCGTCTGAAAAAAATCTTAAGAGCCGGACTACGCATGCTCCGAAACGAAAGAATACATACAAACAAATTCAACACAACATCACTTCTGAAGTTGAATTCTGTCGTACAAGCATTTTCATATAAAAGTAACCTCCTCGCTTCCAATATTAGAGTAGCATGCAACAGAAAAAGGAGGAAAATTGGTCCGATAAACTGATCATGTGTATGAGGCATAAACCTAAATCAGATCTTGATATGGCTGTCCTAGAGGACACAAACACATAAGAGATTGAAGAGGATATTGAGGCAGTATTGAAGGAAGCTGCAGAAGAAGACTTTTCTTCCCCAGACTGCTGGCATATTGAAAAAGGAGCATCACGCAATATTCTTGCCAATGTTGAAAAGCTCATTGGGGTTAATTTACTAAAGGCAAATCCACTGTAAGCTACAAGTGCACTTGGAAGTGCAGTCACTGTAGGTCTGAGGGGAAGCTCTGAAATGAGGGGAAGCTCTTCTGATTTCTGTCATCCAATCATGTGCAAGTAAAAATGCTGTTTTTTACTTTCCTTGCATGCCCCCCTCAGATCTACAGCGACTACACTTCCAAGTGCACAGTGTAATTGTCTTTAGTAAATTAAAGCCATTGCCTCTGTCTGCAAAAGCCTTGGCATTGGGCAGCCTGATTCTCCTTCATCTCACCATGCCCTTTTGGGTACAAAGAGACCTGCAAAATCCTGCAAAACATTCCTTGTTAATGGACAAATAGAATGTGCAGTCTATGAGGGCTGGATCACCCCAGAAAGAATTTTCACTCCCCCAAAATCTTTGCTCCAGTGGATAAAGTGTTTGCAAGGAAATGGGCCATTCCTATGGTTGATCTTGCCATCACTGTCCTAAACAAACATCTCACTGTAGCTACTGAAGATGTTTCTTCATTCTAAGCTTCTACAGAATATTTGAGCATCTCCCTAAACGTTCTCTTTGCTCTGGACTAGAGCAATGAAAAACAATCAACATAACCTTGTACAGTATTTCTGGATCATGCTTACAGTGGGTACGGAAAGTATTCAGACCCCCTTAAATTTTTCACTCTTTGTTATATTGCAGCCATTTGCTAAAATCATTTAAGTTCATTCTTCTTCCTCATGAATGTACACATAGCACCCCATACTGACAGAAAAACACAGAATTGTTGATATTGTTGCAGATTTATTAAAAAAGAAAAACTGAAATATCACATGGTCCTAAGTATTCAGACCCTTTGCTCAGTATTTAGTAGAAGCCCCCTTTTGATCTAATACAGCCAGGAGTCTTTTTGGGAAAGATGCAAGAAGTCTTTCACACCTAGATTTGGGGATCCTCTGCCATTCCTCCTTGCAGATCCTCTCCAGTTCTGTCAGGTTGGATGGTAAACGTTGGTGGACAGCCATTTTTAGGTCTCTCCAGAGATGCTCAATTGGGTTTAAGTCAGGGCTCTGGCTGGGCCATTCAAGAACAGTCACGGAGTTGTTGTGAAGCCACTCCTTCGTTATTTTAGCTGTGTGCTTAGGGTCATTGTCTTGTTGGAAGGTAAACCTTCGGCCCAATCTGAGGTCCAGAGCACTCTGGAGAAGGTTTTTGTCCAGGATATCCCTGTACTTGGCTGCATTCATCTTTCCCTCGATTGCAACCAGTCGTCCTGTCCCTGCAGCTGAAAAACACCCCCACAGCATGATGCTGCCACCACCATGCTTCACTGTTGGGACTGTATTGGACAGGTGATGAGCAGTGCCTGGTTTTCTCCACACATACCGCTTAGAATTAAGGCCAAAAAGTTCTATTTTGGTCTCATCAGACCAGAGAATCTTATTTCTCACCATCTTGGAGTCCTTCAGGTGTTTTTTTAGCAAACTCCATGCGGGCTTTCATGTGTCTTACACTGAGGAGAGGCTTCCGTCGGGCCACTCTGCCATAAAGCCCCGACTGGTGGAGGGCTGCAGTGATGGTTGACTTTCTACAACTTTCTCCCATCTGCTGACTGCATCTCTGGAGCTCAGCCACAGTGATCTTTGGGTTCTTCTTTACCTCTCTCACCAAGGCTCTTCTCCCCGATAGCTCAGTTTGGCCGGACGGCCAGCTCTAGAAGGGTTCTGGTCGTCCCAAACGTCTTCCATTTGAGGATTATGGAGGCCACTGTGCTCTTAGGAACCTTAAGTGCAGCAGAAATCTTTTTGTAACCTTGGCCAGATCTGTGCCTTGCCACAATTCTGTCTCTGAGCTCTTCAGGCAGTTCCTTTGACCTCATGATTCTCATTTGCTCTGACATGCATTGTGATCTGGAAGGTCTTATATAGACAGGTGTGTGGCTTTCCTAATCAAGTCCAATCAGAATAATCAAACACAGCTGGACTGGACTCAAATGAAGGTGTAGAACCATCTCAAGGATGATCAGAAGAAATGGAAAGCACCTGAGTTAAATATATGAGTGTCACAGCAAAGGGTCTGAATACTTAGGACCATGTGATATTTCAGTTTTTCTTTTTTAATAAATCTGCAACAATGTCAACAATTCTGTGTTTTTCTGTCAGTATGGGGTGCTATGTGTACATTCATGAGGAAGAAGAATGAACCTAAATGATTTTAGCAAATGACTGCAATAGAACAAAGAGTGAAAAATTTAAGGGGGTCTGAATACTTTCCGTACCCACTGTATATGGGGCAGTTACAGCAATTAAAGCACTTTGCTTTTTGTATGGATGCCCTTGTACATGTCATGAGACAACTTTCCAGAATGGCTTTTAACTCCATTCACATGCACAGATTCTTATGGCTGAAAGCATGGGCAGCTAAAGCTGCCTGCAAAGGGAACCTCACATGAATGCCTTTTCAAGGAAGACATCTGTTTGGTGATGCACTTGACCAATTTATCAAAAAGGTCACATGAGGGAAGGTTTTATTTCCACAATGGCAAAACCAAATTCAACCCTTTCTTTGGGCAAAAAGCTTGGCCCACTAAAGACCACTAACCCTTCCCCAAAGCCCTCTTCACAATAAAATGGCCTCCTTTCTCCTAACAGTGTGCGTGTGTGTGTAATCTGTTATTGTTTGCACACAAGACCCAGACCTGTGCGTTCAATTGGTGGTTTAAAATGGGTACAAAATAGAGTTTAAACTCTACACCTTGACATCACCGTCTGAATCCAGTGTGAATATGTCCTAAACACTGAAATTTTAGGAGATATTCACTGTACCTACAGGTAAGCCTTATTATAAATTTACCTGTAGGTACAAGTTTAAAAAATGCTACTACCACTTTAAGGCAGGGGCTGTGACCTACGCAACAGCTAAGAATTTGTTTACAGAGCAGATTTGGGTGTGCTGTACGATGGAAAACATAATTATTTGTAATCTTTTATGGCACAAAATATAATGCACTTGGTAGCCAGAGACCGTGTCATCATTTGCCTAGGCTTTAGGTCAAATTTAGGAGCTCAGTACACTTATAAAGAATACCTTCCAAATACCTCCTTTTATTCTTATATGTGGACTGGTTTCTCCTCACTGCCGTGGCTCAGAATGCTGCTTCCCCCTAAATCTTCATGTAGGAGAGCATGTCCTCTGAGAACTTCACATGGACTATGTAGAAGAGAAAGCACATGTGTCGGAAAGAGGGAGGAAGAGGAGCAGGGTAGTGTCTATCTGCTTGGGTTTCCTGGATAATCATGGTTACTTGAGCTGTGGAGAGTGGATAAAAAAATATACGCAAGTTTTTTCTTTTATTAACTTTGTTTTTCAGTTGTCCCTTTTTGTACCACAATGAAAAATATAGTCTAAATAAATAAAGTAAATAAGTGACCCTTATTTGTTTCTCTGAAATAGTGTTCTGTTCCAGAATAGCGGAATAAAACATAGAGGCAAGTAAACTGTGTGGTAAAAGAAAATTGCGCATTAGGTAAAACCTTTCATATCGGGTTCAATCTTTCATTTAGAAAACATGCTTTTAAAAAGTACATCATAAAAACTTTTAGGAAGTCAAAAGGTTCAACTGTACAGCCGGTAGAAGATCTGTGTAAAAACATTTGTGAACAAAGCCAAGAACTGCACATGCACCAGGATTTAGATGACTGTGCTTCTCGGATGCAGCAACCCAGTCTAGAAAATAGTTACTGACTTTGTAAAATTTTAATAAAAATAATTTAATTAAAAAAAATCAGTTCTCCAAAGTTTACAGAGATAAAACACAGCCTTTAGTAAAGGAACCCCAGAGTTTCTTATTTTTTAGTGTACAGAAAAGAAAATTATGTTTAAGTCAGTCTGGTTAAACCACACCAAAGTCAAATAAATAGAAACAGTAGGGCAGTAAAGTCATCAATGAAGAAAATGTATACACTATATTGTCAAAAGTATCGTGGGCAACTGCCTTTACACGCACATGAACTTTAATGGCATCCCAGTCTTAGTCCGTAGGGTTCAATATTGAGTTGGCCCACCCTTTGCAGCTATAACAGCTTCAACTCTTCTGGGAAGGCTGTCCACAAGGTTTAGGAGTGTGTCTATGGGAATGTTTGACCATTCTTCCAGAAGCACATTTGTGAGGTCAGGCACTGATGTTGGAGAAAAGGGCCTGGCGTACAGTCTCTGCTCTAATTTATCCCAAAGAAGTTCTATTGGGTTGAGGTCAGGGCTCTGTGCAGGCCTCCACCCCAAACTCGCTCATCCATGTCTTTATGGACCTTGTTTGTGCACTGGTACGCAGCCATGTTGGAACAGGAAGGGGCCATCCCCAAACTGTTCCCACAAAATTTGGAGCATGAAATTGTCCAAAATATCTTGGCATGCTGATGCCTTAGAAGTTCCCTTCACTAGAATTAAGGGGCCAAGCCCAACCCCTGAGAAACAACCTCACACCAAAATCCCCTCTCTACCAAATGATTTGGACCAGTGCACAAAGCAAGGTCCATAAAGACATGGATGAGAGAGTTTGAGGTGGAGCAACTTGACTGGCCTACAGAGTCCTAACCTCAACCCCATAGAACACCTTTGGGATGAAGTAGAGCGGAGACTGTGAACCAAGCCTTCTTGTCCAACATCAGTGCCTAACCTCACAAATGCGCTTCTGGAAGAATGGTCACACATTCCCATAGACACACTCCTAAACCTTGTGGACAGCTTTCCCAGAAGAGTTGAATCTGGTATAGCTGCAAAGAGTGGGCCAACCCAATATTGAACCCTATGGACTAAGGCTGGAATGCCATTAAAGTTCAGGTGTGTGTAAAGGCAGGTGTCCCAAGACTTTTGGTAATATAGTGTATAGCAAAGGCAATGTTGAGATGTACTCTGGAGAATTCGTGCACTAAGACAGTAGATAGTTTTGGAGAGAAGACCAGATTAGTGACTCTAACCTCTTAAAAAAAAATATTGTATCCAAGTGTGTATTCCTACCTTCCATTGCTCTCAGCCTCCTCCAAATTCCTTTGTTATTGCTGCTGTGATCTTCCTGTTAGAGGGTGACTACCTTCATTCTCCAAGGCCCAATGTATGCAGCAACATAGCTATCCTCTTTTGCTTGCTCCCGACATAGACTATGGGATTTGAAGTGTGCAGCTAGATAGAGTAGGGACCCAAACAAGCATGCACTGATTGTTGTAAACCTATGGAAGTGAGGGGGGAAAGGGGAGGTTTGGGAGCTCACAGAAGTTGTTACAAGGAGACAGAAAAAATACAGTAAGAAACTATTTCATGGAAAATAGATTACAAGGCCATTAAGTAATGGATGTGTATAGATTATTTTTGGAGAATTGGAATATTGTTTAATGTCACTTAAAGGCATTGCCAGGGAGAGTACTGTAGTTTCAGTTAGATTTAATTAGGATGCATGCACCTAACATGAAAAATATGCTAGATCTATTTAAAAACATTTAAAAAAAACTATAGAACTTGCAAAATGGTTTGTAGCACTATTTTGCTAATCTTATGATACAGGTTTTGAATTCCTCTTCACTGAAATCAAGCAGTACAGCTTGATCCAAAATCCACCCAACTCCACGAGGGAACGATGAGGAGCTGCAGCAGATGATACAGACTAAGATCAGGACAGATTCTGCTACTTATGCATATTTTATATAAGAATAAATGTAATCATTTAGGAAAAATAATATATTTATATACCGTACTGTGCAAATGTTTAGGGCAGGTGTGGAAATATGCTGTAAATGAAGAATGCTTTCAGAAATAGTGAAAAAGCGTTTTAGTTCATTTATTTTTTTTTTGCTTTTTCCTTCCAAACGGCTTTAGTTTTTCTAGGTACACATGTACACAGTTTTTGAAGGAACTCAGCAGGTAGGTTGTTTCAAACATCTTGTAGAACTAACCACAGTTCTTCTGTGGATGTAGGCTGCCTCAACCCCTCTGTCTCTTCATGCATTTCCAGGCAGACTCAATGGTGTTTGGATCAGGGCTCTGTGGGGGCCAAACCATCACTTCCAGGACTCCTTCTTCTTCTTTACGCTGAATAAAGTTCTTAATGACATTGGCTGCATGTTTAGGGGTCATTGTCCTGCTGCCAAATAAGTTTGAGGCCAATCACACTCCTCCACATTGGCATGGCATGATGGATAAGTATCTGCCTGTATTTCTAAGCACTGAGGACACCATTGATTCTGATCAAATCTCCAACTCCATTTGCATAAATGCAGCCCCAAACTTGCAAGGTATCTCTACCATGCTTCAGTGTTGCCTGCAGACACTCATTATTGTACCCTTCTCCAGTCCTTCACGAAGAAACTGCTTCCTGCTACAGCCAAATATTTCAAATGTATGTACGTATGAGGGGGGTAAGGGCTGAATTTTATGTATGTATAAAGAGGACAGGGGGGGCTTCATTGTGTGTGAACAGGGGGCTGCATTTTATGTATTTGTGAGTGGTAGGAGGCTGCATTCCATGTATGTGTGAAAGGGGAGTGGGCTGCATTGTGTGCATGTGGGAAGGGGGGGGGGCGGGGGCAGAGAGACTGCACTGTGTGTATTCATAGGGGAAAGTGGGAACAGGAAGCTGCATTGTATGCATGTGTGATGAGACAGAAGGGCTGCCTTGTATGTGCTGGGGGGGGGGGATTGGGTAGGGGGCTGCATTTTATGTATATATAAGGAAGAGGGGCTACCTTCAGTGGTGGGATTCAGCCGGTTCGCACCGGTTCCGTAGAACCGGTTGCTAACTTTCTGCAAGTTCGCAGAACCGGCTGAATCCCTCTGCACGTCTAAGGACGCGCAGGACAATTGAATGTCCCGCGCTCGGGCAGACGTGGCGGCCGGGGGGCGGAGCAGTGCGCCCCGACCCGCCCATTCTGTGACAATAGCGAATGAGAATTCGCTATTGTCACATGGATCCTCCTCCTGGCCAATCAGGGAGCGGGTCCTCCCGCTTCCTGATTGGCCGAAAGGCAAACACCGTGCCATTGGACGAGGAGGAGGCGCCGCGGGAGGACTGAGGACTCGGAGACGCGGGGAGCCGACTGCGAGACCGTCCGTTAGGTAAGTGCATGGGTCTCGTGGGGGGGGGGATCGCTGGCACTCTGCAATTGGGGGCAATGCTGCGGCTGGCACTCTGCAATTGGGGGCAATGCTGTGGCTGGCGCTCTGCAATTGGGGGCAATGCTGTGGCACTCTGCAATTGGGGGCAATGCTGTGGCTGGCACTCTTCAATTGGGGGCAATGCTGTGGCTGGCACTCTGCAATTGGGGGCAATGCTGTGGCTGGCACTCTGCAATTGGGGGCAATGCTGTGGCTGGCACTCTGCAATTTTGGGGCAGTGCTGTGGCTGGCACTCTGCAATTTTGGGGCAATGCTGTGGCTGGCACTCTGCAATTTGGGGCAATGCTGTGGCTGGGACTCTGCAATTTGGGGCAATGCTGGGGCTGGCACTCTGCAATTTGGGGCAATGCTTTGGCTGGCACTCTGCAATTGGGGGCAATGCTGTGGCCTGCACTCTGCAATCATTAGGGGCAATGCTGTGGCTGGCACTCTGCAATCATTGGGGGCAATGCTGTGGCTGGCACTCTGAAATTGGGGGCAATGCTGTGGCTGGCACTCTGCAATCATTGGGGGCAATGCTGTGGCTGGCACTCTGCAATCATTGGGGGCAATGCTGGGGCTGGCACTCTGCAATCATTGGGGGCAATGCTGTGGCTGGCACTCTGCAATCATTGGGGGCAATGCTGTGGCTGGCACTCTGCAATCATTGGGGGCAATGCTGTGGCTGGCACTCTGCAATCATTAGGGGCAATGCTGTGGCTGGCACTCTGCAATCATTAGGGGCAATGCTGTGGCTGGCACTCTGCAATCATTAGGGGCAATGCTGTGGCTGGCACTCTGCAATCATTGGGGGCAATGCTGTGGCTGGCACTCTGCAATCATTGGGGGCAATGCTGTGGCTGGCACTCTGCAATCATTGGGGGCAATGCTGTGGCTGGCACTCTGCAATCATTGGGGGCAATGCTGTGGTCACTGTGCATTGAAAGGGGGCACGCTGGTCTCTCTGCATTGAAAGGGGGGCACGCTGGTCACTGTGCATTGAAAGGGGGGCACGCAGCGCTGGTCACTTTGCATTGAAAGGGGGCATGCTGGTCACTGTGCATTGAAAGGGGGCACGCTGGTCTCTCTGCATTGAAAGGGGGCACGCTGGTCACTGTGCATTGAAAGGGGGCACACTGGTCACTGTGCATTGAAAGGGGGCACGCTGGTCTCTCTGCATTGAAAGGGGGGCACGCTGGTCTCTCTGCATTGAAAGGGGGGCACGCTGGTCACTGTGCATTAAAAGGGAGCACGCTGGTCACTGTGCATTGAAAGGGGGCACGCTGGTCACTGTGCATTGAAAGGGGGCACGCTGGTCACTGTGCATTGAAAGGGGGCACGCTGGTCATTCTGCTGGGAAAGTCGGAACTGGTTACTAAAATTTTTGAATCCCACCACTGGCTACCTTGTATGTGTGAGTGGGAAGTGGGAGCAGGGGGTTGCATTGTTTATACCTTTGAGGAGGAGGGGCTGCATTTGATGTATATGGAGGGGGCAGGGGCCTAAAATGTATGTATGTATGGAAGGAAGGAATAGGGGCTGAATTTTATGCATGTGTGAGGAAGGTGAGGGTTGCTTTATAGGTATGTATATGTTCAGAAGGGGGGCTGCCCTGTATGTATGTGTGTGTGTATTGATGGGGAGTAGGGGGATGCATATTATGCATTTCCGAGTAATGGAGGCTGCCTTGTATTTGTGTGTGTGTGTGGGGGGGGGGGGGGGCTGCATTGTATGTAGGAGGAAGGAAGGGGTTACATTGGATGTAGGTGTGAGTTTGGGGTAGATGCATTGTATTTATATGGAAGGGGTAGGGGCTGCATTTTATGTATATGTAAAGCCTCGTACACACTCTTAGTTTTTTTTCCATTCAACACACTGAAAAAACTATCAGCTCCGAAACGAGCTGCTGTACTAACTATGTGAAGTTAGCATAGCGACCTGTCCCTCTGAGCTATTGTGTTCTGACAGGCGGATGCCACCCCCCTTTAAGAACACTCCAATCAGTGCTCTCTGCCATTGGCAGAGAACACAGATCGGGAGTCGGATGGCTGCTGGTTTTCCACCTCCGACACCTCTGACAGAAGCCGGCCGTTTGGTCGCTTTAGTCGGACAGGTCGACATAAACACATGGCAAATGTGGACCATTTTTTTTTTCTGAACCAGCAAATGTCTCCCACCATTCAGCCTGTGTGTACCCAGCTTAAGGCAGAGCTGAACTGTATTGGAGGGGACTGCATTGATGTATGTGGAGGGGGGGGGGGGGATTGAAGGCATTATCAGAGCAGCATATTATGCTCAAGCAAGAATGGGACAGCTTTCCTCCCCCAAAATTCCAGCAACTGGATGTTTACAGAGTGTTGGTAATAGAAGAGGGCATGCTGCACAATAATACACATGACTCTGTCCCAACTTTTTTGAGACCTGTTGCTGCCATAAATTTCGAAATTACCTTATTTTTTTTCTGAAAAAATGATACAACTGAAAACTGAAGACAGGGAGAATGTAAGGCTGGATACACTATATAATACTTTTGTTGTTAGATTTCCTTCAGATTTACCTTTTCTATGTAGTGCATGGGCCTGCCTGATTGCATACACATTGAAAGTGTTTAGGTTTGACCTCATATTATATGGTTTTGATAAATCTAAAGGAAAAAATCTGAAGAAAATTGTATAATTGTGTATCCAGTTAAAAGGTCTGTATTCAGAAAGAGGGGAAGGGGTGACATATTTAAATCTTCAAAATCTATCCAATCCAGTGAAGTAAACTGAGGTAACAGACTGCCATTTGTCTCTTACGTGGGAATACTTAGAGGATTCACTGCACTTTAATACTGTGTAGTATTGTGAGATCAGTTTAGTGGCGTCTGAGGTCAAGATACTTTGTTCTAATAGAGTTTGAGCGAGATCCACTTCAAGAGTGCTAAATTCTGCATTACTAGCATGGCAGAACAAAACTATTTATTTGAGGGTGTCACTCCGAACTGAGAGTTTAAAAAGTTTTAAACTTATTATCAACAAAAAGCTGATGCAAAAATTTGCCTCCAAGGGACTCGGAATATATTGCATTAGGGACCATCATAAACTCTGCTAAAGATAGGATTCCCCATATAGGGTTATTATTAAGAAAAGTTTACCAGTTCGCAGAACAAATACCTTTGGTTGTAAAACTGAGTTTTATTTCAGTGTGACCTTAATCATGAAGGCTCCCTGTGGTTGCCCCAAGGTTTGCCAATAAATGCTAATATGAAAGGATTTATAGGGAGTCGACACTGCAGGCATTGTCTTTAGAGGGACAGACACAATAGTTAGGATACAGGTGTTTTTTTTAAATCTTTTTAAAGTACATTAAAAAAGTACCTTTAGAGGAATGCGCAGATGGAATCATTACACTCACAATGAAGCTGAACAGGTTTATTTTCACTGTCTCACATCCAAGCTTCAGCCCAATTATTCAGAGAATGGCTGCTTTTATCTGCAGCTTCCAATCTTGCTTAGTGACAGAGGGTACAATTCACTAAGCAATATGTTACCACATCCGAGTATGTGGTAAATAACGCACAACGTTCTGAAAAAAAAAAAAAATGTATTCACAAAGAAACTCTCCTTAAAAACGTGCATGTGTTATCTTTCTGAAGTATGCCCCTAAATACCGCATGAAACCGTGCAGTAAATTATCGCAAGCTTCTCTGTGTTAGGGGCTCAAGGTAGCCTGTGAGTTGGGTATAGAGCTCCATGATAAGAGGCTTGGATAACCTGAATTTCTGCAGGTTATCAGCCTTTGTTGAAATATTCCAGCAGCGTGTGCTCCTTAAAGGTTCTTTCCTTTAAAAAAAAAGACCATTTCTCATCCTCCTCTTCTACATTGCTTTAAATTCCAAAAGACTGGATTCAAAGGGCTCCATCCTCTTTGCTATGCCATCTGCCAGCCTCCATAAAAAGGCTCCTCAATTGGACCCTGTTCACACCTGATCGTTTTTTAGCTCGTAAAATGCTCAGGTCTGAAGCTCCAAAACGCCCAACAAGCAAAATTCCATTCATTTCAATGGCCCCTGTTCACATATGAGTGTTCTGTCGCTTAAAGCTCAAAAAAGCACATGGGCTTCTTTGGGCAGATTACATGCGTTTTTGGCCCCATAGATTTTAATAGAAACGCCTGACTTGAGCAGAAAAACGCTCGTAAAACACTTGTACACCGCTCAAATAGCAGCTCATCCCTAATTTCCTATCCCTCTCCTACCCCTAGTGCTTTCTATTGGCTAAAAAGAAATGCCTGATGCTGTAAAACTCTTGTAATACGCTCCTAAAATGCTTTTAAAAGCTTGTAAAATACTGCAAAAAAAGCTAAAAAAAAAACCGCCCGAAACACACCAGTAAATCGATATGCTCAGATGTGAATGGAGCCTAAAATCCAGCTGACACCTGCTCCAGCTTCTACATTCCTGCCTTTTTTTTTTTTTTAAACCAATCACTGGGGGGTCTGACCATTGCCATAGTTATCGCAAGCTTTGACCAGTATTTAATTACTGCATTTCTTTAATTATTTTCTTTTGTAAATTGACTTTTATGTCTTTTTATGTGGTATTTAACCAATGTCATTGGTGTTTGCGCTAAATACCGCATAGGAACAATAGTGCATTAACATTTTCATTATTGCGTGCATTAAGTGGTCACATGACTGTCATAACACATGCAATAACCTTTAGTGAATTGTGTCCATAGTCTCTATAAACAGCTTGTGAGGTACATGACACAGAATACTATCTCTTCTTCAGGGAGGCTAATAATGACAGTTGAGGCTGCTAAAAGTCTCTACACAACTGGCCATTCATCATTTATTTATATTTGTAGGGAACAGATGTCTTCCACATGGACTTTGGTAGCACTAAAGCTCAGCACTATATATATATTAGTATATATTATCTATTATTAGCAATACCTGGCTTCTTTTCATCGTTTCTGCAGAGCTGTGCGTGAATTATTAGTGCATACATTTCCTCCTGATATGGCGCAGCATGTTCATGAAGACTGACAAATTGTATAATTATGCTGCATTATGCAATTTGCTCTCCGCACCATTATATAATGTGGAGCTCCTGTAAGCAGTGTATAGCAACAGTTGGTTCAGCATGTTGCTACATACAGCCACTGCGTATTATTTTTATCATTGCGAGTGTACAATGGTATTTGGACATTCTGTAGAGTGCTGGATTTTCCCCGCCACCTCTATATAGAGTGCTAGTGGGGGGTGCCCAGCCTGCAAGTGGAGGTGGGGGGCATCCGCAGTATTACAAACCTGCCTGGTTGTTGTTATGGCAACCGGCCACTGCTCACCACTTCTGATAGTGTGTTTGTGTGTTTTGCACACTAAAGAGAAGGAAAGATTTGCTCACTGCTGTAAAGCTGTCTGAAATATCAATTCAGGTATTAGTATGTGCAGACTTTGCTGGCAGTGCAGACGAGTATATATATATATATATATATATACATATATATATATATATATATATATATATATATATATATATATATATATATATACACGCCTGTATGTATGTATGTATATATATATATATATATATATATATATACACACTAAATATATATATATATATATATATATATAAAAATATATATCTCTCTATATATATATATATATATATATATATATACACTTGTATGTGTGTATATATACTGTATATATATATACACACTGAAAATGCTTAGAGGGTAGAGCACACAAATACATAGGCTTTGGAACCTGAAGCTTTTGAACTGTTATGGAAGTTAAAATAATATAATCATGACACTGCCTGGAATGATGCTTCCACAAAAGACTGAGTTATCCCTTTAATTTTTATTTAAAGCCTAATTAAGTCAATTATTCTGCCAGACATTATACTAACAACTCATTTTCAGTCTAACCTTCACTTTTTGTTATGGCAGTTTTGCAGTGCCTACACCTGACTGCACAGTAGGCACCAGAGTTCGACCATACTGTCCACTGCCTTCTCCAAAAAACAATAAGGTGAAACACCTTTCTCCTGCGCTTGGAATCCAAGCCTCCCGACCACACTCCTCCCGGGACTCACACCTGGCTTCTCAGATGGCTAAGGTCTTGCTGCCCATAACGGACTGGGGTAGTCCACCGGTACTAAAAGCAAAGAAAACAAAGAAAGGGCGCACCGACCTAGCGCATTATCCTCAATAAAAGGCTTTATTTGTGTAACATTAAAAAATGGCTACTCACAGACATAGATGTAAATATAGCATATCGAGCTCATTTGCCCAAATGTCCGGATAAGTCCAAATAATCGTCCATAACCGATGAGATGACGGCTGACGCGTTTCGAGGCTTAGCCTCTTCCTCAGAGCCACTGAGGTGGATTATCCGGACATTTGGGCAAATGAGCTCGATATGCTATATTTACATCTATGTCTGTGAGTAGCCATTTTTTAATGTTACACAAATAAAGCCTTTTATTGAGGATAATGCGCTAGGTCGGTGCGCCCTTTCTTTGTTTTCTTTGCTTTTGTCCACTGCCTTCTATCTGATGCGGTCAGATATGCCCCCCTATCTTCATCAGTACGTAGCACCCTCCTAGGTAGGTGCTAGAGAGTGAGTATAGTTTTGGCTCTGTCTGCCTATCAGAGGAGCAGAAGGCAAATCTATATTGCTTTCTGCTTAACAGAGAACAGGATCTAAGAGTTAGGTGTGCTCAGTGTGTGATTAATTTGGTCTGGCGAGTGCCCCCCTGGTCCAATAGGGAGGCACATTGGACAGTGCAGGAAACCTGGCCAATGGGTACACAGGCTTTGATACAGCCCCAGTGATTGGCACAGACAGATTGTCTGCAGAAGACGTCTGATGACGAAACGCATACAGTGCCGTCACATCACTTCCGGTTCTGGCATACTGGTGGCACGCATTGCGTTCCGGGACGCTACTACCACGCTTGTATTCCCTGTTATATTGTGAGTACCTAGTTTTTTATATATTGGATTTAATAAAGACCTTACGGTACTACACTATCGAGCCTTTCTTTTGCCCTGTATGATTCCACTGCTGAGTGGCCAACTTTTATCCACGAACACCGTATATATCACTGTTCCTATTGGAGAGGACCCTAGGATCCTGCTTTCCTCCGGTGACACCCGGGACCCCCAGGGACGGCCTCCAACATCCCCTGACCCAGAAGGAAGTTAGGAGCCAAGGGAAGGAGTTCCACTCACACCTTAGTGCCCGCTCTATACCCCTGTGTGGGGTGGGTACATCTGGTTAGTAGGCTATTTACTAGTGGGATCTCCTTGCACCTCGCCAGTTGCCCACCACGGGATCACCTTGAATTTTATTTCATCCATTCACGGATCTTTTCTGTATTCGGGCTATTTCTTATCACCATTTCTGGCTATTAGGACTACATTTTCTAGCCAGTCATTATAATATTTATTGCTTTTTTGCACAATATTGCACTTATTGCACTCCATTCACGGATCTTTTCTGAATTTGGACTAGTTCTTATCATCATCACTGGCTATAAGACTACATTTTCTAGCCAATCATTATAATATTTATTGTTTTATAACTATATATTTTTTTGCACATTATTGCACTTATGGTCAATTTTTCCTGTACTTTTTCTTAGTACACCCGCATTTCATTTCTGTGCACTATTTCAGCACTTTTTTGTCACTTGACACTTTAAATTGCTTATACCATTATTGGTTTATTCATTTTACATATTATATCACCTGATTGCACTTATATATCATTTTATCACTAGGATACATCATCATCTTCGTTTTATATGTTCGTCTTATAATATCATTTCTGTTTTTACATGTTGGTTTTACTAATTTAACTGTGTATATTTGTAGTTGCACAGACACCTACATTTGTATTCACATATACCACATTGTGATTTATACACTGCATTACCTAATATAGGCAGCGCCAATTACCCATATATTGATTCCAGTGATTGGCAAAGACAGATTGTCTTGGTGCATTATGGGGTGGGGTATAAAAGCCAGGAGCACAATCTGTCTTTGGCTGGTGAGCAGAGTCCCGGAAGGAGGGTGGCGACCGCCTCCTCTTCTGCAGCAATTGGTGTATGGTCACAGGCAGTTGTCCTGGTGAGCCAGAAGGAAGGAGCTAAACCCAGAGGTCCAGGAGAGCTGACTAGAGGGGTCAAGACACTGGAGAACCTGGAAGACAGTATTATGAGTACAGAGGATCGTGTCTAAGTGCCTGACCAGGAAGGGGGCCACCCCGAAGTAGAGTAGTAAGAGAACGGGTGTCAGCTGGTAAAGAGAACGGGGGTGCTAGGTGCGTACCCTGAAGATAATTGCTAAGCAAGCGTTTATTCAGAGACTTTACCTCAGATTCATCTATTGGCAAGATGAAACTGCGGCCTTGCCGTACCTTCAGAACAAAGTCCTCAGCATTGTGAATAGTTCAAGTTCTGTCTGGAGTATCCCACTCTTCCCTTCTCCCATCCCCATATAAAATAAAAACAACCAAACAACAACCCCTAGACTGTTTATTGACTGAGCTGGAACGTAAAGTGTTAAGATTCCGCACGCAGTTGCTACCAGTAACCCAGAGGGGCCTGAAAAGGTGAGAAATCCAGCAGCCCTTTAAGGGGCAGTGCTACAAGTATATTTGTGATGGGGAGTGTGGCCAGATTTAAACCCCCCCCCCCCTTCATGGCCATTTTTGCGATACAGCCCTATGTTACTTTAACTGACAATTGTGTGGTCAAGCGACACTGTACCCAAATAAAATTTATGTCCTTTTTTTCCCCCAAAAATAGAGCTTTCTTTTAGTGGTATTTGATCACCTCTGTGATTTTAATTTTTGTGCTAAAAACAAAAAAAGACCATCAATTTTGAAAAAAAAAACGAAAACGTTTTTTACTTTCTGCTATTAAACATATCCAACAAAAAAATTTAAAAAATCTAATTTGTTCATGAATTTAAGGGCAATATGTATTCTGCTACATTTTTTTGGTAAAAAAAAAATCCCAAAGGGCGTATATTGATTGTTTTGCGTAAAAGTTGTAGCGTCTACAAACTATGGGATATTTTTATGGATTTTTATTTTTTTATTACTAGTAATGGTGGGGATCAGTGGGACTGCGATATTGCGGCTGACAATTGGACACTAACTGACCCTTTTGGTACTTTTTTTTGGGAACCAGTGACATTAATACAATGATCAGTGCGAACTCTCACTGTATTAATGACACTGGCTGGGAAGGGGTTAACATCAGGGGCGATTAAAGGGTTAACTAAGTGCCTAGCCTGTATTTTTGTACAGTGTGGGAGGTGCTTTTACTAGGGAAAGACATGGATCCTTGTCACTGCTTTGCAGGAACCTAGGATCCATGCCTTCCCTACTGACAAAACGGCAACCTGCCTTGTTTACATAGGCAGACCACCGTTCTCCCTCTGTACCGAACGATCGGTGGGTGCTGGCGGACATCAAGACCGCAGTACCCGCCCATTGGCTCCTGCTGTGAATAATCACAGAGGGATTAAGCCGCCATCGGCGCACATTTGCGCCCACTACGCGGAAGTGCAGGATCACATACTGTATATATACACATGATCCTGCGCACAGCGGCCGCCCTGTAGCAGTGAAACCTGCTATAGGGTGGTCAGCAAGCGATTGAGCATTGGAGTAGAAGAGAAGGAGGAGCAATGAGAAACAAAGATATTTTAAGACAATTCCAAATGAATGTCAGGTAAAAATCATATGGTGCTAAAGGACTATAAACAGGAAAAAAAGTGTGAGGCTTTAAAGTTAATTTTCTAAGGACCTTTTCACACCAGATGAAGTAGGGCTGCTCTGGCAACTATTTCCAGTGCAGCTTGATTGCACAGACAAGGCAAAATGCCTTGCTATTTACAGTATCAGTTCACACCACAGTGGGGCATGCAGTACTTTCTTCAGCTCAATGGGTGACAACACGAACCACCGCATCACAATACTTTGGCTATGAAAAGAAGTCAAACAAAAACAAAAAATGTTCTGTATCCTTTATTTTATTCTTTAAAAATAATAAGTATTATGTCTCAGCCAAGCAGGATAGATAGTCCTGAATGGCTGAGGCACTCGTGCACATCGCTGGATCGAGATGGGGCTCAAGTAAGTATTATTAGAGGGGGCTGTTGCACGCTGAAGAGTTTTTATCTGAACGCATTAACCACTTAAGGACCGAGCCCATTTCTGACACATGTTTTTTACAAGTTAAAAGCAGTATTTTTTGCTAAAAAAATTACTTAGAACCCCCAAACATTATATATATATATATATATATATATATATATATATATATATATATATATATTTTTTTTTTTTTTTAGCAAAGACTCTGGAGAATAAAATGGCAGTCGTTGCAATATTTTTTGTCACGCGGTATTTGCGCAGCGGTCTTTCAAATGCCATTTTTTTGGAAAAAATAAATTTCACTGCATTTAAAAAAAAACTAAACAGTAAAGTTAGCCCATTTTTTTTGTATAGTGTGAAAGAATTCATGTCACGCCGAGTAAATAGATACCTAACATGTTATGGTTTAAAATTGTGCACACCCGCGGAATGTTTTCTCGCGGCGATGGGGGCGCTTAAAAATTTTTTTTTTTTTTCCTAATTATTTATTTATTTTTTTTTAATTTTGGTGCAGGTTTTTTAAAAAAAACAAAAACTGATCACTTTTATTGCTGTCACAAGCAATGTACACATCCCTTGTGACAGCAATACGCAGTGACAGGTACTCTTTATGGAGGGATCAGGGGTCTAAAAGATTCTAGACCCCTCCACTGCACTTGACTGTATTCAAAATGCCGAAAACTGCATTTTTGAATACTGTCACTTTTTAAATTCAGCGCCTTTAGCCGCCGAGTAACCCGGACGTGACGTCATGGACCCCGCTTCTGGGTTACATCATCGGAGACCTGATCGAAGCCGAATCCTGCTTTGATTGGAACTTCAACCAGCCGGCTTTGCCCGGTCGGACTCCAATCAGCCAGCTCTGCCTGGTCGGATGGGAGACCCGGGCAGAGCAGTGAAAGGCGGCGGGAGGGGAGGGCAACCCCTCCCGCTCACTGGGGTAACGATCAAGCGGCTCCTGAGCCGCATCGGCCATTACCACCTGAAAGCCGACCGCCGCTTTAAAAAATGGTACTGGGATGATGCCTCTAGCTGGAGGCATCATTCTGGTACAACCACTTCTGGCAGCCAACGTAGGGCTACGTTGGTTTGCGGGAAGTGGTTAAGATGAAAAAAACCTTCTGCCTTTACAATCACTTTAAGCCCCGATGAAGGGGTGAGGAAGAGAGAGTTTGTTTGGCCTCGAACTCTTCGATGTTTATTTGGTGCTCTCATTAGACTGTATGTGTTGAGGACAGGAGGAAATAACAGAGAGATGAGCTCTGTAAACTGCTGTTTCTCCTTTACTCTCAAATCACAGGTTTAGTGCAGAGTGGTGAGCAAGCTGTATTGCTTACAGGGAGTGTATACTGGTTTTCTACATGCTAATAAAAGGACATTTTTTTTTTAAATTTCTTCTTAGTTAGGAAAATATAAAATATTGCATATTGGTATTTATATTGTATATCGTTATTTTGTATTTTATTTTTGATCCAGCAAATATTTTCTCATATATATAAGTATATCTCTTATACACATGTGTGTGTAGCAGGTTTTCCAGGACTGTGGCCTGATGTGGGTCTGCCATTGTTACCGGTTACCTCTCCAGCCCATGTGAGCTGTGACCCTGGGTGTGAGAACTTACATAGTTACATAGTTACATAGTAGGTGAGGTTGAATAAAGACAATAGTCCATCCAGTTCAACCTGTGTAGGTGTGTGTGGCCGTAATCATCTCACATACCCCTGAATGTTCTGATCCTTGAGATGTACGTCTAAGAGTCTTTTGAAAGCCATCATACTTCCCGCAGAAACCACCTCTTGTGGTAGAGAATTCCACAATCTTGAAGCCCTAACAGAACTGAGATATGGACGACTCCGGCATCTTGGTTTTGTGGTTTTTATTGTAGAAAAGGGGATGGGAGAAAGGAATGAGTGGAATACTCCTTTAGGCTTAACTAATTACACTTGGGACTTATTCCTAGAAAAATGCCCGTTGGACCTTCTTTGACGGCGCCAGCCAACGCTCCTTTACACTGAGAACACACTGTAGCTTAATAGAAGTGCTGGATCCTCGGCAATAAGTCCAGAAGACCCAAGACTGTGAATTGTAGAATTACTGTACTGACACTGCTTTACTGCAAATTCACTCTACTCCCGCCTTGCACTGGCTTGAGGTAGTACGTTGTAGGGTTCTGTAAAGCTGCAACTCTCAACTGTCCACTCTGTCTAATTCAGGGCCCATATGCAGGTGCCCCCTTTAACCTTGAACTCTTCGGGGTTCACTGACTATGTACCCCCCCCCTCTGTAACTTCAGGGTCCTTAACCTAGGTACTCCCGTTCAGCTAGCTGGCACTGGATCCTGGAACCTCTTCCGGAGTGGTCCCCTCTGATTCTGGCAGACCCCCAGGGGCAATCTGCAGTACTCACGACCTGTGTAGGCTTTCCTGGGACTTGACCCCTCTCACGCTCCACAGGCTCTCTTGGCACAGCCGATCCCCTCAGCTCAGGTCAACACTCTCTGGACTCTCAGGCGCCCCCCCGAGACATCCACCTTCCTCAGACAGGAGGAGAGACAGCCGCACTCTCCATCCTGGGACTCTGCTCCCGCCAAAGACACCCTGTCATGCACTTTCCCCAAACGTATACCCACTCCCAGAATCCTTTGCAGCATAATCTTCCTTCTGGAGTAGTTACAAGGTGGGATGGGCTGATTGGGCTTCACACATTGCCCTATGAGAAGCCTCTCACAGGAGCCAGTGGGGATACTTCTCCCCTCAGCAGGCACATCTGGAAGCCCTGACACCCTAACTGAATAAATCACAGCCCTGCTGTTAGGCAGACAAGGCCCGTTATACATTTACATAGCACCTACCTGTAGGATGCTACATGTGCAAACAAAACCCTCTGTTTTTAATGTAACCTGTTAGACATGGCCAATTTGGTTGTTTTGCAGACTAGCTGGTAAGTGTGCTGGGAAATCCTTTGTGATGTGAATGGCCTTCCATGTGCCCCATTGCTGTGTAAAGGACAGCCATAGGTTGGAGTGGTTGCCATGTTTTTGTATAGTGAGATGGATTAGGTGCAGAGATGCACTGGATACCTTTACTGCCATTGTGCTCTTGCTGGGTGTCGTGTGTCCCTGTGCCTTTTAAGGAGGGGTGGGATCCCTCCAGGGATACCTGCCCTTGAATCTATATATTCTTATATATGTCCTCAAATATATATATAAACTTAGACACCAACTGTCAAGTCCAAATATCTTTGCGCTTTAGGAGGAGTCAGTCACTTGACTGCTATAATGTGGAAACACTGCTGCTACTTAAACAAATACTGGATAATATTTGGAAGTACAAAAATGGAAAAGAAGTAGCGCATAAAATCACTATTAGATGACTTAAAGTGTAAAAAGCATGCTTGTCAAAGATACTGCTTGATGAACACTCAAAAACATATAAAGAAAAGCAATGTCCTTAAAGTCCATAAATCCAGGAGTGCGTGAAGTATATAAATGGATCACCATCCACCACCAGGTGTCACACCGATAGATAGCAGAAATGGCAACTCACCAGAAAACGATGCTCAAGTGTTCTCACACCAGAGCAAACTGAGCAGGGATACCATACAGATGTAGGGAATACACGCATGGAAGACCAGAGTCTCTTCACCACTGCCGCATAAAAGTATCCTTCACACACTTTCCTCAATGTAATGGTATTATGGAGAAAGAGAAGGGCTCCAAATAGTGAAGTACCATCAAAACACTTGCTTTATTAAAACATAGAAATTTTGCACTCACATGTAAAAGCATATGGGTAGGCATTGAATTTCATATCTCCGGTCAAAGAGGAAGCCTATCTCGTCCAGTGTACTGGGCTAACTCCACGCCAGCCCAGTCCCTTCCGGGTAGCTCCTCTGCCGTGTCACGTGATGTCGGATGTGTCGTCAGGTCACGCCCCGACCGGTTTCGTCATGTCCGACTTCAACTGGAGGCGTGACCTAAACGACAACATCCGGCGTCTAAATAGCCCTGCTGGAACGCTCTGCGTCCAATCGGCAATGAGGTAAGTAAACCGGAAGTTAACCAGCTCACCGCACTGCGGAACTTCCGACATCAATAACAACAATAGGGAGACCTGCCATATAATAAAGATTCACTTTAGCACTGAAAAATAACAATCCAAATACCATAATATGGAGAAAAGGATAACATTGTTATTCCTTGGAGTACTACCCCGTGCCGATATGGATCTGCAGAGCATTACCAGTAACATTCTGCATAAAAAACAGGTAATCTTGGTAAACATTAAAAATGCAACAACCATCTATATTGCACTAATCAGTACCCCCATAATGAAGGTACCAATATAATATCTATTAGAAATGATAAAAAGCATATAAAAAACATATTAAAAAAGCACACCAATGGTATCACAAATATAAATTGAGACTAATCAATCATACTCCAGTACCATTATAGGAGTGAATGGAAAAGGAAAGATCACGAATCGCTAATATAGCAATTCAAGTCTAACTCTATATTTAACCCCGTCGGTGCGAGGGCCTGGGTGAGGAAAATCCACTTGGTCTCACATTTGGATAATTCCCTCACCCAATTTGACCCCCGCCACGACGGGTTAACTCGCTCAATCCCCCAGAAGTGGAGGCTTCTAGGATCCCTCTGGTGGAATTGGCGGAAATGTGCGGACACGTTGTGATCGCGATTTCCTTTCAAAATGTTGGTGATATGCTCACCTACTCTAACTTTTTGGGCCCGCTTAGTACGGCCAATATAAACTAAATTACAGGGACACATCAGTCCATAGACCACATGTGTGGTGTCACAAGTAATTAAGCTTTTGATTTTGAAGGATTTATTGATAGCTCGAACCATGAAAGAGTCCCTCCTCCTGAAATTGGTCGGTGTAAATGAACAGGCTCTACATCTTCCACAGGTGAAAGACCCCTTCATGTTCGGGAAGAAGGAGACGTTGGGAGGGTCTAGTACTTTCTTTACAATTTGATCACCAAAATTTGGGGCCCGCCTATATATAAACGATGGTTTAGCTGGTAAAGCTGAACATAATGTTCTATCCATCTGTAATATAGGCCAATGGTGTCTAAAGATTTCCTCTACCTTCTTGTAATCGTTGGAAAAATCTGACAAGAAGCTCCATTGTTTAGGATCATCATCCATCCTAACAGGTTTAGCCGCAGGTCTTAATGGTCTGGGGGCATTCCCAATTCTGGTGATTTCTTTATTTAAGTTGGTCTCATCATAGCCTTTGGCCATAAACCTATCCCTCAAAACTGCTGCTTGTTCCATGTAGTCATCTACAGAAGTGCAGTTCCGCCTGACTCGGATGAACTGGCCCCTGGGAATATTCCTAAGCCAGTTAGGGTGGTGTCCACTTTGGATGGCCAAATAACTGTTCCTGTCTGTCATTTTGAAGTACACTTTCGTGGTTAATCTATTGCCTTCTCTTTTAATAGTGACATCCAGGAAATTGATTTCGTCAGGACTATGATGGAAATCCAACTTAATATTATTGTGGTTGGTATTTAGGTGTTCCATGAAGGCCACCAAATCCTCCTCTGCCCATTGCCAGATGAAAATGATGTCATCAATAAAGCGCTTGTATAGCCTGAGTTCATGTCGTACCTGGTTATAGACAAACTTGTCCTCCCACTCCGACATGAACAAATTTGCCAGGCTGGGGGCAAATTTGGCGCCCATGGCAACACCTGTTTTTTGACTGTAGAACCTACTTTGATGCCAAAAATAGTTATGGCTCAGACAAAAGTCTAGAGCCCTACCAATGAATACTTTCTATTCTCGAGGTAGATCCTCCCTCTGACTAAGTGCCCAATTTAAGGACAACAAAGCATCATCATGCTGGATGATGGTGTACAGGGACGACACGTCGGCCGTCACAAGGAAGACCGGCGAGTCGTCCCCAAGTACCACACCATCCAGCTCCTCCACGCCCAATTGTGAATGGGATTGGATCAGTGAGTGCCAGACTGGGCCAATATTTGGACCAATTTTTACAGAAAAGTGTGGTTCAAACCATAGCCTTTCTGAAGGATACTACGGATCTTCTTCTCATGCTGGATATCGGCACGGGGTAGTACTCCAAGGAATAACAATGTTATCCTTTTCTCCATATTATGGTATTTGGATTGTTATTTTTCAGTGCTAAAGTGAATCTTTATTATATGGCAGGTCTCCCTATTGTTGTTATTGATGTCGGAAGTTCCGCAGTGCGGTGAGCTGGTTAACTTCCGGTTTACTTACCTCATTGCCGATTGGACGCAGAGCGTTCCAGCAGGGCTATTTAGACGCCGGATGTTGTCGTTTAGGTCACGCCTCCAGTTGAAGTCGGACATGACGAAACCGGTCGGGGCGTGACCTGACGACACATCCGACATCACGTGACACGGCAGAGGAGCTACCCGGAAGGGACTGGGCTGGCGTGGAGTTAGCCCAGTACACTGGACGAGATAGGCTTCCTCTTTGACCGGAGATATGAAATTCAATGCCTACCCATATGCTTTTACATGTGAGTGCAAAATTTTTATGTTTTAATAAAGCAAGTGTTTTGATGGTACTTCACTATTTGGAGCCCTTCTCTTTCTCCATAATACCATTACATTGAGGAAAGTGTGTGAAGAATACTTTTATGCGGCAGTGGTGAAGAGACTCTGGTCTTCCATGCGTGTATTCCCTACATCTGTATGGTATCCCTGCTCAGTTTGCTCTGGTGTGAGAACACTTGAGCATTGTTTTCTGGTGAGTTGCCATTTCTGCTATCTATCAGTGTGACACCTGGTGGTGGATGGTGATCCATTTATATACTTCACGCACTCCTGGATTTATGGACTTTAAGGACATTGCTTTTCTTTATATGTTTTTGAGTGTTCATCAAGCAGTATCTTTGACAAGCATGCTTTTTACACTTTAAGTCATCTAATAGTGATTTTATGCGCTACTTCTTTTCCATTTTTATATTCTTATATGTACTCCTACTGTGAAGGCTCTGGAAATTTTGAGTAAGGAACAATATATACAAAGGTCCCTTGGTATGGGCACTGCGGGTTATGCGTATATTTGCAAATGCGTGCAAATGAAACCCTCTGTTTTTAACATAAACTGTTAGACAAGGCAAATTTGGTTGTTTTGCAGGCTGGCAAGTAAGTGTGCTGGAAAATACATTGTTTGTGATGTGCATTGCCCTACCATGTGCACCTTGCTGCAAAGGCCAGTTATAGGTTGGGGTGGTTGCCACGTTTTTGTATCTCTTTTTACAGCTGGTTGAGAAGTGGGAGTTAAACATGCAACCACAAGGCAAGCAGCATCTACTGTGTTGTCTCTTTAGCTAATCCATAGTACTTAGGGCATCCTTTGTCCTTTATTTAATTATTTTATTTTTATTTATATCAAATTTATATCATATAAAGCAATAGCCTAAAGTGTATAAACAAAGGAAAGGAAATTGGCTTCAAAGCGTTAGAGATTCTACTTATGTAGGGAAAGGCAGGCTGTTTATATATCAGGACTAAATGGCAAGCAAGCAAGGAAATACAAATCTTTTGGTCGAAAGAACAGTTCTCTTATATGAATTTGCATATATGTATTTTAACTGTAAATGTATCAACATTAAGAGGTTACCATTATACAGTATATTGCAGCTCTGTGGTAGATTCTACAGCGTTGCTATAATTACGTGGTGTCAGATTGGAAATGTGACAGTATGAAAATTCTAACACTTGCTTTGCTTCCAAACAGTACCAGGACTGCATCCATAGAGATCTTATTATCAGGAAACGTGATGGTCACAGTGACAAGGAAAGGAGTTGATTTAGTATTTTCAATGACATGGCCGAAATGAAGACACTTTTGTAGAGCAAAAGACCGAAGGAACTCAACAACAATAAGAATGAAGAATGAAGATAACAAGAGCCCCATAACATCAAGAACTGTAATAATATGTTTTGACTTGAGATATAACCTAGAAAATAGACTAGAAATAATCAAATCTGCAGCTGAAATTGAACACCTTAGGCTGGAGTCTGAGCCCTTCTTGATGAAGAAAGTAATAAACAATGAAGGACACTAGACTATTTCCAGGTGACAGTTTGCCACTGATGGTCTAGAACAGTGATTCTCAATTTTATTAAAAGATGTATTTCTATGTAACAGCCATTGTTTACCACATACTTCAAATACTGCTCAAAGTATAAAGTACTATGTTGCAATGATTATACACGTATTCTAAACAATTACATATGTTGCGGTGTGCTCCGACATTACATGCGAACCCCGCACACGCACAAGTGTGAACCGGGGCTGAGGGACACAGGAGTTAAAGTGAAGTTTCACTCTCCCAATCAACATTGATTATTTTAATCCTCATGCTGCTAGCATTAGCAAATAGGAAAGTATATCCTATTTACTTGTTTTAAACTTTTTTATTTTTTACATTTCTTCAGTTACTTCCTGTTTTCTTGCCTTGGCAAATGTCATACATCCCAGGAGTCTTCCGGAAGGGAAGGGGGAGGAGGGGTTTTCACAGGTATGCACACTCTCCTACATGCATACATGCTTGAGCTAAGGGCAGATAAATTCCAGGAAGTAAATGCTATATGAATCATCTGCTCTTACTCAAAATAGCCATTGCCAGAAATGCTAGGGGGGTGTTGTTCAAAGTGGATTTTCCAGTGTTAATTTAATTGACAAAAACATTTTCATCAAATTTTTTGTCAGCAGTATTTTTACAGTGACAAAAACAAGACAAAAAGTACATCCCATTTTCGTCCACTGATGAAAATTGGTTCTGTATCAGTTAACTAACGAAAATAAAATGAAAATGTAAGGGAGGGATGATTATCCTTGTGAACTTTCGGTTTCCACGGCACTCCGCCCGTGAGAGCTTCTGCTCCCAGCAACCAAGAACGTCTGTAGCGTGCTTACTACTAGGCAGTTTGTACTGTGCAGCATTACAGGCCGCCTCAGAGGACAATCTAGAGCAGCACTGTGCAGACTCCCCGACGAGAGTCTCAACTCCTGACCATCCAGTGCAGAGCACCGTGAGTGTGTACATTACAGGCCTCCCCTTAGATCACTGTCCAGACCACTGTGCATTACAGTCCTCCCCTCAGACCACCATCCAGAGCACTGTGCAACATTACAGTCCTCCCCTCAGACCACCATCCAGAGCACTGTGTTGCATTACAAGCCTCTCAGACCACTGTCCAGAGCACTGTGCATTACAGTCCTCCCCTCAGACCACCATTCAGAGCACTGTGCAACATTACAGGCCTCCCCTTAGACCACCATCCAGAGCACTGTGCTGCATTACAGGCCTCTCAGACCACTGTCCAGAGCACTGTGTGCATTACAGACCTCCTCAGGCCACAGTCCAGAATACTGTGTGTATTACAAGCCTTCTCAGACCACCATCCAGAGCACTGTATGGCCTTACAGGTCTCCTCAGACCATCCAGAGCACTGTGCAGCATTACAGGCCTCCTCAAATCATCCAGAGTGGTCACCCAGAGTGGTCAAATCTTAATACCATAAATAATAACATAATAGATTTTTTTACTAGGAGTATATAATGAGTTTGGAAATTCTATAGAAATGCTTAAATAATGTATTACAATTTAAGCAAACACATTAGATTTTGGTTGACTAAAATACGACTAAAACTAAAACAATTGCAGATGACTAAAATGGGACTAAAACTAAAATGGCATTTTAGTCAAAAGACTATAACTAAAACTAAATTAAAATTTGATGCCAAAAGTAACACTGGTTTTCTTAACAAAATAAAACATAGAGATATGAATGGATGGGGAGTTTTCTTTGAATATTAAAAATTAATAATATAATGTTTTTGGTTGTGTTAGTGCTCAGATGCAGTGAATATCCGCTTTGAGGAATTCTATAACATTCAGGTTACACTGCCATCTACAGGAAGTTAGGTAACTAGCAAACAAAAATAAAAGTTGAAGTCCAGCCCCTGAATAACCTTTTCTCTAACCAGCATGCTTCAGTTATGTAAGTATGCAGTACACAGGACCAAAAACACACATGGCCAGGACCTGCCCCCTAAAGGCCTCAAAAAGATTTTAAACTAAGTACAAAAATCTTGTATTCTTTATCATCCATTGAGGAATTTTAGAGATTCTATTATTAGACAGTACAATTGGCTTTGACTAATGATGACAGGAATTGTCATGACCATTAAGAGGACAGAGGATCAATCTGATGTTCCAGAGCAGAATTGAGAAGATTGAGAAATTACTATTGAGGTACACTTATGACTGAAGGAACAATGGGCTCCTGACAGTGAAACTGGAGAGCCAACCAGCAATCCACCAAACAACAGGTGGAAATGAATACCTTACCAAGAAGTAAGTAGAACAAACCAACAACCTTTAGGTCAAAAGAACAGAAAATTCACTTGGTCCACACCCAGAATAAAAACAAATCCCTGAAAGGAAACTTTGAGTCCACCGAAATAGACCAAAAGGTCAAAAATGAGGGAGAGAAGGCCTAAGCCTTGTACTTTTAACCTTAGAAGCAAGGCAAGAAGTTTAATGAGAAATGAGGAAAGGGCTGTGCAACCAGATTACCAATCTTGTAAGTAAATAAGAGCCCTTACAACCTGCTTTTCCAATGGATGGACAAAAAGAAACGTTCACATCTGAAGGACCAAGGGTACCAGTCTTGAAGCCATTCGGAAGGGAAAGGTATTCCAGACAAGTGAAGGGAGGGAATAATCAGAGCCACCATTGGCTCAAGTAGTGCATAAACGTTATACCTGAAGGATAAACAGAGATTCTTCCACGGAAAAATCTAGAGTAAACACAAGGATTAAAAGATAACAACTGCACACCTGCTGAACTAGTTCCAAAATACATTTTTCCAGGAACAAAGCAACCTGCCCTCATCCTCTTCTATAGAATAGGGGTTAGGTATCTCAGACTGCTTACTAGGAACACTTTGCTGGTTCAAAATAGACAGAAGAAAAGAAACAGAAGACATTTCCTCCAGAGGCTGCAGAAAATCTGTAGATGAAGAACCCAAGACCTGGTGGGTAAGTTCCACGGAGGCTCGAGGATATATACCAATGATCCTGGGAGGGGCTATTTGTAGCAGTATCCTAGCTCTATCCTATATATGCTACTCATACAGGGGCATCCAGCGATGGATACTTACTGCCAAAAAGGAAGAAGGAACACACAGGTGCTAAACCATTACACCTTTGCTTGAAGGACCTGTGGTTTTGAGTCCTATGGCTTGAGTGGGAGGAAGGCTCAAAATGCCTACTAGCCAAATTCCTATTCAAAAAGGAAAACCACCACCAACTTCCAGCTCAGGGTGTTCCAGTATGTTGTTAGTCCCCATAAAGAAACTATTTAAACTGTGAGGGTCACCAAAAGGTTTTTCAGCTGTGGGAGCTCTATAAGGCCCTAGGCTTCAAATAGCAGACTGATCTTTTAAAATCATGGTAGCAGGTACTGCATCAGTTAAGATATGTTTTTAGTGGAGTCCCAGAAATTCAAAGCTAGGCTGGGCATGGCGTGGAAGTGCACTTAGAGCCTCTACAAGCAGATTGGCCTAATAATTAAGCACAAACAGACAGAGAATCCAAAGTGGACATGAAGAACCTTGCAGCCATAGAGAAGGCCTCAACCACACCTTATGGAACTGAAGAAGCTTCCACTAAGGATGACCATATAATAATAGGGGATCCAGGTTCTACATTACAGGTGTTGTTTACCTGAGATATCAGGTAAACACTCCCATAACCAATAAAACACTCTATAGACTGAGGTCACTAATTGCAGCAGGATTATCCTCTACACATCTTTGACCAGTGGCGGCTGATGCGTTGGGGGCGCAGGGGCGCGGCCCCCCCTATCCACGTGTCCAGCCCCCTAATCTACATGCGGGGTGCCGGACGCATGGAGTTCAATGGGTTTTTTTTTAATCACCTGATTAGAGCCAGAGGCTCTAATAGGCTTCAGAAAAGGGTGGACCCGGGGCACAGAGCAGTGCGCCCCGAGCCCACCCATTGTGTGACAATAGCAAATGAAAATTCGCTATTGTCACACAGGTCCTCCTCCTGGCCAATAAGGAAGTGGGTCCAAGACCCACTTCTTGATTGGCCGAAAGGCGAACGCATGCCATTGGCTGCGGAGGAGGCGGTGGGACTGAGGAGATGTCGCCGCTGCAGGTAAGTCTCTCTGCTTTGAAGGGGGCACGCTGGTCTCTCTGCATTGAAAGGGGGCACGGCACGCTGGTCACTGCATTGATGGGGACACACTGGTCTCTCTGCATTGAAGGGGGCACGCTGGTCTCTCTGCATTGAAGGAGGCCCGTTGGTCACTCTGCATTAAATGGGGGCACGCTGGTCTCGCTGCATTGAATGGGGGCACGCTGGTCTCTCTGCATTGAAGGGGGCACACTGGTCACTGCATTGATGGGGGCATGCTGGTCACTGCATTGATGGGGGCATGCTGGTCTCTCTGCATTGAAGGGGGTACACTGGTCTCTCTGCATTGAAGGGGGCACGCTGGTCTCTCTGCATTGAAGGGGGCATGCTGGTCTCTCTGCATTGAATGGGGGCACGCTGGTCTCTCTGCACTGAAGGGGGCACGCTGGTCACTGCATTGATGGGGGCACTCTGGTCACTGCATAGATGGGGGCATGCTGGTCACTGCATTGATGGGGGCACGCTGGTCACTCTGCATTGAAGGGGGCACGCTGGTCACTGCATTGAAAGGGGGCATGATGGTCTCTCTGCATTGAAGGGGGTACGCTGGTCATTGCATTGAAAGGGAGCATGATGGTCTCTCTGCATTGAAGGGGGCACGCTAGTCACTGCATTGATGGGGGCATGCTGGTCACTCTGCATTGAAGGGGGCACGCTGGTCACTGCATTGAAAGGGGGCATAATGGTCTCTCTGCATTGAAGGGGGCACGCTGGTCACTGCATTGAAAGGGGGCATGATGGTCACTCTGCATTGAAGGGGGCACGCTGGTCACTCTGCATTGAAAGGGGACATGATGGTCTCTCTGCATTGAAGGGGGCACGCTGGTCACTGCATTGATGAGGGAACGCTGGTTACTCTGCATTGAAGGGGCACGCTGGTCAGTGCATTGATGGGGGGCACGCTGGTCACTCTGCATTGAAGGAGGCACGCTGGTCACTGCATTGAAAGGGGGCATGATGGTCTCTCTGCATTGAAGGGGGGCACGCTGGTGTCTCTGCATTGAAAGGTGGCATGCTGGTTACTGCATTGATGGGGGCACGCTGGTCATTCTGCATTGAAAGGGGGCACGTTTGGTCACTCTGCATTGAAAGGGGGCACGCTGGTCACTCTGCATTGAAAGGGGGCTTGCTGGTCACTCTGCATTGATGGGGGCACGCTGGTCATTCTGCATTGAAAGGGGGCACGCTGGTCTCTCTGCATTGAAGGGGGCACGCTGGTCACTGCATTGAAAGGGGGCATGATGGTCTCTCTGCATTGAAGGGGGCACACTATACCTTGATTACTGAAGGCCCCTTTTGGTGTCTCTGCATTGAAAGGTAGCACGCTGGTTACTGCATTGATGGGGGCACGCTGGTCATTCTTCATTGAAAGGGGGCACGCTGGTCTCTCTGCATTGAAAGGGGGCACGCTGGTCTCTCTGCATTGAAAGGGGGCACGCTGGTCTCTCTGCATTGAAAGGGGGCACGCCTCTGCATTGAAAGGGGGCACGCTGGTCTCTCTGCATTGAAAGGGGGCACGCTGGTCTCTCTGCATTGAAAGGGGGCACGCTGGTCACTCTGCATTGAAGGGGGCACACTATACCTTGATTACTGAAGGCCCCATTTACACTTTTGTGACCTCAAAGTCACACAATTTTTTACAGCGTTTTTTGCCGCAAAGCAATGCCTTGTACATTTTTCTGTTTGCGCCCCCCCCCCCCCCCCCCCCAAAAAAAAAAAATTTGAGCACCAGCTGCCACTGTCTTTGACAATATATTTTTTACTGCATAGTGGAGAACAATTAGGCCCAAAGTAAGGCAAGGTCTTGCATACTCAAAAACGCTAATAGCTGGTACTAATGAGGGTAACAGGCGGCCAGAGGTGACCAGGTAATTTTAGGTAGGCAGTTGACCAGGACTTGGGATCAGATGATTCAATTCATGCTTTAGGAGTAGGGGCAGCAGTGGGGTGGTGCTTCTCCTAGGCTAAATGGTGGGAGAAGTAACAATTCACCTAGCGGATAACCTAAGCCCTCAGCTCCCTCAGGCTTAATCATTATCATAGTGAGATGGCAGTCACAGTATTTATGAAAATGGAGCCCACTGATACCAACTGCAAAGTAGCTCCTGGTGCTTCAGCCTCACCAACCATACTCACTATATGAATCTTCAGATACTGGATCGCACTAGAGGCTGTGCCACAGCTCTGGATCCAGAAACTCTCTGTTGCTAACTAACACTGTACACAAAGGTCTGGGAAGTGCCACAATGCAGAGCACAGTGACCACTGTCAGACCAGGGCTTAGATAGCAGGTAAAACGGTTAAGATGTGCAGAAAGTTCAGTAAACAAGAACACATACCTTGAGCAGGACTGTAAACAGAGCAGGTTGGCTGGTATTTGTGGTGCACTGCTGCAGATGTAGGTGGTATAGAAAGAGACTGGTGTGTAGCAGGAGCGGTCAGGACAATCAAATTGTAGTGGTGAGCCTGGTAACACTGAAGGGTCAGGCAAAAGTGTAGTCTACTCTAGACAAGATGGGTCACACACATGTAGAGCTGAGTTCACACAGTACCAAATTAGCAGGGAGGGAGAGCAAGCTCAAAACAAGCTGGGTCATTCACAAGTAGATCAGAGTTCAAAGGTACTGAGTCACTAGCAAGAAGAAGCAAGGTCAGAACAAGCCAGATCATGCATAAGTAGATCAGAGAAGATATCAGCAGGGTCATGCAGGAGCACACAAAGGTAGCTACGCTGTCACAAGCACAGATAATGTGTTGACACAGGTGTTTTAAAAGTGAACAGTGATGGGTTGGTCAATCACCATCACTTTTTAAGCAAGGGCTGTCTCAGGGTAATTTTTCTCAGTCTTAGAAGGACAGCCAGAATACTGCTACTGACAGTCACCAAGGATAATGTATCAACAATGTATGAAGAATATTGAATAATGTCAAGAAAATTGGATTGTTGTACATACCTGCAATTTTTTTTTTCTTGGAGTACAGTACAGGACCCAGTTCTTTAATCATAACCGATGGGTTATATGCTGCACCTTCAGGTGATTGGACACTGGAAAGGCCTCTTAAAGCTTTAGACACTTTGCGAAGTTTGGACGAACCCATCGAACCCGAACATCCAGGTGTCTCATATAACCCCTACCACTATGTGATCCTCAGTTTTGTAGCAAGCGATGAAGGACCAAAAACACACAGAGGTGGGGTCCTGCATCCTATGCTGTACTCCAAGAAAAGGATATACAGGTATGTAAAAAAAATCTTTATACATCAAAGGCTATAGCACAAAACAAAAAATAAAGACTTTATACAAGCATTAGTAGTATAGCAAAGTCAGCAGTAAGAAAGCACACAAAATCATACTTACCCTTTGACAATGTTCATGGCCCGTACCTTGGTGACTCTATAGCCAGATTAAGGGCAGACAGTCGCCTGGAATAAAGTGCTCTGAGTTGTGTCCATTAATGAAAATGAAGAAGTGCCTTGCTCTCCAGGACAAAAAAAAATTAAAAAAGACAGGTTCCAGAGAAAACATTTTGTTTTTTATTTAAAGGAAGAAGGCGGTAGAGCATAGCATAACTAGATAAAGTTAAAGAGAAGAGATAGTAAAGAAAGAACAGAGAAAGAGGAGAGAAGAAAAAAAGCAGGGTGAGGAAGGGGTAGGAAGGGAGGGGAAGGGGTTGCAGTCTCAAAAGCCGTCATCTTAGGAGGGAACATTTCCAGTATTTTGTATTTATCTGAAAATTTTAATTTGGGCCAATAAAATGAAGCTTTGCGACAGTGGTCCTCTTGAGAGGCATTGTAAGGTCTTTTATTTTAATTAGGTCATTAATTGTGTTAACCCAATGGCCAATCGAAGGCGTAAAGGATGATTTTGAGCAGGAAAGAATGCAGGTCATGACAGCATTAATGAGGTGAATTGCTATGAAATGGCAAAATGGAGAATGTAGTCCCTTTGTTCAGGTGTCACTTGTTTATTAAGGCCCTTTTCCCACTTATTTAGAAAGGGTTGCACGTGGCTCTCTGGGGAAGAGATAGGGGTAGTATATGTGATAGAAAGGCCATGACAAAGTGGTGTAGGATGTTTTGCAGTAGCTTTTAAGTTTTGAGTTGTAAATCCTGAGGTTCTGCCAGGTAAGGCTGAATAAAATCCCCTGTAATGGGAGATCAATCATCGACTGAAGAGCAGAAGTGGTTTTCCAACTGTCAGTCATCCTGATCCTGAAGTCTAATAATCTAAAGACGTTTGCTTGCATAAAAGGATGACACTTAGGGTCCATGTACCCTGGGGCAAAATCAGGATTGCCTATAGCTGGGAGCATAGGAGAATTTGCAGATGTGCACATGACAAAATTGCATGCCTTAAGGATGAGGCTGAAAGGTGGTGCCTATATTTGGGTGCTGATCCTGAGAGCCAGATGAGCACTTGGAATGGCAAGGTAGACGTAGACTGTTCAAGGTATACCCAACTCTTCATCTTCATGTTTAGACCAGTCCAGAAGCCTGGAGAAGTGGGTTACTTAAAGGTATCAAATTGGGTCCGGAAAGAGCCCCCCCCCCCCCCAGAGACTTTGCATAAGTTAGCATATCTGCACTTATTCTAGGGATATGATCTGCCCATAGGAACTGTACAAACTCCCTTTTAATGGTGTGTAGAAACATGGCGGGGATAGTGATTGCCATAGTTTGGTAAACATACAATAGACATGGCATTACATTCATTTTTAAAATGATATTTCTCCCACTCCACATATGGAAAAGAGGCACCTTTTCCCCAGGTCACTCCATAAAGAGGGGAGAAGGGGAGGAAATTTTGCTTTATATACCTGCCTACGCGTCGAAGCAAGGAAAATTCCCAAATACTTGAGTTTCCAAAGGGCCCATGTACATGGAAAGTTGGACTTTAGTGTCCTGAAAATGCATAGGGGGAATGTTGACATTTAATGCTTTAGATTTTGTCAGGTTTATTTTGCAGTTAGTGAGCTTGAAATAGGCATTCAATTCTCGAATGCGAATGTGTCTCAGAATGTGTTTATTAAAAGTCATCAGTTTACCCTACCAAATGCTTTGTTCACGTCAGGGGACAACAGCAATAATAGGAAAGAATTAGAATCATACTAATGGAGTAAATTTAAGGCTCTACAGGTGTAAATGGGGCACAAAAAATGTGTGCTCATAAATCTGTAGGTTAATTAACCAGCTGGAGAGTCCATGGATTGTCCAGTCCCTGAATGTGGCTACACATCACATCAAAAAACAGGTGGTTGGTTAACTTAATTTATGCAGTCCACATACAGTATATATCATTTCTGTAGAAAAACAAAATGGGGAATACTCAAAATATCCCCATAATAGTTCATAACTCAGCCATAAACTCTCACAAATTAGGAACAAAATTTGTCATAGGCACCACAAATTGTTTCCCCCAGGTACGGAAGTATACGCATGAACAAAACCTCTGAATATAGGGCAAAATGCCCTATATAATGTAATCGCAATACTGTACTACGGGGTATATACTGATCAGTTATAAGGGGAATAGTTATTGTTCTGAACTGGTCTAAACCAATATGTACAGTTCTGTGTTCACAAGTCCCCAAATGATCAGAATCTGCCTATATATTGTATAATAGATCCTCATGTACCTTTTCATTATACACTGTGATGTCAGAGATGTCTATATATAGATAAATAGAGCAGTTAATGCTACATCCTCTTACCCTTCAGCATCTTTGGAAAACATAACAAGTTCTGGGTCAAGGGCTGCCTGCTATAAATAAAACTGTTTAGGTCATTTCTACCCTCTGAGTGCATGAAAATCTCCCTTGCATCCTCTCCATTGCACGTAGCCATATACAACCTGCATTGATATGCCTCTAGCATGTACGGCAGGGACACAGAGCGGCAGACCATATGTTGCCCTGGAGTGTTTCTTCCCCAACAGGACTACCTCAGAGAGGTGTGTAATAAATACTGTACCTGTATATCTTACACTTGCACATTATTTATCATGCATGCAATTAACATGAAAAAATATATCTGAAACCATGTTCACTTTAAGGCTGCCATGCCAGTAAAGAATAAATAAGAATTGCAGGAGGGTAGAGAGGAAGAGCACAGCAGAGTGCAATCCAGGGTGGCTTTAGCAGCTGAGCTTCAGTTGCTGGCCTACTCCAAAAATGATTAGCTCCAAAATAGCTTGGAAGCAGCTACGTTTTTCAATTATCAGTCCTGTAACTGGTAAAAAGCACAAAAAAATAACTTTTTCTGGATTCTTTTAGTTTCATTTAACGAAACTAGTCCACGTTTATCATTTGGTGAAAGAATATGAAATATTTAGATCATACTGTGTAATGAAGCTACCTGGCAAAGCATTATGGGCTGATCATATTTGTGGCCGGAGGAGGCAAAAACAGGCAACACGAGCTGCAGTTTTACCACCCCTGGCCGCCCACCCAAATTGTAACAATACAGCCTGACAGGGCTGTACACACACTGCAGCTGCAATGCTTTGCTTCTCGGCCGTGGCATTTTAAATCATTTGCCACGCAGTCCTGCAATGTTTGGCGATTAAGAAAAAAGTAAAACTAAAAACAGGCATTAGGAGGTGGCAATAAGTATAAACAAAAAGTCCTGGCGCTGTGGTTACGGTGGTCAGACGGCGGGGCTGGGATAATGGGGTCAGACAATGTCCCAAGGGGGTCCACCTTAAATGTCACGTCCAAGTCCGGGCTGCTGCCTACCCTAACCCAGATCCCAACTGGGTGGAGAGAATAGCAACACAAAAAATTAATTATAAATATTATTTTTATGTTCTTTTTATGTCATTTTGTCCGGGAGCGCCATCATACCCAATTTTTTTGTGTTGCTATTAGGAGGTGGCAGTAGCTCCTTAACACCTGTCAGCCACTGCTATACCACCCTCAGAAAAGTGACCCACCGCACATCGCTTTCATAGGGCAGTAAGCTTACCGCCTGTCTGAAGGAACCCTACTATACCCATATTTCCCCATTTCAAGCAACGCACACATTGAAAAATGAAGTAGGAAAATATAAAGTAGAAAATAGGATCCTTTGCATGAAGGTGCTTTACAAGGTGTGCACTAAGATGTTCTAGTGAACTGTTTTTCTAATAAATAAAATGCAACAACATATTACATTTTTCAGTGATTCCGACATTTTAAAGGTAAACCTGTGCCCACACTATATACACTAACATATTTACACGAACATACATACATATACTGTGCAAGCCATAAGAGAACTATAAAAAAAAGCTCTCATTCATCTCTGTAGCTATAGGTATTGCATAGAAATTTATCCTTAAAAAGGCACTAAAATATTAGCTCTTTTCTTTTTAGGCTGATGTTAGATGGGCAATTTGGTAGTAGAGATTTATCCACTACTAATCTCTAATGCCAGCGATTGACAGCAATTTTTAGCTAGCAATTTAATCAATAGAGTCGCTGCTGATTTGTAACCGCTACAAATGAAACTAGTTCTACAGCACTGGTTTGGTTATTTGTAAATAATCACTCACTTTAGTGATTTGTAACTAAACCATGTTGTTTGTTGCTAAAATGTGAATTGTCACTGCTACAAGCTAAACTAGTGCTACCGCATTGGGTTGGTTTGCTTTGCTGCAAGTTGCTCTCCAGGCTTCTCATAGGGCAGTGTGGGAAGCCCAATCAGGGGACACATCCAACCTTGTAACTACCCCAGAAGGCAGATTATGCTGCAAAGGATTCTGGGAGTGGGTATACGTTTGTGGGAAGTGCATGACAGGGTGTCTTTGGCGGGAGCAGAGTCCCAGGAGGGAGAGTAGGGCTGTCTCTCCTCCTGTCTGAGGAAGGTGGATGCCTCGGGGTGCCGCCTGAGTGTCCAGAGAGTGCTGAGCTGAAGGGATCCGATGTGCCGAGAACCAGTGGAGCGAGAGAGGGGTCCAGTCCCAGGAAAGCCTACACAGGTCGTGAGTACTGAGGATTGCCCCTGGGGGTCTGCCAGAGTCAGAGGGGACCACTCCGGAAGAGGTTCTGGGATCCAGTGCCAGCTAGCTGAAAGGGGGTACCTAGGTTGAGGACCCTGACGTTACAGAGATGGGGGCATAGTCAGTGAACCATGAAGAGTTCAAGGTTAAAGGGGGCGCCTGCATATGGGCCCCGAATTGGACAGAGTGTGACAGTTGAGAGTTGCAGTACTACCTCAAGCCAGTGCAAGGTGGGAGGGGAGTATTCAGTGACTTTGCAGTACAGCAGTGTCAGTAATTCTACAATTCACAGTCTTGGGTCTTCTGGACCTATTATCGAGGATCCAGCACTTCTATCAAGCTACAGTGTGTTCTCAGTGTTAGTGAGCATTGGCTGGTGTCGGCTAGCGTTAAGGAAGCGCCAACAGGCATTTTTCTAGGATTAAGTCCCAAGTGTAATTAGTTAAGCCTAAAGGAGTATCCCACTCATTCCCTTCTTCCATCGACTTTTCTACAATAAAAACCACAAAACAAAGATGCCGGAGTTGTCAATGTCTCAGTTCTCACACCCAGGGTCGCAGCTCACATGGGCTGGAGAGGTAACCGGTAACAATGGCAGACCCACCTCAGGCCACAGGCTTGGAAAACCTGCTACATATAAAAAATATGTATACTAGTTCGCTACCCTGAATGTAAAAGTGAGGTGAAATATCACAATTACACCTAATTCCTAACTTTTCACAAAAGCAGGATAAAATGACAAGTGCAAGTACAAATATTAATGATAAAGGTGCTCTTGCTCTCTTATCAAATTGATAATAAGTATGTATACATTATAAAAAGTGCATATGTTAGACAAAACATATCACTTCATGCATACATAAAGTGTACAGTGCATGAAAAGGAAATTATTCAAGTGTATGTGAGTTAAAAACTCAATAATAAAGTGCATAAGATGAACTGAGAAAAGCGCACAGTGCTATGTGCAAAAAATATTATATAATAAACTTGGTGAAAAAAAACAGTGATGGTAAAACAAATGCAGGCGTCCCAACCACACTCAAAATGGGATTCCAGCTATTAGATAATGCTCAGCAATATAAAGTGCATATAAAAGTTATTCCAAGAGTCTTATTGATATACAGTCCTTGGAGGATAGAGGTGGTAATCCAAACTTTACATAGGTGCTGCATGCGATCTCACAGTGTTCTCACACATGCAGTGGATAGCAGCTTACCAGACACAGCTTGTAATCAGCCAGAGATAGAAAACAAAGGATTCCCCTCTCCCTCTGGAACACTCACACTTGTAAGCCCCCCGTACACACGATCAGATTATCGAACGTTCTGCCATCCGATTTTTGTGGCATGCTAGTCTGATGTGGAAAGTGAAGAGGTTTTTTTCATACGAATTTTCCCGTACGACAGAATTCTACTTCAGAAGTGATGTCATGTGTTGGATTGCTTTGTATGTGTTATTTCGTTTCTGAGCATGCCTAGTCTTGCTCTTAAGATTTTTTTCCGTCGAAATCTGTACTAATGAGACGAAAATCGGACGTTGTGTTACGGACAACAAAAATTATATAGCCTGCACATCAGGATTTTCTCAGCCGAAAAGTCGGAGTCGGCTGTCGAAAGCACCATACTAATAATCCGAAAATCGGCAGATCGGTCGTCGGACGAAATTTCCCTTCAGATTTTCTTATCGTGTGTACGGGCCTTTAGTCCCGGTTCACACTTCTGCGATGCAGGAACGCTGCAAATATGCAGCGTGATCCCGCATCGCATCCGCACCCCTGGCAGTTCACACTGCTATATGCCATATGCAGGGGTGTCAATTAAAAGTTAACGACACCCCCAGTTGCAATCGCATTTGGCAGTGCGATCTGACAGTTCGCACAGAATCAGATCGCACTAGTGTGAACCACTATGCGACCGATTCTGCTGCGGATAAAAAAAAGGGTCAGGTGCGTGTTTAGTGCGGATGCGGTGCAAACTCAGCCATACAAAGTGTATGGCTGAAATTTACACTGCACATGAGATCGCATGTAATTTAGGAGCAGTGCGCTCCGAATTACATGCGATCTCCGTGATCGCACTTATGTGAACCGGGGCTTAGTCAAACCAACGGCTCATGGGGATGCATAAGGTTTACACAGCCACGGACCAAAATAGATCTCTATGAGGCTTTCAAATCCTCTTCCACAGTACCCGGTAACCATATAAGTAAGAAAAGGCTGGATAGTGCATTATCTTTCAGGACTTTGTGCAATGTGTGTTGGCATCAAGTCTTGTAATCTCCACTAGGAGTACATGTGACGGGGTGACAAAATGGGAGCACAACTGAGAGACAGGAAGGACCTACATGGTAGGATCACAAGGTTTAACCACTTCTGGACCAGAAGGGTTTAAAGCGGAGTTCCGGCCACATACACATTTTTTAACTAAAAATACCCCCCTAATCCTAAACAATCCCCTATTACCCTAACACTAACCCCATATTACAGGTCATTACAGTTATTAAATAAAGATAATACTTACCTTTAAAATTTATTGCAGAGTGCGGCCATCTCCGATGCGGGCATCCGACGCCGTGGTGTCCCCCCGCTGTGTCCTTCGTCTGGGTTCCTGGCTACCCAGAATGCCGATTGAAATCTCGCGCATGCGCTGTAGATTGCAATCGGCGTTCAGAATAGTGGCCGGGGCCGTTCCCATTACATCTTGGGATTGATGACGTTCATCTCCCAGGACGCAATGCAAAGGAGGAAGTGATGTCAGTGGCCGTGTCCGCACAGAGAGGAAGAGGAAGGAAGGTAAGTTTATTTTCATTAAAAACAAGGTAAGTGAAAAAAAAAAAAATATATTAACTATCCAATACTTTTTCAGGTTTTTTTTTTGCTAACTGATGCTGCAAATTTTTTTTTTAGGGTGGAACTCCGCTTTAATGACCAGGCCATTTTTTGCGATTCGGCACTGTTTTACTTTAATGGACAATTGCACGGTCGTGCGATGCTGTAACCTAAATAAAATTTATGTATTTTTTCCCCCACAAATAGAGCTTTCTTTTGGTGGTACTTGATCACCTCTGCGATTTTTATTTTTTGCGCTATAAACAAAAAAAGAGCGACAATTCTGAAAAAAAAAAAAATACAATATTTTTCACATTCTGTTATATAACATTCCCCAAAAAAATGTAAAAATCCAATTTTTTTAACGTTTCAGGACAATTTGTTTTCTGCTACATATTTTTGGTAGAAAAAATCACAATGAGAGTATTTTGATTGGTTTGCACAAAAGTTATCGTGTCTACTAACTACGGGAAAAATTTACGTAATTTTTATTGATTGTTTTAAAATTTTTTTACTAGTAATGGCAGCGATCTGCAATTTTTAGCGGGACTGTGACATTGCGGTGGACAGATGGGACCCCTGACATTTTTGACACTTTTAGGGGGACCAGTGACATTACTACAGTAATCAGTGCTAAAAATATGCAGTTACTGTAATAATGACACTGGCAGGGAAGGGGTTAACACAGTGGGTGATCAAGGGGTTAAATGTAAGCCTAGGGGAGTGTTTCTAACTGTATGGGGGATGGGCTTGTGAAATGATCACAGAGACCTGTGATCCTATATAGAAGGATCACAGGCGCTCTGTGATCATTCCAGAGAGAAGAACGGTCAGCTGTGTTTACAATAGCTGATCGTCCTTCTCTATTAGTGGGGATGGGGAGCGATCGCGGGTGGCAAGTGGCAATCAGAGCCGCCTGCCCCGTGCATCGGAGTCCCCGCTGCCGAGTGGGGACAGGAGCGCTCCCTAGCTGCAGGCGCGCGACCAACATAGGGCTACGTCAGTTCGCTCAGGAGGGCCAGCCTGCCACAATATATCTGCGGTAGGCGGCCTGGAAGAGGTTAATAACAATTTTTGAAATTACATTAACATGTTACAATTTATATGATACAGTCAGTGGCGGCTGGTGCTCAAAATTTTTGGGGGGGCGCAAAAAGAAAAGTGTAATATGTATTGCTTCGCGTCAAAAAACGCAGTAAAAAATTGCGTGACTTTGAAGTCATGGTATAGGCATGACACAGGTGATGGTATAGGCATGGCATAGGTGATGGTACAGGCATGGCACAGGTGATGGTATAGGCATGGCATAGGTGATGGTACAGGCATGGCACAGGTGATGGTATAGGCATGGCACAGATATGGTATAGGCATGTCACAGGTCATGGTACATGCCCCCTTTCAATGCAGTGACCAGCGTACATGTCCCCTTTCAATGCAGAGACCAGTGTACATGCCCCCTTCAATGCAGAGTTCAGCGTGCGTGCCCCCTTCAATGCAATGAACATTGTGCTGTGCCCCCTTCAATGCAATGAACACTGTGCTATGCCCCCTTCAATGCAATAAACACTGTGCTGTGCCCCCACAATGCAGAGTTCAGCGTGCATGCCCCCTTCAATGCAACTGTGCTGTGCCCCCTTCAATGCAATGAACAATGTGCTTTGCCCCCTTCAATGCAATAAACACTGTGCTGTGCCCCCTTCAATGCAATAAACACTGTTCTGTGCCCCCTTCAATGCAATGAACACTGTGCTATGCCCCCTTCAATGCAATGAACACTGTGCTGTGCCCCAACAATACAGAGTTCAGCGTGCATGCCCCCTTCAATGCAATAAACACTGTGCTGTGCCCCCTTCAATGCAATAAACACTGTGCTGTGCCCCCTTCAATGCAATGAACACTGTGCTATGCCCCCTTCAATGCAATAAACACTGTGCTGTGCCCCCTTCAATGCAATAAACACTGTGCCCCCTTCAATGCAATGAACTCTGTGCTGTGCCCCAACAATGCAGAGTTCAGCGTGCATGCCCCCTTCAGTGCAACTGTGCTGTGCCCCCTTCAATGCAATGAACACTGTGCTGTGCCCCCACAATGCAATAAACACTGTGCAGAGTTCAGCGTGCGTGCCCCCTTCAATGCAACTGTTCCGTGCCCCCATCAATGCAGAGTTCAGCGTGCGAGCCCCTTTCAATGCAGAGCGCCACAGCATTGTCCCCAATCACTGCAGAGCGCCACAGCATTGTCCCCAATCACTGCAGAGCACCACAGCATTGTCCCCAATGATTGCAGAGTGCCACAGCATTGTACCCCAATGATTGCAGAGCGCCACAGCATTGTCCCCCAATGATTGCAGAGCGCCACAGCATTGTCCCCCAATGATTGCAGAGCGCCACAGCATTGTCCCCCAATAATTGCAGAGCACCACAGCATTGTCCCCCAATGATTGCAGAGCGCCACAGCATTGTCCCCCAATGATTGCAGAGTGCCCACAGCATTGTACCCCAATGGTTGCAGAGCACCACAGCATTGTCCCCCAATGATTGCAGAGCGCATCAGCATTGTCCCCCAATGATTGCAGAGTGCCCACAGCATTGTCCCCCAATGATTGCAGAGCGCCACAGCATTGTCCCCCAATGATTGCAGAGTGCCCACAGCATTGTACCCCAATGATTGCAGATGGCCACAGTATTGTACCCCAATGATTGCAGAGTGCCCACAGCATTGTCCCCCAATGATTGCAGAGCGCCACAGCATTGTCCCCCAATGATTGCAGAGGGCCACAGCATTGTACCCCAATGATTGCAGAGTGGCCACAGCATTGTCCCCCAATGATTGCAGAGCGCCACAGCATTGTCCCCCAATGATTGCAGAGCGCCACAGCATTGTCCCCCAATGATTGCAGAGCGCCACAGCATTGTCCCCCAATGATTGCAGAGCGCCACAGCATTGTCCCCAATGATTGCAGAGTGCCAGCATTGTCCCCCAATGATTGCAGAGCGCCACAGCTTTGTCCCCCAATTATTGCAGAGTGCCAGCATTGCCCCCCAATGATTGCAGAGCGCCACAGCTTTGTCCCCCAATGATTGCAGAGTGCCAGCATTGTCCCCCAATGATTGCAGAGACCAGCGTGCGTGCTCCCTTCAAACTTAACTGGCGGCGGGGCGGCTCAGCTTCTTCCTCTTCTGCGGCGGGTCCTTCTCCCTCGTCTCGGCGGCGGGAACCGGCGGGCGGCCTGCTCCCTTCAAACTTACCTGGCGGCGGCGCGGCTCAGCTTCTTCCTCCTCTTCTGCGGCGGGTCCTTCTCCCTCGTCTCGGCGGCGGGAACCGGCGGGCGGCCTCTCCTTTTCTCTGAGCGGCGGTGACGGTGAGTGACTGACGCACGCACCGGCACCGCCCCCATTGCGACGTCAGCGATATCCTGGATGATGATTGGTCCAGGCTGTAGACTGGACCAATCACAGCCAGGATATCAGAAAGTGGGGGTGTCCAATCGCAAAGACTTGCGCCCAAGATACCCCCCTACCCCCCAGAAGGCAGCCAATCGGCGCCTCTTCTGGGACGTAACCCCACCCCCCCCCCCCCTAGCCACCAGTTCCTTCAGGCGAGGCCGGCAAACCCAATTTTTTTTTTTGTACAACTTTATTTGTTCGTTTTGTTTTTGTTTTTTTCTTTTTTTTTTTCTTTTTTTTTAGGGGTAGGGGGGAGCCGCCACTGGATACAGTATATACTGTAATGCTTTGTCTTAGATCTACAGTGAGGGAAAAAGTATTTGATCCCCTGCTGATTCTGTACGTTTATCCACTACAAAGAAATGATCAATCTATATATCAAATACTTTTTTCCCTCGCTGTACTTGAAGTAACTTTGGCCACTGTCCTTTACCCCTGCTTATCACAAACGTATTTTCCCCACAAAAGTGCCACTCACTGGAGGTTTTCCTTTTTTTTTTTTGCATCAGTTTCTGTAAGCTCAAGACAAGAGACTCTGATGCAGTCAGCAGTTTCTGAGATGCTGCAGCCATCACATCTGGCACCAACAATTATTATTCCACAGTCAAAGTTGCTTAGATTGAGCATCTTCCTAATATTCTAATGGGCTTTTAGGATGTGGACTTGCACAGTATTCATATATTCCTATTCAGTAAACATCTCAAGAGATGAATACATGGCTGCCACTGCTTATCTCTTCCTAAAATGCTAGTTGTCTGTTATGCTAACCCATTAGCTTTAATCATTTCTGGGACACTAATATAATATGTCTGTAAATCAGAAAGTTAGAGAGAACTTAAAGCTGATCTCCAGGATCAGAAAATATTGTCTAAATGCAAAAGTAATATTTATTATTACAGTAATCTTGGTGAGCTTTGTTATTTCTTCCAGATCTGTGCAGTGATCCAGTGTGAAACTTAAAGGGTAACTCCACTTTAATGGGGAAAAATATAGCGTATACAATTGTGACACAAGTCATATTGTAATTGAATGTTATTCAAAATGACTTTTCCTTTCAATCTGCAGCCGCTGTAATTTTCTGAAAATGCAATGCAATATGGCTACATGGAGGTGTTCTGTACACAGAATGTGTACTGACCACACCCCAGAAACATTTCCTGCTTGTGTGATTGGCTCATTTACCATTTTTTTCAGAAGTCTGCGTAAGATACAAGACAGATTATTGGCATCCTCTGCAACATAAATGTAATTTTTTGGTAAGATACTTGCAATAGGAACATGTCTAAAGGGATGCAGGCCCAGTAGATTACCTCATTAGTGCTCTGCAGCTGCACAGCTGATTGATAATTATGAAACCACCCCCATTAGACCCACTCAGCACAGAGGCACAGAGGAACAAACAATGATTTCTTCAGAATAACAAAAAGGTAGGAATCTGCAACAAAGTTTGTTAGAATCCTTGCAATATACATAGCTCACACAAAGGGGAATGTTTTTTTCTCAACAAAAGTGTTACTTTAAACAGGGGCAGCCTGTCTATTGAGCGCTCAGGGGCACCATCCCCCCTATCCATGCATCCAGCCCCCTAATCTACATTCAGGGCGCCGGATGCCTGGATTCCAATAGTGGATTTTTTTTTTTTAAGCATGTGATTAGAGCCAGAGGCTCTAACAGGCTTCAGAAAAGGGTGGGGTCGTGGCGCCCCGAGCCCACCCAGTTGTGTGACAATAGCGAAAGAATATTCGCTATTGTCACACTGACTCTCCTCCCAACCAATCAGGAAGAGGGTTGTGAGACCCCTTTCCTGATTGGCTGAGAAGAGAAGCAATCTTAGGAAGCCAGGAAGAGGCAGAAGACACACGGCGGCTGGAGGAGGACAGCGGCTCAGCCATCCAGCACTCCCAGTTCCCGACAGGAGGAAGAAGGTGAGGAGGTAAGGAGGCGGGGGGGGGGGGGGAGTAATGTATCGCCTGACTGACTGACCCGACGACCGATCGACCCGGGGGGGGGTGCGCATTGGTTTGCCACCCCCCATGAATTCCTAAGCACCAGCCGCCACTGACTTTAAAGTGTTACTAAACCCACAACAGTAAAATCAGTCTGTATATGCAGTAAAGCATGCTTGTTATACTCACTGTGGAACCTCAGAGGTTAATCCTGTGCATTATATAAAAGGGCTGTTTCATCCTGTCTTCTCTGATCCTCCCCATCTTCCACAGTTCTCAATCCATCTCCAGATAGTTCGGAGCCTTGGGGGCTTGCCAATGACCCCATAGTTACAGAGCCTTGCGAAAGTATTCGGCCCCCTTGAACTTTTCGACCTTTTGCCACATTTCAGGCTTCAAACATAAAGATATAAAACTGTAATTTTTTATGAAGAATCAACAACAAGTGGGACACAATCATGAAGTGGAACGAAATTTATTGGATATTTCAAACTTTGTTAACAAATAAAAAACTGAAAAATTGGGCGTGCAAAATTATTCAGCCCCTTTACTTTCAGTGCAGCAAACTCTCTCCAGAAGTTCAGTGAGGATCTCTGAATGATCCAATATTGACCTAAATGACTAATGATGATAAATAGAATCCACCTGTGTGTAATCAAGTCTCCGTATAAATGCATCTGCACTGTGATAGTCTCAGAGGTCCATTTAAAGCGCAGAGAGCATCATGAAGAACAAGGAACACACCAGGCAGGTCCGAGATACTGTTGTGGAGAAGTTAATAGCCGGATTTGGATACAAAAAGATTTCCCAAGCGTTATATTTGGCGTAAAAGCAACACAGCTCATCACCCTGAACACACCATCCCCACTGTCAAACATGGTGGTGGCAGCATCATGGTTTGGGCCTGCTTTTCTTCAGCAGGGACAGGGAAGATGGTTAAAATTAATGGGAAGATGGATGGAGCCAAATACAGGACCATTCTGGAAGAAAACCTGATGGAGTCTGCAAAAGGCATGAGACTGGGACGGAGATTTGTCTTCCAACAAGACAATGATCCAAAACATAAAGCAAAATCTACAATGGAATGATTCACAAATAAACATATCCAGGTGTTAGAATGGCCAAGTCAAAGTCCAGACCTGAATCCAATCAAGAATCTGTGGAAAGAACTGAAAACTGCTGTTCACAAACGCTCTCCATCCAACCTCACTGAGCTCGAGCTGTTTTGCATGGAGGAATGGGCAAACATTTCAGTCTCTCGATGTGCAAAACTGATAGAGACATACCCCAAGCGACTTACAGCTGTAATCGCAGCAAAAGGTGGCGCTACAAAGTATTAACTTAAGGGGGCTGAATAATTTTGCACGCCCAATTTTTCAGTTTTTTATTTGTTAAAAAAGTTTGAAATATCCAATAAATTTCGTTCCACTTCATGATTGTGTCCCACTTGTTGTTGATTCTTCACAAAAATTACAGTTTTATATCTTTATGTTTAAAGCCTGAAATGTGGCAAAAGGTCGAAAAGTTCAAGGGGGCCGAATACTTTCGCAAAGCACTGTATTTTACCCCCTGATCCCCCAGTCAACCCTTTCACCGCCCAGTGTCATTAGTACAATGTACAGTTTTTTTTTTACTGATCATTGTATTAGTGTCACGGGCGACACTTGATAGCATTAGCATCAACCGCAGATAGCATCAGTTTGCCCGCCACATATTCAATAATATATGTTAACCCCCTGATCGCCCCCAGTTAACTCTTTCACTGCCATATCACAGTTCAGTGTACAGACTTTTTTCCTGATCACTGTATTAGTGTCACGGGTGACGCCAGATAGCGTTAGCATCAGCGTCAATCCCAGATAGCATCAGTTTGCCCGCCACATATTCACTACTAAAGTTTAACTCTTTGATTGCCAGTAGCACTATCACAGACACACTATAAACTAAGGATCAACTGATTATCGGCAAAGCTGATTATCGGAGGGCCGATATTCACTTTTCCCGATAAATCGGTATCGGCCCGGAACTTGCCGATATTACCGAAATTGTTGTGACGTCATTGCGTATGTTGCGCCACATGCCCCCGCGCATTGGGCCTAACCTTCTGCCTTCTTAGGCGGCCTCCCTCACCTTGGACAGCCTTGTCTGGAGTCGGGAGTCTCTCGGGAGTGTATAACATAGCCATACAACCACCCACAGCAGCTCGATGCCAGTCAGCCACCCTCACCCACAGGCCCTGTACCAGCCAGCCAGCCACAGGCACTGTACCAGCCAGCCAGCCAGCCACCCACAGGCCCTGTACCAGCCAGCCACAGGCCCTGTACCAGCCAGCCACCCACAGGCCCTGTACCAGCCAGCCACCCACCACAGGGTGCCAGCAAGCCAGCCACCCACCACAGGGTGCCAGCCAGCCACCCACCACAGGGTGCCAGCCAGCCAGCCACCCAACACAGGGTGCCAGCAAGCCAGCCACTAACCACAGGATGCCAGACAGCCAGACACCTACCACAGGGTGCCAGCCAGCCAGCCACCCGCCACCACCACAGGGTTCCAGCCAGCCAGTCAGCCACCCACCACAGGGTGCCAGACAGCAATCTGGAAGAGCAGGATGCTACAAAAAGAGAAAAATGTGCAAAAAGGCAACGGACAGAAGAGAAACTTCATCATGGTCGAATAGATGCCATGATCAATGTTTTATTGGGGCCTTATGCAGAGGATTCTTCTGAATCTGCAATAATGACCCTGGATGATGAACTTCATCTCTATTTAAAGGAACCAGTAATTGACAGAAGAAGTGATCCTCTTCAGTGGTGGAAAGAAAACGAGGACCGCTACAAAAGACTTGCTTCTCATGCTAGAAGATACCTTTCTGCTCCTCCTTCATCTGTACCAAGTGAGTGTGTTTTTAGTAGCAGCAATATATGAAAAAAACAGAAGCCGTTTAACTGGTGAACATGCTAAAATGTTATGCTTTCTGCGCTATAATATTGTTCTACTTAAATTGGAGTATTGAAAGGGAGTAGTACTAGTGTCCAGTCCACTGTTTTTTGCACAGCAGCTACTAGATTTAATCATTGCAGACAGTGAGTGCACTACTGCAGCAGTTTATGTAAATTTTGTTTTGGGAAGCCTTTAGTTATTATTTTCCCAACACTTTATTTTTCACAGTTGTCTACTCTTCAAGGACTCGTTCGTTCACATGATGCAAAACTGATGTACCTGCAAGTGAAAGCTGTGCTGTTTTCCTATCAGTTTTCATGCAAGTAAGGTGTGAAGAACGAGCCTTTAATGTTAAAGCGGAGTTCCACCCTGGAATTTTTTTTTTTTTTTTAAATACCCCCGGGACAGTCAGGGCTAGTGCATTCCACAATGGCTAGCCTCTGATCTGTCCCGGGTTGCACTTACCTGTTAGGACAAATACTTACATTGAAAACGTCTTGTCCAGCGCTGCCATCTCAGATGTGGGCAGCTTGAAGCCAGCGAGATCCTCTTCGGCGTCCTCTTCCGCCTTCTTCGGCCCCGACGTCACTTCCGGGTCGCGCGCGTCATCCCTCCACAGCTTCTGGGCATGCCCAGAAGCTGTTTAGAAGGGGATGACGCGCGCGCCCCGGAACTGACGTCGGGGCCGGTGCAGGCGCAATGATTCCTGGGAGCTATGACGTTCAGCTCCCAGGAATCATTGCAGAGCCAGGAAGTGACGACGGGCCGCGGCCGAGGAAGGAGGAAGTAAGGTAAGTATATTTTCTTTGCTACGAGGTAAGTAAAAAAAAAAAAATGCGATTATCCATTTCTTTTTCAGGTGACCCGGAGCGAGAAGATGGAGGTAAGTATAAAATTAGGGTGGAACTCCACTTTAATAAACAAACATTAACATGTTTAGTACCAGATTTGTGTCAAAAATTGTCTTTATTTTTTAAAACTTTAAATGTACAAAATATTGGCCCATAACGGCCGATAATGATACTTTGTGACCAAAATATCAGTATCGGTAGCGGCTCTGAAAAAAACATATCGGTCTATACCTAACCTACTATAAACCTCCATTTATAGTATAGGAGCAATGTTTTTGATCAGATCAGAACTTTAATAGCATCCCTAAGAGTATAGTGTCTCCAAAAATGCAGTGTTAGCAGGATCAGCCCAGCGACACCTGCCAGCACCTGCCTTTAGCCCCTCCACCCCTCCTCCAACAAGTGCAGTGTCAGTAGATCACTGTCACTTCTGATAATACAAAACTACAGCGTTAGCACAAGCTGGTACATTTTTTTGTAGCAGTTCAAGCAGTTTCTTACTTCCAGGTGCTCTTTTACCCATGAGTCGCACTAGGTACCTATACATTTAGTCGCCAAAATGTCCAAAGAAAGGTACACTAGTAAGGAGGCCTATAAGGATTCTGAGCATGTCAGATATGAGCAGCATTGGGGAAGCCTCACTGTTAGAATCAGGCTCAGAATACGAACCTGTATCCACTTAAGCCCCGCAGGATTTGGCTGCTAAAAGACCAGGGGGTATTTTGCGATTCGGCACTGCGTGACTTTAACGGACAATTGCGCGGTCGTGCGACGCTGTACCTAAACGAATTTGACGTCCTTTTTTTCCCACAAACAGAGCTTTCTTTTGGTGGTATTTGATCACCTGTGCGATTTTTTGATCACGCGCTATAAACAAAAAAAGAGCGTCAATTTTGCAAAAATAACAATATTTTTCACATTTTTTTATATGAAATTCCCCCCAAAAAAAAGTAAAAATCTAAATTTTTTAACATTTTTTGCTAATTTGTTTTATGCTACATATGTTTGGTAAAAAAAATCGCAAAAAGCGTATTTTGATTGGTTTGCGCAAAAGTTATCACGTTTACTAACAAAGGGAAAGATTTTTGTCATTTTTGTTGTTTTTTTTTTTAACGCGTAATGGCGGCGATCTGCGATTTTTTTTGCGGTACTGCGACATTGGGGCGGACAGATCGGACCCTTGACTGACATTTTTGACACTTTTGGGGTTACCAGTGACATTTCTACAGTAATCAGTGCTATATATATGCACTGTTACTGCAAAATTACACTGGTAGTGAAGGGGTTAACTTTGAGAGGGAGGGGCTGTGTGTGTCCCTAGGGGCGTGATTCTAGCCCCTAGTAGAACCGTATGATCACTGTTTCTACACAGGGGAGAATGACAGGCAGCTTGTTTACACAAGCTGCCTGCCTTTCTCCCTCTCCCCCGACGATCACAGAGTGAGCGGCGGACATCAGGTCCGCCGGTCACACGCGCGGGGGGGTCCGTGACCGCGCGGGAGCGCACCGCCGGCGGCGCGCGCTCGCTCCCCAGAGCCTCACAGGCTAGTGACGTACCGATACGTCACTCTGCCTGTGAGGGGCTGACCGCCGCAGTATATGTACTTGCGGCGGTCGGCAAGCGGTTAAAGAGCAACGGTACCCTGACAGATAGCTCAGACGATGGAGAAGAGGTCCCTTCTAAGGTCAGACTTACCCAACCCCGTGCCCAGGTTACTGAGGTGGTACCATTGTATGATGATTCTCGTAGTCAGCAGAGTGCCAGTACTAGTGTCACACTATATTTTGCCCAATTGGCGAGCACCAGGGGCCTTATACATTCTGGTCTTATACATACTAGCACTGCAGTAGCACTTGGTAACATGGCGAGTCCAATAAGTGCAGTCCAAGCAGGTGCGGCGGCTACCACAAGTAGCGTCCTGCAGCCACCAAGAATTAGAAGAAAAGCCGATAGAGCCCATAGTGTCCTTCCTGATGTGCTTACAAGTCCTGATTGGCAGCCCACAGATTTTGTAGCACCCGTACCCACATTTACCGCCCAACCCGGAATTCAGGTGAAAACAGCAAATTTAACTCCCCTTGGTTTTTTAGAGCTGTGTTTTGCAATAAATCTGTATCTATCGATTGTGGACCAAAGCAATTTATATGCCGTGCAATTTATTGCCGCCAATCCAAATTCAAACCTTGGCAGACAATTCGCATGGAAACGTATCATGGTTTCCGAATTTAACATTTTTTGGGCCTAACCCTCAACAAGAGCATTACTAAAAAGAATGAGTCGCATTCATATTGGTCCATCGACCATATGCCTATGTTTTCTGCTGCCATGGCCAGGGGCAGATACAAGAATATAATGCGATTTATGCAACAATGAACTGTGATGTCCTCGGGGTGACCCTGTATAAGGGGAGGCTCCACAAAATTCTGCCCCTTGAATCACTTTAACCTGAAATTTTCAGACTTGTATACTCCCCAAAAAAATGTCTGCTAGATGTCTGCTAGATAAGTCCCTCATTCATTTTTGTAGCCGCCTTGCTCTCAAACAGTTTCTCCCCAGCAAGTGTGCCAGATCTGGGGTCAAAATGTATATGCTCTGTGTTAAAGCTTTTTTTCTCCAAAATTTTAAAAAGTAAAAAAACATAAAAAATGTAAAAAGTAAAACATTTTTTTAAAAATCAGAAAAAATAGTTGTCGTTTTATTTAGTTATATGTTCTGTTCTTACTGTGTTTTATTATTAACTATTGTTTGCTTTGCAGGAATTCCATTCAGCTGCAGCACTGATATGTTTATTCTGACAGCAAAAGGGTTGCCCTGATAATATATATATCAGCCTTTGCAGCACTGCTGGAGGAGATTTCTCATCCGCAGTTAAAAAAAAAATGAATATGCCCAAGCAGGGGGGCCTGGGGTGGTCAGTGGGCGGATTGTCCCTATGTCTGCTTGATGTCTGCTATGTCATTCATTTTTGTAGCCGCCTCGCTTTCAAACAGTTTCTCCCCAGTAAGCGTGCCAGATTTGGGGTCAAAATGTATATGTTCTGTGAGAGGGTAACAGGTTAGACATGTATTTTCCAGATTTACAAGGGAAAAGATAGTCTCGTGGAGCCCCCCAACTGCCCAGACTACATGGGGAGCAGCGGCAAGATTGTTTTGCACTTGGTATCTCCCTTATTCTGTAAAGGGTACTACTCTTACATGAACAACTTTTATACAAGCGTGCCACTTTTTAGACACCTTTTTGAATTAGAAATTGGCTCATGTGGCACCGTGCGACCTAATGTGGTTTCTTTTTGCTATCTTGGCATTTCAGGGCCTCCAAAACTGTGATAGGTGTCTAGGAAGTTAAATATATCATTTACCTGCAAAAAAATGTGCATGTATTATTGTTTTTCAAAAGTGAACTTATCCTTTTAGTCTTCTCTATGAATTTATATACCTGCTAAATATTGGCTGCATATCTGAACGTATTCCACGGTTCTTATATTTCATTGAACCTCTCAGTCATTGTTAATTTTTCTATAACAAATACTGTTTACTAGCTTTTATGCATTGAGCCAGAAGAGATTGTTTTGACGCCACTAGGATGCCATATAAATGAATACAGCAGAGCAGCAGTATTTGATTAGAGTGTTTTAATGGTTTCTTGTTCCTGTAGTTATGTGACTTAGAGAGCATTACTAAAGACTCATTCTTTTTTTTTTTTATTTGCACTGTAAAATAAAAATTGAACATACTAAAATTACTCCAGTTGTTTCTTTCCTGTTATGAATGCTGAACTAAAAGTGAATCACCAGTAATTTAAAGTGAACCTGTACTTAGCGTAGCTCCACCCAAATTCCCAGGAAACACTGCAGACTTCAAATCCCTCCTCTTCCACCATGCCTTCAGTTATTGTGTTTCCTCCGCAATGGTGGAAGCGCTGCAGGGAACCTTAGGGGGCTGCGGTCTCTCCAGGTGGGAAGAGGGTTAGCTTACCGTATTGTCTTCTTATTTGGACATTGGTTCAGGTTCCAGTTGCACGGACAGACTCCCAGCAGAGTAGTTTTTCTAGCTCCTTAGCATTCACCTCAAAGTTGGCAGAGGCCAGTGACTCAGAGGGAGAAGGAGCAAATACACTTCCTTCCCTCAGGGATTCGGATGAGGAGGAAGGGGGAGGATATTGGTAGATCTCCCAAATATGAGTTCTCTTTAGAAGAGGTAGATGATTTGCACAAAGCAATCTACACAACTCTCGAAATTCAAGAAGAAAAGATCCAGCTGTCTGTACATATCAGAGATTGGATGAGCCTAAGCACAAGGATTTCCCAGTGCACAAGGTTCTGACAGAGGTCATTAAAAAAGAATGGAAGGAACCTGAAAAAGCCCCTTTCTTCTCTAAATCTCTTAAGAGAAGGTTCGCTTTTGGGGTTGAGGAATCCCAGGTCTGGAATAAAAGGCCTAGAGTGGATACAGCCTTTTCTCAAGTTTCTCGCCGCACTGATCTGGCATTCCAGGATATTGGCATTTTAAAGGATGTAATGGATAAAAGGGCAGATTCACTCCTTAAGAAGGCTTGGGGATAATGCATAAAAATATTGACACACATTACCCAGCACTATTTAAAATAATGGCTAGTCTGTGTACATGTGCTGCCATGCCTTAAAGCCTTAAAACATGTATGAATGGCCTGAATAGATATGTCATGTGTCTCTCTAGGTTATCCAGCAGTATGTGTTGAAATTTGGTTAGACCGATTACAACTGAATTAACCACATTTTCCCTGGAATACTTTTTTGTTCCTAGTTAGAATTATCGTCAATCCAGGTTTCCATACATTTTATATTACTGCATTTACTAGGCAGTCGCTACTTTCAACGTGAAGTCAAAAAAGAAGGCTTGGGACTCCTCCGCGTCCAGTCTTAAACCGGATATGGCATCCATGGTGGTTGCCAGGAATTTGGAGTGCTGGTTGGAATGGCTCAAAACTCATGTGGAAGCTGGAACACCTAGGAAAGATTTACATACATGGCTGATGCTTCTGCGGAATCAATTAAAATGTCTGCTAGATTCTCAGCTCTGGTCCATTCGGCCAGGCGTGCATTTTGGTTAAAGACGTGGTCTGGGGACTGGGCTTCTAAGATCAAATTGTGTGGGTTGCCTTTTTCTGGGGACCTTTTGTTTGGTACAGAACTGGAATCAATCCTAGATAGGATGGTGGATAAGAAGCAGGCCTTTCCCTCTAAGAAAAAACAGCCTATAAAGACAATTTTTTATGCTGTTTCGCAGTCCCAGAGGGGTAAGGAACAGGACCACAAGCCTAGATGATCCTCCCAAAAGGGCAAAGGTAGAGGTTGGGTTCTCTTCAAGCCCCCGGATAAGTCTTCCAAAAGCAAATTATGCCCCCCTTCCGGTAGGAGGAAGGTTGAGGTTGTTCCTCCCACAATGGGAAAAGGCTTCATCAAGTCCTTTTATCCGAAACATTGTGTCTTGGGTGTACAACCTAGAGTTTTCAGAAGCAGATTCCTTGTCACCCTGCTTCCAAAGGACTAAGAAAAAGCTTCCGAAATGATGTCTCTGTTACAGAAGCTGATGCAACAGGAAGTCGTCATCCAGGTCCCCAAAGGACAGGAAGGCTGGGGCTTCTACTCACAAGTTTTCTTGGTGAAGAAATCCTCAGGAAAATATCGAATGATCCTAAACCCAAAGATTCTAAACAGGTTTATAATGTACAAACATTTTCAGATGGACACTATCTACTCAGTAACAAAATTACTGTCCCCAGGATGCTTCATGACTTCTCAAGATCTGAGGGATGCTTATTTACACATCCTGATATCGGGTCTTGCCAGAAGTTTCTCTGGCTAGCGCTCAACCTGGGGAGTCAACTTGGCATCTCCAATTCAGGGCTCTCCCCTTCTGTCGTCCTCTCCCAGAGTGTTCACCAAAGTGATGGCAGAAGCTCTGGAGCCACTGAGGTTGAGGAGGATCTCCGTTGTCCCTTATCTGGATGACTTACTACTTTTCGAAGATTCCAGAGAGAAGATGTTAGCAAATCTCCAGGATACTAGATCTCATCTTGAGAGTTTGGGATGGCTTCTAAACCTGGAAAAATCCAGCTTGACTCCATCGCAAGAGATTCGGTTTCTGGGATACACCATTCATTCGGTACTTCAAAAAGTCTTCCTCCCTCAAGAGAAGGTAGTAAAAGTTCAATCCGCAGTGGCTCAGATCCAGACCAACCTCAGAGTGTCAGTTCGGACAGCTATGGTATCGATGGGCCTCCTGACTGCATCCATTCCAGCCATCCAGTGGGCTCAGGTTACACTCTCACTCCCTCCAGATGGACATTCTTCGAAAATGGTCACATCTACAACCACTAGAAAAAACAATCAGAATTTCTACAAAAGGTGAAAAGAGCTCTCTGGTGGTGGCGAAACCCGATCAATCTGTCAAAGGGCCTAATCTGGTCTTTTCCACTAAACAAAAGACTAACCACGGATGCAAGTGCATTGGGCTGAAGAGCCTACTTAGACGACCATACAGTTCAGGGCACTTGGTCCAAGACAGAAGCCAGGAAGTCGTCGAACTGGCGAGAATTGAAAGCCATCTTTCTGGATCTTATGTCCTTTCATCAAATGGTCAAAGGTCAACATGTTCAGGTCCTGTCGGACAACATGACAGCAGTAGCCTATGTATCAAAACAAGGGGGATCAAGGAGCAGAAGCCTCTTGGATCTAGCCACGCAATTACTTTCGTGGGCAGACAAAATGTGGCTACTCTAACAGCAATTCATCTGAAGGGTTCCCAGAATCTCCTGGCAGATCTTCTAAGCAGGAAGAAGATTATAGAAGTAGAATGGAGCCTGAACCAGGAAGTCTTCCTCAAGATTACGGAGGTCTGGGGTCATCCTCAGGTCGATTTGTTTGCGAACCAGCAAAATGCCAAGGCTCCAATATTCTTTTCCCTCCACAGGAAAGATCAGGCCTCTGGGCCTGGACGCTGCAAGTGCGATGTCCCTTGTCACTAACTTCATGCTTGTCTCAGGTAAGAGACTCACTAAATGTCCCATCCACATAATCCAGAGCAAGTATACAGTTCCAAATATAATACGTCGTAGTACACTATAACCAGAGGGTCTTCATGATGCTCTAATCTTGTTCTTGATTTGTAAGGCAACACACATCTCTTTCACTCTCTGCCTAACCACCATAATTGAATGTGGGGGGGCCCAATGATTGTTCCTGCATAGGTTTCTTTTTTGCCAATAATGTTGCTTTTAGTTAAAGTGATAAACTAAAATGTTAGATGAAACAGCCATTTGACATTGTCTTCAGGGCCAGTTCTTACATAGTTACATAGTAGTTAAGGTTGAATAAAGACAATAGTCCATCCAATTCAACCTGTGTAAGTGTGTGTGTCAGTGACAACAATCATTTCCCATGTCCCTGTGTATTGTGTTCTTTGAGATGCTCGTCCACGAGTCTTTTAAAAGTATCAATACTCCCTACTGATACCACCAATTGTGGAAGAGAGCTCCACATTCCTACCGCCCTGACAGTGAAAAACCCCCTATGCAGCTTGAAGTGAAACCACTTCTCCTCCAATCTGATTGTGTAGCCACATGTCTTCTTACACTCGCTGAGACTGAATAGTTTTTTTTCCTATGCTGGGATCACCATTGTGGTATTTGTAAATTGCTATCATGTCCCCTCTCAGGCGTTTCTTCTCCAGCGAGAATAAATTTAGCACTTGTAGTCCCTCCTCGTAATTAAGGTCCTCCAAACCCCTAATTAGTTTAGTTGCCCTTTTTTGGACTCTCTCCAGCTCCAGCACATCTCTTTTGAGGATTGGTGACCAGAACTGGACAGAATACTCCAAATGTCCGGACCAGAGTTTTGTAAAGTGGAAGGATTATAGTTTTATCTCTGAAGTATATCCTTTTTTATGCATGCTAATATTCTGCAGGCTTTGGCAGCTGCAGCTTAACATTGCATTCTATTGCTCAGTCTGTCTTCCACTAGGACCCCAGATCTTTTTCCATCCTTGATTCCCCCAGAAGTTCCCCCCCAGTGAGTAGTTTGAGTTTATGTTTTCAGCCCCCAAATGCATTACCTTACATTTCTCCACATTAAACCTCATTTGCCATGTAGTTGCTCACTCCATTATTTTGTTCAGGTCATTCTGTAGGATTTCTACAGCCTGATGTGAAGTTATTGCCCTGCCTATTTTTGTGTCGTCCACAAAAACTGAGATTGAGCTATTAATCCCACCCTCTATATCATTTATGAATAAATTAAACAGAAACGGTGTCAGGACAGAACCTTGAGGTTCCCCACTTACCAATCTAGACCAGTCTGAGTACACGTTATTTATCACCACCCTTTGGAAGCCCACCTGTAACCAGTTTCCTTTCCAAGAACAAACCTTATGGTCAATGCCTGCAGACCTTAGCTTGTAGATCAAGCGTTTATGGGGAACTGTATCGAATGCCTTTGCAAAATCCAGATACACCATATCCACAGATCTCCCCCTATCTAGATCACAGCTCACCTCCTCGTAGAGTTTTAACAGAGATTGGTCTGGCAGGAACGTCCCTTTGTAAACCCATGCTAATTACTACTAATGATACTCTTTTCCAGAGCAAATTCATGGATATAGCCCCTTATCATCCCCTCCAATAATTTACCTACTATTGATGTCAGGCTGACTGGCCTGTAGTTCCCCGGAATCTGTCTCTTCCCTTTTATGAATATTGGTACCACATTTGCTTTTCTCCAGTCAACTGGTACAGTTCCTGTCAGTAAGCGGTATGTCCTGAGATGCGGTACGTCCTGTGATCTACACTACATTCCACAAAAATTCAACAAACCAATAGAGATGGGCCAAACACCCCCCTGTTTGGTTCGCACAAGAAGTCCCGAACAAGTAAAAACCTTGGACCCAAGTTGCAAACTCTATTAAGGTCCCCATTTTGAAGGCTTACATGCAAGTTATTTTCTATAAAAAGGGTATGGAGGTCCGGGTACTGCCCTGGGGGACATGTATCAATGCAATTTTCTTTTTTTTTTTTAAAGATCGTTTTTACAGGAGCAGTGATTTTAATGATGCTTAAAGTGAAACAATAAAAATGAAAAATTCCTTTAAAAAAGAGTGCCTGGGGGGTCCCCTTAGTCTGCCTGTAAAGTGACAAAAATGACAATTATAAAGAAAAAAAAGACATTTAAAGTGCTGGCAATACAATACCATTAACGGCAATACAAAAATGTTAAACAAAAAACAGTGTGGGTGTCCCCCCCCAATCCATACCAGGCCCAAAATCAATAGCGGACCCTTTTTCAAGAATGCAGCCTCATGCCCTCAACATAAGGGGGGTGCTTTGGAGCAGGGGAGCTCTCCATGTGACATCACTGGCCGGTGCATGCTGGGTCAATGATATCACAAGGGGGCAGTGCTACCAGGTGACGTTGCCAGGTGGTCCTGCCCCTTACCTATATAAGAACTGTCAAACGGCGGAGCAAGTAGTCTGTGGTTTGCTTTCGTCACGGGCGGAGCGTGTTATTTTAGTTTCTTTCTTTTTCGGGTCCAGCGGTGGCGGCGGGTGTAGTGATTGACGTTAGATCTACATCGGGGGACATTGTTTATTTATTTTTAATAAAGGGATTGTCAAAAACTCTTTGTATGTTTTTATTTCTTTTTGACACTTTTTTTGGTGAATGAGTAGGTGTGGGGGGGGGGGGGCAGAGCCCCATGTTGAGGGGATGTGGCCTGGCATGGTTATGTTTGGCGTGGGGTTTCCCTTAAAATCTATACCAGACCCAAAGGCCCGGTATAGATTGGAAGGGAGGACCCCCACATCATTTTTTAAAATTTCTCTATTGCCGGCAATGGTTTTTTTTTTTATTCAGCTGTCAGCGGGGAAGCCTGTTGACAGCTGATGACTTATCTGTCAGTAAGGACGCTGCGGCCAGCTTCCTGGCCCACTCCTTAACAACCAGCTTTTGCTCAATCAGGGTTTAGAATGCACTGTGCAGCGCACAGTGCATTGTGGGGCGCTCGACGGGTGAGCATCATCCCACAAATTCGGGTGTATGCTGAACAGGCAATGTTCAGGCTGAACTTTGACAATCACAACATTCCATGCAGACAATCACTGGATACAAAAATACAATTTTGCAGTTAAATCTTGCTCCCTAGATTATCACTTTTAGGAAATGTTATGAATACAAATGACCAACTGCAACCCAAAACAATTACAACTCAAGGCACGATAAAATAAAAGGACTATTACACTAGAATCCTAAAAGTCGCGCAAGTTGCACTGATTCATTATAATAATAATTATTGAACAGTTACCAAATGTCCTAAAAATTATATTTTCTAACAGCTCCATTTCAGCCTACCACTCAGTATGCCCCGCCCGTACCCCCACCTGCAGGACCTAACCCATAAATTTGACTCGCTGCCGCAAGCTGGTGCTCCTTTCTTTTTCTCCTCACCTTGTAGGACCAAGCAGCACCCCTTACCTGGCTGCAATAAACGAATGGCCATCCACCTGTTGCTCCCCAGGTGCAAACTCCGCTGTATGCAACCTTAAGTAAGCTTCTTGTGTGGGTGTTATGGCTGGCACTTGGGATTGATGCCCCACTAAATGCACGGCTGCTGCCAAAGGGGACACCATGGCTGTGCAGCTGTCTGGTATGTAATTCTGTCTGATTATAATGCCTTTTTATTTGTCTCAGTGATGCATGCTGCATCTCATTTCATTAAGGGATGTTTCTCTTGATTGTATGAATCTCCGTTTGGCGACTGGGATGCTTTCTGAGTTCCACAGCAGCTTGGGGTTGAATGAAAGCACCTGCCTGGATGAATGTTGGCCAGTTCACAAAAAGGATATTACAGAACTGGAGAAAGTGCAGAGAAGGGCAATCAAACTGATAAGAGGCATGGATGAGCGAGTTTGGGGTGGAGGAACTTGACTGGTCTGCACAGAGTCCTGACCTCAACCTGATAGAATACCTTAGGGATGAATTAGAGTGCAGACTGCAAACCAGGCCTTCTCATCCAACATCAGTGCCTGACCTCACAAATGCCCTTCTGGAAAAATGGTCCAACATTCCAATAGACACACTCCTAACCCTTGTGGACAGCCTTCCCAGAAGAGTTGAAGCTGATATAGCTGCAATGGGCCAACTCAATATTGAACCCTACGGACTATATATACTTTTGGTAATATAGTGTAACTGGACACTAACATTTATAGGTAAAGTTTTTTTCCCTGATGGGGCAAATTGGATCATGCTTTGCTGGGTTTTTTGCCCTGCTCTGGATCAACTGTGGGTATTGGATTGTGTATATAGGATTGTTAAAAAAAAATATTTGTTTGTTTGTTTGTTTTTGATTAACTAAGCACCTGGCAAAATGTCAGAGCTCTGGTCTGGGAAGCTGCAGTGTCAGCCTCCCTTTAGCAGTAGTTAACTGTATTAGAGTTATTACCAAAAAAACTAATTTCTATTGCACTAAGGCTCCATTCACACTGGTATGACTCCAAAGTTACACCGGCTTTGGAGTTAAACTTTGGTGCAACTTTGATGCAACTTTGGATGGGTGCAATTTTTGGATACGACTTTGGCTTTGACCAGTCATAATGGACAACTGTTGCACACAGAAGTAGGCAGAAGTAAGGGAAATGAAGAGGGGCAGCGATATCAAATGTGCTTTATGCGCCTTGTGTCGGGTTTTGTCTTTTTGCGGGTGTGTGTCGGATCCGGAGAGTTTTAGAAAAGCAAAGTTTAACCGCCCAGAAGCAGTATCGGGGCATTTACATCTGTGGAGATACATTCGCCTTGGAGGAGTTGTGATAGCCGGTTCCTTACTAGGACATAAGCCCTGTCGATCTCTATTGCTATACAGCATAGGGGTCACCATTGTCCGGTAAGTGAACACCCAAAGGGGGAGGTCCGGCACTTGCTCACTGCACCACAAAAGATTGCATGTTTTGTGCACTTTCTTCCTGGCACTCCAGCACTTTCGTGAGACATTTTTTGGGACTGTGTACATCTTATCATCTACTGAGATCTTAAAGAACTATTACATCTGGACTGGCACTTTATATTTATATACTTTATTTATATAGTATACGTTTACATGGTTTCTACACCCCATTTTTTGCACATAATTGCACGGTGCACTTTATGAGTTTTTTGAGTAGAACGTAATCACTTAACTATTATACATGATTCACTATTGTTTGCGCTGTGATATATTTTTCTCGCAACTGTTGCACACAAGTTGCATTGTATAACATTCAGGTACAAATTTCATGCAACTTCTAAGGGTTAACATTGCAGTCTATGTCCCACAAGTTGCATGAAAGTGGAACCAAAGTAGTGCATGAACTACTTTGAAGTTGCTGCAAGTCGCACATATATGAATGGGTATCATTGGAAAACATGGGGGACGACTTGTCATGTAACTTTGATGTCCAAAGTTGCATGACAAGTCACACAAGTGTGAATGGAGCCTTAATTTGTATTTTAACTGCTTTATTAGGTTACAGGGCTGTAATTTGAAGTAGATGGGTAACTTTTAGTATCTTAAGTTACCAGATGACTTGAGAGGCATTGTACATGCTGAATTATTGTTTTCAATGTGGAGTTCTTCTATAGACTAGCTCAGTATCCCTGTTTGTTAGGGATTTTTCTGGTACGATTGTCGTTTAACCAGTACAGTTATCATTCAAAAATACAATACAAATATATTACATTACATCACTTCAATTTTTTATTCTGCTGTACTAGAATTTTCGTAACATTAGTAAACTCTTCATTTTTGATATGTGACTAGCGTTCAGAGAAAAACAGTCGGTCTGTCGTCCAATTTTCGGATTATGTGTACAGGCCATTACTGGGACAGGTCCTTGTGCAGCAATCAGTAAATTGTGTGCTGTTACTTCTTGTTTTTCTTACTGCCAGTTTGCTGCAAAGCCATTTGCTTATTATAATCCTAAACCAAGAGTGTCACCTCATTCTAGTAGCCAGTCATTGCAAAAAAAGGTAAGGGACACCGTTCAGGTAAGAGTTTTTCCTTCAGGTGTTTGGGAAGCGAACTATGGATTCTTGCCATTTGTCCCTTCGGATTGGCAGGCAACATGCACCCCCTAAGTTAGACATGTACCGCTCATGCCTTGGCAGGCAAAGCCCTGTATGAATCATGATGATACCTAAAAGGTTGTCACGTTCATCAAACATGTGAGCAATACACTCTAAGAAGGTGCTTCCACTCACCCAATGGGCAAATCAACCCTCTTCAGACTCTTCCTAAGAGAAGATGCAGATGAATATGACTTCATGAATCCTGCTGGTTCAAACAGCCAAGGATAAAGATGATGACACCTAACAGACTGTCACATTCATTAAACACATGGCCAATAAACTCTAAAGGAGTGTTTCAACCCACCCTGTGAAAGGGTTACCTATTTTGGCAATAACCAGTCTCCAAGCCTTCCCAAGAGAAACAATCTTCAGACTCTTCCAAAGAGAAGATACAGATGAACATGAATGCAAGAATACTTCTTTGTTCAAGCAATCAAGAATAAAGATGACGACACCTGACAGGTTGTCACATTCATTAAGCACGTGGTCAATACACTCTAAAGGAGTGTTTCCACTCATCCTGTGAAGGGGTTACCTATTCTAGCAATGAGGAATCTCCAAGGCTTCCCAGGCAAACAATCCTCTTCAGGGTCTTCCAAAGAGAAAATACGGATGAACATGACTTTGAATTCTGCTGGTTTAAGCAGCCAAGCACAAACACCTAACAGGCTGTCACATTCATTAAACACACAGTTAATACACTCTAGAGGAGCCATTTCCACTCACCCTGTGAAGGCATAGGATCCAGAAAATTGGTACATATCTCCTTCCTAGCCTGAACGAACTTTGGGCTGTCCATCCTGATCTGCTGGGATTTGGTCCCTGTGTTTACGTGCTAAATGCTTTGTCTATCAGGGAGGCCCTCTGCGGGTCTCTGGGGCAGCATATAAGGTGTTAGCAAAAGAAACCCTCTATTTTATGGGACTTAATGGCAACCAATTAAGATTAACTATCTGACAGAGAAACAAATCCTTTTATCGAAAGATATCACCCTCTATCATTGAGAGGTATAATCAGGAATATTATACAATTTTAGATAAGGCAAAATGGGTAGGAATCATCACCCTGGAGCTGTGGGAATACATGCGTACACAACATCCCCACATTTTATACACTCCCGAAGATCCACAAGGATCCGATGAATCCACCGGGTCGGCCAATTGTCTCAGGTAATGGCTGCATCTTGGAGACAGCTAGCCGAATTGTCAATGCCCACCTTAGACCACATGTCACCAGTTTGGCATCTTATACAAAGGATACCATCTATATGTTGCAGATGCTAGAAAACGTAGTAATACCTTCAAATGCACTTCTGGTGACAGTGGATGTGAAATCTTTGTACAACTCCATTCCCCATGACAAGGGCCTCAATGTAATCAGAATGATACTGCAGCAGAGAAGGCTTCAGGAATGGAAGTACAATGAATTAATTTTGGATATACTAGAGTTTATTCTCTATCATAATGTTTTTTCATTTCAGGACTCCCACTACCTCCAGGTACAGGGTGTTGCGATGGGGACATGCTGTGCCCCCTCATACACCAACCTGTACCTGGGGGACTGGGAGCAGAATGTTTTGTCCAGAGAAGACTTGTTGATATACTCCTGCCACTTCCTTATGTGGCAGAGGTATATCGACGACATCTTCCTGGTATGGGATGGTTCGGTGAAACTGTTAGAGGAATGACTCCATAGGTTCAATCAGAAAGATATGAACCTATTTTTCACCATGAAATACGATTTGCATCAGGTCGATTTCCTCAATATAAGTATCATCAAGGGCAGTGATGGACAATTAATTACAAAGCTATACAGAAAGGAAACGTCAGGTAACACTTTGTTACATGCAGCTAGTTTCCATCCGGAGCCACTGAAAAAATCAATCCCTTTCAGTCAATTTTTAAGAATCAAAGGCAATTGTTCAAATGACGAGGATTTCAAAATAGAGGCGGACCAGCTTACACTTAGACTGAGACAGAGAGGCTATTCAAAGACATGTCTCAGGAAGGCATTCAATAAAGTCAATAACCTCAAAAGACAGGATCTTCTATTTAAAAACAAAGACCAAAAAAATCATACAAAATTAAAAATGCTCCTAGAATTATTTTGAATTTTTCGACTGAACATGAAGAGATCTATAATATCATTAAAAAACTTTGGGGCATCCTCAGTGATGATCCCATCCTTCGGAATCTAATCACCCCCTCTCCTTCTATCACTTATAGGAGAGCGGGTTCCCTCAAAGAGAATTTAGTACAGAGTGAATACAAAGGAGAACACAGAAGGGATCCCTGTTGGGATTTAGGCACTTTCCGTGCGGGAATTGTGAGCAATGTCAGGTTATAAAAAAATGTAAAGCCATGACTCATGGTGAAAATTCACGAATATAAATCTCCTCGTGTTACCTTTATGGCTCTGAATTGTGTGCACATACCAGCCAGGGGGGGGGAGTGATTGGAATAAACAGCTATTGCAGCACGAGATGCGCTGGATTGCACGATTTGCGGCCACCACCCCCCGGTCTAAACCAAACAGAGAGCTATAGACCATTTCTCAAGGGATTTTCCTCGGGTCTAACGGACTAAAGGTGTACTATCTCTGAGGGTATGCTTAGAGGGATCCAACAGCAACAATTAGAAATCTGTCCCCAATATATAAACTGACCTTTTTGATTATGGTCATATCTTTGATTCTACCTTTTCTCCTTTTCTCTTTCTCATCCATTCATATGTTTTATTGTTTTCGCATCAGTTGTATATTTCTGTAATTATGTATCACTATATATGTGTATCATATATATCCCACTGGTTTGTTATTATTATGAAATGCATGTAATAGGCGGAATGCATTGGGGCACCCCAGGGACTTTTTACCCTCTTCGGGCAGAGCCACAGCCTCCTCCGCATTCTTTTTTCCCTCCCCCATTTTTCTCCCTTACTGTCTAGATGCCCGGCACTGGTAAGCCCCTGAGGTTTCCTGAGAATCCTCTTTAAAAGGGGCATGGGATGGACACCTGTGGGTATCTTTGATCCTTGAAACCGGTCAGGAGGTCACCCCTTTTCCAGTGCCGGGGCATTAGTCTCTAATGTTCAATGATAATTGGATAAGTTCTCTTATATATCAAGATACAAGGGCTCCATGTTTAGCCAATGTGATCTCGTCTATTGTGTCTATTCCTTTCTTTACACATAGAGAGGGAAGGACGGGTGAAGATCAAGACCGAAAGCCTTAGGAGCATGGAAAATCATATATATGAACCTTTTCTATAAACAGAAACTGGTTGCTAAGCTACAGTCTCTTCTAGAACAGCAGGACCCGGAAACAGGTTTTACCGGAAGTGATGTACTTACGCCCGCACGCACTGCGTCACGCCCCTGGCGCATGCGCAGTGTACTTAGAGCAATGCCAAGAACCACGAGGAGACATACATTGATCTCCTCCACAGACGGAGGGTGGGAAGCCGCCGTGGCACCCCCTGGGCACGCCGATTAGGATTGTCTGCCCTAAGATCTAGCAAGTAAGTTTTTGGACAATAGGAAAGCGATAGGTGAGGTGGGAGTAGGAATTTGGATATTCATTAAGGTTTTTTCATTCCCCGTTTTTCCTTTTCTGCTCATCCCCTCTTACAAAATTTAGGGGCTTTGATCTTGGAACTACGGAATCCTTTTAGTGTGGGTTCTCCGACCGGCTCCCCCCTCTTATTTCTCTCTTTTGGAGGTAAGACTAAATGGAAGCAATACATATATAAGCCAGAAAGGAAAGCACTATGTTTATTGGATGTTTAAGAAGTTCCATCTCCTTCACTCTCTCGTTTTTCTCTAAAGATTTGACCATATTGACATACCTGATTAATTGCAAGACGGATCCTTTACCCCTTGGGGAATACAACAGGTGGTCTATTCATAGATATCTACTAGTATCCGCCATTTTCCCTTTTCCACGTTTTTTACCTCCGTCCTTTTTTGTGGAAGATACATTTTTTTTTTTTGAAGCTAAAATTAAATTATTCTAAAAGGAGCTAAGCTAAAATAGATTTTTTGGAGATAAACAATTCATTTTGGCAGAAATAAAAAAAATATACACGTGTATTTACATATGTGTATATATTCCCAGGTAGAGACCTCTTGGTGAAGAGCCTCCAATGAATCGTATTTTTGGCTCTTGCATCTTCAGGCAGTGACATTCTGGGGGAGATGGCTGTCAGGTATTCTTCAGGGGGAATACCTGGGGTGCATTCAATGCATTTGGAGTTGCATGCATATACGGTTATTCTCATTATTATTTTTTATGTATTTTGAAATTACATCTTACTGTATGTTGTACTTTTCAGGAGTGGCGCATTAAATCCCTGATGAAGATTTTTATATGCATTTTCTATTGAAACGCGTTGGAACTATGCACCACTCAATAAGTAGCTCAACATTTCTCATTATGTACATATGTCATGTTTTGTTATCAAAATATGATTGTTAAAGTTGTTTTGCTTAAACATCATTGTCGACACTCACTTTGTTTTGTGTAATAAAAAATATTTCCCAATTTTATATCATACTCTGTCAGATACTTAATCTCAATTGGTTGCCATAAAGTCCCATATAATAGAGGGTTTCTTTTGCTAACATTCTTGTATAGGGATTAAGGCAATACCCATAGCCACAGTATGCGAACAATTCTTCTACAAACGCATATAAGGTGTAATTCACTCTCAATTGGGAAGCAGTGCAATATCATGGCTGGAGTAGACACTTGCCCTTTTATTACTGAAATACTGAGCTTTCTATGGATGAGACGCTGCGCTGCTGCTTAATAGTCATTGAACAAGCACAGTGTTTTTTGCCTGCCTTCTGTTTCTGCAGAAAAACAAATGCCAACCCAAAATAAAAATCAGTGCCACCAAAGAACATAGGGGACAGTGCCCATCTGCTTCCCAGGCAAACAGCCCTCTTCAGACTCTTCCAAAGAGAAACATGCGGATGAACATGACGGCATGAATCCTGCTTTGTTCAAGCAGTCAGTGATGAAGATGATGGGGTCGGTTGTCGCATTTCATTAAGCACATAGTCAAGATACTCTAAAGGAGTTGTTCCACTCAACCTGTGCAGGGATTATCTATTCTAGCAACAGACAGTTTTCCTTCCAGAGACAGTTAACAAGTCTCAGAGCCTTCCCAGGCTAATCGACCCTCCCCAGGCTCCTCCAGATGAGCATTACTGTATGGATCCTGCTTTGTTCAAGCAGTCAGTGATTAAGATGATATTGAACACAATTGTCACAATTCATTAAGAATGTGGTCAAGACACTCTAATTGAGCTGTTTAAACTCACCTTGTGCAAGGGTCATCTATTCTGGCAAGGTCCAGTTTTCTTTCCAAAACCACTGGTCTCAGAGCTTTCTTAGGCAACCAACCTTCTTCAGACTTTTCCAAAGAGAAAGATGCGGATAAGAATGACCTTTGTCCAGTTTTTGAGTCCCCCGTTTGTAAGGCTGGTGAGATGCCTTAAAATGGAAGGAAAGCAGTAGAAGTATTTCAACTGCCTCCAAAAACGGCTTTGCGATTTTCCTACAGTGCCTTGCAAAAGTACTCACCCCCTGGACTTTTTACCTGTTTTGTTACATTACAGCCTTAAGTTCAATGTTTTGTTAATCTGAATTTTATGTGATGGATCAGAACACAATAGTCTAAGTTGGTGAAGTGAAATGAGAAAAATACATACATAAAACTATTTTTTAGAAATACAAAACAGAAAATTGGCATGTGCGTATGTATTCACCCCCTTTGTTATGAAGCCCATAAAAAGCTCTGGTGAAACCAATTACTTTCAGAAGTCACATAATTAGTGAAATGATGTCAACCTGTGTGCAATCTAAGTGTCACATGATCTGTCATTACATATACACACCTTTTTTGAAAGGCCGCAGAGGCTGCAACACCTAAGCAAGAGCCACCACTAACTTAACACTGCCATGAAGACCAAGGAACTCTCCAAACAAGTTAGGTTATAAAAAAAATATCCAAATCTTTGATGATCCCCAGGAGCACCATCAAATCTATCTTAACCAAATGGAAAGAACATGGCTCAACAGCAAACCTGCCAAGAGACGGCCGCCCACCAAAACTCGAGGACTGGGCAAGGAGGGCATTAATCAGAGAGAGGCAGCACAGAGACCTAAAGTAACCCTGGAGGAGCTGCAGAGTTGCACAGCAGAGACTGGAGTATCTGTACATAGGAGGACAATAAGCCGTACGCTCCATAGAGTTGGGCTTTATGGCAGAGTGGCCAGAAGAAAGCCATTACTTTCAGCAAAAAAACAAAATGGCTCGTTTTGAGTTTGCGAAAAGGCATGTGGGAGACTCCCAAAATGTATGGAGGAAGGTGCTCCGGTCTAATGAGACTAAAATTGAACTTTTCAGCCATCAAAGAAAACGCTTTGTCTGGCGAAAACCCAACACATCACATCACCCAAAGAACACCATCCCCACAGTAAACATTGTGGTGGCAGCAACATGCTGTATGAATGTTTTTCAGCAGTTGAGACTGGGAAACTGGTCAGGGTTGAGGGAAAGATGGATGGTGCTAAATACAGGGATATTCTTGAGCAAAACCAGTACCGCTCTGTGTGTGATTTGCGGCTAGGATGGAGGTTCACCTTCCAGCAGGACAATGACCCCAAACACACTGCTAAAGCAACACTTGAGTGGCTTAAGGGGAAACATGTAAATGTGTTGGAATGGCCTAGTCAAAGCACAGACCTTAATCCAATAGAAAATCTGTGGTCAGACTTAAAGATTGCTGTTCACAAGCGCAAACCATCCAACTTGAAGGAGCTGGAGCAGTTTTGCAAAGAGGAATAGGCAAAAATTCAGTGGTAAGATGTGGCAAGCTCATAGAGACTTATCCAAAGCGACTTGGAGCTGTGATTGCCGCAAAAGGTGGCTCTACAAAGTATTGACTTTAGGGGGGTGAATAGTTATGCACATTGACTTTTTCTGTTATGTTGTTCTATTTGTTTGCTTCACAATAAAAAAAAACAAAAAAAATCTTGTGTTGTGGGCATGTTCTGTAAATTAAGTGATGCAAATCCTCAAACAATCCATGTTAATTACAGGTTGTGAGGCAACAAAACACGAAAAATGCCAAGGGCGTGAATACTTTTGCAAGGCATTGTATGGTGACTAAATTAAAGCTCATTATAAAAGAATGGAGCAAAAAGCATGTTTTCACAGCAGGATGTCAAAGTTATGCCTTTGTGAAGAGGAAGGTGTCTAGCGTTTGGAGTCACCCCTTTTGGTCGGTGTGTCCCTTATGGCAGTGGTCCTCAACCCTGCTCCTCAGGGCCCACTAACAGGCCAGGTTTGCAAGATAACTGAAATACATCCCAGGTGATATAATTTGCTGCTCAGTGATTGCAGTACTCTAGTCTGTATCTCCCCAAGGTAATACTTAAAATCTGGCCTGTTAGTGGGCCCTGAGGACTGGAGTTGAGGACCACTGCCTTATGGGATTGGCCAGATACATGACTTGGAGGTTAGCCTCTGCTGTCCTGGCTGAGAATCCAGGAAAAACTGGAAGGCCAACACATCATCCAGAAGTCAGCAAAAAGCTCCATGCAAGGATGTGTCTTGGTATTTTGGGGACTGTATCACCCATAGGGTGCTTGGTTACTCTTTTCAAAATGGGTACAGCCTTGATCTTGGTCTTGGATGCTTGGGCCCTCAGGGCAAGCACTTAAGGCCATACTTGAAAGGGCATCTATCCCTCTCATCTGCGACTGTGCTACAAGAATTCCTTGCTCTGGCGACAGAGGATGATCATTCCCATTCCAGCAGATGTGGTTTTGGGACAGGTGTTTGGCTGGATGGCAAATAAAGAACAGGGTCATCTGAGCTCCTATACTATCTGTAATTTGAATCTCAACTAATCATGGTTCAAAGTATGCCTTTCTCTCCTGCTAAAGAACGTACCAGCGGTAAAATGCTAAATTGTCCTGGCGTTCCTCTGTTCACCTGTCAGAATGCCTGATTATTGTCGGGACCATGGTCTCTTCTGTTCTTGTCTTGAATGGCTCATTGTAGAAGGTATCCTTTTCAGAGGGGCTTTTCTTCAACAGTAGATTTGCACCAAACTACTCACAAACACCTAGTACAAAATCTTCTCAGTTGCCAGACAGTGGCACAAGGTCTAGTTCCCCACCCAGCTCCGGAGAAGCTCGTGTTAGCGGCCTGGATTTTGTGAAGCGAAAGTTTGTGGATTTAGGTTGCTCTTTGAGAATGGTAGATACACTTATGAGAGCACGAAAGAGCAACATGAATAAAGTCTACAACAAATTCGGGTTAGAATTCCAAGACTATAGGGGGCGTGCCTCCGAGCTCTGTGATGGCTGCTTAATCACAGAGCTCCGCCGGAACGCTGAGATATCCGCCGCATACAGGGCTCCCACCTACCTACAAACCGGCAAAAAACGGTCAGTGAGCCTCCCTCATACCCCAGGAATGTCGCAGAGAAGGAAAGGAGGTCAAACTCAGCCTCACAAACTGCCGCCATTCTCGGGCTCAGGACCACTCCACAGGCCTCAAAATGGCGGCGGCCCGCACAGACAGGGTCCTGAGGTAACTCAAATTTCTACTGCTAATTTAGGGGCTCACCCCACACAGTGAGGGTAGTTTTCATTCAGGGATCAATACTCCATCTACTAGGAGCCCTGCAAGGTCCCGCCAGAGAATAGACCCCACAGCAGGTGACACTTGGGACCCTGACATGGAAGTTAGCAGTGTTTTACCTCAGCAACAACAAGCAACCGCCATCACTGACCTTATTGCTGGATTCCCTACAATGGGCCAGCCGGTCTCAGACATAGTACTGAAAGACATGTTAATGTCCCTTAGGGACTCAATTCATAATGACCTTACAGCTTCAGTCGCAAGATGTCGCAAGGAGGTATATGAATTAGGTGACAGAGTTGACCAAATGGAACAGGCCATGGGTGAATATTCCACTTCATACAATACACTGGTTGATGCCCATAGTGCCCCAACAGAAGACATACTATGGATTAAAGATAAATTGGCGGACCTGGAGGACCGTATTCCGTAGGAACAATTTAAAACTAAGAGGAGTCCCAGAAACAGTTCTACAGTCCCAACTTCCTCAGTATGTCCAGGAAATGTTCCATGCGATTGTCCCTTCGCTTTCTGAACAAGATCTTATTGTGGATAGAATACACAGAATTCCCAAACCTTCTTTCCTGGCTGACGACATCCCTAGAGACATCCTCCTGCGGGTACACTTTTATAAAACAAAAGAGGCCATTATGGAGCAATTTCGTAAAATAGATCAGAGACCTCCAGCCTACACATCTGTCCAGATTTTGTCGGACTTATCCCGCCACACTCTTCAACGTAGGAGACAATTGGCTAGTATAACCAAGGCATTGCGAAATCACCAAATTTCTCACAAGTGGAAATACCCCGCAACACTGCTTATATCACATAATGGTACTACTGTCCCTATTTCCACAATGGATGAAGTTCTCGTCTTCCTACGGCAATGGGACATATTACCTGAAATGTCTTCCTCTCCAAACTTCATTCCCATCCAACCTAGAAGTACATCTCAATATGATTGGCAAGTTGTAACCCGAAGACGCCCTCCACACAGGATGAGACATGAAACGGGGCCCTCTCCCACTCCTCAATGCTCCACCTAATCTAAGCGGCTCTTAGTGGTTCTTCCACCATACCCCTGGTTCCTAAGGATATCAGTTAGTATATACCCAGTTCTGTTCCTGGTTCCTATTTTTGATTTTGCTTTTTTCTTTGCTCTTTCTGTTTTTGTTGATTGTCTTAACACAGGATACCTTACCCAGTCTACATGGGATTCCCTACAGTCAACATCTATCCCAAGTGACCCAGGCCCTGACACTCAACTACACATCTACCGGACAAGAGTGATGAGAAATCTCCCACTGCATGCCTTGGATCCAAGTAAGACCACGTTTTCTTCTGCACAAACTTTTAATCCATCTTTTCTGTGATGATTACATGCCTATCACTTAACGCTAAGGGATTAAACCATTCCGCCAAACGCCGCTCCTCACACATAAAGTGGACATTTTATGCGTTCAAGAAACACATTTTGAAGCCTCTAAAAGTCCTATGTGCTCTAATCACAATTTCCCCCATGTCTTCCTCTCTTGTGCGAGCAATAAAACAAAAGGAGTCTTGATTGCAGTGCGAGATACAGTCAGTTTCGACCTTCATAGCTCCACCATTGATGAAAATGGAAGATTCATCATACTGACATGTGATATCAACTCCAAACCTTACACGATTGTATCCCTTTACGCTCCTAATGTCCACATGATAGGTTTCCTCAATAAGCTTTTCCAAAAAATACAACGTCTTAAATGCGGTGGAATTATTGTTTGGGGAGATTTCAATGCTGTACCTGATTCAGTTCCGGATGCTTCCAAAGGTCCCTCTAAAGACCACCAGGAACTTGGTGTCTGCTCCACAGAGAGAACCTATTTGATGTCTGGAGATGCAACCATTCCACGAGAGAGACTACACCTTCTTTTCTCCTAGACACAACTCGTATTCCCGAATAGACCTATTCCTAACGGACAAATGGCTGCTCCAAAAGATTGCAAGATCACATATGTTTGATATTACTTGGTCTGACCATGCACCCATTTTGATCTCCATTTCTGATGGTCCGGAGAGCGGTAATCCCAATCTAGTTTGGCGATGTAATACTAAACTATTGTAAAACCCTGAATGTATTAAGAAATTATCTGCTAACCTTACTGAGTACTTCCGTTTTAATGCCCCCTCCATGGGAACGCCCATAAGGCATATATTAGGGGCATGTTGCTGCAACAAGGGGCCAGATTACGGAGATGCTATAACTCTCGCTTGATTCGATTTTAGATGATATTCATATCCTAGAACAACAAAACAAACTGAAATCGTCAGAGGCGCGTTCACAAACTCTTCTGCGACTGAGGGAGGAACTCCGTCTCCATCTTGCGCAGAAGTATGACATGCACCTTAGACGATTGAAACTCACAACATATGCTTATGCCAATAGAGCTGGTATACCTGGCTAATCGCTTGAAAGCCGCTAGAACTAAAAACAAGATTTTGTTTCTTATACATCCTTTATCTAAACAAAAAATTCATAATCCTCAAGATATAGCAGACCACTTTGCCGAATATTACGGTACCCTATACAACAAGAGACGATAAACACTCTTAACCTTCCTTCTTTGACCCCGCATCAAATGCAACTACCGAGTGACCCCATTTCAGAGAAAGAAATTTGCAGAGTTATAGCATCTCTTCCACAGGGTAAATCCCCTGGTCCTGATGGACTACCCAACGAGTACTAATAATCTTTTCCACGATCCTTGCTCCTCATATGTCATCTGTGTTCGCCCGAGCGGCTGCCTCTTCCAACTTTCCCAAGGAAATGCTGCAAGCCTATGTAGTAACTATTCCCAAACCAGGGAAAGAGCCAACTACACCGGCTAATTTTAGACCCATATCACTCTTAAGTTCAGACTTTAAAGTCTATGCAAAAATTCTTGCCCTTAGACAATCAGACATTATTCCACTTTTGATCAAGAATGACCAACAAGGGTTTGTAAAGGGGAGGCAGCCCTTGGACGCAACCCGAAGAATTTTGATACATTATGCAGAGACCTCCCGAACGCCTTCTCTGTTGTTATCCCTTGACGCTGAGAAGGCGTTCGATAGGGTGGAATGGCATTACATGGACATGGTGTTATCCCGATTTGGGTTTTGTGGGGAAATTAAGACTTCTATAATGGCCCTGTATTCTTGCCCGTCAGCCAGAGTATACACATCTGGTCTCCTATCTAAATCCTTCCTAATTTCTAATGGTACTCGCCAAGGGTGTCCGCTCTTGCCCATTCGCCAGCACCCCTCAATATCTGGTTTCCAGATTGGAAAGGAGAATCATGTGGTCAGCCTTTTTGCTGACGACGTGATCCTCCTTTTGACCGAACCAGAAAAGTCCCTACCAGCAGGGACCGATTTACTCAATGTTTTCAGTTCTATATCCTATTATAAAATTAATTATTCTAAATCTCTTATTCTTGACTTGGGAACGGCCCCCAAAGTGAAACTCAAGCTACAGTCTTCTTACCCATTCACTTGGGCGCAGGACGGGATCCCCTATTTGAGGATCACATTAACTCCCAAAATACACCCCGCGCGAACTACGAACCCTTGTTAACTAATATTCACTCGCAAATGAATAACATGACACGCTCTATTATATCATGGGTATGTAGAATATCGGCATATAAAATGTCTATCCTCATGCCACCTGGCCAGGATTCTAGATTGGCATCTGCATAGCCCACTGAAACAATGGGTGCGGATCGAACAGCTTAGTGGGGACTCTCCCCCGGAATCTCTACTGTGGGGGTCATCTCCCCTGCCGAGGGGGGCCTAGGATCACCCGACTGTTGGGGCTACGCTGCAACCGGGCCGCAGGCTGTGTGGGGATGGCCTTCTCACGACTTTGCCTTCCCCTCTGTTCCCGCTAGTGGGGAACCCTGACTTTGCACCTGGCCTTCAGGACCCGGCCTTCCGTACATTGAAGGCCAAGGGTATATACCAGGTCAGACATTTTATCAGCAGGGGCTGTTGGTTGTCTCATCAGACCCTGTTGTCTCGCAGCACGTTGCCGTCCTGTCGTTCTGGCAGAATATACAACTTGCCCATTTTCTACAATCGTTACCGCCGGCGACCTCTTCTTCCAGACGCATCACGCCGTTTGAGGAATTGTGCGCATTAGATGCTCCGGTGCGACATGCTATCTCCCTGCTTTATCGTATCTTGACGTCACCCGAACCGTCTTTCAGACCCTCGTATATATCTCTCTGGGAACGCGATCTGGGTGTCTCCCTTTCGGATCATCAAGTGGAGCGCATCCTCTTCTTCACCTACAAAACCTCCACATGCTCTCAATGCCAGGAGGTGGGTTATAAGCTCTTGACCAGGTGGTACTACACCCCGGTCAAACTTCTCAGGATGTTCCCCTCCCGTTCGGATCTTTGCTGACGATGTGGTGAAGAGGTGGGATCCCTTCTCCACATTTTTTGGTCTTGCAAAAAATTGCAATCTTTCTGGTCGGAGGTCCTCCGCATTATCCAAAAATTCACAGATCATAACCTTACTCTGCAACCGGCTCTCTTCCTCCTGCATCATCACAGCTTCCCGAGGGCGTCCTATCGGAAGTCGATCCTGCTGCTACTGCTAATGGCGGCCAAGAGCTGTATTCCTCTTCTCTGGAAGCAATCCCATCCTCCTACTGTGGCAATGTGGCTGCGCAAAGTAGCGTTTATCAATGAGATGGAGGACTTGATGGCGGCCGAGCGGGGCACTAGAGATAGGTTCCTCAAGCGATGGTTCTACTGGCATGAGTTCAGTTTTACCGCAGAATAACAAGACCTTGTCTCCTAGCTGACTCGCTCACACTGGGTGGCCTTCTCCCCTCACCCCCTCCCACCCCCCCTTGTCCCTTCTCCCCCCCTCCCTTGTCCCTTCTCCCCCCTCCCTTTTTTCTCAAGTCGCCTTTCAGGACAGCAACTGGACAGCCCCTGGAGAGTGCAGCTCCACCCAATTCACAGGAAACACTGCAAGATAAAAACTCCTCCTCTTCCACCATGCCTCAGTCATTTGTGTTTCCTCCGCCATGGTGGAAGCATTGCAGGAGCTGTGTGGAAGGGCTGCGCTCTCTCCAGGGGGAGAAAAAGTTGGTGCCCGTTTATATTGCTGTGTAGTGAAGACCATCCCAGCTCCCCTCCCTGGGTGCAACGGGGGACGCTCCGGAGTCACTGACCTCGCTCGCTCAGGGGAGCTGAGACCCATCGGAGGATCCGGTCCGGGTGTCAGGGGTCTGCGTTTTTCGGCTGACGAACAGCAGGCGGGGAGTCGTTTTAGGCTTTCAAATCTCCCGCATTTTCGGACCCTGATTCCGGGGACGCACGGCGTCACTTCCGGTGGACGGGACTTCCAGTGGGGGCGTGGCGGCTATAGCTCCGGCCGTATTGGACGCAGAGGTCAGGGGCAGGTCGAAGGTCGGCGCTTCCGCTTCCGGTCCGCAGTGGAGGACGCGGAAAGCGGTATTTAAATTTGCACCAGCGGTGCGGAGAGATCTGCCAGTACGCTGCGCTTTCTGAAAGAACATGGAAGAAAGGACTGCAGCATCGGGGGAAGCAGGCACCGCCAGCGCCGGCCAAGCTCAGGTAGGAGAGGTGCAGAGGTGCCTCTTTTTCTCTTTACCATTTGAGCTTTATTGGGGGTTTTCTTTGCCTCCTTGGGAGCCTACCCTGCTGCACTGAGTATACTGTTCTCAGTCTGACAGGATGTGTGTGTGCCTGGGAGTCTTTTTACTTTGATCCTTTGGGTGCGGGTCACTGCTTCTCCCTTGTAAAAAATCACTAGGTGGTGGTTTTTAGTGGTGTTTATTGGGGATTCATGGTGGCTTTTTCTTTACTAGGTTAAAGCCACAGTAAAGACCAGGGAACCAGCATCAGGAAGGAAATGCCCTTCATGCAAAAACCCGCTTAGAGATTCCTGGGTGAAGCCACTCTGCAAAGCTTGTATTGCTGACCTGGTGAAAGAAGAGACTGTTCAGCAGAATAGTGACTTCATCTCTTCATTCAAGGAACTTACAGACACCCTGTCCTCAGTTCGTTCCCTGTTGTCCAGGACACCACCGACTCTAACAGATTCCCAACAAACGGGTCGAACATCATCTCAGCCATCCACTTCTAAATCTGCAGTGTCCAGTGACTCAGAGGATGAAAGGGCAAGTGATCTCTGTTCCCTCAAGGATTCGGAGGATGAAGAAAAAGAAGAGGTGGCTAGATCTTCCAGATACAAGTTATCATTGGAAGAAGTAGAGGAATTACTCGGGGCGATTTACACCACGTTAGAAATCGCAGAGGAAAAAGTGCAAGTGTCAATCCATAACAAAATGTACCAGGGCCTAGAACAAACAAAACACAGGGTTTTTCCTGTTCATAAAGTCCTTAAGGAATCTATTGAAAAAGAGTGGAAGGACCCGGAGAGGGCCCCATTTTTCTCTAAATCCTTAAAAAGGAGGTTTCCTTTTGAAGAGGATACGGCACATCTGTGGAACAAAAAGCCCAGAGTTGATGCGGCTTTCTCTCAGGTGTCTCGCCGCACGGATCTGGCGTTTGAAGACATGGGTATTCTAAAAGACGCCATGGATAAAAGGGCAGATTCTCTCCTTAAAATGGCTTGGGATTCCACTACGTCCAGCCTCAAGCTGGCCGTGGCCTCCACTGTGGTAGCCAGAAACCTAGAATGTTGGCTCGAACAGCTCAAAGGGCACGTGGAGGCTGGAACAGCAAGGAAAGATCTCCTGGAGTCTTTTCCGCTGCTCCTAAAGGCAGTGAAATATATGGCCGATGCTTCTGCTGAATCAATTAAAATGTCTGCCAGGTCGGCAGCCCTTGTCAACTCTTCCAGGAGGGCAGTCTGGTTGAAATCTTGGTCGGGTGATTCAGCTTCTAAGGTGAAACTTTGTGGTTTACCTTTTGCCGGTGACTTGCTTTTTGGGCCAGAGTTGGAAGCAATTCTTGACAGAACGGCGGATAAAAAGAAGGCTTTTCCCTCAAAAAAGAAATTGCCTCCTAAAAAGAGATTTCGTTCTGTTCAGCAAACCAACAGAGGACGTGAACAAGATCAGAGATCCAGATGGGCCTCCCAGAAAGGCAAAGGGAAAGGTGGAGTCCTCTTCAGACCACCTGACCAGGCGGCCAAAAGCAAGTGACAGCTGTCTTCCAGTGGGAGGAAGACTGTTATGGTTCCTCCCACGATGGGAAGAAGTGTCCGCAAGCCCCTTTGTAAGGAACATCTTGGCTCAGGGATACAAGTTGGAATTCTCGGAGACTCCTCCAAGCAGATTCTTTGTTACTCCCCTCCCAAGGGATCCGGAAGAGGCTTCCTCAATGATGTCTCTATTACAAGAGCTGATTCAACAGGAAGTTCTTATTCAAGTCCCCAAGGGGCAACAAGGCCGTGGGTTTTATTCTCACATTTTCATGGTAAAGAAACCCTCCGGCAAGTACCGGATGATTCTAAATCTGAAGATCCTGAACAGATCGATTCGGTACAAACACTTCCGGATGGACACCATCAATTCAGTGACCAAACTACTGTCCCCAAACTGCTTCATGGCATCTTTGGATCTAAGGGACGCTTACCTGCACATCCCAATAAATCAGGATTGCCAAAAATTCCTAAGGCTGGCGGTCAATCTGGGGGAATCAATCTGGCATCTACAGTTCAGGGCCCTCCCCTTTGGCCTCTCATCCTCTCCAAGGGTGTTTACCAAGGTGATGGCGGATGCTCTGGAACCATTAAGGCTGAAGGGTATTTCCATTGTCCCTTATCTGGACGATCTGCTAATTTTTGCAGAATCCAAGAGCCAGGCGTTGGTACACCTCCAGGAGACTCAGGACCACCTAGAGAGTCTGGGGTGGCTCATGAATTTGTAGAAGTCCAGCTTGATTCCATCTCAGCAGATAAAATTTCTGGGATACAGGATAGATTCGGTCCTCCAGAAGGTCTTCCTACCTCAAGAGAAGATAATGAAAACTCAGAACGCAGTTGCCCAGATGCAAACCAGTCATCAAGTTACTGTCAGGTCGGCCATGGCAGCTCTGGGCTTGCTCACAGCCGCTATCCCTGCGGTACAGTGGGCAAGGCTGCATTCTCGTCTTCTCCAGAGAGACATCCTGCAGAAATGGTCACATCCAGAATCTCTGGAGAAATCCATCAGAATTACCACGAAAGCAAAAAGATCTCTGTGGTGGTGGAGAAATTCCAGAAATCTGGAAGGTCTGCAGTGGTCTTTCCAGATGAACAAACGTCTGACCACGGGCGCCAGTGCGTGGGGCTGGGGAGCCCACTTGGATGGTCGGACAATGCAAGGAACATGGTCCAAGGAAGTCCAGGAAGTCATCCAACTGGCGGGAGTTGAAAGCCATCCTTCTAGGTCTTTGGTCCTTTCAACAGGCAGTCAAGGGCCATCATGTCCAAGTTCTGTCGGACAACATGACAGCGGTGGCCTATGTGTCAAAACAAGGAGGCACAAGAAGCAGGCAGCTTTCAGATTTGGCAATCCAGCTACTCTCCTGGTCGGAGAAAAATCTGGCCTCCTTGACAGCTGTGCATCTAAAAGGATCACAAAATCTTTCAAATCAATCTTTCAGATTTGCTGAGCAGAAGAAGTGTTGGGATCAGAATGGAGTCTGAACCAAGAAGTATTTGCGGAGATTGTGGAAGCTTGGGGTCTTCCCTAAATAGATCTGTTCGCTTGTCAACAGAACACCAAAGTCCAAAGATACTTTTCCCTACACAGGGAAGATCAGGACTGGGGCTTGGATGCTGTCGCCCATCCGTGGGACTTCAATTTGTCTTATGCGTTCCCTCCGTTCCAACTGATTCCGTTGGTTCTCAGGGAAGAAAGGACAAACTTAATTCTGATCACACCTTTCTGGCCAAAGAAACCTTGGTTTGCTCTCCTGCTGAATCTTGCCTCAGCACCTCCCTGGAGACTCCCATCCAGGAGAGATCTTTTGACACAGGGGAACCTGGTTTATCCGGAGCTGGACCGTCTACAACTGACAGCGTGGTTTCTGAGGAAGACCTCTTAAAAGCCAGAGGCCTGTCGGAAAAAGTCATCTCTATCCTTCTCTCCAGTAGAAAGAAGGTGACCAGGGACATTTACATGAAAGTCTGGAAAAAATATAACTACTGGTGTTCCAGCAAGAACTTTGAAATAAAGAATTTAGTTTCAGTGCTGGAGTTTCTCCATGAAGGAATGGAGAAGGGACTGGCAGCCAGCACTCTAAAAACGCAAGTGGCGGCTCTTTCAGTTTTTTTCGAAAAGACTTTGTTCCAAGAGACTTTAATTATTAGATTTTTCAAGGCATTAGCCCGCAACAGGCCAATAGCCCTCAAAGTATTTCTCAAATGGGATCGGACCATTGTGTTACAAGGTTTGACTAAGTTTCCTTTTGAACCTTTAAAAGAAGCTTCTCTGAAAAATTTGGTGTTGAAGACTATATTTTTGATAGTAATAACCTCGGCCAGAAGAATCAGCGAGATTCAGACCCTCTCAGTTTCGGACCCCTTTCTGACAATTTTTTCAGATCGAGTAGTTCTGAGAACGGATCCAGCCTTTCTTCCAAAGATTGCTTCATCCTTTCATAGGTCACAAGAAATTGTGTTACCAACCTTCTCCTCAACTCCTAGTAATACTCAGGAAGAATCCTTTCATACGTTGGACGTGAGGAGATGCTTATTGCAGTTCCTCCTAGTAACTAAAGAATTTAGAAAGTAAAATGCATTATTTGTCATCTTCTCAGGATCCCGTATAGGAGAAAAAGCATCCAAGAGCACTTTAGGCAAATGGCTCAGATGGGCAATTGAACAGGCTTATGTAGCTCAAGGAGAAGAACCTCCAGAAGGCATTTTGGCGCATTCTACAAGGTCTGTGGCAACCTCATGGGCTGAAAGGGCCGGTGCTTCGCCTGAACAGATCTGCAAGGCAGCTACCGGGTCTAGTTTTTCAACCTTCCTTAGACACTACAGGTGGACTTGCTGTCAGCTACGGATCAAGCCTTCGGCAGAAAGGTTCTGCAGGCAGTGGTCCCACCCTAAGTGTAAGTTACTCGCTTATCCTCTCCAGGTGCTGTCCTGAAAGGCGACTTGAGAAAATCTTAGTTACTTAAGGGTGACGGTATTTCTAAGAGCCTTTCAGGACAGCAGCAGCTACCCCCCCCCTGGTTTTGTTTATAATATATTTTTGTAAATGTTTAACCTGTAGTAGTTGTTGTTTATATTCTGTTTTCCAGCATGTCGGAGGCTACTCTATGACTGAGGCATGGTGGAAGAGGAGGAGTTTTTATCTTGCAGTGTTTCCTGTGAATTGGGTGGAGCTGCGCTCTCCAGGTGCTGTCCAGGTGCTGTCCTGAAAGGCTCTTAGAAATACCGTCACCGGTAAGTAACTAAGGTTTTTTTTTGTCCTGTCCCCCCCCCCCCCCCCCTCTCTTCCCTTCTTCCTTTGTGGCGCTTCCTGATCTTTGATCTATCTTTCCTATACCTGTTCTCTCTGAAAATTCCTCTCGTTCCCGTAAGGCATACATGACACTGATGCTTTTTTGTGGTTTGTCGGGATGGCCGACCCCGTGGGATGCCCTCCTCACTCCTGTATGCCGGCCATGTGATAGATGCCGGTAGGGGTGTGGTTCTCCCTGGGAGCATGCCATCCTGCAGATATAATCTGATGAACTGTGTGTTATCAATTATTGCATACGGCTATGTTTACATGATTTACGCCTCCTGTTACGCTGTTTTCTTGATGTTCGGCTGTATTTCAATTCACTGCCTTTGTTGATTTGTATGCCTTTCTCTCCTCAATAAACATTGAATTTATAAAAATGTCTATCCTCCCACAGATCCTGTACTTCTTTAGAGTCCTTCCTATCCCCATTCCGAAAAAGTACATAACGACTCTCACAAAATTGTTAACCCAGTTCATTTGGCTACACAAAAAACCAAGGTGCGCAAGGAAACATCTTATTGCTCATAAGAAAACAGGCGGTATGGGGCTCCCGGATCTACATGACTACAGGTTAGCGGCTATCTTAGAACAATTGGGCTACTGGTTAAAGTTATCCGATAGACCTCGATGGGTAGACATGGAGACGTTATTATGCAACGCTCCGGATCTGGCATCAGTTCTATATATGGATCATTTAGTCCCTGGAAATACTTCCTCCCTTTCTCCACCCATGGAAGCTTCTGTAATGGCATGGCGCCATGTTATGACCAGTGCCAATAGAGAACCCCCTATCGATATTCCACCTATACCAATAAAAAATTTGGAATCTTGAATACCCTTTCTATATACCAGACCTCTACTCAGCCACGGGATCAAATATGTTCAAGATTTTTACACAGATGGCCATCCACGTAAGTGGTCAGATATGCAGGGTCATTTTTCCCTCCCTCCCAGGCTATATTTTGTTTGCTTTCGCATTTCACAATATTTGTCAAAATACCCCTTACCTGTTTTATATGTCTTTCCTTCTGTTTGGGCTTTCCTCACAGCTCCAACACACAGGAAAGGTGGAATCTCTCTTACTTATGATGCTCTCCAATACAAATCAGAATTCCAACTTTCAGTGGCTATTCAGAAATGGAATAAAGATCTGGACTCATCATATTCATTGTCAGACTGGCAGAGGGCGATTCAATCTAACCATCGCTTTTCTAAATGTGTGGGACATTGGGAAACGATGCTTAAATTGCTTCACAGATGGCATTACACGCCGTACAAACTCACCAATATTTTTACCCCATCATTCTGACAAATGTTGGAGACAATGTGGACAGGTGGGAAATTTAACCCATATTATGTGGGAATGTCTATGTCTAACGGGATACTGGAAGCTTATCTTTCAAATGATTTCCTCCTTAACAGGGATTATACAAAAACCCTCTGTGGGTCTGGCCCTACTCAATCTTGGGATCGATAAGTTTCCATTATCTATGAGACAAGTTGTATGTCATGTATTATTAGCGGCACGCCACAACATACTAGTCAATTAGGGCACTCAAAATTCACTTAAAATATCAAATATTAGATTAGCAATCACCTGTTTGAACGCCTACTAGCAATTAATCAGGGCTCATGTGTAGCCTTCGATAACAGATGGACAATGTGGACTGACTTTAGAGGGTAACAAAACTGACTGATAACTTCACTTTCTACTGGAGGTTGGTGCTTTGTTAAGATGGGGCCTGGTCGGGAAGCCGCTGTTCCCTCCCCTCTTGTACAGTTAGTACCCGCTGGGGGTGCAGGAGGGGAGGGGATGACGGAGAAACGACTGGTGCACCGTCTCCCGCTTCAACAAGATATTATCTTCTTTTGTGTCTAAGAGGCTCTTCTACCACGTTCCTCATATTAACAATAGATTTTGATATATTTTTTTCTGACTGTTTGGAGTTACTGTATTGCATTTGATAATCATATCCTGTGTATTTTTGTTTTATTTGTGCATGTTGCACAATATTGAAATGGTCATGTTTTTTGTGTTTGTAAAACCAAATAAAAATGTATTGTTTAAAAAAAAAAATTCAAAGACTATTCTATGTCAGAGAAGATTTCTCCAGGTAAGCCCGAGTTTGTAATGTCTTTGGTTTTCTTCCATGAGGTCTCGACATGGGCCTGAGCACAAGCGTGCTCAAAGGGCATGTTTCTGCCATCTTATCCCTTGCTGGGAATCAGTGGGCTTCTGATTCTTCAACTCTTAAGGCCATAGTAAGGCTAAGGCCTCCTTCTCACATAGTAATTAACTACCTTGCCTCCTCAAAAAATCCATGATGGAGTTGACACAAAGGGAATTGTCATTAAAGACTGCTTACCTGGTAGCAATATAAAGAACCCTATACAGTATGTCCTTTCTGGCGGACAGAGTAATTCTGCTCCTGATGCTGGATTCTATTCCAAAGTGGCCTCAAGATTCCACTTAAGTCAAGATATCACGTTGCCTACTTTTTTTCTGGAAGATGGACAAGAAGTTAGTCCATTGGATGTCAGGGGGATGCTGAAGGCTTATATAAATGCTACCCCAACTTTCAGGTCATCGGAGGTTCATGCAAGGGCTTCGAGGAGTGTGATTGCTTCTTAGATTGTGAAAGTGATCTCCCACTCATATAAGGATAGGGGATTGGTTCCTTTCAGAAGGAATAATGGCACACTCCACAAGAAGTGTCTCAACCTCCTTGGCAGCTGCCTGTAGTTTCAATGGTGTCAATAGGCAAGGCAGCAACGTGCTCATCTATACACAACTTTATTTCTTATTATCACAAAGATCCGTCATTTTTGACAACTGTTAATTTTGGCGAAACTGTTATCTCATTAGACGGAGGCCATAATTAACCTCATTCTGTTTCTTTCATCCCATCCAGGTTAGCTAGGTAATTCCCAGTGGTAGGCTGAAATGGAGCTGTCAGGAAAACAGAAAATTGAATATCAAATACTTACTGCAATTTTCTTTTCCTGACGAGCTCCATAGCAGCCCAGACTCCCACCTTGGTGCAGAAATTTAGTTACAGAACACCGACACTGGGGGAGCCAAATTTATGAGGTATGTCCTGCAGATGGGGGCATGGGCGGGACATACCCAGTGGGCTGACATGGAGCACGTCAGGAAATGTAAATTGCGGTAAATATTTATTATTTAAGGGGTTACTCCACTTTCGTGTGGGGAAAAAACAGCAAATAAATAAAAATTAATATAGTGTACATAATTGCAACACAAGTCATATTGCAATTAAATGTTATTAAAAATGACCTTTCCTTTTAATCTGCAGCTCTGTCATTTTCTGAAAATGCAATGCAATATGGCTTCTTGGAGGTGTTCTGTACACAGAATGTACAGTACAGATTGGCCCCAAGAAACATAATTTCCTGCTTGTGTGATTGACTCACAGGTTTTCCAAGAAGTCTGCCCTAAGATATAAGTAAGATTTCAGGCATCCCCTGCAACAAAAGTGTAATTTTTGGTGATATACTCCCAATAGGAAATCATGTCTGAAGGGATGCAGGGCAGGCCCAGCAGCTTTCCTCATTAGTGCCCTGCAGATGCTGCAGCTGATTGATACTTATGAAACCATTTCCTTTCCCACATGGACACAGACAAAATCACCCAGAGGGGAATATTTTTTGCTCTACAAAAGTGGAGTTACGTTTTCATTTTTCCATGTTTTGAACTGCCTTGGTTTAGCATTAGAGATGGACGAACGTCGACGGGGCGGTTCGCGAACGTCAGCCGCAAATTTTCTCAAAAGTCAGCGAACCGCAAGTTCGCGCTGGGCCCCATTGACTTTAATGGGAGGCGAACTTTAAAAACCTTTAGGTCATATTTGCAGCCACAAAAGACGTACTAGCTGTGCACAAATAGTCCCAGCACATGGACAATGTCATAACAGAAGTATTGCAATTGGAAAAGTTGCCCTAACTTTTTTTTTTTTTTTTGCAGCAAAAAATTATTATTTTTTTTTTTCATAAATCAGGCAGAACTGACAGCAGCTGGTAAATACATGTCTAATACATATAGTGTCCATTTACACATCTGTAAAATGGGTCCGCATCCATTCCACAATTTGGCGGAACCTTTACAGACCCATTGTTTTTCATTTCCAGTCTGAAAAATTAGGCATTCACAGGATAAAGAAGTAAGTGTCGGCCATTCCAGGCCCCAAAAATTAGCCCACATGTGTTTACCTGACAGCTAAGAATGTAGTATTCTGTGGCTGAAGGTACATTAGGCACATTAACAGAATACAGAAGTAAGTGTCGGCCAGTATTGGCCCCAAAAATTAGCCCACATGGGTTTAACTGTCAGCAAAGAACGAAGTGTATTTGATGGCTGGAGGTACAGTAGGCATTCACAGTATACAGAAGTAAGTGTCGGCCTGTATAGGCTGCAAAGATTAGCTCACATGGGTTGAACTGACAGAAAAGAACGTAGTATTTGATGGCTAGAGGTACATTAGGCGTTCACAGGATACAGAAGTAAGTGTAGGCCTAAATAGGCCCCAAAAATTAGCCCACATGGGTTTAACTGACAGCAAAGAATGTAGTGTATTTGATGGCTGGAGGTACAGTAGGCATTCACAGTATACAGAAGTAGGTGTCAGCCTGTATAGGCTGCAAAAATTAGCTCACATGGGTTGAACTGCCAGCAAAGAACGTAGTATTTGATGGCTAGAGGTACAATAGGCATTCACACAGTATACAGAAGTAAGTGTCGGCCTGTATAGGCTCCAAAAATTAGCTCACATGGGTTAACTTGACAGCAAAGAATGTAGTATTTGATGGCTAGAGGTACATTAGGCATTCACACAGTATACAGAAGTAAGTGTCGGCCTGTATAGGCTCCAAAAATTAGCTCACATGGGTTGAACTGCCAGCAAAGAACGTAGTATTTGATGGCTAGAGGTACATTAGGCGTTCACAGGATACAGAAGTAAGTGTAGGCCTAAATAGGCCCCAAAAATTAGCCCACATGGGTTTAACTGACAGCAAAGAATGTAGTGTATTTGATGGCTGGAGGTACAGTAGGCATTCACAGTATACAGAAGTAAGTGTCAGCCTGTATAGGCTGCAAAAATTAGCTCACATGGGTTGAACTGCCAGCAAAGAACGTAGTATTTGATGGCTAGAGGTACAATAGGCATTCACACAGTATACAGAAGTAAGTGTCGGCCTGTATAGGCTCCAAAAATTAGCTCACATGGGTTGACTTGACAGCAAAGAACGTAGTATTTGATGGCTAGAGGTACATTAGGCATTCACACAGTATACAGAAGTAAGTGTCGGCCTGTATAGGCTCCAAAAATTAGCTCACATGGGTTGAACTGCCAGCAAAGAACGTAGTATTTGATGGCTAGAGGTACATTAGGCGTTCACAGGATACAGAAGTAAGTGTCGGCCTGTATAGGCCCCAAAAATTAGCCCACATGGATTTAACTGACAGCAAAGAATGCAGTGTATTTGATGGCTGGAGGTACAGTAGGCATTCACAGTATACAGAAGTAAGTGTCGGCCTGTATAGGCTCCAAAAATTAGCTCCCATTGGTTGAACTTACAGCAAAGAATGTAGTGTATTTGATGGCTGGAGTTACAGTAGGCATTCACAGTATACAGAAGTAAGTGTCAGCCTGTATAGGCTGCAAAAATTAGCTCACATGGGTTGAACTGCCAGCAAAGAACGTAGTATTTGATGGCTAGAGGTACAATAGGCATTCACACAGTATACAGAAGTAAGTGTCGGCCTGTATAGGCTCCAAAAATTAGCTCACATGGGTTGAACTGACAGCAAAGAACGTAGTATTTGATGGCTAGAGGTACATTAGGCATTCACACAGTATACAGAAGTAAGTGTCGGCCTGTATAGGTTCCAAAAATTAGCTCACATGGGTTGAACTGCCAGCAAAGAACGTAGTATTTGATGGCTAGAGGTACAGTAGGCATTCACACAGTATACAGAAGTAAGTGTTGGCCTGTATAGGCTCCAAAAATTAGCTCACATGGGTTGAACTGCCAGCAAAGAACATAGTATTTGATGGCTAGAGGTACATTAGGCATTCAAACAGTATACAGAAGTAAGTGTCGGCCTGTATAGGCCCCAAATATTAGCCCACATGGGTTTAACTGACAGCAAAGAATGTAGTGTATTTGATGGCTGGAGGTACAGTAGGCATTCACAGTATACAGAAGTAAGTGTCGGGCTGTATAGGCTCCAAAAATTAGCTCCCATTGGTTGAACTTACAGCAAAGAATGTAGTGTATTTGATGGCTGCAGTTACAGTAGGCATTCACAGTATACAGAAGTAAGTGTCAGCCTGTATAGGCTGCAAAAATTAGCTCACATGGGTTGAACTGACAGCAAAGAACGTAGTATTTGATGGCTAGAGGTACATTAGGCATTCACACAGTATACAGAAGTAAGTGTCGGCCTGTATAGGCTGCAAAAATTAGCTCACATGGGTTTAACTGACAGCAAAGAACATAGTGTATTTGATGGCTGGAGGTACATTAGGCATTCACAGTATACAGAACAGTAAGCGTCGGCCTGTATAGGCCCCAAAAATTAGCCATTCAATGGATATGAAATGCATTTTATGCCGCTGTATTTAGCGAAGACAAGGACCAGGAATTGTTGTGGGTGGATGGCGGTCTGGCAGATATTTGTGGCCTGTGATTAGGAATTTCAATGAAACATGGTCTAATGGTCATATGTGTTGAATTCCTCAGAGATCCATGCCTCATTCATTTTTATAAATGTGAGATAGTCTACACTGTCATGAGCTAGGCGAGTGCGCTTATCGGTCACGATCCCCCCTGCTGCGCTGAACGCCCTTTCGGACAGGACACTGGACAGGGGCAAGCCAACAGTTCCATTGCAAATTGTGCAAGCTCTGGCCAGAGGTCAAGCCTGCCCACCCAGTAGTCCAGGGCTTCATCATCCCTCAGAGCGTCCACATCGGCCGTTAACCCGATGTAGTCTGACACCTTTTTTTACTCTCCAACATTTGAGCCACAGAAGCCTGCCTTTTTCCAGAACAACGTGACAGCGGCATCATGGAAGGTGGAGTGGAGGACAACTGTGAGGAGACAGGAGAAGGAGAAGGAGAAGAGGCTGGACAGTGTGAGCCTGGAGTGTGGCTTTGTGGGTTCTGACGGTGTTGCTCCCACTGTGCTCGGTGATGGGATTTCAGGTGCCTTCTTAAGGCGGTGGTCCCTAGGTGAGTGTTGGGCTTACTGCGACTTATGCGTTGACTGCAAAGGCTGCAGATGGCAACACTGTTGTCAGCAACGGACACATTAAAAAAAGCCCACACTGCGGAGCCATGTGTCGGCGTCCTGGGAGCGCCAAAAGTGACTGTACATGGTTGATGGCTCGCTCCTGATACATTTGCAGTCTGCTTTGTACCTCTTGTGCAATGCAAGTTCTGCCTGCCTCTCCAACCGGTCCGTCAGTCCGCCAGTTCTACAAATAATTGGCCAGTAACTATTGTCACTGTGTGTATAGCACAGTTAACACAGCAAAAGAGGCTAAATTTTTGCAGGACTAAAATACAATCTTCGAAAATTATACTGTTAAATAACACCCCACTTCAATATGTGGTATTGGGGGGCCATTGGTGTATCACACCAGTTGTTCAAAAAATTGGCCAGTGAGTTTGGCACTGTGTGTACCAGACTTAGCTCAGCAAAAGAGGCAATATTGTTGCAGGACACAAATACACTTGTAAAAGTATACTCAGATAACACCCCATTTCAATATGTGGTATTGGGGGGCCATTGGTGTATCACACCAGTTGTTCAAAAAATTGGCCAGTGAGTTTGGCACTGTGTGTAGCACAGTTTACACAGCAAGAGGCCAAATTTTTGCAGGACTAAAATACACTCTTAGAAAATTATACTGTTAAATAACACCCCACTTCAACATGTGGTATTGGGGGGCCATGGGTGTATCACACCAGTTCAAAAAATTGGCCAGTGAGTTTGGCACTGTGTGTAAGAGGCTTCACTCAGCAAAAGAGGCAATATTGTTGCAGGACACAAATACACTTGTAAAAGTTTACTCAGATAACACCCCACTTCAATATGTGGTATTGGGGGGCCATTGGTGTATCACACCAGTTCAAAAAATTGGCCAGTGAGTTTGGCACTGTGTGTACCAGACTTAGCTCAGCAAAAGAGGCAATATTGTTGCAGGACACAAATACACATGTAAAAGTATACTCAGATAACACCCCGCTTCAATCTGTGGTATTGGGGGGGGGGGGGGGGGGGACAGGTTTATTACAACAGCTCTACAAATATTTGGCCATTAGCTGTTGTCACTGTGTGTAGCACAGTTTACACAGCAAGTGGCCAAATTTTTGCAGGACTAAAATACACTCTTAGAAAATTATACTGTTAAATAACACCCCACTTCAATGTGTGGTATTGGGGGGCCATTGGTCTATCACAGCAGTTCAAAAAAAAAATGGCCAGTGAGTTTGGCACTCTGTATCAGACTTAACTCAGCAAAAGAGGCAATATTGTTGCAGGACACAAATAAACATGTAAAAGTATACTCAGATAACACCCCACTTCAATATGTGGTATTGGGGGGCCATTGGTCTATCACACCAGTTATAATACATTATAAGTGCTTTTGTCACTGTGTGTAGTATTGCTGCAGAAACGCTCAGTCACCACCACACCTGTCACAATGCTGCACAGTGCACAATAATACTACTAATCCACTATAATATGCTTTCTAACTGCCCCTAAAGCACCGACTGGATACCTGCCCCTAAACTGAAAAGATACTAGTAGACCTATACCGAAATACCAGCCCTGAAAAAGACTTTTGTGGATCTTCACAGAGCTATTTGTGTCTAGCAAACTCTCCCTCATGAGCACAGCAGACCTCTCCCTACACTTGCAAAAAGCGGAATGTGAAATGGCCGACCCATCCGGTCTATTTATTGGGTAGGGGGCATGTCCATGTGCTGAAATGTTTCAATTGGCTGTCCCGTTCCACCTGAAGGCTGTGTCATGGCTCAAAGCTCTCCCCAATATAAACTAATATGGCCACCGCAAACGGCGCCATGTATTCGCAAAATTGGCGGGTAGCGAACAAGCAAAATTCGCCGCGAACCGACCGCCGGGCGAAGAGCGAGGCCATCTCTATTTAGCATTTCATCTTTCCCTACTGCCTGCTGATAGTACTGTTTGGGGTAAGGGATCTTTTTTTTTTTTTAGTCATAAAAACAATACATTCTTCCTATACTCTTCCTTTTCCAGCTGACAAAAGGCCTCTAACTTGCAAAATTGTCTTAACCACCTCACATAAAAAAATGATACATTTATGTATGGGTTTCATGACACAATACAAATTATAATATTATACAAATTTATTCACAGACATTTGTGCTTCTAGTTGGGATAAGCCTTAAGCAAGGAAACAGGGAATGAGAGCAACTGGTGTACTGTGGGCACTATGCACATATGCAGCACAATGCACTGAATGTGTAATGCAGAGGACTGAATGACAGCCACTGCTGGTCTAGTTCACTGTGGATGGCTATAGGAAACCTCATTAACTTCCATGCCAAAATTGGTATGATTACTGCACCAAACAATGTATATGGGAAATCTTTAAATATACTTAGTGTATGCAGCACATAGCCTGTATCATCTGTCAAATATAATATCATTCTTTCTATATGTCCCACACTGCTATGTTCTGAGCAGTCTCTGGTTCCTGAGATGTCTTCTCTGCCTGTCTGTCTCCCTTTCAGCACTATTCTGCGTGGAAAGCTGTCTCCTCCAGCTATTATTGGGTGTTTCCATGGATACCGCTATAGAGGGGTGGGGGGGAGCCGATTCTTTTTTCAGGCCAGAAACAGGAGCTGACGGATGCAACAGTTGTAGAGAGGAGTAAGTGTGAGCTCTGCAGTCCATATGACATTTCTGACAGGCATGTGGCAGCAACATATGATTTGTAATATGAGAACTAATATACATATTTGAGTTATTTTTAGGTCTTATTAAAATTAATAGTGATATAATCTCTGTAGATGAATACAAAATTGCTGTTAACACTTGATTGCTTTTTTAAAAAATGATGGCTGTGTTGTGAGCTTTAAAGTTTGTAAAGTCTCATTTTTTTCTATTAAAATAACAAACATGTTATACTTACCTCCACTGTGCAGAGGGCTGGAGCTCCTGGCCCCTCCCTCCTGTTGAGTGCCCCCACAGCAAGAAGTTTGCTATGGGGGCACCCAAGATGAGCTGCAGCTCCATGTATCCATTCAGACACAGAGCTGCCCCTCTCTCTCTCCTGATTGGCTAACTGAGTTTGATTTACAGCAGCAGGAGCCAATGGTGCCACTGCTGTTTCTCAGCCAATGAGGAGAGAGAGAGTCCCGGACGGCTGAGACATTTCTGGGCATTGCTGGATAGAGAGGGCGCTCAGGTAAGTATTAGGGGGGCTGCTACACACAGAAGGCTTTTTATCTTAATGCATAGAATGCATTGAGATAAAAACCTTCTGCCTTTACAACTCCTTTAAGGCTCATTCACATCTCTGAGTTTTGAAAGGCATTCAAATTCAATGTACATTTAAAGGGATTGTAAAGTCTCAAGGTTTATCACCCTAATACATTCTATGCATTAAGGTAAAAAGCCTTCTGTGCTGCAGCTCCCCCCAGGGCCTCCCATTTTTCCTACCTGAGCCCATCCATTCCAGTGATGTGTATGAGCCCAGCGGCTCCAGTCGCTGTCTCTGTCCTCACTGGATAGATTGATAGCAGCAGGAGCCATTGGCTCCCACTACTGTCAATCAAATCCAGTGATACGAGAACGTGGGGGGGGGGGATGAGGGGCCGGGCTGAGTCCTGCTGTCTGTGTCAATAGACCCAGCAGGGGGACTCAAGAGAATGCCTGCATGGGTGCCCTCGTGGAAGCGGCTCTCTGTGGGGGCACCCAAGGAAGAGGAGGAGCCAGGATCGCCAGCGGGGCACCCCAGAAGAGGAGGAAATCCTTGCACAGAGCAGGTAAGTATAGCATGTTTGTTACTTTTATTTAAAAAAAATTAAACCTTTACAATCACTTTAACTTTTTTTTTTACTCATTTTGGTGATTCTGAAGTGCTCAAAACATGTTTTCTATGTGATTTTGGCTTCCATAGGAGGTATTATGCCTAGAAAATAAATGTTGCTTGAGCGATATCCAATTAAATACATTTATAACATGCTAAATGTGCATTTTACTCACAATACATTTAACCACTTGCCGACCCCTGCACGACTATTCACTGCGGCAGTCAGCCCCCTACAGGCAAAACGACGTAGGGCTACGTTGCTTGCCCACGAGCCTCTAGGGGATCTCTCTGCCGCTCCTGCTGCTGCTAAGTGGAGGAGAGGCAGAACCAAAAATGTACTGTATGGAGGACTGAGAACACGAGGTGATCAGATGGGGGGTCTGTTTATATACAGGTGAGGGCAGTGGGGAAGTGGGGGTCAGAGCTGATGCAGCTGCATGGAGAGACGGAGAGTTTAGCTGTTGTGGGGAAAGGGCTAAGAGGTGGCTACAGAGATAATCTGTGAGAGAAGGGGGCTGAGGTGAGCTATGGATGTGGCTGAAGAAGTGTCCTCTGTGCATAGCAAACCTCTGAACCCTGTAATAGCCTCCATCATTTGAAACCCAATGTGCCCCCCAGAGTACACAAGACCGACTAGATTTAAAGTGGTATTCAACTCAAAAACAAAAATGTAATAAATTGCAGCTTTTAATAAATTGTAATAAATTAATGTAAATGTAAATGTAATAAATTGCAGCTTACACCAATTCTTAGATGTGTGGGCTCCTTTTTTTTTTTTTTTTGTTTAGTCTTTTTCCCTTTATTTTTTGACTGTCAAAAAGGTTATAACTAAAACATGGTGGTCATCAATCCCTAACATAGGCCAAGTAAAAGTAAAGTTTGAGTGAGTTTGGATGCCCTAGATCAAGCATCATCTCCCATCTGATTTTGCTCTTATGCTGTTGGAACTGTGAGGAAGGTGTTGAAGACCCAACCTAACTAACAGCCCCCATATCTTTTTTTCTTGTCTCTATGTTTCCTCCCCAAAACCAATTACAGTTCCCAAAAGTTTTTAGTTCTTTCACTCAGCTCTATCATTTGTTCCTAAATCTTGTTCTTGTTTTTCTTCCCCCTCTCCCTTTTGCCTTTCCCAGGTACTATTTAACTTAGACTTTGACACTGACATTTGATGTGGATCACAAGTGCATTTTGAAGGCAGTGCAGGGAATGCGCATGGAATGTGAGTTTCCTCGCTCTGATTTCTGGTGTGAACTGGCCTCAAATTCCCCTTGAAAAACAGAAGTGAATGCCCTGGTATGTGAGGGTGCCCAGGCATACCTCTACAACCTCATGGTTCTAGATTTGCAATGTGAGAGATATTTACTGCCTCTGACTGCTAATCTCTTGGACCTGATTTGGTGATGTGATTTGGTGAGAAAGCTGTACCCGAGGGCCTGTGAATGTGTGTTTTCCTCCACCTCTCATACTGCTTCTTGATCATCCTCCCCTCACCAGTTATCAGATAACCAAACATCCAGGGGAAGTGTGGGGGATCTGACATGAAGAAGCAATTCTTCTACCAAGATGGTCTTCTTCCAACAGAGACACAAAGTGGAACACGGCATGGTGATTCAGTAATGGAAAAAGGTCCTTCGTAAACGGTAGAAATATGGGAGCTGCCATTGATGATTCTTTTTTATAGGCGCATGTTCTTTGCTGTCATACCGATTGTGGCTTTACTACCTTATGGGTTACTGACCTAGAACAATTATGCAGATGGGAATCCAAACCTTTTTACTCTTGCACTGACTACTACTATGTACTTATTTTAGATCATGGAGGAACCATGTAAATACAAGTTTTAGATGGCATCTCTGGAAACTGAAACCTAAAGTGAACAGCAGTAGCACTTTTTTTTTTATGGGAATCTTGAGCTGCGGTGCTCCATTATACTACACTTTTGAGTTTAAGTGCATTATTATATAAAGATCAATCTGGAAATGGGGAATGTAATGTAGGAAGCCCTGGTTAAGGATACCCTGACAGCTGCTTAACCACTTAAGGACCAGAAGGCTTTACCCCTTTAATGACCAGGCCATTTTTTGCTAAATGGCACTGCGTTATTTTATGCGATGCTGTACGCAAATAAAATTGATGTCCTTTTTTTTTTCACAAATAGAGCTTTCGTTTGGTGGTATTTGAATACCTCTGCGACTTTAAAATTTCGTACTATAAACAAAAAGTGACAATTCTGAAAAAAAATATATATTTTTTACTTTCTGCTATAAAACATTCCCAATAAGAAAAAAAAGAAAAGAAAAAAAAATCAAATTTTATCATCATTTTAGGCCATTATGTATTCTGCTACATATTTTTGGTAAAAAAATCCTAAATTTTAAATTTTTTAAAAAAAATAAGTGTATGTTAAATGGTTTGCGTTCAGTTATCGCGTCTACAAACTAGGGGAAAGATTTATGTCATTTTTATTTTATATTTATTTTTTTACTTGTAACGGCAGCGATCAGCCATTTTTAGCGGGACTGCGACATTGCGGCGGACAGTTCAGACACCTAACTGACACTTTTGAGGGACCAGTGACAATATTACAGTTAGACATCCAAAAAGAGAAAGACCGCACTCGGAGATGTTAAATGAAAATCAATAGGACTCCTTTATTCTCCATAAATACAGCAGACAGACAGTGCAATACACGGACAGACGTGTCGGGTTGACTCGACACGTCTGTCCGTGTATTGCACTGTCTGTCTGTTGTATTTATGGAGAATAAAGGAGTCCTATTGATTTTCATTTAACATCTCCGAGTGCGGTCTTTCTCTTTTTGGATGTCTACATGCTTGGATGGCGGATCTGACCTGCACCGAGTGCTGAACTTGCACCTGAGCGGCTTTCTTCCCTGTTTTTGTTTACAATATTACAGTTATCAGTGCTAAAAATATGCACTGCTACTGTACTAATGACACTTGCAGGGAACGGGTTAACACCAGGGGCGACCAAAGGGTTAAATGTGGGTCTAGGGGGTGCTTTCTAACTGTGTGAGGGATGGGCTCACTGGATGAACACAGAGACCTGTGTTCCTAAATAGGAGGAACACAGGATTCTTGTGTTCATCACTGACAGAACAGTGGTCTGCGGTGTTTTTATCGGCAGACCGCCGTTCTGTCTTCATGGGGAGCGATTGCAGCTGCCCGGCGGACATTGAGACCGCTGGACCCGCTGATTGGCTCCCCCTCTAGCTAATCGGCGCATGCGTGCCCCCACTAACTGCTACACGAAGCGATGTACATGTACTTCGTTTCACGTAACAGAGCCGACCTGCTGCCGTATACCTACGGCGGCTGGTCGGCAAGTGGTTAAGGGAAACCTGTAGGAGGTACATATTCTAACTTAAAGGCTAATTCCACATTTTGCAAAAAAAAAAATAAATAAATGTATCCATATTTGCACCAAAAAAATATATGTGTATTTATTTTGTAAATGAGCCTGCAAGGAATTGCAACCGCATTTAGTAGATCATGGGTGTAATGCACATGCTCCTGAAGACCCTTCCTGCAGCTCCTTGTCCGAACCAAGGCACAGATTTCCTGTTACTGAGCTGCTGGAAGTGTCAATGGATTACAAGTTTGGTATTGGATTATTACTTGTGTTCCATTTAGAACTACAAGTCTGTCTGCCACAGTGGCAGACAGCGCTTGTAGTTTAATAATTCACAGATCTATAATTGAATGATATGGCTATGTTGGCAAAGCCATGGCACAGTAGGGCAAAATTTAAATGTGACAGCTCCTGCTAGGAGAAGAACCCTCACACGCTGTCAGAGATGGGGGAAGGTGGTTTGGGAGGGGGTGAGGGGGAAGCATCTGTCACAGCATACCTCATCCCAGTTTGAGCTTCAGCTTCATTTTTTGGGAGACCCATAGCCAGGTCCATGCACTTTTACATGGGGCAAAGGGGCATATCTACGTAAGTATAAGCAAATTGTGGTTTTCAAGCCTGCCACAAAGATAGGAAGTTTAGACAGAGCATATGATGAAAAATACACGCACAGAGGTCACCAACAATAAAAACAGCATGACATAAAAATAAGTAAATCCACAGATATAGGAAATAAATGTAAAAATGTACTTTTCCTGTAAAAAAAAAATATATTTTGGCCCTACCTTTTCTTTATATCTCAAGCCTTCCTATTCCTTCAAATCAAGTTTGCAGGCAAGCATGTACATACAGGTGCATCTCAAAAAATTAGAATATCATCATGAAGTTAATTTATTTCAGTAATTCAATTTAAAAAGTGAAACTCATATATTAGTTAGATTTATTAAACACAGAGTTATATATTTTAAGGATTTCTTTATTTTAATTTCGATGATTATGGCTTACAGCTAGTGAAAACCCAAAATTCAGTATCTCATTTCTTGAGGCCCTAAAATGCCAGTACAGTAGAAATTAACCCCAAATGACCCATTTTTGGAAAGTAGACAGTCCAAGGTATTTAGTAAGAGGCATAGTGGGTTTTTATGAAGTTGTCATTTTTAAAAAAAATGAAGAAATTAAACAAAAAAAAAAATAAATAAATAAATAATTTTTTTTTTTAAATACTGTCACCAGTGCAGTACAGCGTCATCATATAACTGGTGTAGTGATGATCAGGGACACTGACTGGTGACAGTATGAAAAAAAAAAAGTTTTAATTTTTGTTATTTTATTTTTTATTATTATGATTTTTTTTTTAACTGTGACCCGATAAAGTGTTACCAAAGCATTTTACTGAATGAAACAGACTGTTTTGTTGTGATTAGCTGGGGTTGGTCAAAGCAAATCACATGGTACAGATGGGCTGTGATTGGCCCTGTCTGTACCATGTGATAAAATTGACCAATTGCAGCTAGCAACACAATTGTACACAATGAATGGCATGAAAGGAAACCATCAATTGTGTACAACTGTCATATGACCTGCTGTGATTTGTCATGGCGTTTACATGGTACTGGCAGTGAGCCAATACTCTGATCAGTCATTGGCTGTGTCTCGTAGACGCGGTCAGTAAAAAATCTTGCCGCTGCGCGACCCTGCAGCCGCATGATGGGCGCTTCCTGACAGGATGTCACATGACGCCCAGTCTGGATGGGAAATCCACCGCCCAGCAATCATTTGTCTATAGGTCATGCTTAAAGTGGTTAAAAGCAAACCAAATCTTTTGATCGACATTCAAATGTTCTAGAACTTTTTCTAAGAAATTTCATTGAAAATTCTATCCATGGTCAGCTTAACTTTGCTAGGAAAAGTCTTCTGTTGTATTGTACAAGAGAAATACAAAGCCAGCAGATGATTCATCCCATTAGCAGTGGAGAGCTGGCTGATTGTGATCTATGGGGAAATCAAAGTTGAGAAGTAGCTCAGTAATTTAAAAAAAAGAGGATTATTGCACAGACCATAGCGACACATAGCTTATGATTTAGGAAAGAGGTCATCAGATTTCTGAAAGATATCTTTACCTAAACAGATTCATTATCTATTGAAAAGATCATTTACAAAGACACATCCAGAGATTTCATATACAGGGAAATGATCCTTCCTTCAAATCTGTTTGATATCCCCAATTTCTTTAAACTGCTGTCTATCATATGTGGAAAGCCTAAACATGATGGCTTAGCCCTTTTTTCCTCTTGTAGGATAAGCAAGGCTGTTAAGAATTCCCATTATGGGATAAGTGAACACTGAGCCATTCGCACGAACCAACCCCTTGCTAGTTCTCCCCTATTGGTCCATTTAAAGTGTCACTAAACCCACATCATAAAAATCTATCAATAAATGGTTTATTACATGCTGTTCATACTCACTCAGTCACTATAAGATTAGTTTTCTGCATTCTGCAAAAAAAAAAACTGGTTGTTCCTTTTGCTCTCGATATCCACCTTCTATCCATGTCCCCAATTCAGTCAGGGATTTTGCAGCTGTGATGGCATCTCTGCAACATGCTCAGTTTTTAGTTTTTAGATTAATGGAGGCTTCACCTCCCTCTAATCCTAAGACACAGGCTGAAATTTGCCCACACCATATTATTTCTACAAAATAATAAATATTTAATTTCAAATATATATTTGTATAACAATTTAAAACAGTTTATTGATATTACTTATTTGTTTTTACTCTGTATTCCAAAGGCTGTTTTTTATTTTATTTTGAAAATGTGACTGGCAGCAGAGGACTAGAAGCTCCTCCTGCTTATGTTTCCCTGCAGACAGGCTGGGAAAGATCTGGGTCATGTGACAGCTGTTTATCGATTAGCAAAAAGGTACTTGGATGTTTTTTTATTTACAAAATTACAGTGCCATCATCCACATACAGAAATAGAAGGGACAATGTAAATAAACAGGGTGTGTACAGTGTGTGTATCACTTTAAAACCATGACAGCTCCATTTTACACAGCTACATGAACAGTGGGTGTTTGGGACATCTCCACTGACATATAGGTATACTAGGTGGTGATTGGTGTAGGAGGTTAACCTCACATTTAGTTTTCTCATGCAGCACTTTTTATTTGTTTACATATGGCTTGTCAGATAAATACAAAGTAAAGGGAGGCCTGAAGTAAAGAAGGAAAAAGCCTAGACGTAGGGCCAGCATATGACTGGGTTAGAAGGGGTTTGAGCATAGGAGGAGTCATGCTGAGATAAAAGTAATGGGAGGAAGGTGGTAATCATCAGATTTGTAGAAAGGTAGGAGCAGGTGGGGTTTCACAAATTGGAATGTGGGAAGGGTTGGGAGGAGTTCAGTCGGAAGAGAGCCTGGACAGAACAACTTCTGCCACGCAGCTCTGCTTTATTCTGATCCTGCAGCAAAACAACAACAAATGGGTGACTTGGAGAGCTTGCTCCCTCAGCTTAGGACTGCTGTGGCGAGTAATGGCCACGACTGGCTGAAGAAGCAAATTTCTGGGCTGCTGGAGGGAGTCAGGCAGAAGGCCTGATCGTCCCCTCCTGCCACCACACATGCTCAGAGGTCCCGACCTCAGTAGTGCTTTTTTCCCAAACTGACTCACCGGGTTCAGCGCAGCACTGGGCGCCCCTCCAGGGACCCTCTGCCGGATTATGCTGGTAGGCAGGTTGTTTATTCGCCGTCTGGCAATGGGGGGGGGGGGGGCGGGTTGCAAGCTCCAGGCCACCATGTTCAGTTGGCCCGAGAACACATAGAGGATTTGTTAGTGCGGAAACAATTCCTGGATACTTACAAGCGGGAGGCCAGTGTGGATGGAGGGTGTGACCAATACTTGCGAGTTGCGATGTAGAACTCTTCTCAGATGCTGCTGTATCGGCAGATTATGGTGCATATTTCCAAGGTTGTTGGAGTGCGGGCCCCTGGCCTGTGGAGTGGATAGAGGTGGGGTTCGCTAGGAATCTGGTCCTCTTGAAACTATTCCCCATTGTGCTGGCGGTGGAACCGTGGGGTGACATTTTCCTAACAAGAAGGACAATTTTAATTGTGATAATTTGGGTGTGGTAGAGGCCATTAATGTTTCAGCACCTTTTCCACCAGTGATCCATTTGCTTCATTATTTAGTCCTGTCCTGTTTGCGTTTGAATGCTTTTATGTACTCTGTGCATGTTCTGGGTTGCAACTTCTTATTGGCAAAATCTCTTTCCCAGTTTCAGTGGGACAGGTTCCGAATGTTGACGCCAGCGGAGCAACATGGAGTTTCTTGCCCGGTCTGGTTGTGGAAGATTCCCTTGGGTTGTGGGCATCATTGATTCGTTGTTTGGTGAGTGCGACTACCTGGTCGTTTTATTCACGGGTGTGGGAGAAATGGTTTGCCTTGGTGCAAGGAGTGGGTGATGTTGTTTTGGAGGATGACATCTGGTTGTTGGTTGTGTATTTCATTGGCTGTAATGTGGAAGATCGGGTGTCTGTGTCTTCCTTGATTCTGGAAGTTGGCAGGTTTGGCATTCCTGTTTAAATTGTTGGGTCGTTGTGATCATACTAAGAATTTTTTCATGCGGCAGGCCATGAGTGGGTACAGGAAGGGCAGTAGACCTGTGGATGGCAGGCAGATGATGTCTTATGATTTGTAATGCTCGCTGGCGTGGGTGCTTACTTCTATTTGTTTTTCTGCGTATGAGGTGGCCTTGTTTCAGGCAGCATTTGTTTTGGCATTTTTTGGGACTTTGCGCATTGGTGAACTTGTTAGCACCTCCACACGTACGGCTGATGGTCTGCTATGTGCTGATGTTCATTGTTCGACAACGGCTGTAGTTTTCTGGATTCAACGCTCAAAAACTGACTAGGTTGGTCAGGGGTCAAGAGTGGAGTTGTTTCCCGTTCCCGGTTCCTACACTGTCCCAATTTTTGTCGCTGCCGCAGGGCCAGGGATGGCCCTCTATTGCGGCACGCTGATGGCCCTGCTTTGTTCCGCTTCCAATTTGTGTCAGTGTTCTGTAAATGCTTAGCTGCTTTAAGCATCCGATCCACTGATTATGCTTCTCATTGCTTTCAGATTGGGGCAGCGACAGAGGTGGCTAGGTGGGGCCTGAGCGACAACGTGGTCAGACGCATTAGCCGCTGGGAGTCTGTGCGCTACCAACTGTATATACGTCCTCACCTGTTATGATTTCCTGTGGAGTGTTTGCTTTGTGAGCCAATGTTTTTCTTGTCTGTCGTTGTCTTTGTTATTTGTATGGTGGTTTGCAAGGCAGTGAATGCTATGTACACTGCTTTGTTGTGTTTCGTTGCAGGTGAAACCCCTTGTCTAATATGGATCTTGGGGCACTCTTATGTCCCCTGGGGAGCCAGGAGGGTGGATTTGAGGCCAAATGGACATCGGCTGGGGTTTCTCAGAGATGTAGCCATGGTACGCTGGATCAGAGTGCCCAGCATGCTATGAAGTAGAGTGGTAGCCAAAGTTCACCGGTTTGCTCGGCTGGACCGAGCACCTGACATTCTACTGGTACATGCTGGGGTGAATGACCTGGGTCTGTGCTGTATGAGAGAATTGATCCGGGACATTAAGTTTGATTTTTTACGTTGTTTTTACCTGGATTTTGTCTTTGATTGATCTGATATGATGGCGGGCACTCGGTGGCATATATTGCGTTTAGTTGTAAGCCCGTGTTAAGACCAATAGGGAAGTTATGCGTTTTGTTGTGTGGAATGGGGGCTTGGCAGTTAGGCAAGTGGAAATGGGTTCTTGGCAGTATTTTCGGGGTAATGGTGTGCATCTCAATGCGGTCAGGATTGACATGTGGTGCCTGGGCTTGCAGGATGGCCTTCAGAGGGCCCTGCGTGTGTGGAGGGGCGCACAAACAAAACCTAAAAATAAGGTCTCATTTTTGTGCGTTCTTGGCGGGGCACGAGGTACTTGGATGTGTTATGGTTAGGAGCAAAAATACATTTGTAGGGACCCATATCAAGGACGGCTCCCATTATTCTGGCTGTTGGTACCTGCGATGTTGGTTTGTCTCTGAGTCTGTGCTTTCTGTGGCTGGAGGCCTAAAAATGGTGCTTACGCAGGTACTTGTAGTGCATGCCCACAAGGACCTTGGGGCCCCTTGAATACTCTCTGATGTTCATATGTTAATATGTTTAATATATTATTTATATTTGGTTAATAAAAGGCTGTTATGGCTATTTAAACTCCAGTCGGTGTCATGTCTGGTCAATTTTATTTTAATTGGTCAGTGGAGTGGTGGTAAGGCAGTTTGGTCAAAGCCTCTTTTGTATCCTAGTCATGTTTTTGTAATTATTGTAACCTTGACATATTACATCACACGTATACATTTTTATTGTAAAAAAAAAAGCCTGACTTCTTTATTGCACTGATGATGGCGCTTCGTTTGTTGAAAGGAAGACATTAAAATGTGAGAAAGGAAATTATTAGATGAACACACACATTTTATACATGGTTACATTGATCCGACTTGGACCACTGTAACTATGTACAGTATATACAATATCTGATCGATGCTCCTGGAAGCTGGAAATCACTAAAGTAGACACCATTACTCCAGTGATTTCCACTTGGTTCCGGGTCCCGTGCTGAGTGGCTAGCCAACTGCATTCTAAACACAAGGGGTCGGCCACTCAGCACGGGCACCATTCAGAGAATGCTTTGCATCACCTGAGTGAATGCTTAGCGCTTTCTGACTGGATATGGTGGAGAGCGTGACCTCACCGCCCCACCTCACTACCTCACCTCACCAAATCACAGAACACTTTGCATATATTCAGAAAATTCAAAGCATTGTCTGAATGGTGCCTGTGCCAAGTGGCCAGCCTCCTGTGTTCAAAATGCAATAGGTCAGTCGCTGAGAACGGGATCCAGAAGCAAGTGGAGATCCTGGAGTAGTGGTGTCTACTTCAGTGATTTTGACCTTCCAGGGAGATCATCTATGGCAGTGATGGAGAACCTTGGCACCCCAGATGTTTTTGAAGTACATTTCCCATGATGCTCAACTACTCTGCAGAGTGCATGAGTATCATTGGAAATGTAGTTCCAAAACATCTGGGGCGCCAAGGTTCGCCATCACTGAATCTATGGTATACCATATACATAGTTACATTGGTCCAAGCATCCCTAACTGGAATTCATCTTTAGAGCATATTGTTCTCTATAAATGATACAAGTATATCTGGAAAAGCATTGTCTTATAAGTTGGAAAGAGGAAATATAAGAATGTTAGACTATTGATTACCATAATTTTTTCATGTCAGCTTAACTGCTAGTAATATTTTGTTTTTCACCTGTGTATCTTAACTAGTAGGAAGAAACTATTATACAGATTTTCTGTTGTACGTACTCTGTGAATCAAATTAAATTGTGTTACTTTGTTTAACTACCTTTGGGCCCAAATTGATTTTCTCTAAAAGGCTTTTCAAAATGCATTTGTATTTGATGTTATTTGTAACAATACTGTTTAGCCTAAATTATTATATTATATTTATGATCAAATAATTTCTATATAGTAAAACCTCATGCTCAGTTATTGTAAATACCAGACTGCTGCAATTTACAAATCCTGGGCACTTGACTTAAACAATAATCTAGTAAAAAAAAAAAAGTACACTGTCTCTTTAAATATCAAACAATATTATAAATCAATACCCATGAATAAAATGTTGAAGTCCATGCACGTGATCCATACAAGTGAATAATCAGTGAAAAAAATTAATATACTTATAAAATATGTGAATCGATACCCATAATTGATATAGGTACAAATCAATAACATCCAATAAATAATAATAACTATAAATGATCAAAAGGATATCATCTCTAAAATAAAAATGTCAAAGTTCATATTAAATGTATATATAGTCCATACTGAAACATCCAAGTGCCTTTCAAGTTCCCAGTGCTCAAATACATATGAAAGTACTTTAGTACTAAAGGTGCTTCTCAAACTTTGAGGTCTCTTACCGGACAGGAATGATCTTGAACTACAGAGAACACGTGCGCTTTAATTCCAAACCAAAGGCCGACACTCTCACCATCATATCTTCCATTAGCTCCGTGACCCTTTTGGTAAGATAAAGCAGCAGTGTCCCAACAACAGGAATATACATCTTAACCTCTACTTGAATCAACACTCTCCAGCATAGATATATGTTAAGCATATAAAAGGAGAAGCCTCATGGTGCAGTACAAAAATCTCTTTTAATAAATAGTAATTGCACTTACATTTAGAATAAATATACAAGCAATAAACACAACCAAAAGCACGGCCGCGGGACCATCCAGCATAGCAGTGTATGAAGACGTCACAGCTCTAGCTCCGCCCGATGTGTTTCCCTGTAAAAGGCGTCCTCTGGGATTGGAGACTATTTGTTACTAGATTATCTAGCCAAATAAACCCGCTGCTATCTATCAAATAGACGTTGCTGCAGCTTGGAGTACGGTGAGAGATTACCTATCCTGACTGATTGGTCAAGTGTCAGGAGCCAGACCACACCTTGGGATTTCACAGTAAAGCCTGTGAAGAGCCACTCTCCTATATAGCCATATACTTTTTGTGGTAATATTCCATTTAATCTTTGCTTTTTTATGCTTATATGCGTCTGTTGTTTGTACATTATGTGCACTACTGTACTGTAAGAAGATTTAATAATATCTCGCTGGGCCTCCAATATGTCAGAATATTTATACTGCTCTGAATATAACAGTGTCTATTTATGTCAATAAGCAAAGATCTGTGAGGAAGGAGAATCTCCACTTATTTCCACAAATCAATATGTAGAGAATTCTTTTTAATTGATTAATTTCTTTTTAAAAGCATATACCAATCTTAGTGAGTACAGTCTACAGTAAGGAATATATATAAAATATTTATTCACAAGACATGTATTCACAATAAATGATCAAACAGGAAGTGACACAAAAAGATAACTCTACATAAAATACTAACTTCAAACAATCAATGCAATGTGATGTTTAGCTCAATAATGAAAGTGAAAGTGAAAGCAAGATTACCATTTCCCCAGGTATAGCGTAAACCATAGGTAAGTATTCTATATAAACAGACCACAATTGTTTGCGAATCGCACAGCCGAAAGTCATTCCACTGCAGATGGAGCGTGGATAAGCCATGGAAAACGGAAGACTACATTAGCAAATTAATGCGCTAAATCTGATATTAATAAAATGTATAAAAACAAAAATCAGCTTTTTAGAGAAAAATCTACTATGGTTTATGCGGCTGGGATTGTAATCTCATTAACCTTAAATATGCAATATAAAACATATAAGGAAGGAATGAACAATATTGAAAAATCAAACAACATAGCAAGGCATATTTACCACACTTAAGATGGCTGCTAGCTTCAAATGGTCGTTACCAGAGTCCTAAGATGGCTGCCTTTCTTAAGATGGTGGCTTCCCTCCAAGTTTCAGATAAATGATGGAGCAAGATGGCGTATGTAAAGATGAGTATATCGATGGATGTAGTAGTGTGTATGTTGCAAGTGTAATGGCTGTAATGTAATGTGTCCTGTCTCTCATCTGGTTTCTTCTTTTTATATGGTATGAACAAAGGACTATTAAAATTACCATAAGTTAAACCCAGAGAGATGAAACATTATCCCCATTGGTTGGGATATTCTATACCTTAACTGGTGAGGTCATAGTCTCACCTCTCCTAATAATTAAACCCAATACTTTGGATAATAAAGTTAAATGATGATTTCTTTAAATTCAAGATTAACTATAAAAGCAACATAAAGACTTGTCCATACTCATCGGTACATACATAAATGTCCATCTAATCTCCATCATTCATCTTGGCAAGTAATGCCATTTCAATAATTATATTATTTAATACAATATAATATTTATATTGGAAATACTAAATTATCCCAAGACTGTATTTGGTATTTCGTCCACAGGAGGCAACATTGTACTGTTCATTAAATTCAGTGTTTAAAATACGTCATAACATACAATGGCCTACTATTTAAAGATAACCTTTGACCTGTCTGGCTAGTGAAGATCCATTAATTATTTGACCATGCCATATGCTGTCAGACATTTAGGCTAGGATTGGAAGATCTATAGCGGTCTGGCTTGTAGGATTTATGATACCTTAAACACTTAAACACAAACTTACATAAAGTGAGGTAATTAATTACCAGATACGTATGTCCTTACACTTAAAAGAAAAGTATTCTAAGTAAGACTACTACTGTAAGAATATAAACCCAAAATGTGATATAACATTCCTAAATATATAGGTATATGCCTTACATAATATAATGACATAATTATTGCTAATATCTTCTCACACATGATGTATCTTTAAAAAAAATATAGTCTAAATGAACCTATTGTTCATCTTTAGAATACAGACAATTAACAGGCACCCCCTTAACATCTGGTATAGCATCAGGCTGACTGGGTCTTATCTAAAAGAACGTCAGTTTTCCACTTATTTATGACAAAAGAAAACAGAAATATCTGCTGAAATTATAAGACCCTATTGTAAGAGAAATTTTGTTTAACCACTTAAGCCCCGGAGGATTTTCCTGCTAAAAGACCAGGGGGTATTTTGCGATTCGGCACTGCGTGACTTTAACGGACAATTGCGCGGTCGTGCGACGCTGTACCTAAACGAATTTGACGTCCTTTTTTTCCCACAAACAGAGCTTTCTTTTGGTGGTATTTGATCACCTGTGCGATTTTTTGATCACGCGCTATAAACAAAAAAAGAGCGACAATTTTGCAAAAATAGCAATATTTTTCACATTTTTTTATATGAAATTCCCCAAAAAAAAAAAGTAAAAATCAAAATTTTTTAACATTTTTGGCCAATTTGTTTTATCCTACCTATGTTTGGTAAAAAAAATCGCAAAAAGCGTATTTTGATTGGTTTGCGCAAAAGTTATCGCGTTTACTAACAAACGGAAAGATTTTTGTCATTTTTGTTGGTTTTTTTTTTAACGCGTAATGGCGGAGATCTGCGATTTTTTTTGCGGTACTGCGACATTGCGGCGGACAGATCGGACCCTTGACTGACATTTTTGACACTTTTGGGGTTACCAGTGACATTTCTACAGTAATCAGTGCTATACATATGCACTGTTACTGTAAAAATACACTGGCAGTGAAGGGGTTAACTTTATTTGGGAGGGAGGGGCTGTGTGTGTCCCTAGGGGCGTGATTCTTACTGTGATTGGCTGTGGCTCTAGCTGTAAGGACACTGATCAACGGATCTACATACTAGATCCGAGTAATCAGTGTCTTTACAGCGATGAGAATGACAGGCAGCTTGTTTACACAAGCTGCCTGACATTCTCCCTCTTCCCCCGACGATCGCCGAGTGGCCGGCGGACATCGGGTCCGCTGGTCACACGCGCGGGGGGGTGCGTGACCGCGCGGGAGCGGGAGCGCGCCTCCGCGGGCGCGCGCTCGCTCCCCAGACCCTCCCAGGCTAGTGACGTTAATTAACGTCACTCTGCCTGGCAGGGGCTGACCGCCGCAGTAAATCTACTTGCGGCGGTCGGCAAGCAGTTAACAAGTACATATGAACTTTCATTCACCTCCAAACAAGATGGAAGCTATGCTGTTCACAATCTATATGCATATGATGGAATATAGATGGCTTTTTAAATCCATTTTTTTTCTATTATTTATTCACCAATAATCCCGACATTTCCCCCCCCCCCCCCTTCTTCCCAGTATGCAGGTAACCAGCCTAGCCATATCTGGGAAGAAGCTTTAGAAGGAACAGAAAAGAAAAAAAAATGTCTTGTCCTCTTTTTATAAGAGAATAGTTCATATTGGGAATTGTTCATAACTTTAAAGTAAAGCGGTGAAAATGAAAAAAAATCAGTTCAAAATGTCAGTTCGTAGCGACTTTGCTAGTGTTAGCTATGTCACAAACTGTTCCTTATTAGTCTCTTTGAATTTTTATCTCCTAGTAAAGAAACTAAAATTTTCCTTGAAATCTGCATCTCCAGTTTGCAAAGTCTTAATGGAGACAGAAATTAACTGCTGCAATGGCATTAGCAATTACCATTCAAAGCGCAGTAAAACAATGTTGGCAATCAGGAATCCGAGAAATCTGTTTGGACGTTCAACTTTGGATGTTGGTTGGATAATGAATGGACTCAGCATGGTCTAGAGTGTCATACACCTAGACTGAGTTTTGCTTACATATACAATGCACCATTCTCACATCTCCTTCAATTGAAAACAGGAGGTAGTGCGATTCCTATCAATGGATTTCCTCGGATCAAATGCACAAAGATCTTTTGAGACAAATCTTCCTCTCCGTCAACAAGAATCTGGGGCGTATCGCAGCATGATTCCTGAAGAAGGACCCGATTCAATGAGGGGTTCCGTCTTGAGCTGGGCTCTAAGGAGAGATGACCCATCCGATCGCCGCGTTTTTGGCAAACATCATCGTCTGTACCAATCAACAACCTGGCATGGAAGGTTAATCTCTTCCTATTGGATGAAACATATAGTATGAATATATATTCTTATCAATTGACATTTCAATGTGATTTTGCTACCCTAAGCTTTCTCAGAGTTCTCCTTTAATCCACCGTGTGATCGGCCTTTTTCTGACCACCAGGGAAGGTGAGACTCGCACATTCTGCAACGGGCTCATATTAATAAAGACCAATAAAGTCCAAGTTTACTGCTTTATCCATCATATAGACCTTAGAAGCCTCCCCCCCCCCCCCCATACACTGAAGAAACAATTTTTTTTTTTTTTTTTTTTTAATAATTATAATATACAACGCCTGCTTGTAAAATATTCAAAACTGAAGTATGGGCAAAAACGTAATTGATGGTGATGTCACTGCTCGAGTTCTGGAGCACAACGATAACAGCAGGTCCCTTTCTCTGCTGCTCCTTCATTCAGAAAACATTTTGTATTCTTTTCAAAGAATACAGTGTGTTCTGTGATTGGATAAGAGGGGATCGTGATGATCATACACTTCTTGTCCAATCACAGAATGGCCTGTATTTCAGTTTTACTGCTGGAATCTTGGTGGTGACAGCACTGTCAGGGGCTGCATGTAGATAACATTTTTCAAGATAAAAGCAGCAGCCACCAGTGGGCCACACATCATTAGCTGTACCTAGTTGGAAAATTCCCTTAGCTTAGTGAATGTTGTCAAAGAATACTCAGTCATGTGCAAGGAAAATAGAAAAAACAATCTGAAGCCCTTTTTTTTCCAATAGTTTTTATTAAATATTTCAAGGACAGTACAAGGCTCCAACGTTAGCATATAAACAACCAACATTCCAGAAATTCATAGCAGAATGCGATACATTACAAAATGAATAAATAACACATTTTCCAGTAAGTATAATATATCAAAAACATAACTCAGAGTAAGTAAAGAATTACTACAACTGCATTTCAGACACTTACTAAATTGCACTCCAACCCATTAAAAATTGTACCAAAGAGGTGTACAACAATATTGCCAAAACCATCCTTCCCAAGCCCCATGAAGTAGCAGAGTGGAGTACAAAGGTATAGCTAATATGATTGCATAGGCCAAATTTATCTCACTCGGGTATGGGCTTATAGCCATCGGATACAGTATTGTAGTAGTCCGATCTAATAGAGGAACTACAGTAGCTCAAATTGCTGAAAGAGTTAAAGCGGTTGTAAACTACTGGTTGTTGTTGTTTTTTTTTTTTTTTATACCTGCAAGGAAAAGGCCTAATGTGCTAGTATTATGTGAAATTTACTTGAAAATGAAACCCTTTAGCGATGTGATGTTATGGCTGGAGGCAGCGTCCATCTTCACTCGGTCTCCCTTCCGGTTTCACAGACTCCATCTGTGTGACAGGCCGGAGCGGCCATGACGTCACTTCCGCGCATACGCAGGGGAGCCATCATTCACGGCACAGGTATGTGAAGGAACGGCACGGGTGGCCGTTCCTTCAGAGCGCATGCGCCAATGACGTCATCAGCTGCATGTAATGTAAACATCTCCTAAACGGTACACGTTTAGGAGATATTTACAGTACCTATAGGTAAGCCTTATTATAGGCTTGCCTATAGGTACAAATTAGGCCTTTGAGTTTACAGCTGGTTACGATAGAAAGATGTCGGTACACACAGTGCATTTCATATCGCAGTTTGTTGTGTATGGGGCTGCGTAGCCAGGGACCGGTCAGGGTGCCCTTGCTAAATCATGTTCACTGCCAAAAGCGCTTACAATAGGCACGTGAGTTTCAGAACTGGGCAATGGAGCAATGGAAGAAGGTGGCCTAGTCTGATGAATTCAAGAATGGCTTGGGGAACTCAACGAGTTTGAAGTGTTGACTTGGGCTCCAAATTCTCCAGATCTCAATCCAATATGTGTGGGATGCATTAAAAAACAAGTCCGATCCACCTTGCAACTTACAGCACTTAAAAGATCTGATACTGAAGGCTTGGTTCCAGGTATCATTGCATATCTTCAGAGGTTTAGTGGAGTCCATGCCTCGATAGGTTATGGTGGGTGGTCATAATGATATGGCTGATCAGTGTACATGCCCATTTATGGGCGATCTATTTACAAATAATTTTTGTTGTACGATTTGATAAAGATTAAAAATATTTACCTTATTGGAATAAGCACACATGAATTAACAGTAGTAACTTGTATTTTGCAACTGTATTATACTAATATTACATTATTGGTTACTTAAGCCTTGACTAGTAGCACACATAATTCAGGGTATAATGGCCTTTCACCCCAAATGAAAACAGTTGCTTGCAAAGAATGATTCTCCAACTCCAAGTTATGTCCATATCACTCATTCTCATTAGTCATCACAATTTTTTTTCTATATTAACACTGGCATCCAAATGGGCCACACAGTCCTACTGAAGCTAGAAAAAGACCATTTATTCAAAAAGAAGTGCAGATTGTTAAATACCTTACTATGCCTACTTTGTTTTGTTAGTTTATGATTTATGGTATAAAACACTGATATTTTCACTGCCAATATATGCTCATGTTTTTCTAGAATAAGGGCCAGTTTACACCATGCTGTGCATTCCTGTACCATTTGCATGTGATCGAAGCGCAGTGCAATTTCAGCCCATTTATTTGAATAAGCTGAAATTGCGCCAGACTGCAGTGAACATAATGCTTGCACTACCTTATAATAATGCACAGTAATCCAATTTCTTGGTACTACTGTACCAATTGATCTGATGCAGGCAAACGCACTGTGTTTGTGACCTGTGTTTGGGGTGTCTTTAAGTTAACATTGACACCCGCTGTAGATCACAACTGCAGTACGTTTTGAATGTGGTAAGGGAAACATGCAATGAACGCAGATTTCTCGCGCCATGCTCTGGTGTATGCTGGCCCTAATCCAGAAAAAATTCTTCAATTTTCAAAATCTCAAATCTAGTATCCGTCCCAATTAGGGTACTGCTCCGTCCCCGGCAAGTGGGTGATAGACGGAGTGGTATCGGGTGGATGGGAGATGGAGCGGGTGAGAGACGGAGTGGGTGGGAGACGGAGCAGTACAAGTGGGTGCCGGAAGAAGCGGTATCACCCAGGTATCACGTACAGCAAGTGGGTGAGAGATGCCGATCTGCCAGCAGATCTGCTAATGTGGAATTGCTTATATCTTTTGTACATATGTGAGTGGCATATTCAATAACATTTGTAAATTGAATTATGCTATGTGAGATCATTTTACCCTTACATGAGCATCGCCACCTAATGGTTGGAGGAGAAGACTAGTCTCAGACCCTGACATAGGATGTACAAAATATCGGCCCATATCGGCCGATACCGATAAGTTGTTACCAATATATCGGTATCGGCCCTGAAAAAAAACATATTGGTCTATTCCTAGTCCCAATATTTGGAAAACACATGGACAAAATGTGCTATTTATAAACTGCTCTAGGCAAATGTTAACATTCGTAGAAACCTAAATCCTTCATCCTTCTAACATGCACCTGCATGCACAATGAAGTAATTTTCCTCATAGGTTACAACAGAGACTCCAAGGCCTGTTCACTTTTTGCATAGCAGGAACGTGTGTCCCTGCTAGCAATTTTTTTGAGCAATTAACATGCATTGCCACAAGTCGCCCATAGGGCAGCCCATTCACATGAATTGTCACACGACAATAACGGCAAAATCACACCATGCTTGGGGAATAAATGACACCCCAATGCGCATTGCACAATTTGTCGAGATGTAATGCGATTTGGAGTCATGGGCAGAATAGCTCTGATTTTTGTCGTAATCCCAAATGGGAAAGGCACCTAAAGTTGGGTTTCCAGCAGTATGGCATGCTGCCAAGATTCTGCTGCCATAGAAAATTAGGGGAAAGGAACTGTAATCTCAGTGCCCTTGTTGTGAACTTTGAAGATGAATTCTCTACAATGTCCTCAGTTACAGAGATGAATTAAGCGCAGTTCCCCACAAGCGCTTCATTTATAAAATAAGGTCTGCAGGCATCGACCGCAGAGTTTGCTCTTGGATACGGAATTGGCTTAAAGGGCGTGTCCAAAGGGTGGTAATAAACAGCGCATACTCAGACTGGTCTGAGGTTGTAAGTGGGGTGCCCCAGGGCTCAGTCCTGGGACCAACCTTGTTCAATTTATTCATAAACAGCATCGAGGACGGGATCAGTAGTGCGTTATCAGTTTTTGCAGATGACACAAAATTGGCCAGGGCAATAACTGCACAGCATGAAGCAGATATCCTACAGAATGACCTGGACAAAATTACAGAGTGGGCAACGACATGGCAAATGAGGTTTAACGTGGAGAAGTGTAAGGTTTTGCACTTGGGGACTAAAAACATAAAAGCACAATACACTTTAGGAGGGGAACCCCTGGGGGAATCAAAAATGGAGAAGGATCTGGGAGTCTTGGTTGATGATAGATTAGGCAACAGCATGCAATGTCAAGCGCCAGCTGCCAAAGCCAGCAGAATATTAGCATGCATAAAGAAAGGGATGTATTCCAGAGATAAGACTATAATCCTTCCACTTTATAAAACTCTGGTCCGACCGCATCTGGAGTATTCTGTCCAGTTCTGGTCGCCAGTCCTCAGGAGGGATGTGTTGGAGCTGGAGAGAGTCCAGAGAAGGGCAACTAAACTAATTAGGGGATTGGAGGACCTTGACTATGAAGAGCGTCTACAATCGCTCGATTTATTCTCCCTGGAGAAGAGACGTCTGAGGGGGGACATGATAGCAATTTATAAATATCTTAATGGGGATCCCAGCTTAGAAAAAAAGCTGTTCATTCGAAGGGATTGCATGAGGACTCGAGGCATACAATGCGATTAGAGGAGAAGCGTTTTAACCTCAGGCAACGTGGGGGGTTCTTTACTGTTAGGGCTACAAGATTGTGGAATTCTCTACCACAAGAGGTGATTTCTGCGGGTAGTATGGTGGCTTTCAAAAGACTCTTAGACTTACATCTCAAGGATCAGAACATTCAGGGGTATGTGAGATGATTACAGCCACACACACCTACACAGGTTGAACTGGATGGACTATTGTCTTTATTCAACCTCACCTACTATGTAACTATGTAACTATGAATGTGGGCTTGTTTCAAGGTGCCTTTTTTACTGTAATACTTTAAGGTTCATAGTCTGGACTCAGGTGCACTTCAAGTTGGTACAAGGAGAGAAGCTATAACTCTCAGAGATCGATCTGGGTGCTGTTACTTAGCTGTATTTTCCCACAGTCAGAACAGAATGTCAGTTTTATTTACTTTGTCTGAGCCAGACTTTTGAGCTGTTATTCATACTTTATCGTTTCTGGAAGACAGTGGGGAAGATTTTCTAAAGGAAAATAGGATGCTCACTTTTTTCATGAAAGTTTCCCTTGGTTTAGTGAATGGGGCGAAGCTCTACTGATTTCCATCATTCAATCAAGAAATAATACAGTATTTTTCATTGCAAAGTGAATTTTTACCACATTCAATAGGCTAAGAGAAAATTCCCTTGCAAAGTAAACAGTCTATTTAATTTTAGTAAATCAATCCCAGTGTGTCTTATTTTTGGAGTTTAATTGTAACACGTATATGCTGACATATTTCTTTGTATATTTACAAATATTCTTTCACTTCTACACCCCACTAGTGTCTACCCACTTCCTCTAGAACTCCAACCTGTTGTGCGCCAATGGTCATTACACTGGCTGGCAGGATTGTGAATATTGTATATGTAATCCCTGGGTTTCTCATCTACTCATGTAAGTGGCTCCAGGTTTTGTGACTAGGGGATAAGCAAATCAATCTGGGTTCAATTTGCTGGCCATTTGTCAAACCCATCAGATAGTCCAAAAATTGAGACATTTATTCTGAACCCCTTTGAAGTATATGACAAGACTAATAGTCTGAGTATTCTCAAACAAAGGACAAATGGAGCTTAGAACTGCCATGTAGGGCCTGTACAAATGAAAAAAAACAAACACCATACAGTGTGGATAGCATACTACTTTTTATGCAACTTTGAGGGGGACATGGGACAACACCATTGCATTCTATTTCATGCCATTAAGCTATAATTGGTGTTTGGTCGATTTTCATGGACAGCATCAGTGACACTGTAATCTGGAATCACATATTTTGTATGTGAAATTTTACATTTAGCTTGGCCTAAATACAACAGCAGCACCCTAATCTCATTCATTTCAGATAGAGATAAGATGAGGGGAAAATGGGAGGAAAGGCCCCCGAACATGGTAGTAATTTTCCCAGGCCAGCATAGGCTCTTGATCGCTTGGAGGCAACTGGTGGTTCTGAGGAGTCACCAGATAAGGCCATCAACAAGGTCCAGGACATTGGGTGCCATAGCCTGCTAAAGCGATGTGCATCCTTCCCAGCCTCCATTATTTTCCCAGTGTGTCAAGGAAATGTAACGTCCCTGTTGGACCGTTTTTCTGTGGTCATGTGGGCCTTGCTGCAATTCAGAAACATGGAGACATTAGCTTCCACATACTGGTGGAGGGAAGGGGTGGTCTTCTGAGTAAAAAAAATAAACTGAGTACCTTCCAATGGGGTATAGCACAAGCACAAAAACACAGGAGGGGGCAGATTCCACCAGCAGAAGTTAGGACAGCTGTAAAGCCAGCAAGTTTGCCTAGCTAGCCGTGAGATGCGTGGGGGTGATTGAGTAACAATTTTTGTCTCTGCTCCAGCAGCTGTGCAAGAGACACCTGCCCCACCAAGGATGCTGTTAGAGACAGCGGGGTAGGTTAGGAGAAATATGGCAAGATTCAAGTCTACGCTTGGCCCTTCTATGGGTGACCTTCTTCCCAGCTTGATGTGCTCTAAGGTAAACCTCTCAAACCCCTTGTCAAGACTTCCATCCCTATCGCTTGAGGAATCTTGTGGAGTAGGGGGAAGTGGAAAGGGAGTAGTATATTGCAAGATTAATAGATAGGACTATGCCTTTTCCCCACCATCCTATAGTTTTGTATTGGTCAATGAGATGGGGCCAGCAGGGAGGCTTAGAAAGGGGGCATTGCCAATTATCTTGCAGGAAAAATTGAGATTTACATAGTTTGCAACTGCTTATTACTCTGAATCTGCTGAGTTTTCTCTAAAGGCGTTCCCTGCTTATGCATTCTCTGATGATATGCCTAGTTTGGATTGCACAATTTTATGACAGGTTTAGTTATATGCATACCCATTTTGTAATGACCGTAAAGTGGAAATAAACCCATAAATTTATTTTTTCTAAAACAGTTATGCCTTGAATGATATGGTAACTAGTGAGCTCATGGTAGCTCAACTGAACTGTCATGCCACCAAATGGCTGGTGTTATATGCCCCATACACACGTGCAGATTATCTGCAGACTTTTGTCTGCAGACTTACCTTTTCTATGTAGTGCAAGGGCCTGCCAGATTGCATACAAATTGAAAGTGTTTAGGTTTAACCTCATATTATATGGTTTTGGTAAGTCTGCAGACAAAAGTCTGCAGATAATCCGCATGTGTGTATGGGGCATTAGCTGATCATATGTGCAGCACCATGGCAACTGCAGATCAAACAGAGGCTAAGATGGCAGCTTTCTTGACTGCAAAGGATAGGAGGTTTAATTTACACTTTAAATGTGAATTTACAATGAGAACAATAATAAAGTAATCGTAATGTCTTGTTTTTTTTGTTTTTTTAAATAACAAACATGTCACACTTGGTGCGCTTATTCAATAGGTGAGTATACCACTAAAAAGTGATGTGATAAATAAACCTTATTCACAGGTTGAAGTGTGTTCCCTGTAAATTATAATGGAGTTACAAAACTCTAAAATATTAACACAATTATCATATAACAGTGATACGTGCAACTTGATGTGATACAATATATTCCAGTGGTTATACAAATGAGGAAAAACTTCCCACAATGTATGGAAATTAAATTCAAAAAATTAATTAAAATGGAAAATAAATAAAAAATATATGGTGTGAAAGTCCAAGCCAATAATAAACACAAAAGTGAATGGAATGTCCCTCCACCAGGTGAAATTCCTCCTTACCCGGCGGATAAAAGGTAAGTGCGGTGAGTATATTCCCGCTGTTATGGCATATATACCCTGATGTAATCCACCTCCAAACGTGCACAAACACTGGTGCAAAAAAGCAAATTGCGCCCCTTACCAGATATGGAAAAGAGACAGGCTCGACAATGGCTGATGAAAATCTGAAACTGGAGCGTTGTTCCCTTCTCCCTCTAAAACTGGTGACTGGCTTTGGGTTCCCACGGTGTTTCTCCGGTTTACATAAAATGTATAAAGGAGGCTAATGGTGCATTACCTTTGGTGATGTTTATTTAAATAAAGAATTGCACTTACATGTACAGGATAAACATTAAGCGATGAATAGAGACTCGGAGCAGAGAGATTTCTGAAGCGACTCGCGTCCGGCTGCAGCACGGACCGCGAGTGACGTAGTGACGGCACGCCTCCCCTGCTGACGCATTTCCTCCAATAAGGCTTCAACTGAGAGTGGGAGATAGGCGCGCGCCGTCACATCCGCCGTTTTATACAGGAAGAGAGGCATTTCTCTTCCGGTGTCTGCAAAGGAGGACCTGAGAAACCAGAATTGGTGTTCTTTCTGCCAAATCATGTCTATTGATAACCGGTTTCTCAGGTCCTCCTTTGCAGACACCGGAAGAGAAATGCCTCTCTTCCTGTATAAAACGGCGGATGTGACGGTGCGCCTATCTCCCACTCTGCCAGGTATTTCAGCTGATAGACCAAATAGGCCAAATGACACAGCACAAGCACTGTGCTGTATAACAAGCTTGAAAGGAACAGGATCTTTTTTTTTTTTTTTTTTTTTTTGGGGGGGGGGGGGGGTAACAAACACTTTAAGATAAAAAATCTTATTATTTTACAACTCCTGTAAGCAACAATAGCAAAAAAAAAGCTGCCTGAGTTTCTCTGCTCTGGGTAAATGCCAGCAACTCTTATCAGACGATTTCTGACACATTTTGGTAATTAAAGTAAACTTGCCACCTCCCGCTCTCATATACTACTAATAACACATCCCTACAATGGGATGCCTTATCAGGGAATAAAAAATGTGTGGGAGGCAAAAGGTACAATGAAGTGTCAAGGTTTTTCCCAATCAAAATGGGGTAGAGGCAGGACACTAAAACCTGCTTCACATATGAGGTGCCATTTTATACCTGTCAGTAGCCTTGTTTCTTTGTTAACAGAGCCACTTCAAGACTCCATTCACACCTATGCAGTTTGCTTTTGAGCATTTCTGCTGTGCTTTTAGCGGGTTTTTATCGTGATTTTGCCACAATTTTTATGCTTTTTTTTTGCCAAATTTGTTGTTGGGCAGATTAAAAAATGCATATCGTGGTAAAATCACAGTAAAAATGCACTACATGCTTTTCTGCAGCTTCTCCATTGAAGTCTATTGAACCATAAAAGCAAAAAAAGCACTGTTTTGCATTTAAAAAAGTCCCTGACCATTTCCAAAAACAAAGATGCACAAAAATGCATTGACGTATTCCTAAGGAACCCATGTTAAAAATAGTGTCCTGCGTTTCTGCAAAAAGTATAAAAAAACGCATTGGTGTGAATAGAGTGTAAAGCTCAATCCTGAGCAATGGCTTTCCTCAGAATTTTTTTTTTTTTTTAACCTTTTCTTCTACATACTTTTTTAGCTGTTTTCGGACACGTGACATGCTGGGACCTTATCCTTCTCTTCTGTTCTCCAAAAGGGTAGTTGATTCTGAAGGCTGTGGAGAACAGTGCCTACCTGATGTTGTGGTGCTATTCTCTGCAGCATTATCCTATCCTTATGACAAAAATGAGAATCACAATTTTTCTGCTTAGAATGAAGGTCACGATTCTGAAAACCGTTATTATTTTAAAGATATATATACTGTATATATATATATATATATAGATATTCTTTTTTTTTTTTAATTACCCATTTGAAATAAAGCTGTGACTAGGATTACCCCCCTCCTCTGTCATGGATTACCCCTGGGTACTGCTGTGGGTACTGCTGGCTGGTGGATACTGCTGGCTTGTGGGTACTACTGGCTGGTGGGTACTGATGACTGCTGGGTACTACTGGCTGGTGGGTACTGCTGGCTGGTGGGTACTGCTGGCTGGTGGGTACTGCTGTGGGTACTGCTGGCTGGTGAGTACTACTGTGGGTACTGCTGGCTGGTGGGTACTGCTGTGGGCACTGCTGGCTGGTGAGTACTGCTGTGGGTACTGCTGGCTGGTAGGTACTGCTGGCTGGCAGGTACTGCTGTGGGTACTGCTGGCTGGTGGGTACTGCTGTGGGTACTGCTGGCTGGCGGGTACTGCTATGGGTACTGCTGGCTGGTGGGTACTGCTGGCTGGAGGGAACTGCTGTGGGTACTGCTGGCTGGCAGGTACTGTTGTGGGTACTGCTGGCTGGTGGGTACTGCTGGCTGGCGGGTACTGCTGTGGGTACTGCTGGCTGGAGGGTACTGCTGGCTGGTGGGCAATGCTGCGGGTACTGCGATTCTTCCTGTAGCTCTGGTCTCCTCTCACAGGCGGAGTGCATTTGATATCACTCCGCCTGTGACAGAACGGAGCCGGAACTACACAGGAAGCATCGGCTCCATTCTGACAGCTGAGCTCTAACATAGACAGCTGGGATATCGCCCGGGTGTCAGGCAGCTGCAGCCCTAATGCCGGAGAGGAGACTTGGGATGTCTGGCTATGTCATACCTAGACACATAACGTTTAACCCACTGCACTGAGATTCATATAAATTGGGGATTGAGATTGCGGAGAGGGGGGTAAATTGAGATCACGATTATCATACAATTAATTGTGCAGCTCTACTCAGGGGGTATGTCTTTGCTGTCCTGGGCTCAGAGGAAGTGGGTTGAATGACATTGGGCAACATGCAAAACATTCAGCTCATAAAAGGATCAGCAGTGGACCACAGAGGCCAAACCCTTGGCAATTTTTTTTTTTTTACTGGAGTAGGTCTATTAAAAAAAAAAAAAGAAAAGGAAAGTGGATTTGTCTCTTTTTATTCTGCTTGAGACTTATAATGTGTTATAAATGGGCTGGAAAACTTGTATTTCCAGAAGAAATCCTGCGTCATATTTTCTCGATTGCTCTTGATCAAAAGTCCTCCCCTTTCATGTGATGTCAGAAGCACTAGAGGGAGCCTAATGCAGCATTTTCTAATCAAAATATTTCAACTCTCTTTTTAATCCAACTCACCAAGAATGTTAACAAACAATAACTTTAAGGGCTTGTTCACATCAGGAGCATTGAACTGCATTGATCTGAGTTCATCAATGAAGGCACAACACAAGGATATAGCAAAAACAGCTGCTGCCTGTGTGCCTCAACAATGCATCACAGCACATGTGGCATAATGCAAACCAGTGCGCATTGTGTGCTTGCTGGTGTGAACAAGCCCTTACTTAAGATTTTTTACAACATTGCTTGCTGCAAGACATTTGGTCAGTGGACATAAAACCAGCAATTTCTATACAGTCTCACTTTTCTCAGTGATCTCTTTGAGAACTAGTCTACCAAAAACTGAAGAGATGCATCTCCCCCACCAGACTACCTAGATCTTTGTAGCCCCTCCAACACCTCTTACTGCTGTAGTGCTACTCCCAGGGGAGCCATAGGAATTACTTGTCCAGGTCTTCCCAACTTCAGCCCCGCAGCCAGGCACACAACAGGCTCATTTCTCCAAAGACCAGTCTAGGGGATGTTGTTTTTTATTTTTTGGAGAACTTTGATAGGGATGAGGGAAGTGGTCTGATATTCCAAAATTGAGAACTGTGTACAACTGAGGACCTAAAGTGGTTGTAAAGACACAAGGTTTTTTTACCTTCATGCATTCTATGGATGAAGGTAAAAACCGTCTGTATGCATCAGCCCTCCCAATACTTATCTAAGCCCCCTCTTGATCCAGCAATGTCCACACGAGCCTTGCCTCTCCAAGGACTTGCACTCCTGATTGGCATTTGGCAGCAGGATCACTTAAATCCTAATTTTAGCTTACGTAGTAGTAGTAGAGCTGATATAGCAAAGTCCCTTTAAGCAGTAAAGCCACTGGACAGAGAACTTCAGGACACCAGCCAGTGTCTCCTTTAATAGACCCATGGCTGCCTATAACTAGGCACCAGAGAGGTAACTAGAGAACAAGGTCCCCAAAATCAAGAAATGTCTGTACTCACAAGGCCCAAGGGCAGATGGATGCCTCCTTCCAATCTTCCAAACGATGCCCTTAGGGTTGCCATTAGGGTTGCCAACTCATCCCTTTAAACCCGAACACAGGTTCTGAGGCTAATTTAATGCAGATAAGGCACCAAGTGAGTTTAGTTACCACCTTAATCAGCCACAGAACCTGTGTAATTAATACGTGTTTGGTTTTTAGGGGATGAGGTGGCAACCATAGATGCCTTCTAATAATACCAGACAGATCTGTGGCAGACATTTCCCCTCAGTAAGCTTCTTCTAAGCACCCGGTTCTCTGAACTCCTCCCTCAGGTTGCCCACCTGAGGCCTCTACATGGCATACTGTGCCTGAAAGGACAGTGTGCCCCCCTCAGGCTGGACTCCTCCACTCTGGGACAAGACCTAGAGCTCTGTGTGCTCTAAGAATAAATACAGTCTCCCAGCCTGCCTTTGAGCCTGCCTCTTTAGGATATGCTGTTACTGTATCAATATTCATGCTGCAATCTGTATAACTCCAAACCTATCATTCAGAAACTTCTCAAGTTGCATTGATACAGAAGGAGCTATCCAGCATACTAGCAGCAGCAGAGCACACAGATCAGGCCATACTAAATGACTGCAGGTCACTGAGTACAGTGAGCCAAACAATGCTTTTAACTCAACCAAAATCAATCACATCGACTACTGTGTGGCAACTAAATTTACCCGTAAAAAACAATGATCTAACTTTCCTAGTACCTACCTAGGAGGGGGCTAATGAGTTACAAAGTAACGGATTACAGTAACTATATTACTTTTTTTGATAACGAAGTAACGTAACTAGTTACAATACTAATATTGGTAACTACACTACTTTACTAGGCTATAGGAGGTAACTACACTACTTTACTAGGCTATAGGAACGTGCTTTCCTGCGTTACCCAAGCCGTACGATACAATCGTTATTTCGAAGAATAGAGAGGGATGAAGTTTATGACTTTTTGTTGCACTTTATGTTTTATTCTGTTTTTTCAGGTTTTATTCTCATGTTTCCCAAAGCCTGTGTTTATACAATAAACTCTATGCAGAAAGAGTGTCATGTATCTTCTTCTACACGGTCAATTAAGAAAGAGGAGTGTAAAGTAATAGATAGTGAAGTTACTTTTCAAATGCAGTAACTAGTGAAGTAATCTCGTTACAATTTACAGAAGTAACTAGTAACTAGTTACATTTTTGAGTAACCACCCCAACACTGTCTGTCAGACAGAACAAGACCCCCCTCTCTATGGCTATAGCAAGTGGACAGATCTGGGAACTAGGGGATATCACCACTAGAATAAGAGCGAGAAATGTTTCCAAAGGCAATAGGTGGAAAAAAGACTAAATGCATTTACGCAGGCACATACATATTTCATTTTAGGTGGAAAGAACCATTAGGTACATCAGAAGACAAGTTATTGCAGTGACCAATTTTATGTGCATGTTTTATTCAATGAATGTGATTGTTTTATTTCTTGTGTTCTGTAAAACAAGACGCAGAATCACTCTGTATTTCCTTGCACACATGAGAATCTCCCGGCCCATGTGCTTATTACTATACACAATGCCTGCCTTATAACATGTGCCGATATATTTCTTAGCTAATCCCTTATATGCTTCCTCTATCTTAAAGAGAGATATTTTTAGACACATAACGTTTAAGAATAAATTCTTACTTCTCCTGCCTGACTCTTTCCATATTAAGGGACTCCCCCTTCAGTGCATGAGGTGGGGGGCGGCTTATTGCCATGTAATTGTTCTAGTAACCGTTTCCATGGCAACATGGCACAGACTGTATCTGCATGGTTTAGGCCAAATGCAAGTAGTCCATACCTCTGCCTTTCTGTTTACTAATTAGGAGCACAGCAAGGAGGGGAAGGGTGAGGTGAAGGGTCACACTGTAACCCCTTCAATGCCACTATTTTTGTAAAAATTAGGGATTTCTTTACCGCATTGTCACATTTTCTGGAGCCAAATAATACTGTATCTCCTGAGGAATAATGTAACAATTCTCAAGCAATTTATGTTCTCAAAAAAGAAAAGTAAAAATAATAATTAAGAAAATATATATATATATATATATATATATATATATACATATACATATATATATATATATATATATATATATTTTTTTTTTTTTAATTAATTTATTTTTTTATTTTTTCTTAATTATTATTTTTTATTAGGGAATACAGTAGGGGTATACAGTATTGTTTGGCTCCAGAAAATGTGACATTGTGGTGAAGAAATTCCTTAATTTTCAAATGAATAGTGACAATGAAGGGGATACAGTGCATGTGTGTATATATATCTATATATATATTTTTTTTTTTTTTTAAACCAAATTAGTAAATTTGTTTTTGCACCTGTTTAATTTTGGTTCAGCTCAGTAATTTTGGTTCCGTTCAGATATTTTATTCAAGCTGAGAGTAGATCTGGTGGCTGCTATGGTAGCTTAAAATCTATACAGCTAGGTTTACTGCTGGGATGCATTTTTGATCCAATTTCAGTGCGATTAGTGCCACTGTAGTGCAGGAACCTTTTTTAAAAACGCGCCATGTTGAGTTTTATTGATGTGAATGGGCGCCATTGAAAACAATGTGATTTCCTTTGTCATGCGATTCTGTGTAGCTCAAGCCTCATCAGAAATCGCACCAGTGTGAACGGAGCCTACTACTGTATAATGCTGCAGGAAGGGAGAATAATAAAGTGCCAGACTACACCTATAAAGGTGATCTCTAGGCACATTTTTAAAATGAGTTTGGCTTGGTCTCGACTCAGACTGAAAAAGGAGGAAGCAACAGAAGGATCCATTCAGTTGTGCTGCATGCTGATAGAAGAGAGCAGAGTGACAGAGAGGGATAAGTTCATCAGTCTGCGGCTTCTCCTTTCAATGTCCAGTCACAGGCTGGGGGCAGGACAAGAAGTGTAAGGCCCTGTTCATGCGGGGGAATTTGCTTAATGCAGGGCCATCTTTTCCTGGCATAGGGATGCACAGGTGCAACGTGCATCCCATGTCGGCATCCCATTTGAATCTTTTGGGACACACTTCTGTGTGGACACAGCCAAAGTGTCCCCATATGATGTGCTGGTGCAGGTTCCCGAACTTGGCCTGTGTTTGTTCGGGGACCCACACCTACATGTCATATAGGAATATAGTGGCTGTGTCCATGTAGCTGCCTGTCCCAATAGGCTGCTGGCAAAGGGATGTACACAGCTCCTGTGCATCCTCGTGCTGGTAAAAGACATCCCGGCATGGAATACAATGCAAATCACCTCATGTGAACGGGGCTTAAGTGTAACCTAAATGCAACATAATAAAATCAGGTTTCCTGCACTGCCAGACAGGGCTGTGTAAATTTCGGGGGCGGAAATATGTACTTTATCTGTATATAGCAGCATGCATGGACAAATCTTTCCTGCAGGCTATTCTATTCCGTTAGTCAACAACAGCAGCTGTCAGAATACCCAAACCGTGCATGTACTGTATCTAAGTGGATGAAGGCACTGTTTGGCTGACAATCCCCCGGCTCTTTTGGCAAAAGTCAATTAAACAATTGGCTTTTGTCGAGCCAGATGGTTCCGTCAGGGGCACCATGGCTTGAATATCAGCTGATTCAGCATGATCAATTCACTGGGATGTAAGAGTTTCAGTGTGGTATTTTTTGATTAAATAGATATCAATTGAAAGCCCTTTTTCGTGAATCCATATTTTCTCAAATGGTCGCATTTCTTCTCTCCTTAAAGTGGAAGAAAAGCCTAATTATAACACATTTAGAAATGTCCCCCTCCTCCATCCTCCTATCTGTCGTGCCTGCCCTTTGTAAAAAAAAAGATCTTTGTACTTACCTATTTTTAATCTGCTTGGTCTGGTCACATGATCCCGCAGCTCCGGCCTCCCGCTGTCAGTAAGCGACTGCTGCAGAGGAGAGGAAGGAGTGCCAACAGTCGCCAAAAGTCACGGCTCCAGGAATTCACAGCCATTGTTGAGCGCTCCCTTACACAGGGGAGTTGGGAGTTGTAGAATCACGTGACTGGACCAGGGCAGATTATAGATTATAAATAGATAAGTACACAGATATTTTTTATACAGGATAGGTAAGAATAGGTATAGTTAGGCTTTTCTTCCACTTTAATGGAGTACTCATTGCTATTAGCAGTCAGATGTAACAACTCAAATGTAGCCAAGAGAGTGCATACTTTTAGCTGCTTTCAAAGAAAAATGAGATAGCTATTGGGATGTGTTTACAATGTGTTTATGGTGAATTTATATTGTGTTTACCATGCTAACATGTAAAAACAGTTCAAACACAGCCGAACAGGACATGCTGTCCTTGCAGAGCCGCAAGTGTAGGTTGCTCCATACCATTCAAACAGATCCTTCAAAATGCTTTCCTAATGCATGCCATCTGCAAAACTTAAAAGCCTGTGTACACAAGTCCTAAATCAGTCCAGATGTTGTCTCTAGCAACCATTCAGATCCTAGCTGTTTATTTTCTAGTGCAGATTAGACAGTGAAATTGATGATCTGATTAGCTACTATTCACAACTCAGTAACTAAGCTTTGTACACACGATGAGAATATCGGACAAATGATAATCTGTTATTTTGCATGATAGTCTCATATGAAAAATGAAGAGGTTACTCAATTTATGAAAATTCTCACACGACAGAATACAATTTAGGAAGTGACGTGATGTATTGTATTGAATTATAATCTATTTGTTTTGTTTTTTTCCCTTTGGATAATTTCGGATGAACTGTTGTGATCTGCCCTAGAAAGCTGTGTGCTAACGATCAGATTTTCATACAATCCCATTGAAAGCGGTGTTTTTCGCCCAATTTTCTGATAGTGTGTACTAGGCTTTAGGCCGGTCATATGCCTAGGCTTTGGGCTTTAGGCTGGTCATGTAACCATGGGTTGCAGGAAAGAAATTCACTCAATTCCCCCATCAACATAGACAGTGTTGGCAGGGGAATCCTTCCCATGGAGCCATTGTGTTCTCTCCACGGGTAGGAGGAGGGGGGGGGGGGGGTTGTGCAGGTTAAGACAGTGATTATTGATAGAGGCTATAACAGCTGCTTGCAATGATCACATGTAAAGTCCAGCCCATGTAACCCATGTAAAATTCAGCATGCCCATACAGGGTTCAAATCTTGTCTGGTTCCTGCTGAACTGGGTGAGACTCGAACATTCTATGGCCTGCTATACTCTTTCAGTTCATTATTCATCAATGTCCACAAACAAAAAACAAAGCAAACTGCATTTATCTCTGAATAAAGGTATATCAATTTAACCACTTCCCGTCTGCGCTATAGCCGAAAGACCGCTACAGCGTGGACCTTAATTGCCGGGAGGGCGTCCATGTGCATCCTCCCTTGCATGAGCTGCCTGTGGGCTCCCTGTGGAGCGCACGTGGCTCGCTCTGTGATTAGCGAGTCCATGAGACTCAGCTGATCACAGATTGGAGTAAGGGGCTGGTCCCGGCCACTTTCCATGTGATCAGCTGTCAGCCAATGACAGCTGATCACGTGATGTAAACAGCAGCCAGAGATTAGCTTTTTTTTTCCTCTGTGAAGAGTAAAAAAAGCCGATCACCGGCTGCTATTAAAGAAACACCAGTCCCGAAGAGGAGAGGATCATCTGTGCCCCAGTGCCACCTACCAGTGCAGGTCAGTGCCGCCTGCCAGTGCCCACCAGTGCCACCTATAAATGCCCATCAGTGCCACCTATCAGTACCAATCAGTGCCCCATCATCAGTGCTGCCTATCAGTACCACCTACCAGTGCCTATAATTGCCCATCAGTGCCACCTGTCAGTGCCCATCAGTGCCACCTATTACTGCCCATGTGTGCCACCAATCAGTACCACCTATCAGTAACCTTCAGTGCCACCTACCAGTGCCTTTCAGTGCCCATCTGTCCACCCATCAGTGCCCCTTTCAGTGCCCACCAGTGCTGTCTTATCAGTGTCTCCTTATCAGTGCCCATCAGTACCGCCTTATCAGTGCCCATCAGTGCCTTATCAGTGCCCATCAGTGTGGCCTATCAGAGCCCATCAATGCAGCCTATCAGGGCCCATCAGTGCCGCCTCCTCAGCACACATCAAAGAAGGAGAAAAAATCTAAGGAACAGTAAGATGCAACAAATGTATTTTTTTTCCCAGATTTAGATACATTTTAAAGGCAGTCCTCTGGTACAAGAGTCAGGGTAAAAAAGAAGTAACTCCGTGGCTAAAAGTTGCTATCTATCAAGTTGTGAGGATATATTGCTTATGGTTGCATATATTGCTTATGGTTGTATGAGGCTGGCTGGGTGTGGAAAAGGAGGAAACACTGGTTTACAGTTTCAGTAAATGTATATTTGTGCTACTGAAATTTCTGGTGCCTAATAGCTTGTAGTAGCGATCAATCACTATGCATTTGGAACAAATGGTTTTCAAGCAGTGAGGTACACAAGAATAAATAAAGTTCATAAGCAGTAGAGCAGAAGGATCGGTCAACCTGAGCCTGATTTTGATCCACCGCTGTACCCAAGAGCAGCAGCTTCTTCTCTCCTCACAAGTCAGATTTAGAGCCCATTCACACTGCCGCGACTTGTCAGGCGACTTGTCAGCCTGACAAGTCGCGGTCGGTCGCGGTCCATTGAGTAGTACAGGCCCCCGTTCTAATAGGAGCGACACAAGTCGCTCCGACTTAGAAAAAGGGTCCTGTACTACTTTGGGGCGACCTCGGAGCGACTTGCATAGACTTCCATTATGTGAAGTCCCTGCAAGTCGCGTCGAAGTCGCGGTGCACAGCGGTGCACGCGACTTCACAGGTCGCCCCCCGAAGTCGTGTCGCCTCAGTGTGAACCAGCTCTGATAGCAATGGGAGTCATTGGCACCTGTATCTGTCAATCAAAGCCTGTGACAAGGGATTGCGGGAGTGGGGCATAGACATGCGGTCTGTGTCTATGGACACAGACTGCGCAGCTTGAGATTGAACAACCATTGCACAGAGCAGGTAAGTATAACATGTTTATTGTTTAAGTAAACATTTTTTTTTTTTAAAGTTACCCTTTACAATTACTTTAAAAGCTATTACATGTTACTCGTGTGCTTCACTTCATAGGGAGCCATATATGCCATATGCAAAGTGATTGAATGCTACTAGTGATTTTAATGGCATGATAATGTTACTTAAATAACCCGTGTGCTCCTTTTATTGTACTTCAATACATGAATAGTATGATTCCCTGTGTGCAATATTATTCATATTGTTTTTTCATTACTTCAAGGTGTATACAGGTTACTATGGTTCTTAGGCATTCTCTGATGCTGTATTTTAGGCGGAACTAAACCCTCCTATGTTTTACAGCCAAGGAAGCTGCTATCTTGATTTCTGTTTGATCTGCAGTTGCAATGGTGCTACAGATGTGATCAGTTATGACACCAGCCATTGATGGTTCGACAGTTGGTGGAGAGTACAATCTAATGTGACATACATAGCTGTTCACAGCCTATTGCATTAGGGTGTGCACCCCAAAGCTCAGACACACTGTGTTTACTATGCTTCAGCTTATGAATGAACACAGTGAGCGGGTGTGTTCACTGTCTTCATTTAGAAAAAGAAGCATTTTTTTAATGCCTTCCGGTGCGTTTTTAATGCATTTATACTGGGCTCCAGTGCGTTTTTATAACGTGATAATCTTGTTATTTTTTTCCATCATCATTTATTTTTTTGCTGTATTAACATCCCTGTGCGTTTTTATGCATTTTGCTATGTTCCAGTGCATTTCTTTGCACACAAAAAATACACCATGTTCTACTTTTGTTGACTGTACTGGAACGCACTGCAATGGTGTGAACTTTGCCATTGAAATCCATGTAACCTACTGTCCATACATTTTTGATGCAGAAAAAAAATCGCACTGGACTGCATGTGGTGTGAACCAGCCCTAGAACTCTGAACATACTTTTATTATTATACATGAAAATTCAGTTTTTCAGCAAATCACATTGAACTCTTCCTTGGACCTACAGTATTCCATTGCAATCAGTGATTTCACCAGATTCTACTTAACCTTATTAAAATGTTTATAGTTACGTATTTAAAACATAGGCATACGTGCCTACAATGGATTTGACAATTGTACAGTGAGAAATAATATTATGTACCCTCAGAGCCAAAGGGTCCTTTCACACGGCCGCTCCATGTGTCCGCAAATCATTCCATCCGTTTGCGGATGATTTGCGGACATAATGTAAGTGAATGGCATTGCGGATGTCAGCGGAATACCATCCGCTGACATCCGATTTTCCTCCTTTCAGTTCTGTTCCGTTTTTTCGAACGGAACAGAACCCTATTTTTTCATCCTGGTAAAAAACGGAAAGGAAGGAAAATTGGATGTCAGCGGTGTCATCCGCTGACATCCGCAATGCCCATAGACTTACATTATGTCCGCATATCATCCGCAAACGGATGGGATGATATGCGGGCACACGGAGCGGATGACACAAATGTCATCCGCTCCGTGAAAAAAAATAAAAAAATCCCGCAGCGGACTTAAGCAGCGGAGCGGCCGTGTGAAAGGACCCAAACTGGGTTTTCTAAACTTGCTTTTGTCCTTGTTAAAAAAACAAAAAACAAACAAACCTTGCTTGTGTCAACACAGCACAGTAAACACAGCAGTTCAGCGGATTTACTTAGAAACGCATAAAAAGAGCCTAAAAAACGATAAAAGTATATTACCGCTAGCCGCCGCAGATATACGGCGGCAGTTTCCCGCCAAACAGTGTACCAGTACGTCACTTAGCGGGAGCGATCGTGCGGGCGCGCGCACATGCACCAGAGGGGAAGCTGATCTGCTGGGTCAGCGGCCGCAATTGCCGCCGGGCACCCGCGATCGCTCCCTGTGGAGACAGAACGGCGGTCTGCCGTTGCGAACACGGCACACCACTGTTCTCTCAGCAATGAACACAGGTATCCTGTGATCCTCCTATTTAGGAACACAGGTCCCTGTGTTCTTTCCATAAGTCCATCCCCCACATAGTTAGAAAACACCCCCTAGGGACACATTTAAAGCGGTAGTATCCCGCTTTTTGACACTTTTAACTACAGGTAAGCCTATAATAAGGCTTACCTGTAGGTACAATTAATATCTCCTAAACTGGCACGGTTTAGGAGATATTTGCAGTGCATGCAGCCGCTCACACGAGCGGCGCATGCGCTCTGAAGGTCCGGGGGGACCTTCAACTTTCCTTGCTGGGAGCTTGCCGGAAAATCACTGTCATCGCGGCTCCGGCCAATCACAGCGCTGGAGCCGCCGAACCCGGAAGAGACGCCGAGGGATCATGGCAGCGCCCGCAGTGGTGTCAGAGGGTCCGTGACGGGGCTTCGTTCTAAGGTAAGTAATACATAATGAGCTAGTATGCGATGCATACTAGCTCATTATGCCTTTGTCTTGCAGGTTTTTTTTTTTTCGGGGTTACAACCGCTTTAACCTTTTGATCACTCCTGGTGTTAACCCCTTCCCTGCCAGTGTCATTAGTACAGTAACAGTGCATATTTTTAGCACTGATTACTGTAGTAATGTCACTGGTCCCCCCAAAAGTGTCAAAAATGTCAGTTAGGTGTCCGATCTGTCTTCTGCAATGTTGCAGTCCCACTAAAAATTGCTGATCACCGCCATTACTTGTAAAAAATAAATAAATAAATAAAAATGACATAAATCTTTCCCCTAGTTTGTAGACGCGATAACTTTTGCGCAAACCATACACTTATTGGGATTTTTTTTTACCAAAAATATGTAGCAGAATACAAGTTGGCCTAAAATGATGAAAGAGTTAGATTTTTAATTTTTTATTTTTTTTTATTGGGAATGTTATATAGCAGAGAATGAAAAATATATATTTTTTTTTTTTTTCAGAATTGTCATTTTTTTTTTTTTTTGTTAATAGTGCCTAAAATCGCACAGGTGATCAAATACCATCAAAAGAAAGCTCTATTTGTGGGAAAAAAGGACATCAATTTTATTTGGGTACAGTGTCACACGACCACGCAATTGTCCGTTAAACTAACGCAGTGCCGTATCACAAAAAAATGGCCTGGTCATTACGGGGGGAAATCTTCCGGTCCAGAAGTGGTTAAAACTGGATTTATCTATAGCAATCTATTTTTTTTATTTTTCCAGGACAGATTTGAAAATGAAAGCTGTAACCTGATTGGTTGCCATGGATAACAGCTGTCATTTTGCTCCTGTCTTCATAGATAAGTGCCAACGATGCTCAGATACATATATAACCAAGTGATGTGTACGATGCAGCATCTAAAAAAGCATTCCTACAGTAGCTGTCTGGTGCAGTCAGTGGTCAGCATCCATCTTTAACCCCTAATAAGCCCAGGGGTCTGCAATGCTAGCAGGCAAGGAGTTAAATAATCCCTATTAAATGGTAGCGCCTGTCCTGTCCTCACACTTTCTCTCCTGTCTCCCCCTCCTATTTCTCATTCCCCTATATCTCTACTCTATCTTTGCCCTCCCTCTCTCTCTCTCTCTCTTTTCTCCCTCCCATCCCTCCCTCTTGTTCTCTCTCAGTCTGAAATTAATACAGGCAAGGCACATTCAAAGCTGCTCCTGACTACCTCTCCTTTCTCTCTTTCTCCCTATCTCCCCCTAATTCCTGGAATCTCCTCCGCTCCCTATTTTTTTTTTCATTCTCTCTCTCATTCTTTTCATCCCTCTCCATCTGTCTTTTTTTTTATCCCTCCTCATCCTTTCTGGGATTTTTTTTTTTTTTTTTTTTTTGTGGTAGAAAAGACGCAGAGAACCCTACAGGAGGGGCAGACAGGAAAGAGCAAATACCAGGACTAGAAGGGGGCAAATAAGACAGATCTCGTCAGAGCCAAACGCCCCTACCGCTGAAAGAAGACTAAGGAGGTCTCTTCCTTGCGAGAACCAATAAGCACTGCAGAGCCCGGATCCCATGCAGACATGGCTGTAACCTGCACACGCTTTACAGATGAATACCAGCTGTATGAAGAGATTGGCAAGTAAGACACCATCTGATTACTCACCTGCAGCTCAGCGGCTGGAGCAATAAGGCACACTGGGGTGGGGGGAAAAGGGAGGGTTAGCCATAGAATCCACCCCTTGTTGCTATAGACTGAGAAATACTGGTATCCTAAACCTAAAAATCGAAATTTCCACACCGAATCTTTCATTTTTGTATTACTAGATGTAGACGGGGCCTTCTAGCACCGATGGGGGGCATACAGGGTGTGTGATGAGAGTGGGTGGTCAATGGTGATGAGCAAATTTGGTAACCCAACTCCTGATGTGACTGCAGACGTCTATACGTTTGCATTCGTCTGGCTTGTATTTGGGAAAAGGTTCTGGCGTATATTCAGATTTGTTAATATGAACGTGTATTGATTTGCACAAATGATGTGTCTATGTCTGGGAGCCACTGCTGAGTGTTTGAGTGTCTGCGTCTATTCCTGCGGGGGACGTGATTGGATTTAGGGTGAGGTTTGGGGTGATGGTGGCTGCTGTATAGCTGTGAACACTATTCATGGATTGCAGGGGAATCATCATAGCTGGCTGGCACCCACTGCTGGGCAGAAATAATGTGGGAGAAATGTAGGGGGGGTTGCGTAGTTGTCAAATAGCCAAGATAATTTAGCATTAAAATGGATGATCTTGGGTGTACTGGTTGGTAATTGCTGAGGGAGGTAGTTGATGTATTGGGTTATTGATACATCATTATTTTTGCAGCTACCTATGGGGGACCAAAGAAGTAGTAAGCACAGGCTGCCAATTAGCCCATCAGTGGGAGTATTTCACAGTGACTGATAACATTGGGGTGTTTATGGGTGCTGGGGGTACTAATTAGAGGTGCTGATTTTAAGATGGTAGCTGTTAAAAAAAGGTAGAAATTATAGAGAGCTCTAAGAGATGCTTTTGGCAAATAATTGTATGCTGTGGTTATTAATATCTAATGGGCGATCGTTCTTAGTGATGGACGATGCTAACAGCAGGATATTTATGTTCACTTTAGACGTACGGATTTGAAAAATTGCCATATATGGCCATTTACCGGAGTTCTTCCCCAGCGGTGGTGTATTCGATGAGTGATTGGTAATACTGTCTATGAAGATGAGGCTTTGATTGGCAGGTGCACTGGTATCTCTATGTCCCTTGGATGCACCCCCTCCCATCTCAGGTCCTCCTGGTTTCCTGAGTGTTATTCCGCCCCCCTTTGATGATGTCACATTTGGCTCTCACATGGATGAGGTTTTCAGGACAGGGCCTGTGAGATATGGGGTCAGGGAGTCACCCGGGAGCTGAGGCTACTACAGTTGCAGAGAATCAGGATCCATCCATCTCCCTACTGCTGCTAATATCTGTCATTCTTCAGGTACTGCTGCATCCAGACGCAATCATGCTAATTCAGTATGGTTGTGCAAAGAGCGTAGTGCAGCAACCAATTAGAAATCACAACTCAACAATTGTAAATGCAGTAATCTGACATTTCATTGGTTGCTAGAGATTATCATACATTTCGCATTGCTGTGTACACCACATAATGGAATAGGTATATAGGGCATATTCATAAAGCATTCACCAAACATTAACTACTACAAGTGAATCTTCCAGGTACATGTGCTTTAAATTACAGGGAATTATTAACCACCTGTGAATGTTTGATGAGCATCACATTCACTGCATTACAAATATGCTCATATGTGTGTAACCTACAGCAAACATTCCGAATTCTACTCATCGATCTGACTACAGCAAATTGAAACACGATTGTTCACCGTCTGCACTACACACATCATCATGGCTCTTTGCATGCTCTTTGAATATTGCACCGAACAACCAAAAATGAATGGGCAGAGTGGAGTGGCCATTGTGTGCCATAGCAAAATACAGTGACACCTTGGTTTGCGAGTATAATTGGTTCCAGCAGCTTGCTTGTACCTTTATTAGGAAAAGAGCAAAGGCTAGTGACCCTTATCAGCCAATCAGAACTCTCTTTTAATGCTGGCCATACTCATGAATTTCAGATGATTCCTGCTAGATCGGCCACAATTCGAGTTGTAGGTGCCCCTGTCATACCACCCACCTCCACAGAAGTCAATTTAAAGTTTGACAGATTCGGGTAGAAAACTGTCGACTGAATAGTGACTGCATCACATTCGATGTCACTGTGCCACTCATTCAATTGTCTGAATACAATAGCCACCAGTGACAGTTTCCCCATCCATGCTCTTTGGCACGAATAAGAGAATCAAGTGGGCTGAACGTCAGAAATCTACACGTTTATGGATAGCGAACTGCACAGAACTGCTAAAATCGAATTGCTTGTTTTAAGCTACTTCTTGCTCTATGCACCATTTTATTTACCAAAAACTTATATAATGATGAAAGGGGCACTCCTGATGTACAAAGTTTAGTAGCTAATCTGATTTCAGTTTATTGTAGTCACATCAGTGAAAAGTAAAAAAATGTTTCTATACGTTACTGCTTTTTACCTTATTAAAAATGTAAATAATTGACTGATTCTAATGAAAAGCCTATGTAAATTACAGGGAGTATACAGCTACAAAGTCTTGCAAGCCAGTTAAAAAAATGAAACAACGGTCAGGTGACTGGGTCATTGCAAGCTGAACGTTATCTATGCCCTATGTACTACTGTATTGAATACGCCTGGCTGCGGAATAGAAATGAAGAAAATAAATAAAGGGTTCTTCTACATAATAACCGGAGTTTTATTTTATTTTCTAAGGAAAAATGACAGATGGCTGCTCTCTGGTTGTCAGGGACAGCACCTTTGCATTGCATTGTATCCAGTTTGATAGCATACCTCATTTGAGTAGTTTTATTAAAGACTGAGCATTGCTAAAGCATAAGGCACTAGCATAGCATAGCAGCACATAATATTCTAACAGTATAGCATATACATGTCCTGTTTAACTTTGCCACATATGAAGTGTGGCAAAAAAAAAAAATCACCCATGTAATGTTTTGGCATAAAGTGTTTGCCTTCAAAGAATGCCAGACTGTTGAAGAATAACTCTAGACATCAGTATGTTATATATAGTACAGCTTGGACAAATGTAAACTATGCATATACCATACCTAGCTGATGCCTCTGGAACCTGACTCCATTGATCCCCACTTGCTCCATTGATCCCCACTTGCTTCCAGGTTCTGTGTTGAGCAGCCAGCCTTATGCATTGTGAATACAGGAGGTCAGCCGCTCTACACAGGTGCCATTCAGAGAATGTTTTGCTTTTTTTGAACAGATGTAAAGGGCTCTCTGATTGGACGAGGTTGAGAGGCGGATGGTTACCTCACACTCTTCACCTCATCCAATTAGAAAATGCTTTGCATTCGTTCAGAGGATTCAAGGCATTCTCTGAATGGCACCTGTGCTGGGGGGCCGGCCTCCTGTGTTCACAATGCAGGAGAGCCACCATTCGGAGTGGGACCCAGAAGCAAGTGGATATCACTGAAGTAGCAGTGTCATTAAGGTAACAAATGTTCAGGCACTAGTATCCCCTCTCTTCCCGGTGATCACAGGAGTACACTTTGTTCTGCACTCCTGTTGCCCATTGTAGCTGACTGTGGGCTAAAGCCTGCTGTCGGCTGACGTCACGGTTATGACTAAGCGAACATAGTTTCGTGAAACAGTTTTTTGCCCTCCTGTCCCTGGTTTGTCGTTTTGGATTTTATGGATTTTCAATAAAAGGTTTTTATCATTTACTATCACTCTCAAGTTGGTGTGCAGTTGCCTTCTTCTAATTGTATGGCTGACGTCACTAAGCAGGTCCAGGCTCTGCAAAGATTCAGATTTACAGTCCAGATGCCTGGTACCGGCAGCTGGCTCAGCCTCTCAGCGAATTGCTGAGAGACTGAGCCAGCCACTCCCACCCCCTGCACAGCCCAGCACTCCAGTGAGCACTGGAGGGGCAGACCAGAGAGCTGGTGACTGACAGCAATTGGTTCTTTTCATACTGAATACTGAGAACGGAGCAATCAGCAGTTTTTGATCGCTCAGTTCTTGGTGTAGAGCCAGCAGGGGACAGCTGCAGCTGGGATCGGTGCTGCTGCCATCTAAGTGAGTATGATTATTAATTTTTTGTATTCCCCAACTTCTCTTTTTTGGAACCATTAGCAAATTCTAGAGCACGTGTCAAACAAATGGTCCATGGCCTGCATCTGACCCACCAGGCCATTTCATGTGGCCCTCACACCCAGGGCTTTTTTCTGACGGAATGGGGTGGAACTCCCTTCCGCCACCTTTGGCTCACGCCCTCTGGTCCTCGCTCACTACTGTTGTAAACACAGAAGCCTTCTTTGTTTACAAGGACAGTTTTCCTCTCAGTGGCTCTCACAGATCTATGCCTACCCTGCACTCCTGGCTGGGATGAGGGTGATGCAGATGCAAGTGCAGTGTGGATATAGGTGGGATGGGGCATCACATGGTAGGCTGCACTGTGATCATCATCTGTGCCAAGTGCACAGATGCCGACCAATGATCTCGCTGCAAGTGAGAGAGAGGTAGAGCCGCCTACACTGGAGATACTAGAGCTGGGCGGAGTAATGTTTGAAAAGGTGAGATGTGAGTAAGCTTTGGGGTGGGAGAAATGAGGGCTTTGGAGGATGGGGTTTGCAGAAGTGGGGATGGGGGGAGAGTGGGGCAGAGGTTAGAGTTGAGGAGGGGTGGAAGTGAGATGTGGAGAGCCTGTGAAAGAGAACTGAACCCTGCACACCGTGCATAGCACACCCCTGAACTCTGTACATAGCAAACCCTTGAATTCTGTAGTCTGTGCATAGGGCACCCTTGAAACTGTACTATATACAAAATGCATCCCTGAACCCTGCACTGAAAATGCAGCGCACCCCTAAACTCTTCACTCTGTGCATTGGGACCTCCTGAAACTGTACTCTGTACATAGCGAGCCTCTGAACTCTTCAATCTGTACATAGTGCATCCCTGAACTCCGCACATAATGCACACCTGCCTAATTTGACCAAACCCACTGTTTGATGCAGTTCGTTGAGTTCCTGCACCTATTCTCTGAGAACAAAAGCATTGGATACATTTATATACTCTCACAGATAAAACCACCCCTTTGAGGGCAACCATAATGCTGATTTGGCCCACGATAAGTTTGAGTTTGACAACCCTGTTCTAGAGGAACCCTGGTTGAGAATGGCTGGTCAACACTTTCTAATGGCATCGTTTTTCAATTTCTAAATAGTTACTGTATACTGTGTATGTAAGTTGCCACTGGTGACGTGCTTACTTTGTCATCATTCCTAATTGATGAGTTAATGACCTCCAATAAGTATGTGTTGTTAGCCATCCCGACACTTCTTTGACCGAACACTTTTCCCATGTCAGTGAATCCTACATGCATGATGTCCACAAAGTGCAGCACAAAAAAGTATTCATTTGAATGTTACTACTGATATGCTGTGCTAAGGGCTCGTTCATACATATCCTTTGTGGTAACAATTTTTGCTGCAAAACACATTAATGCATGGGTTTATGTATGTTGCAGTGTGATGCCATTCATTCACAATGGCACCCCAATGCACATACACATAAGTTCACAATGTACCTGTGCCATAGCTGCTGTGCATTATTGGACAAAATGATGTAGATGTGTTATTCGGTTATTGTGGTACGGTGACAGTATTCAAAATGAATGGGTTACCTTACGCAATGCACCTTGACACTTGTGCGTAAATGCCCTTCAACAATGTGCATAGGCCCAAAGTCTATTTACTGCTCAGTGTGATCATGACCAGAGTCAGGAAAGAAGAATCTTGACTAGATGCAAAAGTGCAAACTGACTCATGATGAACCACTCAGGTTTAGGTGTATCTAACAAGAACTGTCACATTATTTGTTTGTCTTTATTTCTAAAGCTGTATCCAAGAAACAGGCTTTTAGAAGTCATCAATTTTTGCCCTGCAGGATGAGGCAATATGCGCTACAGGCATAGTAACAATACAGCACTGAGCAGTTCTCCGCAGAATGGTCCAGGTGTTTCCTGGGAGCTAGAAAATTACATTGATCTATTCCTGCTAAAGAGCAGGCAGAATATGATGCCATCATGGGGTCAATAGGGACCTATATTTAGATTTGTGATGGATGTATGTGTGTTTGTACGATCACAGATATCTGTATTTTCCATAGATATCCCAGCTCCATATGCACCCAGCTGTCACTACCCCACCACCACCACCATCCTTCTGTGCAGCCCTTCACATACCATTTTTGCTGTGTTGCTGCTTGGTCTTCAGACACGCAAAGACTAGTAATACTGTTGTACTATTTTTTTTTTCTACAGTGTGTACATTTTGGCATTCTTTTTGCTCAAAGCAGTATTTAACCCAAAACCAAAAACTTAGTATATTGCAGCTTACCAATCATTGGATGTGGTGGCTGCTTTTCTTTTCTTTTTTTTTTTTCCTGGTGTTTTTTTCCTGGTGCTCTGCCCAGTAACACACTTCCTGTCTTAGGTCCCTTTCACAGGGGGCGGATCCGCTCGGTGGACTCCGCTAGCTCAGCGGGGATCTCTCAGTTGATCCCCGCTGAGCAGGCGAATGACTGTTGCACAGTGAGCAGAGACAGACCTGTCGGAGTCCAGCTCTCCTCTATGGAGAGATCAGATGAAAAGGGACAGCATGTCCATTTTAATTCGATCCCACCCGTTGGACATTTCGCCATCCGTCTGTTCTCAGCGGATCTTGTCGGATGGAATGCCAGACGGGTGTCAGCGGGCACATGTCCACTGACATCTGCCTCCCCATAGAGGAGAATGGGTGGCCCGATCAGGTCCGCCTGAAAAACCGACAGGCGGACCTGATCAGTCCGATCATGTGAAAGGGGCCTTAGGGTGGCTCTTCTCTATGGCAGAGCACAAGAGGCTACCCTGGACAGACTCAATGCCAACCCCTGGAGAGGGTAGTATTAGATGCACTAGCAGATTTAGATGCACTTAAAACGGGACTTTACTCATAACAACTTGATAAAAAATAATGTTCTTTAGCTAGGAACACTCATTCCACATCAATAATTAGGGTACCTAAATTAGTGTGTGCTGTAATTTGTCTACAGCATTGTTCCTGTTTCTTCATGCTGGAGACTGCCCTTTTTCTGAAGCCCAGGGCCCCTGAACAGCAGTAAATCATAAAGCAGAACTAAATCCATCGAATTAAGTTTCAAAAAACAGTTACATTCCTGGAATGCCGGGATTTGCTAATTGTCACATTTGCTTGTATCCTCAACCAAGCTCTCAAATCATCAAATGGCTGGTGTCATAACGAATCACATGTTCAGCACCATGGCAGTTGTAGATCAAACAGAAGCAACTTCCTTGGCTATGCAGGATAGGAGGATTTAATTTTGCTTTAAGGCCGTCAGCAGATGAACCTCTACAAATTTGACCGTGTTTAAACATGGAGAGCAACTGAGCATGTGGTGAGACAGTGTATTACTGGATTTTAAACAGTATTTATTTTTAATGTTTTACATTACATAGCTATACCTGCAAAAGAGGCCAGCCTGAAGTGATATAACAGGACTTCATTTTCTGACTAAAGCTCCACTTTCCACGATAAGTGGGGTGCCCCAAGGCTCAGTCCTGGGACCAATTTTTTTTCATTTTATTCATAAATAGCATTGAGGATGGGATCATTAGCTCAATCTCAGTTTTTGCAGATGATGAGTGGGCAACTACATGGCAAATGAGGTTTAGTGTGGAGAAGTGTAAGATATTGCACTTGGGGACTAAAAACATAAAAAACTAAAAACGCAAAATAGGCATGGGGGGGGGGGGGACCTCTGGGGGAATCAAGAATGGAGAAAGATCTAGGAGTCTTAGTAGAAAATAGACTTAGCAATAGCATGCAATGTCAAGCTGCAGCTGCCAAAGGCGGCAGAATATTAGCATGCATAATTAAGGGGATATATTCCAGAGATAAGACTATAATCCTTCCACTTTATAAAACTCTGGTCCGGCCTCAAGTGGAGTATTCTGTCCAGTTCTGGTTGCCAATCCTCAGAAAGGATGTGTTGGAACTGGAAAGAGTCCAAAGAAGGATAACTAAGCTAATTAGGGGATTGGAGAACCTAAATTATGAGAAGCGATTACAAGCACTCGATTTATTCTCCCTAGAGAAGAGATGCCTGAGAGGGGACACAATAGCGATTTACAAATACCTCAACGGTGATCGCAGCATAGAAAAAAAAACTATTAATTTGCAAGGAGTGCAAGAGAACACGAGGCCATACAATGCGTTTAGAGGAGAAGCGATTTAACCTTAGGCTATGCAGGGTTTTTTTTTACAGTAAGGGCTATAAGATTGTGGAACTCGCTTCCACAAATGGTAGTAACTGCGGGGAGAATGGCTACTTTTAAAAGACTCTTGGACATACATCTCCAAGATCAAAACATTCAGGGGTATGGGAAATGAATACGTCCACACACACCTACACAGGTTGAATTGGATGGACTATTGTCTTTATTCAACCTCAACTACTATGTAACTATGTATGTAACTAAATAAATAAATGCTAAGCATTGGAAGCATTCCTGTCCGTGTTAAATGACTTGTCTTAACCAAGCTGCCACAATTGCTGGCCAGCTTGGTCTGTTAAAGGAAGTTGAAAAATAACAGACTTGCTGGCCAGACCACCAGGTGAAAAAAAAGGGTACAAAATCTTAAAAAATGAAAACTATTGCAGCCACCATATTTAAGTATTGGCAAGCTGCAATATATTACATTTTTGCTTTTGGGTTTGGATATAGTTATAAATATTTTTTATTTATAACTGAAACTCTACACTAGTCTTTGAAAAGCAATCTTAGGTGGATCGGTTTTCAGAAAGCATTACAGGAGTGGCTGAAAGACAGTCAGGAGTCAATACTGCCTCCACATGCCTGACATTTTTTCGAGGGAGGTGGTAAAATTGCATTTCAGTCACCTATTTTTACTGCTTTCCATCTAACTGCAAGTGTAAACAAGTCTCTGTGAATGTTTTGTATGTAATAACTAGGCATACAAAGGAGGGAAGTGCTTTAGGGCTCACAAGCTCAGGGAAAAGGGATCATCCCCAATATTTTCCAGGTGTGAGCTCCTAGCTATTCATTTCTGATTCTATTTCTCACCTGTTTGTTTTACTAGTCTATCTGCATGAGCATCTAGAAGGCTTTCAACGCATAGGTGCTCAAAACGGTGGCCCTCCAGCTGTTGCAGAACTACAAATCCCATGGGGCATTGAAAGGCTGACAGTTACAAGCATGAAAAATAACAGAAAGGAAGATGCATGATGGGACTTGTAGTTTCGCAACAGCTGGAGGGCCATAGGTAGAGCATGCATGCTATAAAGAATGGGTGAAATCTGGAAGCTTTTGCAACAGTGATTAGTGTCTTTTAGAGCCGGTTCACATTGCCGCGACTTGTCAGCCTGACAAGTCGCGCTCCCTCGCGGTCCATTGACCGCTACAGGACTCGTTCTAATAGGAGCGACACAAGTCGCTCCGACTTAGAAAAAGGGTCCTGTACTACTTCGGGGCGACCTCAGAGCGACTTGCATAGACTTCCATTTTGTGAAGTCCCTGCAAGTCGCTCCGAAGTCGTGGTGCATTGTAATGCACAAGTCGCCCCCGAAGTAGTAAGGAGTCGTGTCGCCCCAGTGTGAACCGACTCTTAGGCACAACTCTGTCGAATCTATTAATTGTTGCTACTTTTGCTCTTGACAAATACATTCACTGCTTGGCTATTTGGCTAATACCTAAGGCAGCCCATTGATGATTTTTTTTTTCATTCAACCAGTGGGCTGAACGAAAAAAAAAAAATGACTTGATACCCCCATCCAAATATTCAAGGTGGATAGGGGGTATCCTCCCCAAATTGCTTTGTATTTTGACAGTGGGGAGACTTCAGAGACTATCAGAATATACTGATCAGCCCTGGTGGCTAAAGCCAACAGCGCTGATCTAGCAGGAATTTTCCAATAGGGCGGTTGTACAGAAGTCAATCAGTAGATCAACTTCTGTACAACCAGCCTGCCTATACGTGGATTGTAATTCAGCCGGCTCAGATGAACCAGTCAAATTTCAATCCATATAAAAAAAACGGAAAAATCAACACAAGGGACATACCTTACAGGCAGATGATCGATAGCTCTGCCCTCTCCATTCAAAGATCTGGTATCATTCATAGAAGCAGTAGTATGGCTTCTATGAATGGCAGATCAAGCAGTAAAGGGTGGGGACAGGAAGTTCTTCTGAAACCTCTTTAACTGTATTAGCCCCTGCCACACTAGAAGATTATGGTAGTGGAAGGGGGGTTGGAAAGATAAGGATTTCTAAAACATTAAGAATCAGCACAAGGGACACATCATACAAAATAAAAGATATGTCCCTAGTGCCAATTTTGAGTACATTTTTGTAAATATTTTATTATATCTTTTCATGTGGAAAAACTGAAAAAATGACACTTTGCTACAATGTAGAGTAGTGAGTGTACAGCTTGTATAACAGTGTAAATTTGCTGTCCCCCTCAAAATAACTCAACACACAGCCAATAATATCTAAACCACTGGCAACAAAAGTGAGTACACCCCTAAGTGAAAATGTCCAAATTGGGCCCAACGTGTCAATATTTTGTGTGGCCACCATTATTTTCCAGCACTGCCTTAACCCTCTTGGGCATGGAGTTCACCAGAGATTCACAGGTTACCACTGGAGTCCTTTTCCACTCCTCCATGACAACATCACGGAGCTGGTGCATGTTAGAGAGATTGCGCTCCTCTACCTTCTGTTTGAGGATGCCCCACAGATGCTTAATGGGGTTTAGGTCTGAAGACATGCTTGGTCAGTCCATCAACTTTACCTTCAGCTTCTTTAGCAAGGCAGTGGTTGTTTTGGAGGTGTGTTTGGGGTCATTATCATGTTATCATTCATGGTTCCCTCAATTAACTCTTACTCTCCAGTCCCGGCAGCACTCATGCAGCCCCAGACCATGACACTCCCACCACCATGCTTGGCTGAAGGCATGACGCACTTGTCTTTGTACTCCTCACCTGGTTGCCGCCACACACGCTTGAAGCCATCTGAACCAAATAAGTTTATCTTGGTCTCATCAGACCACAGGACATGGTTCCAGTAATCCATGTTCTTAGTCTGCTTGTCTTCAGCAAACTGTTTGCGGGCTTTCTTGTGCATCATCTTTAGAAAAGGCTTCCTCCTGGGACGACAGCCATGCAGACCAATCTGATGCAGTGTGCGGCGAATGGTCTGAGCACTGATCCCCCACCCCTTCAACCTCTGCAGCAATGCTGGCAGCACCTATACGCAGTGTTGTATTTCGTTTTTTTGCTGCCCTAGGCCTGACTAAACTCGTGCACCCCCTAATTTAAATATGACCCACCCCTTCCTGCCAAGACCACACCAATTCCTTTTTAAGACCCCCCCTGTCATCTGCAAACCTCACCCCTCCCTCTTTAGGCTTCACCAATGCAGCAACTGGTGTGAATGGACCCTAAGCTGTGTTGCAAGGCTTTTGCTTGTTTCAAGTAGGTTTTCCTTACCTATGCAAGTCTATTGGAATGCAAAATCTGCATTAAGCACAGGTAAATGCAGGTCAGAAGGAGGTCAAGGGCACCTGTCAATGAATTCTGAATGATCACTGAAACATCTCAAACTGAGGTCAGAACAAATGCTAAGTAATAACAAAAGAACTCCCAGTGGTGAAAGTGCTCATATTTACCTGCTAAAATACCCCTAAATTACATCACATTGGGCCAGCAGATAGGGTTGGGCTAAATCCATATTTGTGGATTATTGGACAGAGAATGCTGATCTAGCAACACAGGTACCTCTCGTGGCTGTCAGTGCCACTTATACCAGGAGGAACACTGGGGATGGGGACCTGCCCTACTACAGTTCCATTTGAAGGTGGTCATGTGACATTCACAAACCAGTTTATTAGTCAAAGCATTAGGACTCAATCAGGCCAAAAATGATCCCAAAATATGTCAACACACAGACTGAAAGAGCTTTTATCTGTGTATGTTTAATTACAATACATTTTGCTAAATAAAACAGGGTTAACTGGCATTAGGATGTTCTTACAGAGAAAAACCTAAGACAAATCAGCAGGTTGCAAAAACCATGAGCAAAAAAAGTATATGTTCCAGCTTTACTTCTCATCCAGAAGACTACAAAAGCTCGGTATGCCACAGAGGAGGGTAGGTGGAGCATTAGGCTGCTAAGACCTGCTGCCAGTGCTACACTTACTAGTATTGGCGGCTGCCAGTTGTATTAACTGCGGCCGCCAGTCTATCCAAATGTCAGGCCAGTTATTATACTGGCAGCAGTGCAGCTGCTTTATAGGGGCGCCAGACAGAATTTGTTTCCTAGGCCCTGCCACCCGGCCCAGTCGGGCCTATAAGACTGGGGATAAAAAGTCTAAAAATGTAACGAAAGCGGTGGGGACTCCTTTCGTGCAGAGACCGGTAGGAGGATGTTTTTTTCATTCGGGGGTGGCTTTTTTGTCGCCCCCTTGCAAAGTGCCACGCTAGGCCTGAGCCTTGTTGGCCTAGGCCAGGATACTGCATTGCTCATATGTCTATTTCCCAAAGACAACCTCTGGATATGACTGCACGTGCATTCAACTTCTTTGGTCGACCATGACAATTCCTGTTCTGAGTGGAACCTGTCCTGTTTAACCACTGTATGGTATTGGCCACCGTGCTGCAGCTCAGTTTCAGGGTCTTGGCAATCTTCCTATAGCCTAGGCCATCATTATTTGGAGCACCATTTCTTTTTTTCAGATCCTCAGAGAGTTTATTGCCATGAGGTGCCATGTTGAACTTCCAGTGACAGTATGAGAGAGTGAGAGCGATAACACCAAATTTAACACACCTGCTCCCCATTCATACCTGAGACCTTATAACACTAATGAGTCACATCACACCGGGGAGGGAAAATGGCTAATTGGGCCCAATTTGGACACTGTGTACTCACTTTTGTTTCCAGCGGTTTAGACATTAATGACTGTGTGTTGAGTTATTTTGAGGGGACAGCAAATTTACACAGTTATACAAGCTGTACACTCACTACTTTACATTGTAGAACAGTGTAATTTCTTCAGTGTTGTCACATGAAAAGATAATAAAATATTTACAAAAATGTGAGGGGTGTACTCACTTTTGTGAGATACTGTATATTACAGAAAATAAAAAATAATAACATGCCTGTTGTGAAATCCAGTGGCAGGAAAAAAAATCCAGATAAGGCAATCCAGATAAAGTTGGGTTTATAAAGCATATTTCTCCAACAAGCGGTAAGTCCTAATTTCACTACTTTCATGAGCTATGCCCCCCGAAGAATCTTCAGCATTCCACATGCTTGCAGGCACATTGGGAGGCAGATGCAGATGAAGTGGAGGGCTCAGTTTAAAAACTCTGGTAAGACTAGTTTTTGTTTTTTTGTTTTTTGTAAGCTTTTTTAGTAAGCATGATCAAATTCCTAAGCTTTCCCAATAAACAGGAACATTACCATGCCTATTCTTTGTAAATCTGATTCTCACCCGCTCATGTTACAGATAAAGAGAAGTGGAGAATGGTTATGGAAGCCTTTGGATACATATTTTATTTTCAGCATTCAAGTATAAGTAAAGGCAAAACTTTTTTTTTGTTTCGGATATAGGGGAGAAATAAAAGAACAGGTTAGTTTTTTTTTTGCTCTCTGTGCCCCCATTAGGGAGATTCAGAGCCGGTTCACATAGGCGCGACCCGACTTGCAAAGAAGCTCAGGACCCTTTTTCTAAGTCGGAGCGACTTGTGTCGCTCCTATTAGAACGGGTCCTGTGCTACTCTATGGCAGGCGACCCACGGCGACTTGTCAGGCGACCAGGTCGCCTGACAAGTCGCCCCAGTGTGAACGGGGTCTTACCCTCTCTATTTGTCCTGTTTACTATTATCATTAAAAGTAAAACAAAAACCCATATTTTGGGTTGTCCCCATAAGGCCTGTTACACACGATACTCCTGTTTGAGCATCTCCTTTTTCAGCTGTAAATTTGTCTTATTGAAATGCGCTCATTTTCGCGCATATGCGTTTTTTGGCAAATATGCAAATTAGCATTTTCAGATTAACAGTATGTTCGTGTGCATTTATTTGTGCGCAATTGCGTGTATTTGCGTGCATTAGGCGTACATTACTGTCCAAAAATACAGATTTTTCTATTTTGTTCTTACTGATGAATGCACGGCGCTCATCAGAAAAAAAAAAGCTGTACTGAGCTTTTTTAAGCTGCAGTGTGCAAGAGGCCTAAAAGTAATAGAGGGAAAATCTTCCAGTGGGGACACTAGTTTTGGTGACCTGGGTGTCCTTCGGAAATTTACTTAGGCTCTGTTCACACCTGATCGTTTTTAAGCTCGTAAAACGGTCATCTCTGAAGCTGCAAAATGCCCAACAAGCAAAATCCCATTCATTTCAATGGCCCCTAGTCACATATGAGCGTTTTGTCTCCTGGAGCAAAACTCCTGAGGCTCCATTCACCCCTGAGCATATAGTTTTCAGGCATTTTTTTCAGGAGTTTTTTTCTGGCGTTTTTTGCAGGTGTTTGTGGGGAAAGACATTGACATCTGACCATAAGCGCTTGTAATCTGCCAAAAAGAAGCTCATGTACTTTTTTTAAGCTTCAGATGTTTTGCTTCAGGCAACAAAATGCTCAGATGTGAACAGGGGCCATTGAAATGAATGGGATTTTGCTTGTTGGGCGTTTTGGAACTTCAGAGATGAGCGTTTATGAGCTGAAAAACGCTCAGGTGTGAACAGGGCCTAAAGCTCAAAAAAGTACATGAGCTTCTTTTTTGGCAGATTACAAGCGTTTTTGGTCAGATGTCAATGCCTGCCTCCAAAGGCCTGCATAAAATGCCTAAAAAACACCTGAAAACGATACGCTCAGGTGTGAATGGAGCCTAAAAGTGTTACTAAACCCACAACAGTAAAATCAGCCTGTATATGCAGTAAAGCTTGCTTGGTATACTCACTGCGGTACCTAAGGGGTTATTCCTGTGCATTGTGTTAAAAGGCTGTTTGATCCTATCTTCTCTGATTCTCCCCTTCTTCCACTATTCCCAATCAATCTCCTAATAGTACAGAGCCTTGAGGACACTCTGCACATGCTCAGTTTGGTGTGTACTGCTAGAGAGGTTTTTTTTTTCTTGGGAGGGTGGATGTGCTCAGCCAAGGGCCAATCAGTGCTGTCCAGTCAGAAGGGAATGAAAACTCCACCTACAAGCTTTAACCAGTGCACAGCAGGATTCTCATAGAAGTCACAAGACCACTAAATACTGCTGATAAGAAAAGGTATTTAGCAGTTTATATTTACTAAACTATTGCATTTCCATGTTCTGTGTACTGTGGGAGACCAGATATAGTGAAAGCAGGCTCCTGGGTTTAGTAATACTGTACTTTATTTTCAGGGATTTCCTCTTACTTCCTGTTTGGCTATGGGACAGGAAGTGAAGGTAAATCTCCGCAATGGGACAAAGATGGCAAAAATACACCTTACTGGGGTTATAACTCTCCCCTACTCTATCCAAAATGTAAAAAATCAGTTTTGCCTATAGTTCTACTTTAAAGTGGTAGTAAATTCTCATTTTCTATTTTTATCTACAGGTAATCTTATAATAAAGCTTACCTCTAGGTAAAATGAATATCTCCTAAACATGAACATTGAACAGTTTAGGAGATATTCTAGTGAGAAGCAGCTGGTGATGTCATCGGCGCATGCGCTGTGAAGGAAGGTCATACCTGTGCCATTCCTCCAGAGCTGTGTGCCACTGCTGCATGGATGCGCCCATGCATGAAAGTGACGTCACCAAGGCTTGTCCAGTCAGATGGCTAAAGCCCACAAACCCAGAAGGAAGACCAGATGAAGATGGAAGCCCTGTCAGCGCTGACAAAGGCTTTATAAACACTGACGCCAGACACATACAGTCATTCACTGTGCTGGTGGCTGTAAATGGCTCTGCTTCCCAAGCGCAAGAAAAACCTGGACAATTACACCTAAAAACTATGGAACGTGTGTGCATGAGGCCTTAGGGATATAGGTCTGTTAGTTCTGAAATTAGGCACTAAATCAGGGATGTTTGTCACTTCCAGTAAGCTACACTGTCATTGTTATTTGTCCTGATGTGAGGAATTATACAACAAACTTTATACTGTCAAATCAGTGTCTAAGAGTTAATTCTGGAAAAAGGGACACTATTTACACCAAGTAAGTCTACTGACATCATTGAAACCTGGTTACTACAACTTTGGTAAACCTCATCAATCAGTATTTCAAAAGTGAAATGTTATCGTAAAGTGGATGTAAACCCGATTCATGAATTTTGACCTAGGCACATATATCTGTAGTGTTCACTTATCTCTCTCCAAAGCACAAAGACCTGTGGTTTTCTGCTGCTCTGTTCCTCTGTTATCAGCATTATAACTTCAGGCAAGCTCTCAGACACTAGATTAGCAGAGAGCCAGTCTATTCACAGCACAGCACTGCAAGTATCTTCTTCTGCCTATGTGGAGGAGGGGTTTGTGCTTTTCTTCCAATCAGCTGTCACGTCACACCGTGTATGTCAGGACTCCACTCCCACAGCTGAAACAGGAAAAAAAAAATTCTAACATGATGTACACTTTCTAAAGAATATAGCAAGCTGAAGACAGCAGATATACCTGTAAAACTTATATAGGGAGATTTGTTTCATTTGTGTGTATCATCTGGGGCTGTTTACTTCACTGGGTATATGTGAGGGTTTACATCCACTTTAAGAGATGTATGGGATTCAGTTTTTTCCCCATTCATACTTGCCTAGGTGGATGCAGCATCAGTCCGAAGCTGCATCTGTCCTCCGGCGCCTCTTCACTGAGAACTGAGCCATCAAACACCGCTGATCACTCCTTTCTGACAGCTCCCCGAGCAGAGAGCTGCTGACTGTCAGTCACCGCTCTCTTCCCCCTCCTCGCTCACTGGAGTGCTGTGCTGTGGAGAGGGGTGGGGACCGGCCGGCTCAGGCTCTCAGTGGCTCGCTGAGAGGCTGGGCCAGGTGTCGGTCCAGGCACCTGGTGGATCCCAACACCATTGTCCTGGTGACGCGATGCCTGGACCGGCTTCAGCCCACTCTCTGCTGAAAACGGGTCACAGCAGTGCAAAACGAACTGCACTCCTGTGATCCATAGGAAACGAACAGCTAAACGAGCTTTGGCTGTACATCTCCTTTAACTCAAATTTATGAGTCTTCCCTCTGGTAGAATGAGATTTTAATACATTAACTGCAAATGACTAGCACTGGATCTTCATTACAAACTCTAAAGTGCCAGCAGTGATGCATGGTAATAGTTATAATGCACTGAAACACTATTAAACAATCCAAGGAAAAGAGGACTTTCTTACTATTATGGATTGTATCAATTTTGTTCCTAAAAAGGATAAGTTCCATCAATGCAAAATAAATTAGAAATCAAAAAATTCAAAATGTCTCTGCTTTTCACAAAACTGCACAAATTAATAGATCTAAAGAGTTTAAAAAGTTTGTACCAAAGTTTTAACTGATTTTGCTACCCAAACATGTAGTATTATACTAACTTTTACTTTTTTACTGTATTATATGTGTTAAAAAGAATTTATACCCACAATTTTTCTTTAGTTTTTGATAGAATAAGGGCAAGGTTAGAACCACTGTCAGGCTTAACTGTTATCCTAGGTTCCATTAGAACTTTCTCTTTTGTGGACCTAAGTTTTACATATAGATACACTCTAACAGCTGTATTACCTTGGTTTTACAATTTTTCACAGGTAAAGTATTAACTTGATTTTACTTTAAAGAATAGTTCGCTTTAAAGTCCAGTCCCGTAACATTCTAAACGGACCTTTCTTTCCGTCTCTTACTCCGTTGACCTGCTGGGATCCAATGGAGGAGCATGTGACTTACCCTATCTGACAGCATTGGTGCTTGGTGATTAGCACATTGCTGTCACATGGAGGCAGGGGACTGTCCGCCTTTAGTAAGCTTCCACTGGAAATCCTTCTTGAGCTTACACAGATCTGTTCGGCTCCCTGTGGCTGAATGGAGTATAAAGAAGGTAAGTGTGCGCCTATAGGGATGGGGGACAAGTGATATTTTTTCCCTGAACATGCTTTTGTATTGTGGTACAGCACTCTTGTGCTAATCATACGATTGCTGGGATAGCTTTTCATTTTTCTTCTAGGAATTAAGAATTATAATTTATAGTTTTGTATATTCACAAAAGTGTGTATTCTTATTTGTTCTTAGTGCACGAAGTAACGTTCCTTCAAATTTAGAGCAAATCTGAAGTGCCAAATACTTGCCTGTACTGCTGCTGGCACTAAACAGCAAGCCTGACCAGTCATATTACCTCCTCAATGATATAGGCCACATTGGAGAATATGACTCACCTCTCTACCTTCTAAGTCTCTCTATTGGTCAGAAAGATACCACCTATCATTGTGATGGTCTAATAAACTTGAATGGCAAGAGTTGGTGGGGCCAGGCCTTTGACCCAAAAACTTGAGTTGATATGTGCAAACCAGTGTGGCATGGTATTCAGGGCACCTGGACTGCTGAAGAGGTTCTGATGTATAGGCACTTGGAGGTGCTGCATGGTGCCAGCAGTGGTTCAGATAAATGGAAGTCACTAAAAAAGGCATGTGTGAAGCAGATCACTAATTAAACAAAATTATAACAGCTCTGTCACTGTCCATTTTATTGTGGTGATGTAAAACTAAATTCTAGCTGGGTGTGACCACTTTGAATAATTATCTGCAGTGTCCAGGCCCAAAGCAACAAGGAAAGCTCCCAGCACCACACAGCTTTCTGCTGTATATTCTACGGTTTTAATGGAAGGTGCAGAATTCAATGAGTTTTCATTGATTGCTTAGCAATAGCAGCATCAGCTCAATACATTAAAGGGATTTCTTCATTCTTGTATTTGCTCCATGACTCAACTAGTGTCCTGTATGTATCATGAGTACTTATTGTGGGTTCATTAAGGACTTCTTCTTCAAGCGGTAAATTCATTATAGGGGCTTGTGTAGAAGGATTTTTTCGGCATTTGACTTGTATATGTATGGTGCTTTAAAGCGGTAGCAAACTCTAAAGCAAAAATCCCCAGCAATCATAAGGCCACTATGTATAACATTTCTAAACACACCAGGATAAGACGTAGCCTCATAGCATCTTTCTTACTGTTCTTATTTATCAGTTCCGGCCAAAGCCAGCGCCATTTTTGCGGTTACATTTCGATTCAATCTCTATCCGTACTTCTGCCCTTGCTTCTTTGTCATAGCCAGAATCTCGAACATGCGCAGTAAATGTTAACCAAGCCTTGTTTTCATTTACCATTACCTTGGAGACATAGCCTCGCATAACCATTAAGAATACACATGTGCTCCGTTTCCCTGTGTTGATCATGAACGCCATTGTTCATCCCACCCCCCCCCCCCCCCCCCCCCAGTGACGTAGCTAGTCACACGGGGTGTTTCAGGAAATTATCAAAGGTCAACACTCTTGCGGGATTGCAATGCAATGCCAGGAAGTAATGCTGATGAAGGCACAGGACACAGATGCACAGACTAACAGCACGCTGACTGTGCCATCAAAAGGGGACAAAAGGCACATGCATGAAAAAACAAAATCAGGCCCCATGCAGGTTTAAGTCATAATGTACCAGTATGCGCCGCATACTAGCACATTATGATAGATTTACCTGTACACAAAGCCGCCCAGCACAGCGCTGTCACGGCTCCCCAGTGCTTCCATCTTCACCCAGTCTGCCTTCTGGGTTTGAAGGCTCCTGCTGTACTGATTGGTGATCGTGATTGGCATGCATGAGGGCTGTATGATTGGCATGCGCATGGGAGCCCTGGTACGGCACGTGTATGCTGTCCCTTCAGAGCACATGCACTGGTGACATCACTGGCTGTATCCCCTGTGAATATCTCCTAAATGGTGCAAGTTTAGGAGATATTTGCTGTGGAAATTAAAAAGTGGACTTTAACCACTTGCCGACCAGCCGCCGTAGTTTTACCGCGGCAGGTCGGCTCTGTTACGCGAAACGACCTACCTGTACATAGCTTAGTGTAAGAGATAGTGGAGGCACGCATGCGCCTCTGAAGGCACACACATGCGCCCATTGGCTAGAGGGGGAGCCAATCAGCGGATCCGGTGGATGCAATGTTGTCACTCCCCAAGGAGATAAAACAACGGTCTGCCGATGTAAACAAGGCAGACCGCTGTTCTATCAGAGATGAACACAGGGATTCTGTGTTCCTCCTATTAAGGAACACAGATCTCTGTGTTCATCTAGTGAGTACAACCCCCATACAGTTAGAAAGCACTCCCTAGGAGCACACTTAACCCTTTGATCGCCCTTGGTGTTAACCCCTTCGCTGCCAGTGCAATTAGTGCAGTAACAGTTCATATTTTTAGCACTGATTACTGTATTAGTGTCACTGGTCCCCTCAAAAGTGTCAGTTAGGTGTCCGATCTGTCCGCCGCAATGTCGCAGTCCCAAAAAAAAATGCAGGAGTGATCAAATACCACCAAAAGAAAGCTCTATTTGTGGGAAAAAAAGGACATCATTTTTTTTTTTTTTTCAGTAAAGCGCCGCATGAACGTGAAATTGTCAGTTAAAGTAATGCAATGCTGTATCGCAAAAAATAGCCTGGTCATTAAAGGGGTAACATCTTCCAGGCCTTAAGTGGTTAAAGCACATTCTAAAACCTTATATACCATGTCAGGCAAGTGCTAAGGACCTCATAAAAAAGTGATTTACCTCAGTTTCTCCTTCCACAAATTAGTTTTTCTAGGCCAAAACCACTTCTCCGGGCACTGCAACCACGTTCCCCGGGACTTCTTTTGGGGGGGGGGGGTGTAGTTAGTTGTGGTGGTTGGACATCACCTAACATGCAAGGAGCAAACAAAAACTAAAACTCCTCAGTGTTCTACTAGAGATTAGCACACATGGAGTGATTGACAGCTGGAGGACAAGGCGGATAGGTGTTGCTCAACACTCCAGGGAAATTTGTGCAAGAATCTGAGCAGGGTACTGTGCCAGTGTAAATTATGTCAGCATGTATTGTTGTCTTCATTAGCTTAAAAAATAGGCACTCCATTGCAGGACTGATTTTACATTTCATCTGGGGTGTTTGAATTAATTATAAAAACAGATTTCAGTGATTAGATTACCTGAAGGAAAAAAAAAAAAAAAAAATATATATATATATATATATATATATATATATATATATATATATATATATATATACATACATACATACAGTATCTTAGAGAAGTGAGTACACCCCTCACATTTTTGTAAATATTTTATTACAACTTTTCATGTGACAACACTGAAGAAATGACACATTGCTACAATGTAAAGTAGTCAGTGTACAGCTTGTATAACAGTGTCAATTTGCTGTCCCCTCAAAATAATTCAACACACAGCCAATAATGTCTAAACCACTGGCAACAAAAGTGAGTACACCCCTAAGTAAAAATGTCTAAAGTGGGCCCAATTAGCCATTTTCCCTCCCCGGAGTCATGTGACTCATTAGTGTTACAAGGTCTCAGGCGTAAATGGGGAGTAGGTGTGTTAAATTTGGTGTTATCGCTCTCACTCTCTCATACTGGTCACTGGAAGTTCAACATGGCACTTCAAGGCACTTCATGGCAAAGAACTCTCTGGGGATCTAAAAAAAAAGAATTATTGCTCTACATAAAGATGGCCTAGGCTACGCTGGCTAACACCATATAGCAGTTTATAAGGAAAGGTTCCACTCAGAACAGGCCTCGTCATGGTCGACCAAAAAGGTTGAGTGCATGTGATCAGCGTCATATCCAGAGGTTGTCTTTGGGAAATATGGGTACCCTATGGGTAGAACTTCAAAGGGAAGGCACTGTGGGGAAGGTAATATTGGGCGTATGCTATAGGCCCCCCAACCAGAGGGAGGAGGGGGAGGCGGACCTCCTTTTACAGATAGGATTGGCAGCAAGGATGGGAAATGTCATTATAATGGGGGACTTTAATTATCCAGATATAGACTGGGCAGAAGGAACCGCGCATTCAGCCAAGGCTCGGCAGTTCCTAAATGTTTTGCAGGACAATTTCATGGGTCAGATGGTGAATGCACCGACAAGAAACAATGCGGTACTTGACCTACTGATTACCAACAATACAGACCTGCTCACGGATATAGAAATATGGGGCAACTTAGGAAACAGTGACCATAGGTCAATTAGTCTCAGTATTAATCATAGTAATAGGAAACACAAGGGCAATATAAGGATACGGGATTTCAAAAGAGCCAATTTCCCAAAACTGCGCTCTCTGCTAGAAAATATCAAATGGGATAGAACCCTGGGAACAAAGAACACGGAGGAAAAATGGGAGTGCTTCAAAAGCATACTTAAAAATGGATTGACCAGTGCATTCTAAAGGGAAATAAATTTAAAAGAGCAAAACTAAACCCTGGGTGGCTAAACTCCAACATAAAAATGCATATTAATACTAAAGAAAAGGCCTTCAAAAATACAAGACTGAGGGGTCATTGGCAGCATTCAAGCATTACAAAGAGTGTAATAAGAAATGTAAAGACGAAATCAGGGCAGCTAAAATAGAACACGAGAGACATATAGCGGAAGAGAGTCAAAAGAACCCCAAGAAATTCTTTAAGTATATAAACAGTAAGAAAGCAAGACCAGAACACCTTGGCCCCATAAAGACCAAAAAACCTTGGCCCCATAAAAGATAAGGGAGCTTTGGCCACAGAGGACAGGGAAAAGGCGGTAGTGTTAAATAATTTCTTCTCTTCAGTCTTCACAAAAGAATTGGGGGGCTACACTAACCCAGCTTGTAAGGCCAAGCTAAATAACACACCTCAGGAAGTACCGCCATGGCTAACAGAAGATAGACTTAGAACTAAACTAGAGAAACTTAACATAAATAAATCACCGGGACCGGATGGCTTGCACCCGAGGGTTCTTAAAGAGCTCAGCCAGGTGATTGCCAGACCATTATTCTTGATCTTTAAGGATAGCTTACAGTGGGTATGGTGCCAGCTGATTGGAAAAAAGCCAACGTGGTACCAATATCTAAAAAGGGGCCGAGATATATCCTGGGTAAATATAGGCCGGTCAGCCTAACATCAGTAGTCTGCAAGATTTTGGAGGGGATGTTAAGGGACCACATACAAGACTTTAGTAATGAAAATGATATTAGTAGTAATCAGCATGGATTCATGAAAAATCGTTCTTGCCAAACCAATCTATTAACCTTCTATGATGAAGTGAGCTGCCATCTAGATAAAGGTAAGCCTGTGGATGTGGTGTACCTGGACTTTGCAAAGGCCTTTGACACCGTTCCCCACAAACGCTTACTGTTCAAACTAAGGAAGGTAGGTATGGACCATAAGGTGAGTACCTGGATAGAGAACTGGCTCCAGGGGAGGTTGCAAAGGGTGGTGATTAATGGGGAATACTCAGATTGGGCGGGTGTGGAAAGCGGGGTCCCCCAGGGTTCTGTCCTGGGGCCAATCCTGTTTAATTTATTCATAAATGATCTAGAGGAGGGGATATCGAGTAAAATCTCAGTATTTGCGGATGATACTAAATTAAGCATGCCAATATCTTCTGGGCAGGATGTGGAAACCTTACAAGCAGACCTGAACAAAATAATGGGGTGGGCAACTACATGGCAGATGAGGTTTAATGTTGAAAAATGTAAAGTAATGCACTAGGGTGCCAGAAACCAGAAAGCAAGCTACTCACTAGGGGGGGGACCTCTGGGTGAGTCTAGGATGGAAAAGGACCTGGGGGTACTGGTAGACAACAGGCTTGGCAGTGGCATGCAATGCCAAGCCGCTGCAAGCAAAGCCAACAGAATACTGGGATGTATAAAAAAGGGAATTCACTCCAGAAATAAAGAGATTATTCCCCCACTCTACAAGACTCTGGTCCGGCCACATCTGGAGTATGCTGTCCAGTTCTGGGCACCGGTCCTCAGGAAGAATGTGCTGGAACTGGAGAAAGTCCAGAGAAGGGCAACAAAAATAATTAGGGGAATGGAGGACATCAGTTATGAGGAAAGACTACAAGCACTGAACTTATTCTCTCTGGAGAAGAGACGATTGAGGGGGGAAATGATATCAATGTACAAATACTGTACTGGCAAACCTAGCATATGGAAAAACCTATTCAGAGAAAGGGAATACAATAAGACACGTTGCCACTCACTAAAACTAGAGGAAAGGCGGTTTAACCTTAAAATACGCAGGGGGTTCTTCACTGTAAGAGCAGTAAGGATGTGGAATACTCTTCCGCAAACCGCTGTATCAGCAGGGAGCATCGATAGTTTCAAAGAACTATTAGATGGGCACCACAACATACAGGGGTATACAATGTACGGTTAACAGCAAACACACACACACACATCATAGGTTGAACTGGATGGACTGATGTCTTTTTTCAACCTCACTAACTATGTAACTATGTAACTATGTAAATAGATGTATAAGTGCTGCCAGCATTGCTGCATAGGTTGAAGGGGTGGGGATCAGCCTGCCAGTACTCAGGCCATACGCTGCACACTGCATCAAATTGGTCTGCATGGCTGTCATCCCAGAATGAAGCCTCTTTTAAAGATGAAGCACAAGAAAGCCTGCAAACAGTTTGCTGAAGACAAGTAGACTAAGGACATGGATTACTGGAACCATGTTCTTTGGTCTGATGAGACCAAGAAAAAAGTATTTGGTTCAGATGGTGTTAAGCATGTGTGGCGGCACTCAGGTGAGGAGTACAAAGACAAGTGGGTCTTGCCTACAAGCATAGTGGTGGGAGTGTCATGGTCTGTGGCTGCATGAGTGCTGCCAGCACTGGGGAGCTACAGTTCATTGAGGGAACCATGAATGCCAACATGTACTGTGACATTGAACAGTGAAAACGGTGTCGCGCTAATCTCAATAATAGCAAAATCAATCCTGACAGTACATCAACTTTTTCATGCAAAATAGTGTCCAAATTAGTCCAATAAAAGTGCAAGGAGAGAAGGGTCCACCACCATGTGTAGTCACCAAACACTCTTACCAGCAGTAGAGCATAAGTAGACAGATGGTTGATGAAATCCAATCCCCTCTTTCAACCTCCTATGATAGCGAACTGGAAGCACCTTCAAAGCCTTGTCACTCACAGGAAACATAAGCAGAAGAACCTCTCATAGTACAGTAACTCTTAATAGCTTTTATTGAAATAAAGAAAGCAGCTTGCATGAAAGGAATCCACACCCCTGACGAGTCATTGTATGACGAAACGCGTCGGAGTGGGCTGACGGCTGGCGCATGCGCAGACGAGGGACGCAGCGGCCATCCAGTTGGTGGGAAAACCAACTACAGATTGTTTGTTTGACACACTGAACACTGAAGATTGGATTCCTTTCATGTAAGCTGCTTTCTTTATTTCAATAAAAGCTATTAAGAGTATCTGTGGGGCATTCTCAAACGAAAGGTGGAAGAGCGCAAGGTCTCTAACATCCACCAGCCCCGTAATGTCATCATGGAGGAGTGGAAGAGGACTCCAGTGGCAACCTGTGAAGCTCTGGTGAACTCCATGCCCAAGAGGGTTGAGGCAGTGGTGAAAAATAATGGTGGCCACACAAAATATTGACACTTTGGGCCCAATTTGGACATTTTTTCTTAGGGGTGTACTCACTTTTGTTGCCAGCCGTTTAGACATTAATGGCTGTGTGTTGAGTTATTTTGAGGGGACAGAAAATTTACACTGTTATACAAGCTGTACAGTCACTACTTCATATTGTAGAAAAGTGTGATCTCTTTAGTGTAGTCACATGAAAAGATATAATAAAATATTTACAAAAATGTGAAGGGTGTACTCACTTTTGTGAGATACTGTATGTCACCTTAGCTACAGTACAGACTAAATGTCTGATCTAAAAGATTATTTCTACAGTACATTTGCCTGAAGTGTTTATGCAAAACAACATACATAATACAATAATCTCTGCTAGAGATATAAAATGAAGCTTTCTTGATGGTCCCAAAATGTCACACAGATTCTCAGTTTGCTTGTTTTCTGACGAGATATGCAGATGATCAATTTTTTAACCTTTGCTTACATTAGTTCTGCTTCTCCTGATTGAATACAACTGCCACTGTTGCATAGATACAAGATAGATATAATTGTTCTGAGCACAATGAAATTCTTGTTCTGTTTCAGCATTATCATGTTATTCGTCGTGTGGATTCAAGTTGATAGATCAATAAATATCTGCAAGTCCGTTTTACTAGACATGGAACATCTATTTAGCTTTTTGAAGTGAAGCTGCCATATGTAAGGCAAGACAGCAATGTTGTAAAGCAGACAAAAAAAATGAAGATTTTACTTTTTTATTTCATGCAAGTATCAGTGGCAAGTAATCAGTGGTGGAAAAAAACAGAATTTCTTGTGTATGCTATTTAGATTCAGCCAATATGGGTAGAGGGTCCTAAACTAAGCTGGAGCACATTGGAGTCAGAATGGTGCCATGTTTTCATTAAACAGGGAGATGACTTATACTGTCCGGGTATGACATTTTAAAATATGAGGATTTATGGCCAAACTTTAGATATAAACATACATAAATGCAAAAAAAAGTTTAAATCCCAACACTTTTTTATGAATTTTCCATTGTTTGCTGTATTTTTGTTAAGGCTGGCTTCACACCTATGCATTTGGGTGCATTGCAGTGCCATTCATTTACAGAGGCAACCCAGTCTACAATGATATTGACACTTGTAGGTGTCTACAGACCTGAGTGGCAGTGCCCCACAATGTGCACACTGCTTTGTGGTACGCTGTATTCTATTTTTGGTACATTGGCACATGTTGACATTGATATGATTCAAGTAACAGGAGGTTATTTGGATAAACTGTACTACACTAAGGGCTACTAAGAAAATACTTTTTTCCTACAAAGTGGTACATGAGTTAGGGGTTTTTTTTTGGTGTTTTTTTTTTTAATGACGTGATTTTTCTCACATTAAAAGCTAAGTTTATAAGAAAATTACCTATGCAGCCAAGAGACCCCCCTATGGTAATTGCCATACCAGTAGACCATTTGCACCCTACATGAAGCCTGACAGTAGTGGTGGAGACTGCTTGGGAGGTATAAAGTGGAAGGACATCATTGTTTCAATGCATTGATTTATATTATACCAAAGCTTTTTTGTATGTATTGTTACAAACAGAAGGATGTGTGTCACTATTTGAAGATGAATATACTGCTTGTTTTAGCATAGAAAGGGTCTCTAATGTGTGATACTGATTGGAGTCTGTTATGATGACCCCAGTCCTAGAGAGCAGCAAGGCACCTATGAGATTATCCATGATTTGACCAGGCACCTGTGACACTATACAGTCAGCTGACTCTAGCGCAGGAGTGTGTTGTTCTTTTCTGTTAGTACAGATAGAGTCCTGGGCTGGGGAGAGTCAGACAAGGGTGTAGGAACCCACACAAATCTGGGGGGACAGCATTTTTACTCGCCAGGTATATGCGCGCAAGCCCCTTTCAATGCAGAGCACCACAGCATTGTCCCCAATCACTGCAGAGCACCACAGCATTGTCCCCAATCACTGCAGAGTGCCCACAGCATTGTCCCCAATCACTGCAGAGCACCACAGCATTGTCCCCAATCACTGCAGAGTGCCCACAGCATTGTCCCCAATCACTGCAGAGCACCACAGCATTGTCCCCAATCACTGCAGAGTGCCACAGCATTGTACCCCAATGATTGCAGAGTGCCCACAGCATTGTACCCCAATGATTGCAGAGTGCCATAGCATTGTACCCCAATGATTGCAGAGTGCCACACAGCATTGTACCCCAATGATTGCAGAGTGCCACAGCATTGTACCCCAATGATTGCAGAGTGCCACACAGCATTGTACCCCAATGATTGAAGAGTGCCACAGCATTGTCCCCCAATCAATGCAGAGACCAGCGTTCGTGCTCCCTTCAACCCAATGCACTTACCTGGCGGCGGCTCGGCTATCGGCGGTGGCGGGAAGGTGAGCAGCTTCTCCTTCGTCCTCTTCTTGCGCGGGAACCGGCGGGCGGCCTCTCCTCTTCTCTGCAGCGGGAACTGACGGGAAGGTGAGCGGCGGTGACGGTGAGTGACTGACGCACGCACCGGCACCGCCCCCATTGCAACGTCATGGATCGGATGTCCTGGATGATGATTGGTCCAGGCTGGAAACTGGACCAATCACAGCCAGGACATCACGAAGGTGGGGGTGGCCAAGCGCTCTTTCCTGTGCCCAGGTTACGCCCCCAGAAGGCAGCCAATCGGTGCCTTTCTGGGTCGTAAACCCCACCCCCCCTTTAGCCACCACATAGGCCGGAACACCGGCGACAGGGGCGTTGCTAGGTGAGAAAAAGACCAGGGGCTTCAGCCCAAACCTAAATTTGATGACCCCGCCCACATTTTAAAGTAAGTCCCGCCCAAGCTCCACCCAATGCCCCATCATAAAATTTTATAAAATGTGACCACACGCATGTTAATCTCTCAACTTTCCAATCTCCACTTTTACTTGTAACTCTTCCCTTAAAAGCAATTGAGAGCACCAATTATGGCAATCAGGGTGTCCTATGCAGAAGCCTTTCTGGAGGCTCCTATGGAACTGCTTAAGTCATTTTCGAAATAGCAGAGGTCCCAGAACATCCACAACACACAAGAGAAATTCATTTCCCAGTAGCCTAGATGAAGCACCAACACCAAATCTTTCCAAATTAGCTGTAACCAGAAAATGGTGAGTCAGTTCCTCTATGACTTCCTGGGAAAGTTGAACATCAAGAGCTTGTTCAAGAAACAATGCACAAAACAAAATGTTACTTATCTGACATCACACTAGCAAAAGGTGAATTCTAATTGGTTGTCACAGGGTTTAGGGTGCCTTTGTACAGTTTCAGTAAATTAGGTTGAAAGGCTGCAGACTACAGACATCATACAGGAGATGGTCAGAGACTGTGGACGTGATACAAGAGATGGTCAGAGACTGTGGACGTGATACAAGAGATGGTCAGAGACTGTGGACGTGATACAAGAGATGGTCAGAGACTGTGGACGTGATACAAGAGAGGGTCAGAGACTGGACGTGATACAAGAGAGGGTCAGAGACACTGGACGTGATACAAGAGATGGTCAGAGACACTGGACGTGATACAAGAGGTGGTCAGAGACACTGGACGTGATACAAGAGGTGGTCAGAGACTGTGGACATGATACAAGAGATGGTCAGAGACTGTGGACTTGATACAAGAGATGGTCAGAGACACTGAACGTGATACAAGAGATGGTCAGAGACTGTGGACGTGATACAAGAGATGGTCAGAGACTGTGGACATGAAAAAAGAGATGGTTAGAGACTGCAGACGTGACAAAAAAGATGGTTAGAGACTGAGGACATCATACAGGAGATTGTCAGAGACTGCGGACATGATACAAGAGATAGTCAGAGCAGTGGCGGCTGGTGCTCAAAATTTTTTTGGGGGGCGCAAACAGAAAAATGTAATAGACATTGCTTTGCGGCAAAAAACGCTGTTTAAAAATTGCGTGACTTTGAGGTCCCAAAAGTGTGAAAGGAGCCTTCAGTAATTAAGGTATAGTGTGCCCCCTTTCAATGCAGAGAGACCACAGCGTGCACCCTTTCAATGCAGCGAGACCAGCGTGCCCCCTTTCAATGCAGAGAGACCAGCGTGCCCCCTTTCAATGCAGAGTGACCAGCGTGCCCCCTTTCAATGCAGAGTGACCAGCGTGCCCCCTTTCAATGCAGAGTGACCAGCGTGCCCCTTTTCAATGCAGAGAGACCAGCGTGCCCCCTTTCAATGCAGTGACCAGCGTACATGCCCCCTTCAATGCAGTGACCAGCGTACATGCCCCCTTCAATGCAGTGACCAGCGTACATGCCCCCTTCAATGCAGTGACCAGCGTACATGCCCACTTCAGTGCAGTGACCAGCATACATTCCCCCAATGCAGTGACCAGCATACATGCCCCCAATGCAGTGACCAGCATACATGCCCCCAATGCAGAGATCAGCATGCGTGCCCCCTTCAATGCAGTGACCAGCATACATTCCCCCAATGCAGAGATCAGCGTGCGTGCCCCCTTCAGTGCAGTGACCAGCATACCATTCCCCCATTGCAGAGATCAGCGTGCGTGCCCCCAATGCAGTGACGAGCGTACATGCCCCCAAAGCAGTGACCAGCGTACATGCCCCCTTCAATGCAGTGACCAGCATACATGCCCCCAATGTAGTGACCAGTATACATGCCCCCAATGCAGTGACCAGTATACATGCCCCCAATGCTGTGACCAGTATACATACCCCCAATGCAGTGACCAGTATACATGTCCCCAATGCAGAGATCAGCGTGCGTGCCCCCAATGCAGTGAACAGTATTCATGACCCCAATGCAGAGATCAGCGTGCGCACCTCCAATGCAGTGACCAGCATACATGCCCCCAATGCAGAGATCAGCGTGCGTGCATCCAATGCAGTGACCAGTATACATGCCCCCAATGCAGTGACCAGTATACATGTCCCCAATGCAGAGATCAGCGTGCGTGCCCCCTTACTTACCTGGAGCAGCAGCAGCAGCGATCGGCTCCTCCTCAGTCCCCCGAATGGCTTCTTCTGCTCAGTCCCGGCGCGTCTCTTCCAGTACTTCCGGTCCCGCCTCCTCCTGGGCCAATGGCATGGGGTTTGCCTTGCGGCCAATCAGGAAGCGTGTATCGGACGCGCTTCCTGATTGGCCAGGAGGAGGATCGGTGTGACAATAGCGAATTTTCATTCGCTATTGTCACACAATGGGTGGGCTCGGGACGCACTGCTCTGCGCCCCGAGACCACCCTTTCCATTGCCTGGCTCTAATCAGGTGATGAAAAAAAAAATCCCCCATTGAACTCCATGCGTCCGGCGCCCCTGCTTGCAGATTGGGGGGCCGGACGCATGGATGGGGGCCCCTGCGCCCCTAACGAGCCGGCTGCCACTGGGTCAGAGACTGCAGACATGACAAAAGATATGGTCAGAGACTGCAGACATCATACAAGAGATGGTCAGAGACTGTAGTTATGATAGAAGATTGAAAAGCACTAGGGGGGCCGGAGAGCACAGGGGAAGCAGAGAGCACTGGAGATGCTGAAGGGCAGGAGGGGGCGACAGGAGAGCATTGGGGGGGGGGGGGGCTGGAAAGAATTAAGGGGGGGTTTGGAAAGCATTTCAGGGGGGTTGGAAAGCGCCGGGGTTGGAGAGCACTGGGGTGGGGGGCAGGGAAACCCAGGGGGACAGAGAGAACGGGGGGGCTGGAGAGGCCAGGAGAGCAATGGGGGAAACTGTAGATCACTGAGGTGGGGGGGGGCAGAGAGCATGGGGGGGGAGAGCTGAAAACCACTGTGGGGAGCTGAAGAGCACATGGGGGGGGCAGGAGAGAGGGGGGCTGAAGAGCACTTGGTGGGGGTGTTGGAAAGTGGGGGGGTGTTAGACAGCACTGGGGGGCCAGGCCAGCAAAAGAAGTTGGTTGTATAGGAGGGGGATGGGGCAGCTGCATATAGAGGATTTGATTTTTCCATATTCCTTCTGCAGGTGCTGAATGCCTGCAGAAGGGAGAGGAGAATCAAGCATCCAGCAGCTGCAGGAGGAATATGTAAAGATCAATTCCTCCATACGCAGCTGCCCCTTCCCCCTCCTATACAGTCACATAGGGAGCCTTGCTTTGGCACTCACCTGCTGCCATCGCCGTTGCCGCTGTTCTGACAGAACACCACCTCTGATCTACACATTCTACAGCCGGAAGAAGAGGGAGGCGGAGCCGATTCTACGCGCCGAGGAGGCATTTAAAATCCTCCGCCGATCTGTGCAATGAGAGCCTCTCCTGCTGGTCACGTGACGAGTGACATCACTGGTTGCTAGATGCGTCGCCGGGCGATAGTAGCAACCAGTGTGGCAGGCCAGGCAGGAGAGGGGAAGCATGAGACAGTGGACGGACACTCGGGGCTAATTACAGAAAATCATCCACACGAGACTTGGGGCTTTTTGCGGGCACACGCCACTGACCGGCGATGTACTAAACTGGGGGGGATTTCACCATACCTGGATGTGTCCCCCCCGTCCCCCCCGGTTCATACGCCCATGGAGTCAGATCAGGTAAGTGATCACCAATGCATAGTGGAGAGATGGGGTTAACTTTCACTGCCAAGACCACCAATGCAGGGGGTGGGGGTGGTGAGTTAACTTTTATTGGCAAGACCATCAATGCAGAAGGAGGCTGGGTTGGTAACTTTTACTGCGCATGTCACTTTCAATGTGTGTGTATTAACTTTTACTGCCCCTGACCACCAATACAGGGGAGAGAGGGGTTAAATTTCACTGCCAGTAACTATTATTGTGGGGGGAGGTTAATAGTACTCACATCCATTTATTATTGCGTCCACTGACACCAATGCTGGGGGTTATTATTGCATTAACCGAAAACAATGTTTTTTTGCATCCAAAGACACCAGTGCTGCGGGTTATTCTTACATCCACCGACACCAGCCATGGGGATTAATATTGCGTCCACTGACTTCAATACTGTGGGTTATTATTGTATCCAATAACACCAGTGCTGGGGGTTAATATTAAGTCCACTGACACCAATGCTGGGGTTATTTTAGCATCCAGTGACACCAATGCTGAGGTTAATATTGCATCCAGTGGCACCAATGCTGGGGTCACTATTGCGTCCACTGACACCAATGTTGGGGCTTATTAATGCACCGACACCAATGCTGAGCGTTATTATTGCATCCATTGACAACAATGTTTGGGCTATTATTGCACTCACTGACACCAATGATGATTGGTTACTCTTGCACTCCATCACTACTGGCACCATTGCAGGGGGGGGGGGGGTGACGGGGGGTTATTTTTTACTACCATTGATACCAATACTGGGGTTTTTTGTACTCCAACTTCTTCAATGTGCATTGTGAAATGTTTTAAAAAAATGCAGCAGGATAGAAATCTTTGGATGTTGAGGTGCAATATAGCCCATTTATTTGGGACTGCCAAACTTGATGCAATGCACCTTAATACATGAAAATGTATGTATGTATGGAAGTTCACTAGCACTGCTCCAAGCAGGAGGCCGGATATTATATGTAGCAGTGTGATGGTGAGAACACCCCTTTGGAGGGTAACTAATTTTTTGCTAAGCAATTTTATGGACACAAAATGTAGACTAGAGCCCAAAAATGGACTTTGCTGTGTGAAATAAGTCTGTAAAAATGTTCCACTTGGAGCTAGATCACACATTATATATTTATTTAATTGATATATCTTTTTGATATCTATACAGCAGCTGTTTAGGCATTTCTTCTGTTTTGTAAAATCACTGGGAGTGCAGAATTCTTACAGTATAGTTTAAAATATGAATAAGCATACCTTTTAGACTTTTGTAAATTATTTAAAATGTGCATTTCTCAACATACTCAGTATAAAAACCAAATTCATAGAGATCTCTGAAATAAAGTATGGACAGTGCGACAAGGGAAAAGGACTGGCTGAATTCAGTCCAAGGAAGGACAGATGGGAAATATGTCATCCTTGTCAGGAAAGATACTTTAACAAAGCCTGTATCATCGTGTCAGTGTGAGCTGCTATTGACAAAAGAATGTTTATTTAGGAAATTGTGCAGTTCTGTCCATCTGGTTCCTTATTATCAAATCCCTTTCTCAATAAAATGTAGGATGGTTGAAGTTGATTTGCAATTAGTGGAGGTGTCATAGGACACACTTTCCATCCCAATGCAGAAAGGCTATAAACCGACATGCTGATTTTCATCTGTCACTGTGGTTGGGGTTTACAATTATCCAATTTCGGAAAGCATTGTTAGTTCTGGATCAGAGCATACACGCAGCATCAGACACATTGTCAATTTGTCATACCTGACCAGGAATCAGTACTGCTTTCAGAAACTGGATACACCTTGAAGTCAGTTAGGAGCCCCAGGCTATTAGAAGCACGTAGAGTGAACTAAACCCACCAACTGTTTTTTTCCCCAAACAGTTAGGCCCCTTTCACACATCAGTTCAGACACGTTTTTTTGTCATTAGTTTTTTCAGTCAAGATCCATTTCACATCCGTTATAGGATATTTAATCCTATCACCTAGTACCCAGTGTTAGTGGCCATCATCCTGGTAAGTAGAGACAAGGAGGGTACCCCCAATTGTTTGGGACTATAAATGCCACGTGACACTGAAAAAAGTATACAACTGAGTAATAAAATAATCAAGCTTTATTTACACAAAAAAGAAAAAGATAAATATACAAGTTAATGTTCCAACCAGTTTACAACTGGATATACATAACAGATTAAAATTGCATGCAAAAACAGACCATCCTCAGCATAGAAGACTCCAAGGTACAGGACCTGTCCGGTTCTCTTCACCAACTGTACCTAGGAGTCTTCTATGCTGAGGATGGTCTGTTTTTGCAAGCAATTTTAATCTGTTATGTATACCCTGTTGTAAACTGGTTGGAACATTAACTTGTATATTTATCTTTTTCTTTTTTGTTTAAATAAAGCTTGATTATTTTATTACTCAGTTGTATACTTTTTTCAGTGTCTAGTGGCATTTATAGTCCCAAACAATTGGGGGTACCCTCCTTGTCTCCATTTCACATCCGTTTTTCATCCGTTGTCATCCGTTTTTCATCTTTTTTTTTATCTGTTGTCATCTGTTTTCACCCGTTATTCGTCCAATCTGTTTTTTTTTTAACGGAACAAAAATAGGGCTTTCATCCGTTCAAAAAAACAGATGTTGACGGAATCGGATGAAAACAGATGTAAATGGATGATCATCCATTTACATCCATCTTTCCATAGGAATGCATTGATGTCTGTTTTTCATCCATCACCGGATGAATGAAAAACGGACGAACAGTCCGTATGTGTGAAAGGGGCCTTAGATGATAACTGCCTTTGGTGATAACTGTCAAGGCTGCCAGTGTCTTAAAGTGGAGTTCCGTCCCCCCTCCAAAAAAGTCAGTAGCTACACATACTGTAGCTGCTGACTTTTAATATTAGGACACTTACCTGTCCTGGAATCCAGCGATGTTGGCACAGCAGCCGATGTTTCCATCAGCTGTCAGGTGCTGCCGCTGCCATTGCCGGTAAGGGAACCCGGCAGTGAAGCCTTGCGGGTTCAAGGCCGGGTCCCTACTGCACATGCGCTCTGTGCTCAGTAATTGGCCTGGAAGCAGAGGGAGGAGCAGGGGGCTGAACCTCTGACGTACCTCGCTGCGGCGAGGTCCAACGGAAGTGGGGACAGGGTACCTGTCTGTTAGCTCAAATCTCGTCAGGAGGCAATTTACAAGATGATATACGGCCCTTCAGTCCCAATCTCCCCTAGATAGTGAATTTTCTCTCGTCTGGCCAGGAGGTGTGACGACACATAGCACTCAAGCTTAGCGCAGACACAACTGTTTATTTCAAGTTTCTCTCACACATTTAAAGGATATTTGGGCGGCAAAAACTGCTTGAAACTGGTTACAGTTCATTAATCAATTTAACAATAGGACATATCTCACAGAAACAAGACATGAAAGGCTTTTGTTTTCCCTATGCATCTGTGTCAATATGAGGTGTCTTGTATCTGAATCTGTGTTTTGTGGGAGAGTCGATCCGTCTGTGTTCAGCTTGTCTGATGTGTTGACATGTAAGTAAGTGTCAATCAGTTCAGGTGTTGTCTGTCATCTATATGCAAAATATCCAACTGTCAAGTGTTCAAATGAATGAATGGAAAGGTGTTTAACATGTCAATGTCTTGTCGTCTAAATGCAAAATATAGCTGTCTGATGTCCAAGGTGTATGAATGAGGTGTGTCAAATGGCTCGTTAATGACATTAGCAAGGGCCCACATTCCATTAGAAAGTGGGCATGAGCTGATATATATTATGAAATATATATTTTTAGTAAGGCACGTTGATACACTCTTTCAACCCAACCTTTGATCCCAACTTTATTCATAAAGATGGGATCACCTGGAGTCTGTGAATAGCACTATGTGCCCTCCTGGGATATATGTCCAACTATGAATGAGCTGGACATTCTTGACATACCTGGGTTGTGTTAGTGTATGAGTGCATGTCATATTATTGGTAACTGACTTGCACAAAACAGGTGACATTATATTCTAAAGCAGTGTTTCTCAACTCCGGTCCTCAAGGCACACTAACAGGCCAGATTTTAAGTATTACCTTGGGGAGATGCAGACTAGAATACTGCAATCATTGAGCAGCAAATTATATCACCTGTGATGTATTTCAGTCTTCTTGCAAACCTGGCCTGTTAGTGTGCCCTGAGGACCGGAGTTGAGAAACACTGTTCTAAAGTGTATGTAGGCTGGTGACTTGGTTGTGTGCACATAGGGATATAGCTTCTTAGAATTCTATCAAATCAAAAACAGACATGTTCAATGGGGAGGGTCATAGCTTGCAAGAATCTATGCCCTGAAAAATCCAAACTCCATATTATGGCAATAAAGTCACTACAAATAGACCATGGCAGCACATACCACCTGTTGACTATAGCATGTGAATTTTCAACATCTCCTAAAGCCTTTGCCAGGAAAGGGCAAAAATAAACCCCCCACATTCAATGGGAGGAAAAAATTTCCTTTCGACCCTCGTATCATCAGAGTGGTCAGACTAAGTCCCTGGCGGCTACAACGTAAAACAATGTCCTTTGTGTCCAATAGGCTTGACTTCGACTGTAAAGTGGAGACATGAATGTCTCGGTCTCTCTCTTTTCCTGGGGTGAGCAAGGGCAAAATGAGGAGAGGTTGTCCGGGTGGTGAGCACATGTTGCAAGTAACCAGACAGTGGCTACTAGTGCTAAGCTTGCAAGGCGTACCACTGTTGCACGAATGCGAAGTCTTCCAGGAGCAGGGGTGTCCGATTGGCATTGTACCAATGCGTCTGTCTGGATCCAGCTGGAATTTGTCTGGTGCTCGTCACAATCTCCGGTAATTCGTCTGGTGCTCGTCACAATTTCCAGTCCGCAGTCGTGGGGTCCTGGGGTGGGGCTGGTGCTCGTCACAATCTCCAGTCCGCAGTCGTGGGGTCCTGGGGTGGGGCTGGTGCTCGTCACAATCTCCAGTCCGCAGTCGTGGGGTCCTGGGGTGGGGCTGGTGCTCGTCACAATCTCTAGTCCGCAGTTGTGGGGTCTCCGCAGTCGTGGGGTCCAGGGGTGGGGCTGGTGCTCCTCACAATCTCCAGTCCGCGGTCGTCGGGTCCAGGGGTGGGGCTGGTGCTCCTGTTGGATAACGAAACGAGAGCGAAATATCACCATAATCATTGTTTAATTTTTTCAATTAATTCTGCCACATATTCCTCTTGCAAAATCTCTAGATATGAGAATAAATGGACTCATGGGGTTGGGACGGGTCTCCCCATCAAAATTTCAAAGGGAGATCGCTTGGTACTTGGTCTGGAGTCATTCTGACTTCAGCAAGAATAGCAGGTAAGTACAGAGACAAGAATTCAAGTTTTACAAGAATAAGAGTATATTGCGGCACTGGGCTTCTGGCCTTACACTGTCAAAAACAGATACCCGCTCCTACTTCTCCCCCTGAAAGGTGGCAAATGTGGCACGGGGGGGGGGGGAGAGACAGATAAGCAGAAGTTTCACTTTTGAGTGGAACTCCGCTTTAATGCCAACTCTCGACTTTCAAGCCTTGAAATAGCTGCTGCCATAGCTAATCACATGTGCATACTACACTAAACACCAAGTGTCTGTAAAATACCTACATCTCCATTGGTATTCATTAAACACCTACAGCCCTTTCTCTAAAATGATATTTATTTTGTTTTACCATGTCTATGACCACCATGAAAATCTACAAAAATTTGAATTTCTGTGCTTGTGTATTTATCACAGCAAAGGTCATAAAATGTGCCTGACTCTTTTTCAAAAATGTACCACAATGCACAGTATACAATGTGCTGTGGGATGTGGCACTGTACAATTTGCTGGGGTGCCATTCACAATAAACTTCACCACATTGTATATAGAGCAGGTTGATTTCCATGTGTTATGGCACCATGTGCATATTTTCCACAAATTGTCACAACATATAGATGTGCATGGGCCCTAAATAAATGTGACCACTGGGCTCAGCCTTGGAGAGTCATCTTATTTGCTGATCAAACATGCTTGTAGAATTTTCTAATAGTTTTCATGAAAAAATGTTAACGTTTATGTCTATATCATGTGATTGGTATGAGTGCAATGTATCCTCAAGACAAATTTTCTTCTTTTGTTCTCATGGTGATCTTCACTTGCGTCAGTTTTATGTGATGGTCACTGGGCATTGTGCCAGTAAGCCAGACAATTCTGTCACTTTTTATAGAGTTTTTTTAATCTTCTCCTGTGTGATGGTCAATCAGTCTGGAAGAAAAGTCTGTTCTCTCCTGTCCATAGCTAATTTTACATATTATGTTGTTAGCAATCTATTAGAATGTAAGCTCTTATGAGCAAACCGCTCCTAACACACTTGTATTTTGTTGTATTGTAACTGTATTGTCTCCCTTTATGTTGTAAAGCGCTGTGCTATATAAATCCTGTATAATTATAGTAATAGTAAAAACAAGTCACAATGTGCAGATGGGAAAACATCTGTCCAGCCTGCCTGACTAATATTTATTCATCACAAATATCTGTTGTGGTCCTTGTAACATAAGATAGGTACAGTTTGTATCACAGCTGTCATAACCATTCCAATCCTGACAATCTGACACTGTGTTTTTCAGGTAAGCCTGTTATCTTGCAGATACTTTATGTTAGTTCTCTGGTTAATCTGTATCTTTACCTTCTAAATGGCCCTGAAGTCAATAACTCATGATTCCAAGAGCAGCCCTCACTTTTTTTTCTAATGATACAGCGGTCAATTCTAGCACACTTAAATTGTGTCTATGGTCAAAATTTTAAATAATATAAAATTGTAGCACTGCCCCCTTGAGGGCTGCTGGATTGTTCACCTTAGGATCCCCCTGGGTTACCATTAGCAACTGCAGCATGCACAATTTAACTCTTTACTCTCTGGCTCAGTCAATAAACAGTCTAGGGGATGTAGTTGTTTTTGTGGTTTTATTTAAATTAGGAATGGGAGAAGGGAAGAGTGGAATACTCCAACTTGAACTATTCACAATAGGTGAGGACTCCTGTCTGAAGATGCAGCCAGGCTGCTGATTCACCTTGCCACTTAGATGAATTTAGGATTACTTTTTAGAATGAATTATCTTCTCGATACACATCTAGTACCCCCCTTTCACTCCACCTGCTGACACCCCTCCTCTGACTATTCTACACCGAGGTGGCCCCCCTTAGGTCAGGCCCCTAGGCACGATCCCCTGTACTCACTATACTGTTTTTCAAGGGTCTCCAGTGTCTCTACCCCCTCAGTCAGCTCTCATGGACCTCTGGGTTCAGCTCCTTTCTTCCTGGTCCCCAGGCCGACTGCCTGTGACGGCGTGCCACTGCTACAGAGGAGGAGGCAGCCACCACCCTCCCTTCGAGACTCTGCTTATCAGCCAAAGACCCCACTGCACATGTGCTCCTGGATTTTATACCACACCCCAGAATGCAATACAATCTGACTATTCTACACCAAGGTGGCCCCCCTCAGGTCAGGCCCCTAGACACGATCCCCTGTACTCACTATACTGTTTTTCAAGGGTCTCCAGTGTCTCTACCCCCTCAGTCAGCTCTCATGGACCTCTGGGTTCAGCCCCTTTCTTCCTGGTCCCCAGGCCAACTGCCTGTGTCGGTGTGCCACTGCTACAGAGGAGGAGGCAGCCACCACCCTCCCTTCGAGACTCTGCTTATCAGCCAAAGACCCCACTGCACATGTGCTCCTGGCTTTTATACCACACCCCAGAATGCAATACAATCTGTCAGTGCCAATCACTGGACTGTATCAAAGCCTGTGTACCCATTGGTCAGATTTCCTCCACTGTCCAATATGCTTCCCTATTGGACCAGTGTGAAACACGCCCTAGACCAGATGAATCACACACTGAGCACCATGAGCAGACCTAACTCACAGATCCTGCTCTCTGGTAGGCAGAAAGCAATACAGATTTGCCTGCTGCTCCTCTGATAGGCAGCTACAAAATTATAAATCTCATTTTCACATTGAATTTCAACAATGTCTAGCCTACTCCCATTAGTCTGAACAATCTTGAAGTTTGTAAACATACTTTGTGATGATCCCCACACTTTTACCTTTTTGAATTCTGTGACACGTAGTCACTATGTCCTGTGAGTAGGAACTGCTGTGTCACACATTTCACGGAGTCTGCCTTTTAAACTACAGAGGTGCTGAAAGGAGGAGTTTTTAGGAAGTGGAGTCAGTACAGGAATCACTGCTTGTAGGTAGCAAAGCACCATGGGATATGTAGTCCATAGAAGTAAACAGCAGGAAAAAAGCAGAGGAAAAGCTGCAAAGCATGCATTGAATCCAGGAAGTTGTGGAAAGAGATCAGCAGGACACAGGCAGAACTCACAACATGAAATTAGATTTTTTAAGCAAATTGGACTGTCAAATATAACTATTCAGCACTGTTACTTTAATTGGCAACTGCTTGGTCATGCAACATTGTACCCAAAATACATTTATATCATTTTATTACACAAATAGAGCTTTCTTTTAAAAAAACAAAACAATATTTTTTACTTTCTGTTATAAAACATATCCAAAAAAATCAAATTTCTTCATAAATTTAGGCCAAATAGTATTCTGCTACATGTCGCAAATACTGGCAGTAATCGGGGGTAACAGTGCGTTTTTCGTGACACTAGTATAGTTCTGACCGTGACCAGGATATGGACCCAGACAGACACTATACTAGTAATGGTGGTAAGTAATCAGCAACTTATAGTGACTGTGATAGTGTGGCAGGCAATTAGGGAATGGCGCTGACTGACAGTGGCTGGGAGGGAAGCTAACTGACACTATCTGGCATCACTAGTGACACTAATACTGTGATCGGTAAAAATACTGTTCACTAGGGATAGACCGATATGGTTTTTCCATGGCCGACACCAATATTTTGGTCACAAAGTATCGGTATCGGCCGATATGGGCCGATATTCACACATTCAATCACACATCCAATGCAGAGTGACCAGTGCCCCCAACAATGCAGAGTGACCAGTGCCCCCAACAATGCAGAGTGACCAGTGCCCCCAACAATGCAGAGTGACCAGTGCCCTCCTCCAATGCAGAGTGACCAGTGACCCCATCCAATGCAGAGTGACCAGTGCATGGGGATTAGAGCGCCGCCTGATTACACAGAGCAGGTTTCTTCTGCTTACATGGTGCGGGCACTGTCATACGATGTCCCGCCCCCTCGACCGGCTCCTATGATAGACGTCACCAGTGTGCTGTCTATTATAGGTAGGAGCTGGTCCAGGAGGCGGGACTCCACTTATATCCTAGCAGCAGACATTCCTAATCTCATTAGCCTGTGATCATTTATAAAAGAAAGAATAAAATGTGCTAAAGCAAACGATGCAGTTAAAATGTTTTCTTTTCTTCACTTTCAGGGGAGCATTCTCAGTGGTCAGAAGATGTGTGAAGCTCTGCACAGGGCATGAATATGCGGCAAAGATCATTAACACCAAGAAGTTGTCAGCACGAGGTGAGCAACTCATAAAAGAAACAAAGTGAGCTAGTGAAATTGCAGTTGGGTAATTTGCTGGATAATCTTAAAAAGCTCAGATAAGTACTCTATGCATTTAAAGTAAACTTCTAATCTGTATTCTAGTCTGAACAATATTCCGACCTAACAGCAGATACCACAGGATGCTTACCTTTATCAGCCAGAAAAGACTCTTAGTTATTTGTTTTCCCTATATTTATGAATAAGCCCTGGGCTGTACTTAAGGACCTGCAGTGTACAGGCTGATTTACACCAGTGCATTGCGTTAACACATGTTCGCTGAATGCGCATTAACCTGTATTTTAAAATGGTTGCATTAAGAAACCCATTCTTGAATGGATCACAGTGCAGTGCACCATACTGTTGGTAATGCAATGTACCACAGCACACAGATCGTTCACACCTGTGCTCTGGGCAAAGGTAAAATGTGCATTTCACAGTTCTTTAATGCACTGCACCAATGTTAGTGGGCTCTTAGAATCTCCCTACTTTTGCTTTGTCTAGTCTATGAATCTATGCTTCCTCCGACCCTCTTGGTTGCTTCCTGATTGTAAACCCAACAGTCATCAGATAGTTCACACCTGTGTTCTGGGGTGTGTGAAAATGCATGTGTGCTGCAGTGCATTGTGTTACGCATTGGGGTGCTATTCAGAATGAATGGCAATGCATCACACTGCACCGAAGTACACATGTTGTTGTACATTTGCAGTTACGCAAAGGTAAAATGTGCTATTTACAGGTCTTTAATGCACTGCACCAATGTTAGTGGGCCCTTAGGATCTCCCTACTTTTTCTTTGTCTAGTCTATGATTCTGTGCTTTCTCCAGCCCTTTTGTTGCTTCCTGATTGTTAACTCAACAGTCATCAGATCACGAGTCATCAGGGAGCCGTCTACCAAGATGGCTGAATCCACATAGAGACTCGATGTGGAAAAAGGCACAAAATCAGTAAACGGGAAAAGACCAGCTGAAGGGGGGGCTACAAACAATACAGGTGAACCAGTCTTTTGTCTTCTGCATTTCTTTATGGGCACAGCTTCAACAATTCAGCTAATTTTTTAGGCCTCATGCACACAGGGCATTTGAAAAAACGAGCTGCAAAGCCAGTACTTACGCCAGGAAAAAGCAGCTGTAAAAATTAGCTTTTAGAAGCATTTTGTATTGGCGTTAATGCATGTTTTACCCACGTTTTGCAGCATTAGCGTTTAGCAGCCTTTCTCTGCCCTCTTTTTTATTTTCCAACCTCAAATCCAACTACTACAGCTTAAAAACGTCTGACGTGGCCTAACGCTGTATGCAGCCTTTAGCAGCGTCAGACGTTTTTACAGCTTAATGCTGCTGCTCCAGAACGCACTGACCCTGGGTTTTTATTTATAGCTTAAAAACGCCTTTGCCACTTTCAGCTTATAAAAGCCTGTGTGTTCATGAGGCCATAGAATAACATGGAGGGGCCTTTTTAAGCTGCAAAAAGAAAATGACTGAAGCTCCTAAAAGCAGCTGTAAAAATGCCCTGTGTACATGAGGCCTAAATATAATAGAAGGCATCTTGTGTGTGCTCTTGGGAAAGATATTTGCCCCTTTCACACGGGCGATCTGATCAGGTCCGCCTGTCAGTTTTTCAGGCGGACTTGATCAGTCCCTCCAGCCTCTTCTATGTAGAGGCGGATCCAATCTTGTCCGCCAAAAACAGAAGGATGGGCGACCTATTCCCCATCCGTCTGGCAGATTGGATGGAAATGGACAGGCCGTCTGTTTCCATCCGATTGCCCCATAAACAAGAGTGGGGTGTGTCTGACCTGTCATCCACCTACTCAGAGGGGATCAGCAGAGAGAGAGATCCCCCACTGAGCAAGCGGATCCCGCTTCACAGAGGCACCTGTGTGAACGGAGTCTTTTACTTTTAAAATGTTGCTGCACAAGGCTTTTAGCAAACCTTTTTGGAGGGTAATACTGTTGCCTGTTTCCTTACGTTTTTTTCTTAGACTTACAGGTGCATCTCAAAAAATTTGAATATAATCAAAATGTTCATTTATTTCAGTAATTGAATTTAAAAATTGAAACTCATATATTATATAGAATTATTACACACAGGGTGATATATTTCAAGCATTTCTTTCTTTTAATTTTGATTAAAATGGCTTACAGCTAGTGAAAACCCAAAATTCAGTATCTCAGAAAATTTGAATATTGTGAAAAAGTTCAATACTGTAGACTCATGGTGTCACACTGTAATCAGCTAATTAATTAAAAACACCTAGAAAGGTTTCCTAAACCTTTTGAGTGAAATGGTCTCTCTGTCTGGTTCAGTAGGTTACACAATCATAGGGAAGGCTGCTGATTTGACAGTTGTCCAGAAGACAGTCATTGAAACCCTCCACAAGGAGGGTAAAGCCTCGTACACATGCACCGATTGTTGGCTGTGAATTTTTCGGCCAACGTCCGATCGGCCGATTGTCGGCTTGTTAGTATGATGCTTCCGACAACCGACTGCGACTTTTCGGCCGAACAAAATCTGGTGTGCATGCTATAAAATTTTTGTTGGCCGTCACCAGAACGGCCGATTGTTCTTCAGTCAGTACAGATTTCGGCAGACAAAAATGTGATGAGCAAGACTGGGCATGCTCAGAGAAGAAAAAACACACGAAAAGTCAACCAGAACATGAAATCACTTCTGAAGTTGGTTGTTGTTGGCCGACAAAATTCGTGTGCAGTCTAGAGCACTTTTTAACCAACACAACAACACTGGACAAAAGACGGCCGATCGGTCGGCCAACAATCGGTGCGTGTGTACGAGGCTTAAGTCACAAAAAGTCATTGTTAAAGAAGCTGGCTGTTCAGAGTGCTGTATCCAAGCATTTTAATGGAAAGTTGAGTGGAAGGAAAAAGTGTGGTAGAAAAAGGTACACAAGCAGCAGGGATAGCTACAGCCTTGAGAGGATTGTTAAGCAAAGGCCATTTAATAATTTGGGGGAGATTCACAAGGAGTGGACTATGGCTGGTGTAAGTGCTTCAAGAGCCACCACACACAGATGTATCCGGGACATGGGCTACAACTCTCTCATTCCTTTTGTCAAGCCTCTCTTTAACCAGAGACAAAGTCTTACCTGGGCTAAGGAGAAAAGGGACTGAACTGTTGCTTAATTGTCCAAAGTCCTTGTTTTGGATGAAAATAAATTTTGCATTTAATTTGCTAATTAGGGTCCCAGAGTCTGGAAGAAGAGTGGAGAGGCACAGAATCCAAGTTGCATAAGGTCCAGTGTGAAGTTTCCATAGTCAGTGATGATTTGGGAAGCCATGTCATCTGCTGGTGTTGGTCCACTGTGTTTCATCAAGTTCAAAGTCAGCGCAGCACTCTACCAGGAAATTCTAGAGCACTTCATGCTTCCCTCTGCTGACCAGCTTTATGGAGATGCTGATTTCATTTTCCAGCAGGACTTGGCACCTGCCCACACTGCCAAAAGTACCAATACCTAGTTTAATGATCATGGTATCACTGTGCTTGATTTGCCAGCAAACTCCCCTGACCTAAACCCCATAGAGAATCTGTAGGGTATCATCAAGAGGAAGATAAGGGACACCAGACCCAACAATGCAGGTGAGCTGAAGGCCACTATCAAAGCAACCTGGGCTTTCAGAACACCTCAACACTGCCACAGGCTGATCACCTCCGTGCATGCCGCATTGATGCAATAATCCATGAAAAAGGAGCCCCGACTAAGTATTGAGTGCATAATATACTGTACATAAGCATACTTTTTAGTAAGCCAACATTTCTGTATTAAAAATCCTTTTTTTTTTTTATTGGTCTTATGTGATATTCTTATTTTTTGATACACTGAATTTTGGGTTTTCACTAGCTGTAAGTCATAATCTTTAATGAAAGAAATGCTTAAAAAATATCACTCTGTATGTAAGGAATCTATATCATGTATGAGTTTCACTTTTTGAATCGAAATACTGAAATAAATAACTTTTTGATAATATTCAAATATATGCACATGTGTGTATAAATATATATACTGTGTGTGTGTGTATAAATATATATATATATATATATTCACAGGTGAGGGGAACGGCACTATGGTGCTCTTCCAGTGCAAGCAAACAGGCCATCCCAAAGGCCATATATATAAAAAAAAAAAGATCCAGAGATTGCTGCACTTAAAAATGTATTGAAATAAGTTCACATACAAACAAGTTGCATATCATTCCATAAACAACAGTTCCTACCTGAAAAAGGGTGCAAGCTTTATGTATGTATATATACATACATACACAATATTTTCAAAAGTATTGGGACACCTGCCTTTACACACACATAACCTTTTAATGGCATCCAGTCTTAGTTCGTAGGATTCAATATTGAGTTGGCTCGGCCTTTGCAGCTATAACAGCTTCAACTTTTCTGGGAAGGCTGCCCACAAGGTTTACGAATGTGTCTATGGGAAAGTTTGACCATTCTTCCAGAAGCGCATTTGTGAGGTCAGGCACTGATGTTGGATGAGAAGACCTGGTTTGCAGTCTTCTCTAATTCATACCAAAGGTATTCTATCGGGTTGAGGTGCAGGCCAGTCAAGTTCCTCTACCCCAAACATGCTCATCCATGTCTTTATGGACCTTGCTTTGTGCACTGGTCCAAATTATTTGGGGGAGGGGGGATTATGGTGTGGGGTTGTTTTTTAGGGGTTGGGCTTGGTCCCTTAGTTCCAGTAAAGGAAACTCTTAAGGCGTCAGCATACCAAGATAATTTGGACAATTTCTTGCTCCCAGCTTTGTAAGAACAGTTTGGGGATGGCACCTTCCTGTTCCAACATGACTGCACACCAGTGCACAAAGCAAGGTCTATAAAGACGTGGATGAGTGAACTCTAGGAGAATGGCATAATATGGGGCAATGTACCCTGAGAGGTACCTCTTAGCATAAGCAATAGGTGAAAGTCTCTGTGTAGCAGCTATAAAGAGACAGTCCTTAGTCATAACTTTTCAGCCAGCTTGTGTTAGGCCCCAGCTGCACTGTTGGCGCACGTGAGAATAATCCCAGTCAAGCCTGCAGGCAGCAATAAGGCTGCTAAATGACTACATGGTCAGTTCCTAAATGCTTATGGGCCATACACACTATAAGATTTTCTGAAGACTTTTTCCTTTAGATTTACCAAAACCATATAATATGAGGTCAAACCTAAACACTTTCAATTTGTATGCAATCTGACAGGCCCTTGCAATACATAGAAAAGGTAAATCTGAATGAAAAAGTCTTCAGAAAATCTTATAGTGTGTATGGCCCTTTAGTCTCTCTAGCAGCAGACAGTAAATTACCCACAGCAGCAGCTCACCAGTCCTATTGATATTGCAGATCACCATCCGGTCACACACAGCGATCAGTCCACTCTCTGCTCAGCATAAAGATGACTCTGGCTGTCAGCACACCTGGACTCAATACTCCAAATTCTGCTCAGGCCCCAGTTATGCAGTAGTGGTGATGCACACGCTGGCTAGTGATGTTCACTCTCCAAGCTCCCTGATGGAAAGAGGAAGCTGCATCCTGTACAGCCTGAAAAAATGCAGCTCTTTCCCCTCCTCCTGGTAATCTTGCTCTGGAAAACGCAGTTTGAAAATTCTTACTTACAGTCCAGTCTCTCTCTGGACTACAGTTCACACAGTGCAGTGCTACCTTGACGCAGTCTATTGAACTCTTCCTGCTTAGCAGCCCCTTCCTCTTGCTGATATAACTGTTAACTAGTTTAGTACCGTACGGCAGCAGGTACAGAGAGCAGCTGCAGCCAGTGTTTCTCTCACTCTTAATTCTTAGCCAAGCACCTGGCTACAATTTTATATATGTATATTATGTTTAAAATGTTGATAACTTTGGTTTTAGTTTTGTGGGTCCACAGAGTGTGCATATACTGTGCATAATTTTTTTTTTTTTGTTTTGGTTTCTATTTAATAAAGATTTTTGCATTTTGTGTTATGAATGTGGAGTATAATTGCTGTTTTTTGATTATTGGCTCTATATGTATATACAGGGCTTGACAATATTGCCTGAAATCTAGTAGCCAGCTAAAAAAGTTAGGAGCCAGTTTTTTTTTTTAAACTAACAACCAAGCTTTATTTAAAAAAAAAAAAAACTGATACTAAATTTACACATAAATATGACTAGAACCCTGCTCTCCTCTATAGGGCAATCGGATGGAAACAGACCGTCTGTCTGTTTCCATCCGATGCCATCTAAACCGATCCACGGGATGGATAGAAAATAGAACCTCCATCCGTCTGTTTTTGGTGGACAGGATCAGATGGCGGCAGATTACCACTCCATAGAGGAGACTGAAGGGTCCAATCAGGTCTGCCTGAGAAACTGACAGGCGGACCTGATCAGACAGCCTGTGTGAAAGGGGCCTTCGGCTGTGTGGCTGTGGCATGGCAGGGACATGATAAAAAAAATATATATATATATATATTTTTCAATAATTGAAAAAAAGAAAAGAAAAATTATTATTATTATTATTTTTTAAATAATTTAAAAAATGAATAAATAATTATAACCACACTCCCTGTCCACTTACCTTTAAGCAAAGGTAAGTGGACAGGGAGATGAAGCCTGCAAAAACTTCCATCTCATCTCTTCTTGGGAAGGAGATGGGCAGGCATTGAGAACAGGCAGTGGAAACAGTCATTAGTGACTGCTTGTGAAACTCCCGGCCACCACAAGAGGGCACCAGTTCCCCGTTGGAAGCCTCTCTCATCTCACAGAGGAAGGCCGAAAAGCCGAGGCCTCAATTTTCGGACAGCGCGGTAGTCTGTGCAAAAGGGACAGGACGCCTCCTGCAGGGCACCCCAGGCACCAGGTCGCTAATTCTAGTCGCCAATGTGACCTGGCGCCCGGGGTTTGTCGAGCCCTGTGTACATATATATACACACAAGCCTTTATACTAGTAGTCCCATTATTAATATATAAGACTAAAAGGTTTTTATACACAACAGGAGCCTATTTAGGGGCGACACACTGATTTGGGTGAACAGTAAACTGTGCAACCTGATTTTTAATTTTCCAACATTTACCCCATGTTGATTTTTTATTAGTCTTGATTGAATTAATGACTTAAGTCTTAGGCCCCTTTCACACAAGCAGACTGTTCAGATCCGCCTGTCTGTTTTTCTGGAGGAACTGAACGGATGCCCCATGCATCTCTATGGGGCAACGGATGTCAGCGGAGACATGTCCGCTGACATCCGATCCCTCAAATCTGGATGGATGGAAACCCTATTTTCCATCCGTCCAGCGGATCCGATCGGATGAAAACGGAAAGACGGTCCGTTCCCATCCGATTCCCCCATAGAGAACAGCGGGGACCTGACAGCTGTGTCTCAGCACACAGCGCAGAGACAGAGCTGCCATCCGCCTGCTCAGTGGGGGATCAGCGCATCGACCCCCCCGCTGAGAAAAGCGGAGTCCGCCGATGGACTCCTATGTGTAAAAGGGGCCTTACAGGACCACCTCCAAAGCCAACAGCTAATTCGATTAAAGTTGTTTATATGGCAGTGAAAGAGGGTCACATAAATCGTATGTGTGATAGTAGCTATCTATTCTAAACATATATACATATACAACATATATGAAAAGCTCTAGCATTACAGCGAACCTTGAATTTATCCCAAAGACCCTTTATACTAGGAAGGAAATATTTTCAGAGGGTGCATTTAAGGAAATGCTGATTATGAATTTATGTTGCAAAATAGGTTTATTAACGAAGCTACCATGGGAAGTGGGGTGTGATGTGTTTATAATAAAAATGCTGACACCGTTGCCAGCATCTATGCACTGCTGGGTAAATCCTAATAAACGCAATGATAGACTGCAGTCACATGCTGCATTTAATCATGGTGACAAATGATATATCACACCAGGCACAGAGCACACCGGTAGCTATAAAAATAAGCTGGCCACCATAGCAACCAGATGTTTGATCTAATGTTGTACGCAGTGCAAGAAAAATGATAGAACTGGGTTAGTTACTGTGGGTTACAGCACCTTTTCAGTTAGTAATTGCAATGAAATATTTTATAAAATGTTATTTGTACATAAAGCGTCTGTGTGTGAAAGTCTGACCCACTGATTTGGAAAGCATTGCACAGCCTTTGCTGACACAGCTTGCTCACCATTGGGCAGAGCTGCTACAGCGTACTGGGTGGGTGTTTTGCTTTAGAAATGCCAGTGTAATGAAACATAGTGAATGATATACTCCCCCACAGGCTTGTTCAGTAAAACTTACATTTAACCGTAAATCAATTTTCATTCTGGAAAACGATTTGAATCTAATTCCTATAAAGCATTGCTGCATTGTCTATATGAGTTTAGTTATCTGAGCACCAGATTTCATAAACTGCATTAAGCTTCATGTACACATTGCCTACATTTACCGCGGCTGCATGATTTTGCCGCAGTTTGCGTTGGCTGGCGGTCAAAACGTTCCAATCCTGAACATGATTCTTCTGCATTCAGAAGGGAGGTTAAGGCTTCCCTAACCGCAGCAGCTCCTAAACTCTGATAAAAGCCTATGTGTACATGGGTACATAGGCTTTTATGGATTTACATTTAGGAGCTTTGCCAAAATGATGCCAAGAGCTCCTAAACTCAAGTTTAGGAGCTGCTAGGGTACATGATGGTTTAAAATGGGACAAAGAATCCTCAGGAAAGAGAAGAAAAAAAAAAAGCGCCACCTTTTGATCTGCAAAATTCTATAAGGTCAGTGATGGAGGCTGTTTTCTAAAAGAAACATTAAGCATTAAGAACAGCAATACCAGGATCAAAGTCTCAAAAGGTAGAACCCCTAGGTTATTATATAGATTGCGCACATGCAAAAAAAGGACCCCTGGGGTTTGAGATCAGGTTGCTCTAGAAGAGTATGTATTTCATAGATAAATAATATAAAGTCTACCTTGCAGCTCATGATACTCGCAACACTAAAGCCTTGTACACACGTTGAAAATCGGCAGGGAATTTTCATCCGACGACCGATCTGCCGATTTTCGGCTTGTTAGTATGATGCTTCCGACAACCGACTCCGACTTTTCGGCCGAAAAAAATCTGGTGTGCAGGCTATAATATTTTTGTCCAAAACACGTCCGATTTTCGTGCAGTCAGTACAGATTTCGACAGAGAAAAATCTAATGAGCAAAGACTGGGCATGCTCAGAGAAGAAAGAACACAAAGAAACAAACCAACAAATGACATCACTTCTGAAGTAGAATTTTGTCAGGCGAGAAAATTCGTGTGCAGTCTAGGCACATTCCAACCAACAAAACACAACTCTGGACAAAAGACGGACGATCGGTCGGCCGATAATCAATGCGTGTGTACGAGGCTTTAGAGGCTGAGTTCACATTGTTGCCACTTAGATGTGGGTTTCCCACATCCAACTCGCATGACAGGAGACCGGCTCTCAGTGGAGCCGGTTCACACAGCTCCATGTTGGCTGCAGAGCAGCTTGCAGAAAAGTCCTGTGCTTCTTCTGGTCCGAATTCAGTCAAAAATTCGGACCTAAACTGGTGCACGGGGACGCACCTGACCCCTGCCAGGGAGCCGATCTGAACTCAGTGTGAATCCAGCCTAAATCTAAGCTAAAACAGTCTAAGAATAAAACCAAACATTGGGATTACAGCTCTATAGTTCAATTTTGTGGACATGAACTGAACCCATACATATGTGTATAAATAAATCTCTTTCTGTGCATGCTTTTGTTTCTTTTATCCAACCACTGATATTAAGCAAATACATAGTGATGCTTTCTATATTACCTGGTAAAATAAGTGTTTGAATTTGTTCATTTCAGATGTGTTTTGCACTTTCATGGGAATGCAAAACCCACTTGAGGGCTCGTTCACATTTGTGCAGATTGGCATTTTTCTGCACTAGAAAATTTCTGATCTCTGCAAGGGCACACGGAAAACAATTGTTTTCTATGCTCCTTGTTCACATTACACTGCAAGCTGCCAGATTTGCAGTATCTTTTCCCCACATTGTACCACAGCTCTTTCTGTGCCTGAATTTATATGCACCGTGACCACAGCTGAGCTGTAGTACATCAAAATGAAAGAAATGTAACTCTGTGACATAAAAAATAAATAAATAAAAAATAAAAGTAAACCGTACCTTGTGATGTAAAAAAAGCAAAGCACTACTCCCCACTGCTCATATGAACAAGCACTGAAGCAGTCAGAAGCATCTCAAACGGATGTTGTCCATGCAAGCCCATCAACACAGGCCCATGAATATGTTTGCTATGGGCAGCAAAACATTTGTTTTAAACAAGCAGTTTAAATAACGTATTTTATTGTAGCATCCTTTATTTTTTCCAGGTAAGTAGCCACTCTAAGGAGACAAAGAAATAATACCTTGTCACTGTGGTTACTTATCTGAAACACAACAGAAGAATTCCTGCTGGTCCTGACCTACTTGCTCTGCTGACTGAGGTTCACCAGGGCTTTGAGTATTTGGCAGTGTATCAATCTGATCTGGCTTTGAATCAATCCACCCGCAACCTAGGTGTAGCAGAATTGGGGCAACTGGTCTAGGTCTAACAATGCCTATTTTCTTTCAATAGTATTTATTCAAGAAATAAGTGAACATAGCATTGGAATACAACAACAATGTTGAGAGAGTAACATAACTAGGAGACAGACCAATAAGATCAGTACAGGGTGATCAATAGGAAAACATCAACATGAGCACATAGAAGCAGACTGCATGGAGGATCCTAAGCAAAAACCTCGCTCTTAACATGGATATATGGTAGAAAACAGTACAACTAATAATGGTAATGCAAGATCTAATATTGCAAATCTGCCAATCGGCTCACTGCCCGGAAGGAAAACATGAGTGTGCCAAGTAGTGTTGAGCGAACACGGACTGTATTATTCGTGTTCGTACCGAATAATTGGATTTTTTGTACCCGAACACGGACACGGACACTTTACTGTATGTTCGGGTAAAAATCCGTGTTCGGTCGTTTTATTTCCGGGTTTTGCATGCTTTGGCGCTCTTTTCATGGCGGGCTTTCAACAGCCAATCAACAATCGTTTAACTGGTGTGCCTTAAGCCATCCCAGCCATGCCTGCAAATGTCTCAGTAGCTGTGATTGGCCGTCTGAAGCATGTGACCAAGTCTTTATAAGTTCGAGGCAGCCGCAGCGGCGTCATTATGCTGCTTAGATTCAGGGACAGAGCACACATCAACGTGCTGGCTGCTGATTAGGGAAAGATAGGCAGGAAAAAACCATTTGTGTCCGGATAGAATTGAGGGACAGGTCGGAGTGTTTAGGCAGGGCGAGTTGTAGGCATTTTAGGGATAGAGTCTGCTGAATTATATAGGGTCAGTGTCTTCTACAAACTACAATCGATATTGCTGTGTGGGGGGTGGGGTCTGCACTCAATCCTGATCTACGATCTCTTCTCAATCCTGTTAGGGACAGAGTCTGCTGAATTTTAGGGAAACTGTGTTCTACAAACTACAATCGATATTGCTGTGTGGTGTGGGATTGGAGATAGGCAGGTGTCAGTGATCCACATCCATTTTTCTGTGTGTGAGCTGCAGTGAACACAATCTTTTTGGGCTGCAGTGAACACAATCTTTTTGGGCTGCAGTGAACACAATCTTTTTGGGCTGCAGTGAACACAATCTTTTTGGGCTGCAGTGAACACAATCTTTTTGGGCTGCAGTGAACACAATCTTTTTGGGGTGCAGTGAACAAAATCTTTTTGGGGTGCAGTGAACACAATCCTTTTTGGTGTGCAGTGAACACAATCTTTGTGGGGTGCAGTGAACAAAATCCTTTGTGGGGTGCAGTGAACACAATCTTTTTGGGGTGCAGTGAACAAAATCCTTTTTGGGGTGCAGTGAACAACATCCTTTTTGGGGTGCAGTGAACACAATCTTTTTGGGGTGCAGTGAACAAAATCCTTTGTGGGGTGCAGTGAACACAATCTTTTTGGGGTGCAGTGAACACAATCTTTTTGGGGTGGAGTGAACAACATCCTTTTTGGGGTGCAGTGAACAAAATCCTTTTTGGGGTGCAGTGAACAAAATCATTTTTGGGGTGCAGTGAACACAATCTTTTTGGGGTGCAGTGAACACAATCTTTGTGGGGTGCAGTGAACACAATCTTTTTGGGGTGGAGTGAACAACATCCTTTTTGGGGTGCAGTGAACAACATCCTTTTTGGGGTGCAGTGAACACAATCTTTTTGGGGTGCAGTGAACACAATCTTTGTGGGGTACAGTGAACAGAATCTTTGTGGGGTGCAGTGAACACAATCTTTGGGGGGTACAGTGAACACAATCTTTGCGAGGTGCAGTGAACACAATCTTTGTGGGGTGCAGTGAACACAATCATTGTGGGGTGCAGTGAACTCAATCTTTGTGGGGTACAGTGAACACAATCTCATACTGAAGGTTTGAGGGTGCTGCCTGTTCCATACTCCCCCTACTCCTCATCTAGCCTTTTAGGGGTACAAACAATAGTAATTGGGGCCTAGTGTGGTTGTGTACGTGTGATATACATACACTTTTTTGGGATCATATTTTCTATTCCGCTATTTAATCAAAAACCTTTGGGGATCAGTTAAATTGGGGGATAGTCTGTGTTGGTACGTGTGAGAGAGATCCACCTTTCCAAGTTGTTGGGGTTCATCTCATACTTCTGAAGGTTTGAGGGTGCTGCCTGTTCCATACTCCCCCTACTCCTAGCCTTTTAGGGGTACAAACAATAGTAATTGGGGCCTAGTGTGGTTGTGTACGTGTGATATACATACACTTTTTTGGGATCATATTTTCTATTCCGCTATTTAATCAAAAACCTTTGGGGATCAGTTAAATTGGGGGATAGTCTGTGTTGGTACGTGTGAGAGAGATCCACCTTTCCAAGTTGTTGGGGTTCATCTCATACTTCTGAAGGTTTGAGGGTGCTGCCTGTTCCATACTCCCCCTACTCCTAGCCTTTTAGGGGTACAAACAATAGTAATTGGGGCCTAGTGTGGTTGTGTACGTGTGATATACATACACTTTTTTGGGATCATATTTTCTATTCCGCTATTTAATCAAAAACCTTTGGGGATCAGTTAAATTGGGGGATAGTCTGTGTTGGTACGTGTGAGAGAGATCCACCTTTCCAAGTTGTTGAGGTTCATCTCATACTTCTGAAGGTTTGAGGGTGCTGCCTGTTCCATACTCCCCCTACTCCTAGCCTTTTAGGGGTACAAACAATAGTAATTGGGGCCTAGTGTGGTTGTGTATGTGTGATATACATACACTTTTTTGGGATCATATTTTCTATTCCGCTATTTAATCAAAAACCTCTGGGGATCAGTTAAATTGGGGGATAGTCTGTGTTGGTACGTGTGAGAGAGATCCACCTTTCCAAGTTGTTGGGGTTCATCTCATACTTCTGAAGGTTTGAGGGTGCTGCCTGTTCCATACTCCCCCTACTCCTAGCCTTTTAGGGGTACAAACAATAGTAATTGGGGCCTAGTGTGGTTGTGTACGTGTGATATACATACACTTTTTTGGGATCATATTTTCTATTCCGCTATTTAATCAAAAACCTTTGGGGATCAGTTAAATTGGGGGATAGTCTGTGTTGGTACGTGTGAGAGAGATCCACCTTTCCAAGTTGTTGAGGTTCATCTCATACTTCTGAAGGTTTGAGGGTGCTGCCTGTTCCATACTCCCCCTACTCCTAGCCTTTTAGGGGTACAAACAATAGTAATTGGGGCCTAGTGTGGTTGTGTACGTGTGATATACATACACTTTTTTGGGATCATATTTTCTATTCCGCTATTTAATCAAAAACCTTTGGGGATCAGTTAAATTGGGGGATAGTCTGTGTTGGTACGTGTGAGAGAGATCCACCTTTCCAAGTTGTTGGGGTTCATCTCAAACTTCTGAAGGTTTGAGGGTGCTGCCTGTTCCATACTCCCCCTACTCCTAGCCTTTTAGGGGTACAAACAATAGTAATTGGGGCCTAGTGTGGTTGTGTACGTGTGATATACATACACTTTTTTGGGATCATATTTTCTATTCCGCTATTTAATCAAAAACCTTTGGGGATCAGTTAAATTGGGGGATAGTCTGTGTTGGTACGTGTGAGAGAGATCCACCTTTCCAAGTTGTTGAGGTTCATCTCATACTTCTGAAGGTTTGAGGGTGCTGCCTGTTCCATACTCCCCCTACTCCTAGCCTTTTAGGGGTACAAACAATAGTAATTGGGGCCTAGTGTGGTTGTGTACGTGTGATATACATACACTTTTTTGGGATCATATTTTCTATTCCGCTATTTAATCAAAAACCTCTGGGGATCAGTTAAATTGGGGGATAGTCTGTGTTGGTACGTGTGAGAGAGATCCACCTTTCCAAGTTGTTGGGGTTCATCTCATACTTCTGAAGGTTTGAGGGTGCTGCCTGTTCCATACTCCCCCTACTCCTAGCCTTTTAGGGGTACAAACAATAGTAATTGGGGCCTAGTGTGGTTGTGTACGTGTGATATACATACACTTTTTTGGGATCATATTTTCTATTCCGCTATTTAATCAAAAACCTTTGGGGATCAGTTAAATTGGGGGATAGTCTGTGTTGGTACGTGTGAGAGAGATCCACCTTTCCAAGTTGTTGGGGTTCATCTCATACTTCTGAAGGTTTGAGGGTGCTGCCTGTTCCATACTCCCCCTACTCCTAGCCTTTTAGGGGTACAAACAATAGTAATTGGGGCCTAGTGTGGTTGTGTACGTGTGATATACATACACTTTTTTGGGATCATATTTTCTATTCCGCTATTTAATCAAAAACCTCTGGGGATCAGTTAAATTGGGGGATAGTCTGTGTTGGTACGTGTGAGAGAGATCCACCTTTCCAAGTTGTTGGGGTTCATCTCATACTTCTGAAGGTTTGAGGGTGCTGCCTGTTCCATACTCCCCCTACTCCTAGCCTTTTAGGGGTACAAACAATAGTAATTGGGGCCTAGTGTGGTTGTGTACGTGTGATATACATACACTTTTTTGGGATCATATTTTCTATTCCGCTATTTAATCAAAAACCTTTGGGGATCAGTTAAATTGGGGGATAGTCTGTGTTGGTACGTGTGAGAGAGATCCACCTTTCCAAGTTGTTGGGGTTCATCTCATACTTCTGAAGGTTTGAGGGTGCTGCCTGTTCCATACTCCCCCTACTCCTAGCCTTTTAGGGGTACAAACAATAGTAATTGGGGCCTAGTGTGGTTGTGTACGTGCGAGATACATACACTTTTTTTGATCATATTTCCTATTCCGCTATTCAATAAAAACCTTTGAGGATCAATTGAATTGCGGGATAGTCTGTGTCGGTACGTGTGAGAGAGATCCACCTTTCCAAGTTGTTGGGGTTCATCTCATACTTCTGAAGGTTTGAGGGTGCTGCCTGTTCCATACCCCCCCTACTCCTCATCTAGCCTTTTAGGGGTACAAACAATAGTAATTGGGGCCTAGTGTGGTTGTGTACGTGCGAGATACATACACTTTTTTTGATCATATTTCCTATTCCGCTATTCAATAAAAACCTTTGAGGATCAATTGAATTGCGGGATAGTCTGTGTCGGTACGTGTGAGAGAGATCCACCTTTCCAAGTTGTTGGGGTTCATCTCATACTTCTGAAGGTTTGAGGGTGCTGCCTGTTCCATACCCCCCCTACTCCTCATCTAGCCTTTTAGGGGTACAAACAATAGTAATTGGGGCCTAGTGTGGTTGTGTACGTGCGAGATACATACACTTTTTTTGATCATATTTCCTATTCCGCTATTCAATAAAAACCTTTGAGGATCAATTGAATTGCGGGATAGTCTGTGTCGGTACGTGTGAGAGAGATCCACCTTTCCAAGTTGTTGGGGTTCATCTCATACTTCTGAAGGTTTGAGGGTGCTGCCTGTTCCATACTCCCCCTACTCCTCATCTAGCCTTTTAGGGGTACAAACAATAGTAATTGGGGCCTAGTGTGGTTGTGTACGTGTGATATACATACACTTTTTTTGGATCATATTTTCTATTCCGCTATTTAATTTAACTGGGCCTCCATGCGAGACCTGTGTGCCTTGTTGCGCTGTTTTGAGTACTCCACCAACATGGCCAGTGGCAATGACGCCGTTCTCAGCTTAACTATCCCACTTCTATGCCTCCTTGAAAAAACAATTCGGGCGATGATGGAAGAGGATGTGGCACAGGATGAGGAGGAGGAGGAGGATGAAGAGGTAACATTTCCAAGGCTTTCAGGGCAGTCATTCGCAAGGGGCTCCGAGGGTGGGTTCCTGCACACGCAAACGCCAGGGACGCAATTGTCCAGCAGGGGCACAGTTCTGGAGGATGAGGAGGATGAGGAGGAGGAGGAGCTGGAGGAGGAGATGGAACCATGTTCACAGCAGGGTGGCACCCAGGCCAGCTCATGGCCATCACTGGTGCGTGGCTGGGGGGATACAGAGGACACGGACCATACACCTCCCACAGAGGACAGCCTTTCGTTGCCTCTGGGCAGCCTGGCACACATGAGCGATTACATGCTGCAGTGTCTCCACAACGACCGCCGAGTTGCCCACATTCTAACTTGTGCTGATTACTGGGTGGCCACGCTGCTGGATCCCCGTTACAAGGACAACGTACCGTCCTTAATTCACTCACTGGAGCGCGATCGCAAGATGCGCGAGTACAAGCGCACGCTGGTAGACGCCATGCTGCTGGCATTCCCATCTGACAGCGGGGCCACAGTGGAAGCACAAGGCAGAGGAGGAGGAGGAGGAGGTCGCCAACGCAACCAGGGCACCGCCAGCACCTCAGAAGGCAGGGTTAGCATGGCCGAAATGTGGAAAAGCTTTGTCAGCACGCCACAACAAACAGCAGCACCAGCAGCTCAGATGGAACGTCTTAGCAGGAGGCAGCATTTTACCAACATGGTGGAGCAGTATGTGTGCACACGCCTACATGTAGTGAATGACGGGTCTGCCCCCTTCAACTTCTGGGTCTCCAAATTGGGCACATGGCCTGAGCTTGCCCTTTACGCCTTGGAGGTGCTGGCGTGCCCTGCAGCCAGTGTATTATCTGAACGGGTATTTAGCACGGCTGGGGGCGTTATAACAGACAAGCGCAGCCGCCTGTCCAGAGACAATGTGGACAAGCTCACGTTCATTAAAATGAACCAGGCATGGATCCCACGGGACTTTTCCGTACCTTATGCAGAATAGCAATGGATACCGACCTTACCCACCCATTGTTCCATTTTTGCTCTTTCTCACTCTTTTGGGGTGTACCCTCATTTAAAATTTGTGAAAAGAAGCAGTGTTGGCTACCTCGTCCTCCTCCTCAGGGCCAGATTAATGTAGGGGCTATTGGAGCTGCAGCTCCAGGCCCCTACCTTTTATATAGGCCCCGGGTTGGCCATATTCACTGTTACCGCTCTTCTGTCACTTGTAAACACAGAAGTCTGGCTTCTATGCTCGCTTCCCCAGGCAGCACCCTCAGAACCTCCCCACACAGCGTGAAGGCCGGACAAGGAGGGACAGTTGGCGATGCATGGATGTGTTTATGGGCTTCAGAGACAGCATCCCATGTTGAATTAGGCATGCATGGCTGCACCCTTCCTCCTCTGGGTGCATGGCAAGGCACGGCCCTAAGGCCCTTCAAAATCCTCAGCACCAAGCCCATGATGCTGTTAATCCGGCCCTGGTCCTCCTCCACCGCCGCTTCCACCTACACCGCCCATAGGTGTGCGCAGCCTATTGCATTAAGGTGTGCACCCCAAAGTTGAAATACACATGCATGTGTTTGCCAGCAGGGAGAGTAATGTATCGGGGCCATGTACCTGTAGGCAAGGAGAAATAGAGCAGAGCAGGTCCCAGGGAGATCTTTCCCATCTCCTCACTGGCAATGCTATGTGCCCTAGGTGATTAGGGTGTGCCCAGGCACACCCAGCACACCCTGTGCGCACGCCTATGTCACCGCCACATCCACCACCACCTTAACCTCCCTCCTACTCCATATGGGCCTCGTCCTTCAGAGATGAAGAAGAACATTGTTTTATTTTTCTGTTTTTTTTTGTTGTTTTAAGTTATTTCCCTATCCACATTTGTTTGCAGAGCACTTGCCATGCTCTTAATTACGTTTTGCTGCCATTTGCAGCACTCTAGCCCTTTCCTTTGGTGTTTTAGAGCCATTTTAGTGCCTTAAAGTTCGGGTCCCCATTGACTTCAATGGGGTTCGGCGTCCGGGAAAAGTTCGGTAAAAGTCCGGGACACGGACCCGGACTTTTTTTTAAAGTTCGGCCGAACCCTTTCGAACACGGACATCTAGGTGTTCGCTCAACCCTAGTGCCAAGTAAGACAGTACTCCTTAGGAAAAAGCTTAACATGCCACCCAGATTCCGATAAAATGCAGGGTGCCATCTCCCATCGTAAATGCAACTGTATTGAAATCTGTTATCTCTCGTAAACCCAGAGAAGAGGCCCAGAGGCCTAGAAAATCGCTAGGCAGCAGAGGAGACTAGGTAGAAAAAAAAAGGGGAAAAAAGAAGGAAATGGAGGAAAGAAAGGGGAGAGAATAGGAAAGGAGGAATAAGGGCACAGCCAGTCCCCAGGAGCTGACAACAGAGGAAACTAATTCAAGGTTACTCCAGGAATCAGGGATATGCCTACATATGTCGCCCAGGGCTCCCAGATCAGTTCAAACCTGGGAACCGTGTTGGACAATACGCTGACCATCTTTTCCTGGGTCATTATCCAGGTGATCTTATTCCTAATTTTCCTGATGGAAACTGTAGGCGATTTCCAGGAACCCGCAATGGATAGTTTGACACCTAGAAGGATATAGTGAACCAACTTTTGCGTGTGTTTCGGTATACCAGGAGGTTTTGAATGTAGGAGTGCCACCAGGGCAGTGTTAGGAATCCTGTGACCGGTAACTTTAAATATCATGTGAAAAATTTTGTTCCAAGTACTACGCAACTTTGGGCACTCCCACCAAACATGTAGCATAGAACCGGGTATCTGGCATCCCCTGAAGCAGAGAGGAGAGGAAGAGGGATACATTTTGTGTAGTCTGACAACAATGCCTATTTTCTTTAAGAAATACTACACAGGCACCAGACCCCCGCTGTGAGCCGCATCGGTATTAGGGGTGAACCCAGCCTCAAGCTTTAATCCAAGTCCTACCTACCAAGTCCTCTAAGGTCCTATGTTTAGCTCACTTCTCCAAATAGAATTGAATGTGTTTGCACGAGTTTCCTCTGTTTCACAGTCCAAAAACACATGACTATGTTAACTAGTATATTTATCAAAATTGGTGCTAAAGTGTGCGTGCAACTGTATGTGGCACAATCTAATTTATAAATAATATACAGGGGTTGATTTACTAAAACTGGTGATTGCACAATGTGGCGCAGCTGTGAATAGAAACCAATCAGCTTCCAGGTTTTTTTTTTGTATCAAAATGTAATTAACCACTTGCCTACAGTGCACTTTCACCCCCTTCCTGCCCAGACCGATTTTCAGCTTTCAGCGCTCTCACACTTTGACTGAGAATTACTCAGTCATGCAACACTGTACCCATACAAAAATTGTGTCCTTTTTTTCACACAAATAGAGCTTTCTTTTGATGGTATTTGATCAATACTGGGTTTTTTATTTTTTGTGCTATAAATAAAAAAAGACTGAAAATATCGTTAAAAAAAGCATTTTTCTTTGTTTCTGTCATAAAATTTTGCAAATTAGTCATTTTTCTTCACAAATTTTGGCCAAAATTTATACTGCTACTTATCTTTGGTAAAAAAAACCCAAATAAGTGTATATTATTTGGTCTTTGTGAAAGTTATAGAGTCCACAAGTTATGGTGCTATTCATTGAAAATTGATCACACTTGATCACACCTGATGTACTGAAGGCCTATCTCATTTCTTGAGACACTAAAAGGTCAGGAAAGTACAAATACCCCCCAAATGACCCCTTTTTGGAAAGTAGACATTCCAAGGTATTTAATAAGGGGCATGATGAGTTTTTTTACGTTGTAATTTTTTCCCACAATGCTTTGCAAAATGAAGATTTATTTTTTTTTATTTTTTTTTTTTACAAATTGCCATATTAACAGGTTATTTCTCTCACACAGCACATGTATACTTGCAACTACACCCCAAAACACATTCTACTACTCCTCCTGAGTATGGCGATACCACATGTGTGAGACTTTTTCACAGCCTGGCCACATACAGAGGCCTAACATCCAAGTAGCAGCGTCCGGCATTCTAGGAGCACAAATTACACATATCATTTCCTGACAACCTATCGTACTTTTGAAGGCCCTGGAGCACCAGGACAATGGAAACGCCCATAAAATGACCCCATTTTGGAAAGCAAACAGCCCAACGTATAATTTTTGAGGCATAATGAGTCTTTTGAATATGTCATTTTTTTCCACAAGTTTTTGGGAAATGTGGAAAGAAAATGAAAACACATTTTTTTTACACAAAGCTGTCCATTTATGCAATATTTCTAACACATCGCATGTACATAGCAAAACTTGCACCCCAAAATACATTCTGCTATTCCTCCTGAGTATGGCGATACCACATGTGTAACACTTTTTCACAGCCTGGCCACATACATAGGCCTCACATCCAAGTAGCGCTTTACACAAAGTTGTCCATTTATCCACTTTAAGACTGGGCCTATTTTTGACACTTGGTGTTTACAAGCTAAAATCATTTTTTTTGCTAGAAAACTACTTTGAACCCCCAAACATTATATATTTTTTTTTAGCAGAGACCCTAGAGAATAAAATGGAGATCGTTGCAATATTTTTTATCACACCATATTTGCGCAGCAGTCTTCCAAATGCGATTTTTTTGAAAAAAATTCACTTTTTTGAACTAAAAAATAAGAAAACAGTAAATTTAGCCCAATTTTTTTCCATAATGTGAAAGATAATGTTACGCCGAGTAATTAGATACCCAACATGTCATGCTTCAAAATTGCGCATGCTCACAGAATGGCGCCAAACATTGGTACTTAAAAATCCCCATAGGCAACATTTTAAAAATTTCTGCAGGTTACTAGCTTAGAGTTACAGAGGAGGTCTAGGGCTCAAATTATTGTACTCGCTCTAACGATCGCGGCGATACCTCACATGTATGGTTTGAACACCGTTTACATATGTGGGCGGGACTTGCGTATGCGTTTGCTTCTGCGCGCGAGCTAACGGGGACAGGGCGCTTTAATTTTTTTTTTTTTTTTTTCCTATTTATTTTATTTATTATTTTTTTATTTTTACACAGTTTAAAAAAAAAAAATGTTTTGATCATTTTTATTCCTATTACAAGGAATGTAAACATCCCTTGTAATAGAAATAGGCATGACAGGTCCTCTTTATTGTGAGATCTGGGGTCAAAAAGACCTCACACCTCACAACTACACTAAAAAAGAAAAAAAAAAAAAAATTGTTGAAAGAGGAAAAAAAAAAAGCAAAAAAAAAAAAAGCGGCCCTTTAAACCGGTTGCTAGGCAACGTCTTTTGACATAGCTCCGGTCCTCCAAGACCATAGAGTTGAGTGAGGGCCATCTTGCCCTCACTCGACTTCCTGTCTCTGAGGATCCGGGACCGGATAGTTTTCCCCGCTGCCGGCGGGTCCGGTAAGCTGGGAAAACGTCTGGGACGCGGCAGGAGGGGGGGGGGCACCTCTTCCCCTGCACCGTAAGGGTAATTCCGCGGCGAATCCGCCACTGGGACCACCCTTATCTGAAAGCCGACCGCCCGCCGTTTCAAAAAATACCGGGGTTATGGGGGCTATCTGCTGCCATAACCGTTAGGCGGTCAGTAAGTGATTGCATGTATATGGCAAACAGGTGACGATGACTGACGGGGTGACAGGTGACGATGACTGATGGGGTGACAGGTGACGATGACTGATAGGGTGACAGGTGACGATGACTGATGGGGTGACAGGTGACGATGATTGATGAGGTGACAGGCGATGATGATTGATGAGGTGACAGGTGACGATGATTGATGGGGTGACAGGTGACGATGATTGATGGGGTGACAGATGACAATTACTGACGGGGTGACATGTGACGATGATTGATGGGGTGACAAGTGACGATCACTGATGGGGTGTCAAGTGACGATGACTGATGGGGTGACAGGTGACGATGACTGATGGGGTGACAGGTGACGGTGATTGATGGGGTGACAGGTGACGGGCGATGGTCACTGATGGGTGACAGGTGACGGGCGATGGTGCACGGCGGTACTGATGGCAGTCTCTGGTGACCGGTGAACTTTAGGCTACGTTCACATGTGAGCGTAGCGATCGCGGGCAGAATCACTGCGATTCTGCCCGTGATCCAGAAATCATTGCAAATTGCGGGGCGCCTGTGCGTTGCCCGTGATTTGCAATAGCACCCCAAACGCTGTGCGATGTTGCTGCGATTTCCGCCTGCCGATTCGCGGTAACATCGCGCAAACAACGCATGACGCTCCAAAGAAACTCTTGTACCTTTTTTGGGCGTCATGCGATGTTTGCGCGATGTTACCGTGATTCGGCAGGCGGAAATGGCGGCAACATCGCACAGCGTTTGGGGTGCTATTGCAAATCAGGGGCAACGCACAGGCGTCCCGCGATTTGCAATGATTTACGGATCGCGGGCAGAATCGCTGTGATTCTGCCCGCGATCGCTGCGCTCACATGTGAACGTTATGGGTGACAATTTCTGGGCACTGATGAGGTGACTGTTGGGTGACAGGTGACATTGGGGGGGGCTGAGGACTGTGTGGGGACCTTTATTAGTGTGATTTTTACTTTGTGACATGTGTACAGAGCAGTAACTCACTATTTCTAGCTCTTCTCCCCTCATACTGGAAACTGTATGAGGAGAGAAGAGCTAGTAACAGTGAGTTACTGCTCTTTGTTTACATTTTGTGATCGGCTGTGAATGGATTCACAGCCGATCACATAGTAAACAGTCACTGTCAGTGACTGTTTACTACCGCCGGTGACAGCTGTGTTCCTACGGAACACAGTGCCACCGACATGACCGCGCTGCGCGCTCCCGATCGCGCATGCGCGGTCATCTGGTGGGCGCCTTCATTGTGATCGGCTGTGTCATTGGAACACAGCCGATCACGTGGGAAACAGCCACGCCCATTGGCTGTTTCCCCCCTGCCGGTGATGGGGGGTGTCCCGGGGACACCCCGACACCGGCAGTGCAGGGCGGCGCGCACGCGATCGCGCGCCTGCCCTGCTTAAAGTGCCGCCGTCATATGACGGCGGCCCAGGATAATGGTCGCTCCGCTCCGCCGTCATATGACGGCGGGCGGGCGGCAAGCGGTTAAACAAGCTAAAGTTGTGCTGGCCATACACTATATGAAAAATCTTTTTAACTAATTATAGAAAAACTAACACTTGACCTTGAGAGCAAACGATCGTGCCATCATGTGATGACCGATAAATTGTTCAATGGACATAAATTAATCAGTTTTTTGTTTGTTTTTTCACATTCACCTAGTGTAGTTTGGACGAGAAACACATTAACTTTGCAATTTATCGTTCGTTCGGCAGAAAATTTCCAAATTTGTCCTTCGTTTTTTTTTTTTTCAGCTCAAAAACGTCACAACCGATAACCAATTTGTGCTCATTAACTGGCCGAAAAACAAAAAAATTGTCCAAATGACTGATTTTCGTCTGATTTCTTTTTGTATAGTGTATGGCCAGTATTAGAAGCTAATTGGTTACCATGCACAGCTAAAGTGGCAATTTTTGAAAGATATGTATGAACAGGGTGACTTTAGAAAAAATCTGCACAGCATGACTCATGTAAATAAAACATATTGATTTAAATGAACAATCCTAGGTGTGCACAGCCTATTGCATTAGGGTGTGAACCCCAAAGCTTAAACATGCACGTGTGTGTGTGTACAGTGTGTGTGTATATATATATATATATATATATATATATATATATACATATATATATATATATATATATATACACACACACCCTTATAAACAAATTTATTAAAACATGAACGGTGGGGCAGTGGATGGTGTCAGTAGGGATCCTGTGTTCCTCTTATTTAGGAACACTGGTCTATGTGTTCATGCAGCAAGCCCATCCCCCACACAGTTAGAAAGCACCCACACATTTAACCCTTTGATCGCCCCTGGTGTTAACCCTTTCCCTGCCAGTGTCATTAGTACAGTAACAGTGCATATTTTTAGCATTTTAGCAGTAATGTCACTGGTCCCCCCAAAAGTTTTAAAAATGTCAGTTAGGTGTCTGATCTGTCCACCGCAATGTCACAGTCCTGCTAAAAACCGCTGATCACCTCCATTACTAGTAAAAATAAATAAATAAAAATGACATAAATCTTTCCCCTAGTTTGTAGGTGCGATAACTTTTTGCGCAAACCCAATATACACTTATTGGGATTTTTTTTTTACTAAAAATATGTAGCAGAATACAAATTGGAATAAAATAATGATTTTTTTTTATTGGGAATGCTATATAGCAAAAAGTAAAAAATATTGTTTTTTTTTTTTTTTTTTTTTTTAGAATTGTCGTTCTTATTTTGTTTATAGGGCAAAAAATAAAAATCCCACCAAAAGAAAGCTCTATTTGTGGGAAAAAAACATTTTTATTACAGCGTCGCACGACTGAGCAATTGTCAGTTAAAATAACGCAGTGCCGTATCGCAAAAAATGGCCTGGTCATTAAGGGGGTAAATCCCTCCGGACCAGAAGTGGTTAATGTATGACAGGAGAAACCATATGAATCATGTTTACTTTTAAACAGTTGTGGGTAGAGTTTTGTCTCATACCACTAATTGTCCAAGTTAAAAACAGGCATCAAATTCTTGCATAGATTCTGTATATTTCTGATAAGTTCATCTTAGCAGAAAGAAGTGAAGGAAAGAACAATTGTGGTGGGATTAATCACTGAATGTTTATGGGGGTAGAGTGGGATGATGATGGGGAATGAATATTTTACAATGATGAAGAGAAATTCTGAACATGGTGTTGTGCCAGTTACCACCCTAAGAAGTTTAGCCCATGGAGTACAAATTCAGGAATAATTATTTCAGGATAATACTACCTATTTATTCCTGGCGCCAATACAGGGCAGGCAGCGTCTTCAAATGTAGGCTAAATGACAGGCAAAGAGCATTCACTGTCAGTCCCATGTGTCACTGTAGCTGCCTGCAATCTAAATAAGATGTGTTTTGTCATTGGGAGTCACAGCTGAACTCCAGACAGATATAAAAGATAGGATGGTGGTCTGTACTCATGAATACACCCTTTTTTCCAAATCCAAGTAGTGTACATACCTAAATTGAACTTGGTATCAACCTCTTAACCCCCTGTATAGCAGAGCTCAGGCTTGGAGGGGGAAAAGCAGCACAAGGAGCCAGTAAGTTGTGCTCATGTGCTAAGAATGGGCATGTTGATAGGAGAAGAAAGCTTAGTGACAAAGAGTTGGACTCATTGGTTTTGCTGTCTCTCCTTTTACTGTCTAGTCATAGACTGGGGTAGGGACAAGATCTGTAAGTACTACTTAAAATGTACGTAAGCAGAACATGTCTTGTTGGCTCTCTTTCAGTCTAAAAAACTTGCCATTGAAATTAGGAATGCACCAATATCATTTTTTTACCACCAAGTACGAGTATCGATACTCTTTTTAAGTACTCAAAACCAATTACGATCGATACTCGATACCAGTTACCGATACCTATCGCCTTGGAAGAGTGAGTAAAGTAGTAGTTTAGGAGGTGGGGGGGGGGGGGTAGTTAGGGAGATGGGTAGGGCTGGGGTGAGGGCAGGGTGGAGGGGCAGTGTGACAGGAGGGGGCAGTGTGGGGGGCAGTGTGACAGGTGGGGCACTGGGACAGGAGGGGGCAGTGGGACAGATAGGGGGCAGCATCACAGGGGAATATTTAGGGCAAAGTATACAGGAATAATGTGGAGGAATATTTACAAAAGGGACAGCTGGGATTAAAAGTGCAAGCCTAAGCAGATGCTGGGGGAGGATGGATCTGTCCCTGGCATGTGTTCTTCTGTGAGAGTGGGCACTGGGACCCCACCTGTAGCACACAGAGCTCCTCATGCATGCCCTGTTGTAAACACTGTGAGCCTTAGCACCGCTTCTTCAAGTGTCTGCCTGGCTGGGGACTTTACCGCCCACCCTATCCTGCTGTTGTAAGGCTGGTGGGAGGGGAGAAAGAAGCTGGGAGGGGAATTCGGAGGACAGCTGAAACGTCATTTGCTGTTAAGGGCGCGGCGGTCCTACTCTTTAACAACCGATAATTGGCAGTATCCTTTTCTTTACATTTCAGCTGTTAGTGGGGGAAATCCCGCTGACAGTGAAAGAACCGAGCCTGAAGGTATTGGCTCGGGTATCGGAGCATTTGCACAAGTACCGATACTCATGCAAATGCTTGGTATCGGCACTGATACTGATACTGGTATCGGTGCAACCCTAATTGAAATCATTTTGCTATATCCATTCAATAAGTGAAAAGAAAAATGTTGATCCTGCTTGAAATCCAGTGAGCTTGCAACTTCTTGTGCATTCTGGTGCACTGAAACCTCAAGCAGTGTTATCCACCCTGTTCAGTTTACTTCTGTGGGCAATATAACACTTCTGCCCAATGTTATGGAAATAAACAGAAGGGAGATTTTCTGTAGTTCTATCCCAGGGTGACAAGGGTGCTCCTCCACAGGTACAGTGCAGAGGGTGAGCTTTGTCATAGATATAAGGGTATTACTGAAAGGATAAAGGTGAAAATAAAGGGGGGGGGGGGGACAAAAAATTTAAAATCAAGGAGAGGTAATCTGCAGAGGTAACCATGTCCTCCCAGATTGGTAATGTGATTTAGTGTACATCCTGCTCTTTGTATGTGTTCCTTGAACACCCCTTCCAGAGCAAATACTGTTGGCAATATGCAGTGGTGTATTTAGGTTTTGTGCTGCCCTAGGCCTGACTAAATATGACGCACCCCTTCCTGTAAAGGCCACACCTCTTCCTGTTTATGACCCACCCTGTCATCTTTAAACCACAGATCACAGCCACAGTCTATCTGTGCCCATCAGTGTAGCCTCATCAGTTCCCGTAAGTTCAGCCTCAGCAGTGCCCATCATCATACCATCATATCATACCATATTATACCAGGAGGTAGCAGTGTGACCGCTTTATGGGGGTGCCAGACTGATTTGCCTCCTGGACCCTGCCCTCCAGCCCAATTCGCCCTATAAGACTGGCACTATACTAAAAGTGTGTAGTGCAAGCCGTCAGGAACTCTTTTTAGTGGGGGAGGCGGGAGGAGGCTGTTTTTTACTCGTGCGTGGTGCAGCTTTTTTGCTGCCCCCCTGCAAAGTGCTGCCCTAGGCCTGGGCCTTGTTGGCTTAGGCCAAGATACACCACTGGCAATATGTGAACAAATTGTCTGTTTGGAAAAAAACAAGATCCTGGATCTAAAGAATCAGCTGGCAACTCTGCAGTACATTAACAACTTGGAGAGGAATTTGAACCTCACCCATGCCGTGCTGGCTGCAAGAAATGGGGTCTGAGGTAGGTAACTGGTTTACAGTTAGAAGATGGGGTAGAAGGAATAGTGTTAGAGAAACTAGTTCTGAGTTGATACACCCCAATAAATATGCTTATTTGCATAATTTTCAGGATGTAAGTTCAGGGGCAGATTTACTGGAGAGGCTACCTCTTCTAGCATCCAGGGGAATAACTGCTCCATTAAGGATGGGAACAGATGCGAAGGCAAAGAGAGGCAGATACTGGTGGCAGGTAACTCGATTATTAAAAGGGCGGCCATGGTAATCTGATGCAAAGACCATGATTGCAGAACAGTTTGCTGTTTGTTCGGGTTCAAAACATTGCTGATCGGGTTGACAGATTGTTGGGTGGAACTGGGGAGGACCCAGCTGTTATGGTACTGTCAGCATCCTATAAAAAAGAGACTTAGGTACCACGTTAAGGAGTTGAACAAGTGGCTAAGAAATTGGTGTAAGAAGGAGGGTTTGCGGTTCTTAGAGAACTGTAACCTGATTTTCTGGTCAGTTACTCGCTCTACTGTAGGGACAGACTGCATCTAAATGGGAAGGGTACAGCTCTGCTGGGGGGGAACTGGAGGAACTTTTAAACTAGGATCTGGTGAGGAGGGATCAGAAGAGAATATGCCACATGGAAAGCTGGGTTCTGAGGGAATAAGATTAAGAGGGGGTGCAATAGTGGGGGAGCGGGGTTCAAACTAAACAGCAGATAAATTGCATCATATAAGTTCAATACAAAAAGAGTAGTGGCATCAAGTTATAGCTCTATGAGTAATAACAGAAAATGAAACGCAAATATAAAATTAAAAGGTATGTTCAAGAATGGAAGAAGTCTGGTGAACAAAATGGATAAATTAGAACTTCTGTTATTTAACCACTTTAGCCCCGCTCACATGTAGGCTACTGCGGCAAAGTGCCGCGATCCCGTCCAGCGACATAGACCTACGTCTCTGGACTCCGCCCCTTGTGGGCGGCGCTCGCGCACCGCCGGAGGCTCGCTCCCGCTGTGTTCATTCACAGCGGGAGTCGGGCCAGGGGAGGAGCAGCGGCGATTGCCGCTGCTCTGCCCCGATCGTCGGGGATCGAGTCTGGAGATCCGCCCGCTGTGTGTAAACACAGCGGGCGGATCTCCATAGTGACAGGGACTGACAGATCGGAGTGTTCAGCATAGCTGGACATCCGATCTGTCCTTCTGTCACACAGTCACCTCCCCCCCCCACACGTCAGTAAGCACCAGGCATACATTAACCCCTCCCTCTCCAATAAAATTAACCCCTTCCCTGCCAGTGTCATTTTTACAGTAACAGTGCATATATATAGCACTGATTACTGTAGAAATGTCACTGGTACCCCCAAAAGTGTCAAAAATGTCAGTCAAGGGTCCGATCTGTCTGCCGCAATGTCGCAGTCCCGCAAAAAAAAATCGCAGATCACCGCTATTACGCGTTAAAAAAAACCCACCAAAAATGACAGAAATCTTTCCCTTAGTTAGTAAACGCAATAACTTTTGCGCAAACCAATTAAAATACGCTTATTGCGATTTTTTTTTACTAAACATAGGTAGCATAAAACAAATTGGCCAAAAATTTAAAAAAAATTAGATTTTTACATTTTTTTGGGGGGGAATTTCATATAAAAAAATGTGAAAAATATTGTTATTTTTTCAAAATAAACGCTTTTTTTTTTGTTTATAGCGCAAAAAGTAAAAATCGCACAGGTGATCAAATACCACCAAAAGAAAGCTCTGTTTGTGGGAAAAAAAAGGACGTAAATTTTGTTTGGGTACGGCGTCGCGCGACCGCGCAATTGTCAGTTAAAATCGCACATCGCTGAATCGCAAAAAGTGGCCTGGACAGAAGACAGCAAAATCCTCCGGTGGTAAAGTGGTTAAGGAGCACCTTGTGTTTGTGTGAAGACCATAAACCTGGTTGGACAGCTCACATTATTGGGCTGCAAATATTAAGAGTTATGCTCTATTTCGGAGGGATAAATAGTTTTAAGAGGTGGAGGAGATTTATGTATTAGAAGTTCTGGCTAAGGCCTGGTTCACACCTATGCATTTTGTAGTGCATTTTCAGTTTTGCAGAAATGCACTATAGTCCATTTCTACATGGTTTCCTATGGCTCATGTTCACATCTGTGCATTTTATGGAAGGGGCCAGGGACCAGCAGATTGAGTTTTTGGTTCTATAGACTTAAATCGATCAAAAATCGATTGAAAAATGCAAAATTTACCTGGAATATGCATCAACTGCAACCTGCATAGGCCTTAAAGTGCTTCTAAAGGCTTAAAGCATTTTCTGCATTAGGGTAAAAAAACGAATTCTGTAATTAGGACAAAGTCCTACCTTCTACTTACCTGAGCCAGTTTTAGATCCAGTGCTTGGCCTGAGAGTTGCGTCTCTATCTGCTCTCTCTCTCCTCACAGGAAAGAAAGGCAGCATTGGGAGCCATTGGCTGTTAATTAAATCCTGTGACGAGGGACAGGACAGGGCCACACTGTCTGCCTCTATAGACGTAGGCAGCGTGGCTCAGGATCAAGCCCACATGAGTGTCCTTTTAGCAAGGAGCTTGCTATGGAGGCACTCGCAGAAGAGGAGGAGCCAAGAGCGGCAGCAGAGGACCCCTGAAGAGGAGGATTCACAGAGCAGGTACTGTAAATATGACATGTTTATTATCGAAAAACAATGTAAGCTTTAAAATCACTTTAAGAGATATCACTAACTGGAACTGTGATGGTGCAGTGTTATTAGTGCAGAAAGCAATAAATTACTTGTGACCTCTGACATGAAGGATGAGGAGGAGTCTCAGCACCTTCAACAGACTGAAATGGGTGAGAATCAGAGCAATGTTGTTATTCTGAGCGATTTTAATTATGATGATATTTGAAGGTATTGCTGGACAATTTTATGGAACAGATGGTGGAAACTCCAAAAATAAAAAATACTCTGTTGGATCTATTAATGTCAAACAACACAGAGCTTATTACAGATGTGCAAATCAGTCAGGTGTCCAGGCTCAGACATCTGTCCCTAACTGTAGGTAACTGCTTTGTGTGCAGCTACCAGTCTCTTATTAGTTTAAATAGGCTAAGGGGCCACTGCTATTCGCATGCCCTGGTCAGTGGATTCCTCTGGCTGGTATCTGGTGGCTGCATCTAAATGGCCATGTGAAAGAGGCCTTAGAATAGACGTTGTGCTGTACTTTTGTGCACTTTTATTTTCTGAGGATGATTGCACTTATGGACTTTTCAAATTCATGTTGGGCACACATACCTAATTACAAAGGCAGTACAACAACACCAGTAGTGGATGAATCAATATAAGGTATATTCGCTTTTGCTGTGCTCCCATAGGCCACTCAAATCTACCTCCTGTCCAAAATGCCAAACTTTCCACTATCATTGGTAGAACTTTGGCACCTACCTACTATGAGACTCGGGAACATGAGGTAACTAATATACCATAAACACGATCCGAAAATGCGATCTATGATAATCTGATTGTTACAGTACACAGCTTTCGATAACCATTAACCAGTTTCCGTCTGCCCGCCGCCTATTTACTGTGGCAGTGCGGCTCTCCTGCGCAAACCGACATAGACCTACGTCGGTCGCCGCCTGCAGCTAGTCTTATCTGACCATAACACCTTTTTCCATGTGGCCTCAGAATCTTCAAGGTGTGTTTAAGGTAGTCAGATGAGACTAAAAGTAAATTATTTGGCCTCAACACCAAATGATATGTCTGGCGGAAATCCAATACAGCTCACCATCCAAACATCACCATTCCTACAGTAAAGCAAGGAGGGGGTAATATCCAGTTATGGGTGTGTTTCTCTGTAGCAGGGACTGGAGCACTTGTCAGGATAGAAGAAAAATGGATGGGGCAAATTACCATCAAATTCTTGAGGAAAATCAGCTCCCCCTGCCAAAAAGGTGTCGATGAGAAGAAGGTTTACCTTCCAACATGACAAAGACCCAAAGCACACAGCAAAAATGAACAAACAGTGGTTAAAGGAGAAAAAAGTGAATGTCCTTGCACGTCTTAGTCAGAGCCCAGACTCAAATCTCATTGAAAATCTGTGGAATTACTTGAAGACTGCAGTGCACAAACAACCACCATCAAATTTACCTGAACTTGAGCAGTTCTGCAAAGATGAGTGGGCAAATATTATAAAGTCTAGATGTGCAAATTTAGTAGAGACATAGCCCAATAGACTAAAAGCCGTAATTAAAGCAAAATTTGGTCCAACAAAATACTGACATAAGATGGGTGATCCTTTTTCCAACTCAGTGATTCTGTTTTTTAATTAGTTTTTTAATTTTTTTTCTGACATGATGGTGTTATATCTTTCACTTAAATGTTATAAGTTGCACTAGTACATACGGCTGGATAAAACAAAAACTGTCTATCTTTATTTCAGGCTGCAAAGCAACAAAATTTGATTATTTTAAAGGGGGCGATTCTTTTCTATACCCTCTGTATGTGCTGTTTAAAACACTGACCTTCTTTTCCTCTTGCAGCTACTGCTGGCATAGTTTTCCAGGCTGCTAGAAAGGATTAGAGGCAGAGTGCACTTGATATCAGAGGATAGCATAAGCTCATGTGGCTCCGGCTCCCTCCAAGGCCACCTGCTCCCCCCACTGCCGACTCACTGCACTCTGATGCTCTGGGATGGTGGGTCGCCAAGCCCAGATCGAGATCAACGGGTTGCCGAAACCTGGGCATGCACTTCCCTGGTTTGAGGTCATGAGCCACAACAGAGGGCTCTGTGGGCAACTGGTTGAGCACCCTTGATCTAAATTCATCAGGGGCTCATGATGACACCCCTCTGACAAAACACATAGGGCGGAGCTTATTGATCCAGAAGAGAGAGAGAGAGACATTGTGGGCTGCTGGCTGGTAACTCGATTCAGCTGTGCTTTTCACTACGCATGCAGTGGAACATCTCATGTGGCTCTCTAAGCTTTGTTGTAGCTCATTCATCCTCTGTATACAAGTGTGATTTGTAGTTTTTTTGAGTAATGACATAGTTTGGCAGTGAGCACTATACTTCATATTTTTCTTTGAGCTGACTGGCTTGGAGTTGTTGCTGGTGTTTTTGAGTACAATACCCTCGTTAGTGATCTGCTTGGAGCGGAATCTATTAACTTATATAAGCATCCATCTGTGATCGTCCATCGACCTTGGCTGTTGTCTTCATGTTAGTTTGACTTTCGTAGTGGGGGTCAAATAGGGAGGTGAGAGCACACCTAATGGGGATCAGTGGAGGTTTTAAATCACCATAATATGTTTCCACATGAAGTTTGATATAGAATTTTTCATCACGATTTACATCACATTTTTTTTTTACATATGTTTATGTTACTATTATTTCATTATATATTGATTTTAGTGATAATTATTCTGAGAGTGCGGCACTTTTCTACACAATTTTGCATATTTACATATTTTTCATGATCCGTGTAATTGAGAGTTTGTGTCATTTCCTAAATACTTTGTCACTAAAAGATGTCCCTTCTTGTCATCTCAGAAAGATGTGAGGTATGCCTACAAATATATGGCTGTTTCCTGATCCAACCATATATAGGTGATGCAGTCCCCTATGAAAACCAATCTGCATTTCTACTACTTTTATTTTAAAAAAAAATTTGATTGGTTGCTATTGGCAACAATTTCACCCTTTCCGCAGTTTTTACAATTTGAGCAATGAGACTGTTCTGGTACAAAAACCAGGGCCATCTTACCAAATGGGCGACACAGCAGCCCCAGCTAAGCATTAGTCCCGATTCCCGTGTGCATTCCGCCACCGAACTTAGCAGGTGGCAAGCGACTGCCCGCCCTGTGCTACTCTCAGGCCACTTGGGCTGTGGGGGGAGGGGGGGAGGGAGGAGCCCACAACTGCAGGAATGCCTGTCCGCCTCCACGGGAACAGACACATACAGGACAGTCGAGTCTGACTCCTGTCTGTGTGTGTGTTCACCGGACGCAGCCACCCAACTTGGAAGCTGGCATTAGCCTGGCACTGCTGTACCAATAAATATAGCCTTATCGATAATTTGCATTTTTATTCTCGTGGGTGATTGTGGCGGCAGGGCCCCAGTGCACTGCATTGCCCGGGGCCCTTTAATGGTCTTAAGATGGCAATGACAAAAAAGCAATATGTTTGAATTCTAACTCTGAATATATAGATGTGTAAGCAGCAGCTCCCTCATTACAGTACTAAGTGAAGAACATACTAGTCATAGCTGACCTGGGGATATGTAGAAAGCAACCATGGCAATTACAGCACATTAGCCCATGTTTGTGTATACTGTATAGTCAAACTACTAAGTGTGGTGGAAAAACAGTAACTGTGTTATTGTAACACATAGTGCTGTAAATAATATTAGTATATAATGACTGCTGTTCTTCTAAACTAATGGCCATGTGAACATGAACAGGGAAATATATAGGTTTAGAAAAATGTTTTCATTTTCTAAGGTTTGGTCTTATAAAAGAGTGCAAAATAGTTCTGTCAACAAAAACAGTAAACAAGAAATAACATAAATGATGACATATTTTAAGGGTAAGGAATGTAGGATAGAAATCCATGAAAGTCCACCTTTGGGTATCAGGAGCTGCGTCAAAGTGATCAGGCCCCATGATTTCTAACAGCAGCCCTGTTGAAGCCTACGGACTTAGACTGGGATGTCATTAAATGTCATGTGCCTGTAAAGGCAAGCGTCCCAAAACGTTTGGTAATATAGTGTATTAGTAACAGCCAGTCAATACTGATCAAATTCACTGTTAAAAATGCACAGAATTTTTAGAGAGATGAAAGGAATAATACCTAAACTTCAGAAAGGAACTGAACCCCAGAAGCTGTGTGCAAAAAAGGCATGCAGTGGACACAGTACTAATCAACAGTTTTGTCTAGGGACTCTCTACAGTTGAGTTCTCCCCATTACTGACTTACCATGCCTTGTTCTGTACTGTTTCTGTGTGGGATGACCATTTTGGTAGGGGAGCAGGCTTTTGCTTCCTTATGACAGAGTTTTCCCCTAATGACCAATAACTGGTGGGGAAATATTTCAGAACAAGAGAAATAGCAAAAAAGGTGAGGAAAGCGACAAACCATAGAAAACCATAGAATAAATAAAGCAGAAATAAGAGCATCTAGAGACCTGCAATGCAGATCCTCAGGTACAGCTTCTTCTACAGGAGGTTTCTCCAGGGGTTTATATTATCCGTTTCTGGCTTCCCTTACATTACTCTAGGTGACTCTGTTACAATTTAAGCTGACTAGTAAAAATCTGGGCCCAGTTTCTGATAGTGTTGTTGCTTGCACGCAACTCTGGTATAGAAGTATTCTGTGTAGTAATTTATGTTATTTAATTTTGGTCACAGTTTGTATTACCTTGCCTCATTTAACTGATTTACTATCAATACAGATAATGGTTACCTAATTTGATATTGTTCATTCAATAGAGGGGGTGTGTCAGAGTGGTAAGGGCTGAAGAAATGGACTCACCAAACCAGCGGCTCCTTGGGGGGTGCGCTACATACAGCGATAACATGATATAGGATCAATTTCCGGGGACACAGTGATCACTGGGCTCACAGGTGCATGCTCCTTTAGCCACGCACGAACCATCAGCGTTTATGTCGTCCAGCCCACGTATAAAAAAGGCCGGACAGCAGCAAAACAGATGGTTTGGGAGGTGGTTAAGTTACTGGTCATATCACCCTGGCCTTACTACTGCATCCTGGGAACTTCCAGTCACATGTTCCAGGAGGCGGACCTAGAGTTGTAGGCTGAGTTCCAGGAAGTAAAAGGAGATGGATTCATCTGCCCTTAGTGAAAATGACCGCAGTGATAATAATTCGAAGGAAGAGGAAAATATGGTATGGAAAGAATAAAAAGCCTGCAATTATTTATAATATCTGTTTGTAGATTGCCATTATCAAACATTTTTACATGTGCCTTTGTTTTCATTTTTATGGTCAGGGGAAGTTCCTCTTTAAGGACTTTTGAACATGGGCCAGCTAAGCCTGTTCAGTGTGATTGTCTGCATATTTCTTTTACCCAGGCAGCCCAAGCGCAGCGTACAGCCTGTTATTCACCTGAATGACTGTGCGCTGCTGCATACGGTGGTGCCATAGTAAACACGAGTACAGCATAAGGGCGTATGCAAAAAACAGAATGGTAACTCATGTATAGTAAACCATTTATAAGACAAGGAAACCCAGGAACAAGCAGGTTTGTCCTGCACTTTTTCAGTCAGACAGCAGACAAACACAATTTCACTGTACGGGGGCTTTGTATAGCAAGTCTGTAAACAAAATATTGGCTCACTAACTAAAATCTCAGGTCAGTTTCTTAATACAGGGTGCCCCTCAGTGGCGGCTGGTGCTCAAAATTTTTGGGGGGGCGCAAAAAGAAAAATGTAATAGGTATTGCTTCGCGTCAAAAAACGCAGTAAAAAATTGCGTGACTTTGAAGTCATGGTACAGGCATGGCACAGGTGATGGTATAGGCATGGCATAGGTGATGGTACAGGCATGGCACAGGTGATGGTACAGGAGATGGTATAGGCATGACACAGATATGGTATAGGCATGTCAAAGGTCATGGTACAGGAGATGGTATATGCCCCCTTTCAATGCAGTGACCAGCGTACATGCCCCCTTTCAATGCAGAGACCAGTGTACATGCCCCCTTCAATGCAGAGTTCAGCGTGCGTGCCCCCTTCAATGCAATGAACATTGTGCTGTGCCCCCTTCAATGCAATGAACACTGTGCTATGCCCCCTTCAATGCAATAAACACTGTGCTGTGCCCCCACAATGCAGAGTTCAGCGTGCATGCCCCCTTCAATGCAACTGTGCTGTGCCCCCTTCAATGCAATGAACAATGTGCTGTGCCCCCTTCAATGCAATGAACACTGTGCTATGCCCCCTTCAATGCAATAAACACTGTGCTGTGCCCCCTTCAATGCAATAAACACTGTTCTGTGCCCCCTTCAATGCAATGAACACTGTGCTATGCCCCCTTCAATGCAATGAACACTGTGCTGTGCCCCAACAATGCAGAGTTCAGCGTGCATGCCCCCTTCAATGCAATAAACACTGTGCTGTGCCCCCTTCAATGCAATAAACACTGTGCTGTGCCCCCTTCAATGCAATAAACACTGTGCTGTGCCCCCTTTAATGCAATGAACACTGTGCTGTGCCCCCTTCAATGCAATAAACACTGTTCTGTGCCCCCTTCAATGCAATAAACACTGTGCTGTGCCCCCTTCAATGCAATAAACACTGTGCTGTGCCCCCTTCAATGCAATAAACACTGTGATGTGCCCCCTTCAATGCAATAAACACTGTGCTGTGCCCCCTTCAATGCAATGAACACTGTGCTGTGCCCCCTTCAATGCAATAAACACTGTTCTGTGCCCCCTTCAATGCAATGAACACTGTGCTGTGCCCCCTTCAATGCAATAAACACTGTGCTGTGCCCCCTTCAATGCAATAATAACTGTGCTGTGCCCCCTTCAATGCAATGAACACTGTGCTATGCCCCCTTCAATGCAATAAACACTGTGCTGTGCCCCCTTCAATGCAATAAACACTGTGCTGTGCCCCCTTCAATGCAATGAACACTGTGCAATAAACACTGTGCTGTGCCCCCTTCAATGCAATAAACACTGTGCTGTGCCCCCTTCAATGCAATAAACACTGTGCTCTGCCCCCTTCAATGCAATGAACTCTGTGCTGTGCCCCAACAATGCAGAGTTCAGCGTGCATGCCCCCTTCAATGCAACTGTGCTGTGCCCCCTTCAATGCAATGAACACTGTGCTGTGCCCCCACAATGCAGAGTTCAGCGTGCATGCCCCCTTCAATGCAACTGTGCTGTGCCCCCTTCAATGCAATAAACACTGTGCAGAGTTCAGCGTGCGTGCCCCCTTCAATGCAACTGTTCCGTGCCCCCATCAATGCAGAGTTCAGCGTGCGAGCCCCTTTCAATGCAGAGCGCCACAGCATTGTCCCCAATCACTGCAGAGCGCCACAGCATTGTCCCCAATCACTGCAGAGCGCCACAGCATTGTCCCCCAATGATTGCAGAGTGCCCACAGCATTGTACCCCAATGGTTGCAGAGCGCCACAGCATTGTCCCCCAATGATTGCAGAGCGCCACAGCATTGTCCCCCAATGATTGCAGAGTGCCACAGCATTGTCCCCCAATGATTGCAGAGTGCCCACAGCATTGTCCCCCAATGATTGCAGAGTGCCCACAGCATTGTACCCCAATGATTGCAGAGTGCCACAGTATTGTACCCCAATGATTGCAGAGTGCCCACAGCATTGTACCGCAATGATTGCAGAGCGCCACAGCATTGTCCCCCAATAATTGCAGAGCCTCACAGCATTGTCCCCCAATGATTGCAGAGCGCCACAGCATTGTCCCCCAATGATTGCAGAGTGCCACAGCATTGTCCCCCAATGATTGCAGAGTGCCCACAGCATTGTACCCCAATGGTTGCAGAGCGCCACAGCATTGTCCCCCAATGATTGCAGAGCGCCACAGCATTGTCCCCCAATGATTTCAGAGCGCCACAGCATTGTCCCCCAATGATTGCAGAGCGCCACAGCATTGTCCCCCAATGATTGCAGAGTGCCACAGCATTGTCCCCCAATGATTGCAGAGTGCCCACAGCATTGTCCCCCAATGATTGCAGAGTGCCCACAGCATTGTCCCCCAATGATTGCAGAGTGCCACAGTATTGTACCCCAATGATTGCAGAGTGCCCACAGCATTGTACCGCAATGATTGCAGAGTGCCACAGCATTGTACCCCAATGATTGCAGAGTGGCCACAGCATTGTCCCCTAATGATTGCAGAGCGCCACAGCATTGTTCCCCAATGATTGCAGAGCGCCACAGCATTGTCCCCCAATGATTGCAGAGCGCCACAGCATTGTCCCCCAATTATTGCAGAGTGCCACAGCATTGTCCCTCAATTATTGCAGAGCGCCACAGCATTGTCCCCCAATGATTGCAGAGTGCCACAGCATTGTCCCCCAATGATTGCAGAGCGCCACAGCATTGTCCCCCAATGATTGCAGAGCGCCACAGCATTGTACCCCAATTATTGCAGAGTGCCAGCATTGTCCCCCAATGATTGCAGAGTGCCACAGCTTTGTCCCCCAATTATTGCAGAGCGCCACAGCATTGTCCCCCAATTATTGCAGAGTGCCAGCATTGTCCCCCAATGATTGCAGAGCGCCACAGCTTTGTCCCCCAATGATTGCAGAGTGCCAGCATTGTCCCCCAATGATTGCAGAGTGCCAGCATTGTACCCCAATGATTGCAGAGTGCCAGCATTGTACCCCAATTATTGCAGAGTGCCCACAGCATTGTACCCCAATCGATGCAGAGACCAGCGTGCGTGCTCCCTTCAAACTTACCTGGCGGCGGCGCGGCTCAGCTTCTTCCTCCTCTTCTGCGGCGGGTCCTTCTCCCTCGTCTCGGCGGCGGGAACCGGCGGGCGGCCTCTCCTCTTCTCTGAGCGGCGGTGATGGTGAGTGACTGACGCACGCACCGGCACCGCCCCCATTGCGACGTCAGCGATATCCTGGATGATGATTGGTCCAGGTTGTAGACTGGACCAATCACAGCCAGGATATCAGAAAGTGGGGGTGTCCAATCGCAAAGACTTGCGCCCAGGTTACCCCCCAGAAGGCAGCCAATCAGCGCCTCTTCTGGGACGTAACCCCCCCCCCCCTAGCCACCAGTTCCTTCAGGTGAGGCCGGCGAACCCAATTTTTTTTTTGTACAACTTTATTTGTTCGTTTTGTTTTTTTTTTTTTTTTTGTTTTTGTTTTTTCTTTTTTTTAGGGGTAGGGGGGCGGCACCCTGGCGCCCCCTATGCACGGGCCGCCACTGGTGCCCCTTAATGGTTTCTACAAAACAAAGAGGCAGCTCTTATACTCTAAAGTGTTCTGTCAGCAGTCAGCCTTTTCACATAGCAGCAGGCTCTCACAGCAGAGAGAGTGAGAGAGAGAGAGAAAGAGAGCATCAGTCAACTCACACATATAAAGGGCAGTGGACAGCTGAGACAAATAATGAGATCTGGTTTCCACGTAAGTTGTGGACTGAGTGGTAGAGGCTTTATCCTACCCAAACAGCCATTAACCCTGGAGCCTCTTACTGTGTGCATGCACGATAACTAGGTGACACTTACACAACATCCACAGTGCTGCCAGTCAGTGGCTCACAATACACACACACACACACACACACACACACACACACACACATATATATATATATATATATATATGTATATATATATATATATATATATATATATATGGATATATATATATATATATATATATATATATCAACAACAGGTAAAATAAGTACCGTATTTTCCGGTGTATAAGACGCCTGGGTGTATAAGACGACCCCCCAAATTTTCAAGTTAAAACATAGGTTTTGGGCTATACTCGCCGTATAAGACTACCCCCCTTAGGAAGCAAGGCAACACCATTGAAAAACATCAGATTTCTCATAGATCTCCAAGGTACCCCAAGTACTGTAATACATGTAATCTCTCATAATATCTCCAAGGTACCCTAAGTATAAGTATTACCAGTAGATGTAATCTCAAGACGCTGGCTGTGCGGGAATCCTGTACTGGTATACCGTATGTACCGTAGCTTCGGCTACATACAGTATACCGTGCTGAGCCAATCACAGTGAGCGATGTATTCTATTATTGAATGCAAAGCCTGCTCGGATTGGCAGAGTCAGAGAGGCGGGCTGATGTTACTCCGCCAATCCGAGCAGGCTTTGCATTCAATAATAGAATAGATCGCTCTCCCTGATAGGTTACCTTGGAGATATTATACTCGGTGTATAAGACGACCCCCCATTTTTGGGGGATTTTTTTGAGGTTCAAAAGTAGTCTTATACGCCAGAAAATACAGTATTAGAACACATCATCATTCTCCTAGGTAAATATACTATATTTCTAAAGCTATTGACATGACATTGGTACCACATATCAGTAACAACCCGTGCAATCCATATATACAAAGAAATCTAAACAAATAAGTTCAGAAATTAGGTTATGTGTAATAAAATGGAATGACACAGGGAAAAATTATTGAAGAAAGCAAGCTGAAATCTATCAGTAATTAGAAAGTAATCCTGCCCCTTGTCAGTGCAAATAATTTCAGCTGGTTCAGTCTCAACTGATGGCCTATAAAAAGGTGTCACATTACCAAGGTGTCACACAAGAAACTTCTCATAATGGGTAAAAGCAAAGAGCACTTTCAACCATATTGTTGCAAAACATACTGATGGCATTGGTCACAGAAGGATCTCTAAACTTCTGAATGTTCCAGTAAACACTTTCGGGCCATATCCTGGAGGTGGAAAGAACATAATTTCACCATAAACCGTCTACAGACAGGTGCTCCTCGCAAGATTATTGACAGAGGAATGAAAATAATTGGAAGGGTTGTCCAAGAGCCAAGAACCACTTGTGGAGAGCTTCAGAAAGACCAGGAATTAGTAGGTACAATTGTTTCAAAGAAAACAATAAGGAATGCACTCAACCACCATGGCCTGTATGCACACTCACCACGCAAGAGTCCATTGCTGAAAAAAGCATGTTGAAGCTTGTTTAAAGTTTGCTGCACAACATTTAAACAAGCCTGTGACATACTGGGAGAATATAATCTGGTCAGATAAGACCAAAATGTAACTCTTTGAATGACATAATACACATCATGTTTGGAGGTCAAATGGCACTGTGCATCACCCTAAAAACACCATATCAACAGGGAAGTTTGGGGGTAGGAACATCATGGTGTGGGGTTGTGTTTCAGCATACGGTACAGGCAAACTTCATGTCGTTGAAGGAAGGATGAATGAAAAGATGTACTAAGACATTCTTGATCAAAATCTGCTGCCATCTACCAGAATGATAAAGATGAAACAAGGGTGGACATTTCAGCAAGACAATGATCCCAAACACAAAGCCAAGGAAACTCTCAACTGGTTTCCACGAAAGAAAACAAAGCTGCTAGAATGGCCCAACCAGTCACCTGACTTTAATCCAATAGAAAATCTATGGAAAGAATTAAAGATCAGAGTTCATAGAAGAGGCCCACGGAACCTTCAAGATTTGAAAACTGTTTGTGTGGAAGAATGGGCCAAAATTACACCTTAGCAATGCATGTGACTAGTTTCTCTATACAGGAGGCTTCTTAAAGATGTCATTACCAACAAAGGATTTTGTACGAAGTATTAAATACATTTCAGTTTATTACTTTTTCCCTCTGTCATTCCATTTTATTACGCCTAACTTGATTTCTGAACTAATTTGTTTTGGTTTCTTTGTATGTATGGATTGCATGGGTGGTCACCGACATGTAGTAATATTTCATGTGAATAGCACCTTCCTTTAGAAATATATTTACCCGGAAAAATTGTGTATTTTACTTACTATGGTGCAATGGTGTAAAATACTTATTTTACCCGCTGTGTGTATACGTGTGTGTGTATGTGTTATATATATATATATATATATATATATATATATATGCACACACAAACACACTACCGTATTTAATGTATTCCGGTGATATGATTATACATCTTGGTTGTTATGTAACAGCATGGAGTATGATTACATAAGGCAGTATAAATTTATCACTACAACAGTGGCTTCATAGCAACTATGTTTGAAATTGACTCTTAGCTTAAAATATAAAGTTGGCTATAAACATAAGAAAACAGACTTTTCAGGACTTGCCAGCTGCTAAAAGTTCTCCATAAAATGCATGTTTAGATTACCTGCACACACATTTTAATCAGTTATCATTAAATAGTACATTGGAGGCCAGTTGTAAGATGCTGACATAAACATGCATGCATTTAACTGAGAATGGATGTTTGTGAGCATGCACCCATGGTGTCATCCTCACCTTGGGGGAACATTAGCAATTATCTGGAAAAATCCATTTATGACAACCTTTTCTTCCCCTGGGAGTGGTCAACCAGGAGGTCCAGGGAGTACCCAAAGAAATACAGTTCCCAGTACAACTGTAATGAGCAAGATTTGGTGATAATTGTCACATATGTGTCATCATGTAGGAGGAAATATAAGAGAATTATAAGACAGCGTAATTTAAAATGGAGAAACAATGCAAAAAAAAACAAAAAAAAAACATAGCCCAGATCTATTCCTCAAATAAAAATAGTGTTAAAAGTATGGCCAAAGCTTTTTTGGCCATGTTTCTTATGTGGGTCACATGAGTGCACGTACTGTTGCTCCCCAGTGATCCATAATCAGCCAACAGCTGGCTAAAGCCCATAGCTCATGTCATAGAGCTGCTCCACGCTCTGGAAGGATCCTGAGAGCTGGAGCCAGCTGTGCCCGCCCCTTATTCAGCCTGGCATTCCAGTGAGCACTAGAGGGGCAGAGCAGAAAGCACTGACTGACTTAGCGCAGCTTACTTTTATAATATTTTGTTTACGTGTTTGTCACACTTTAAGTTGCTGCTTACTGACCTAGGAGCTTAGCGCGGTTATCACCCATTTTTATCTATACTGACTGACAGTCCCTGAGATAACTGAGAACTGAGCGATCAACAGCAATGTGATCATTCAGTTCTCGCTCTCGCTTACAACATGGGACAGCTGCAGCATCACACTTAGGAGTATGTATGCTTGTTTTTTTTAAGCTTTTTGTTAACAAAATGTAAAGCCACTTTGTTTTCTTAATAGAATACCCTGCGTTCCATTAAGTTATGTGCCCCAGCCCTGGTTGCTCTGGGAATCTAGTCTTTACTGTGAGATGATTCCCCCATTATCAACTATATATAAGAGCCGACTACAAACTATTCATGTTGGTCTAGATAAATTGTAGTCCTGCTGGCACAGTGAGGCTCCGAAGTTGGATGCTGAAGACTGGGAGGACATCTGGGAATACCATATGAAACAACTGGTCTCTACTTGGGACCGGCTAATATAATTTAAAATTTTTCATAGAATGTACTTTACTACCTAAAGATTGCATAGGATATTTCCATCACACCCTGCTAAATGTTGGCATTGACCGGAAGGCATGACATTGTTTATACAGTACATGTCTTCTAGTAATGTCCTTTCATCCAGTCCTTTTGGGCTGCTGTTTCCAAGTGTTTAAGTTCTGTAACCTCTATATCTGTACCCTTATCTGTTGATGTTTGCATCCTGAGTCTGATACACCTTTTGGCTATGTCTAGAGCCATGAAAACCTTGATAGGCTTGCTTCTATTTTACGCACGTAAGGCCATCCTTTTAATGGAAGTCCCCACAGGTACCTACAATTGATCTCTGGAAGCGCTTAGTTAATGCCGCAATCCTATTATATAAGTTTACATATGAAGCAAGGGGTTGCCCCTAAAAATTCTCAATGGTCTGGGATATTTGGATAGCCTCTACTGACATGGTCACATCCAATGATAGTGAAAAAATATAAAGGTGCGCTGATAAACGTGCGTAAAGCTGCTACCAAGATATATATGTGATGTAAATGTAAAAAAAGGTTGGTGCGCTAAACTTAAATTCCACAAATATATAAACAATGCATACAATTGTAAATATGGTGAAAAAAATCAAAAGTCCATTCTCTTGTGACAATGTGCAAATAAATAAACTTTGAAGTGACTTGAAACGAATTGTGATTCCTGTAACTCGATAAATTGTGTATGACCACCACGTGAAACGATCCCCACCACCGACAAGCTGTTCTTCTTACCAGATAGACAGATATATACGTGAGTGGATTGAAAATGCAGCTACTCACTCCCCATGCAGCTTCACCCAAGGTGTGTGTGTAAGCCGCTTACCAGATATCAATGTGGTTGAGCATGGGAATATACATCTCATCTCTTCAGAATCGAGGCTGTCTGTTGGTGTGGCGATCCCAATACAAAGTATAATGTCTCCTTGTGACTCCGCAACGGATATGTAAAGAATGCAAGAGGACCAAATAGTGCATTACCCCCGATTTATTAAAGAATAAAAGCAAATGCACTTACATGTCTCTGAATATTCACAGGCATATACGTTGGAAGGTTGAATGATTACAGGAACGCTCCCGTGTCCGGCTGCAGCAACGGACGATCGGGATGACGTGAGTGACGGCGCGACACGCCTCCTCTCTGACGCGTTTCCTCTTACGAGACTTCCACCGAGATAGGAGGAAGTCTCGGTGGAAGTCTCGTAAGAGGAAACGCGTCAGAGAGGAGGCGTGTCGCGCCGTCACTCACGTCATCCCGATCGTCCGTTGCTGCAGCCGGACACGGGAGCGTTCCTGTAATCATTCAACCTTCCAACGTATATGCCTGTGAATATTCAGAGACATGTAAGTGCATTTGCTTTTATTCTTTAATAAATCGGGGGTAATGCACTATTTGGTCCTCTTGCATTCTTTACATATCCGTTGCGGAGTCACAAGGAGACATTATACTTTGTATTGGGATCGCCACACCAACAGACAGCCTCGATTCTGAAGAGATGAGATGTATATTCCCATGCTCAACCACATTGATATCTGGTAAGCGGCTTACACACACACCTTGGGTGAAGCTGCATGGGGAGTGAGTAGCTGCATTTTCAATCCACTCACGTATATATCTGTCTATCTGGTAAGAAGAACAGCTTGTCGGTGGTGGGGATCGTTTCACGTGGTGGTCATACACAATTTATCGAGTTACAGGAATCACAATTCGTTTCAAGTCACTTCAAAGTTTATTTATTTGCACATTGTCACAAGAGAATGGACTTTTGATTTTTTTCACCATATTTACAATTGTATGCATTGTTTATATATTTGTGGAATTTAAGTTTAGCGCACCAACCTTTTTTTACATTCACATCCAATGATACACCGGATTAGTTCAGGGCAGCTTTGTCATTTCATCTCTCCCCCCCCCCCCCTTTTTTCTTTCTCTTATTACCAAAAATGAAAAATGCACTGCATATTGGAGGGTAATGGTTGCCTTGTATTAGGTTGTTTTTGTATGTTGTTTTTTTTTGTTGTTACCTAAGACTGGGTATGCCCTATAGCAGTGATGGTGAACCTTGGCACCCCAGATGTTTTGGAACTACATTTCCCAAGGTGCTCAACTACACTGCAGAGTGAATGAGCATCATGGGAAATGTAGTTCCAAAACATCTGGAGTGCCAAGGTTCGCCATCACTGCCCTATAGGCTTTGTTTTGTGCAACACACTTAACTTTTTTTTGTAAATTCTATTTATTAAAAACGTATGTGCCCCAGTGTACGTTCCATATAAAAAAAATAACTTTTTACCTTATTATTATTATTATACAGGATTTATATAGTGCCAACAGTTTACGCAGCGCTTTACAACAAAAAAGGGAGACAAGAGGCTGTAATTGTGGGGAAGGAGCTGATGAAAGAGGTAAAAGATTAGTTGGAGGAGTGATAGGCTTCCCTGAAGAGATGAGTTTTCAGGGATCATTTGAAGGCAGCTAGAGAAGGATAGCTGGACAGGTTGAGGTAGAGCATTCCAGAGGATGGGAGAGGCTCTGAAGAAATCCTGGAGACGAGCATGGGAGGAGGAGACAAGAGAGCTTGAGGGTAGGAGATCTTGAGAGGAGCGGAGAGGATGGTTTGAGTGATATTTGGAGACAAGATTGATGATGTAGCCGGGAGCGGAGTTGTGAATGACTTTGTATGTTGAGATTAGTATTTTGAATTTAATTCACTGAGCAATCGTGAGCCAGTGTAGGGATTGGCGGAGAGGATTGGCAGACACTGAGCGGTTGGTAAGGTGGATAAGCTTGGCAGCAGCATTCATGATAGAATGAAGAGGGGGTAGCCTATGGAGAGGTAGGCCTATGAGAAGGGAGTTGCAATAGTCGAGGCGAGAGATAACAAGGGAGTGAAAAAGTAGTTTGGTGGTTTCAGTTATTAAAAAGGGGCAGATTTTAGAGATGTTACAGAGGTAAAGTCTACAAGCTTTTGACAATGATTGGATTTGGGGCTGAAAGGACAGGTCAGAGTCTAGGATTACACTTAATACCCTGGCATGAGGGGAGGGATTGATGGTTGCATTACTGATTTTGATGCTAGTCATGGAGGGGGGCATGGACAGGGGGGAATATTATGAGCTCAGTTTTAGAGAGATTTAGTTTGAGGAAGTGGTGCAACATGACAGTAAGTAACTTAGTAATGGGAGAGGAGACTGAAGGAGTGAGGTGAGGAGTAGACAGACAGATTTGTGTGTCATCAGCGTATAGATGGTATTGGAAGCCGTGGGCAGTTATCAAGTGACCAAGGGAGGTGGTGTAAGGGGTCTAAAAACAGAGCCTTGGGGAACCTCAACAGAAAGAGGAAATGGAGAGGAGGAGATAGAGTTGTAGGTAACACTGAAGGAGCGCTATGATAGGTAGGAGGAAAACCAAGATAGAGCAGAATCTTGGAGGCCAAGATTGGGTCTTATTAAGAAGGAGTGAGAGGTCAACAGTATCAAAGGCTACAGAGAGGTCAAGTAATAAGAGTACGGAGTAGTGGCCAATGGTTTTAGCAGTTAATAAATCGTTAGTGAGTTTTAGTAAGGCAGTTTCTGTGGAGTGCTGCGAGCGAAAACCAGACTGTAAGGGATAAAGAAGGTTATTTTCACTGAGGCAGGAGCTAAGGTCTGTTGTAGACCAAGCATTCTAGAAGTTTAGCGGTGAATGGGAGCAGTGAGTTGGGTCCTAAGTTATTTAGGTTGGTGGGGTCAAAAGAGGACTTTTTAAGTATGGGGGGTCATTTACGCATGTTTTAGAGGGGAGGGGAAGGTGCCACTAGAGAGGGAGGGATTGAGGAAGGAAGGAAGCATAGGATAGAATAAGAGGGAGACCGTAGTAGTTGTGAGGGAACAGGATCCAGGGGACAATTGGTTAGGTGGGCATCTGAGAACGTTTTTGTAACCTCTTCAGTAGTAGCCAGTTCAAAAGAGGAGAGTGTTGACTGTGCTGTTAGGCAAGGTATGTTGAGTAGGGAAGATGTTACCCTTTTTCAGAGCGCTGCTAGGTGCTCACATGACTGCCCATCGATCTCCTCCCCTGGTCTGATAACTACAGCAGGAGGGGCTGAGAATACCTCGCTGATGTCAGCCGGAAGGATCCGAGGAGAGTCACGTGAGCGCCGAGCCGCTCTCTGAAATAAGGTGTAAAGCTACATGTTTTTTATATAGAACATACACTGGCCACATAACTTAATGAAACATAGGGGATTCTATTAATAAAACACAGTAATTTTTGCATCAGGAGGAGAGGGGCAGGGAGCAGATCGGCACTGAATCTAGCTGACAGGCGGGGAGGGAGGGGGATAGAGGACAGAGGAGAGACAGAAGGATGATGGAGGCACATAAACTGACCACGGTATCATGGCTCAGCAGTCATAATAAACATGGTCAGTTTACAGAGGGGAGGGCAGCACCTGTCAGGATCAGCCAGGTATTTTAGATTATACAAAGGGACAAATTACACAGCACAAGCACTGTGCTGTTATTCGTGCTTTAAAGGAACAGGATCGATTTTTTTTTTTTTTTTTGGGTTACAACCAATTAAATCTTCTGAACACAGTTCTGTGATAGCTGGAATATATCCATTTTGGAATATTGAAAACCAACACTTACAGGATATCATGTAAATGTTGATTAGATATTTTTAAAAACCACTTTCCTCCACATTTGTCCCTCATTTTGGTCTGATGTATAAACCTGTATAAAAACACATTATTTACCTATCAAAGTGTTTTACAGTGCTAAAACCTTTCACCCAATTCCTAAATTACTGCATTTCTAAATTTCAAAAGCCAGTATAAAGGAAGAGCAGTGGTGAAAAAGCACTTGTGGGTTTAATCAATCATTTTATGTGTATTACATTTCCATGTAATTTGGGGGGGGGGGGGGGGCGTTGTCTACTGTATAGTCTGCTGAGATGTTGTGTACTGAAGTCAGAGAGATTTAACATGTTATAAGTACTGAGGCATATCAGGGAGCATAGCAAGAACTTCATAATCTGTGGAAATAGTGTCTTGTGACAGACCTTCCCTCCAATGCTTCTTACTAAGGCATCTCAGGATGATACTGGGTCCAGACTAGGACACTTACTGCTTAGTATCCACAATCAGTTAGACGGTTGCTATCACTGAAGATGATTGCTAACATTAGTATTAGCATTTAAACAGTGCAAAGAAAAATATCTAAAAGAAAACTCATAGGAGATAGTGGCTCTTGGAAGAGCTTGCATACAGAATGAACTTCCAGCATGCTAACTGAGAGGTTTCTTCTTGAGAAGACAGGTTAGCTATGGTTACATAGTTGGTTAGGTTGAAAAAAGACACCAGTCCATCCTGTTCAACATATGTGGGTGTGTGTTCATGTCAAAAAACATTTCTTATATCCCTGTATACTGTGTTCCCTAAGATGCCCATCTAAGTGTTTTTTAAATTATCAATACTTCCCACTGACAACACTGATTGCGGAAGGGACTTCCACATCCTTATCGCTCTAATAGTGAAGAGCCCCCTACAAAGTTTAAGGTTAAAAAGCTTCTCCTCCAGTTTCATTGAGTGGCCCCGTGTCTTCTTACACTCCTTGGGACTGAATCATCTATTCCCTATGCTAGATTCAGCATTAGGATATTTGTATATTGCGATCATATCTCCTCCTTGATCAACATTAGGAGCACCCCATGCTTCAGCCCAGAAAGCTTTGTGTCCTTCACTTCCTCAGAATGCAGACATCCTAATTATAATACATTGCTATTAATTCTGTCAAGAATAGGCACTCAGGTTATTATAAATCATAGGTTTATTTGCTGTTAGATGTAGAAATAAAGGCCAACACAGAAAACTAAAAGTACACCTGTAGGCCTGTTTATGCACAGGGGCTGAAAGCATAGAAAACAAGAGAAGGACGCACCGACTTAGTGCAACATCACAAGATATTTATTGGAAAATTAAAAACATGCCATACATTATACTCACAAACGTATGCTGAAAGTAAGCATGAATGAAAAGATCCCTTCTGCAATCAGGAGACCTCCAAGACAAATAGGCTTTTTGTTAAAGCAAGAGGACTGGAAAGCATCCCTGGTGATGGTACTGACGCGTTTCAAGGGAGAACCCTCTTCATCAGAGCCATGATCACAAATGACTTGCTAGCCATATATATAGCACAGCAGAGTAGGCAGAACCTCCCACATAGGTCGGCCCTGCCCCTCTGACATCATTAACAAACAAATGGTAGCTTATAGTACATTCATAATTGAATAAAAATGTATTATAAAATTCACATTAGGATTAACATCATATCAGTGACCCATAGCAACAAAAAAAAAAAATACTCAATCACAGCTGAGGCCACACCCATATACTGATTAATAATACCACACATAAAAGATGTAAAAAAATACAGGATTTATAACAATTGGTAAAGTTATAATCAAAATTGTATAAATATATATATATATATATATATATATATATATATATATACTGTATATATATATATATATGTGTGTGTGTGTATTCACCTACTAGGGCCCTGACCAGCAGGGATCATGAGAAGGGCTCCTCAGTGGGCTCTAAAATATCATCTAACATCTAAATTGGGTATAAACTTACCCCTTCCCTTATACAGCAGGGATCGCCAGAGGGGCTTCTCAGTGGGCCTGAAGATGGATCCCATATTGGACTTGGGGGCCTTAAATGATAGCCCCAACTATGAGGGGCAACAGAGGCACAAGCGGCTCCCCCAGGTCGCTCCAAGATCTCCTTGGAACACACGCTCATATCAGAAACAGGAAGTCCCAATACACGTGTGTTCCACCAGTGACCGCGTCAATTCCTGTCTTGACCGACGTCACATCCGACTCGGTCAGAGGCCCGGAAGCGACGGATCCAAGCAGACGGATCAGCCCCATTGCCACGGACACTTTCCAGTCCTGCTTTACCAAAAAGCTTTTTTGTCTTGGAGGTCCCCTGATTGCAAAAGGAATCTTTTCTTTTATGCTTACTTTCAGCATACGTTTGTGAGTATAATGTATGGCATGTTTTAATTTTCCAATAAATATCTTGGGTCAGTGTGCCCTTCTCTTGTTTTCAATGCTTTCAGTCCATATGGATACCCATCATCCTGAGAGGACAGCAAGATCCTAGATGCCGGTAATATAGCCGTCCCTTGAACACAGCACTTAAGCACAGGAGAGTTTACGTGTCTTTATGCACAGGAAAGAATGTACCTACTCCCCCAAATCCTAATAAATCAGAGAATTTCAAATGGCTCCGGGTGCCAGTTGAACTGCCAATGTATGTAAGCACTTGCACCCCTCAGTGCCTAGCGTACAGGACTTTTAGCTTAGAGAATGTTTTTACTTAATCATTTTTGTGGATACTTCTCTTAGGTTCTAACATCACAAGCTTTACATGAGCTACAACAGCTGTTCCCAGAATGTCTATTGTTTTGTACATGGATACAACTGCTCAGCTCAATACCACTGTTCTGTTCTGGGAGAAGGTTGTATTCAGAATTGCAGGTGGGGGTGGGGAACAATGTTTTCATTACCTCATGTGGCCTTGGCTAACCTAATCTGCCATACTCTGAACATAATAATATAATATTAATTTACCCATGCTCAAAAACAGTGTACTAAATGCAATAATATTTCTGTATTTTGCAGGACAATAACCATAGTAACCTATGAAGTTGATTTATCCAATTTATTGTCAGGTTGCAGAGACTAGAGAGATTTAATACACAGGGGTCATATTCATATACGGGAAGTTTTATAACAATAAGGCAACATACATATTAAAATTATATTAATAGAGAAGTTCGGGATTGGAAAATAACAATCAGTCATATTTACCTAGATATCTGCTGCAGCTATCCCCCACCGCCTCTCACCGCCACCACTGATCCCTCAGTTCTCCGTCTTTTGTGAGCAAAGAGCCGGTGACTGTCAATCACCTGCTCTCTTCCTCCAGCCCTCTGGAGTGCTGGGCTATGGAGGGGATGGGAACGACTGTCTCAGTTTCCCAGTAGCCCGCTGAAAGGCTGAGCCAGCTGCCGATCCAGGCATCTGGGTGGATCCCAACTGAATAGTCGGGATCGATCTAGTTCCTGGACCGGCTGAAAAGGAGTCACAGAAGTGCAGAACTAGCTGCACTCCTGTGATCCATAGCAGAAGAGCTTTGGCCCTACTTAGGACCAATTTAGAAAAACTGTGGGTAAAAAAGTGTTTTGCCCAAATCAACTAATTAAAACATTCCTTTCATTCTTGAACAGAAGTTTATATCCCAGTTGGTTAATATAGGCAATGTTTGTAGTAGATTGACAAAGGAGTAGCTCTGGCACTTAATTTGCCCACATTCGTACCACATAGTTGCCAACATTTAAAAAAATTTTCCAGGGACACTTTGCAGCACAGCTATCAATTACCACACCTACTTCCATGAAGCTCCGCCCACTCTGCATAATTAATCTCGCCTACTTATCAGATTATAGAGTCTACTCAATATAGAGAGAATTACAGGAAATTAAAAAGGGAATTTCAAACTTAAGGCCACAGTAGCAGAGTTGGAATAATTCTCCCATTCAGCTGCGCTACTTCTGCGTAACATTTATGGGCAGCCCGATTAACAGGCGCTTCCAGGGACAATATAAATTACCTGGGACAGGCTCCTGTTTGCAGGGACTGTCCCAGGAAAAAAGGGACAGTTGACAAGTATGGTACCAGTAGTCAAGCCTTTCTAAGCAAAGTTGTGCAATAAATGTTATACAGTGGCATTCATTTCAGCTTGCTAAAATATTGAAAGCCAAATGCAAGATATACAGTAGGCATACAATATATATGTTAATAAAACACACACATACAGTCAACACTTCTACTGTTTGCTAGCAGGTCTACATTTATATAATGACAATAAAGCCAGCAAGGAGTCAGAAAACTCTTGTTAAAGGAGAAGCACAGCCAAAGCTTGATTGGCTGTACTTCTGATGTGGATCACAGGAGTGTAGTTTCTTCTGCACTCCTGCCACCCATTTTCAGCAGACTGTTGGCTGATGTCACAGAGCCAGTCCAGGTTCTGGAAAAAGATTGCGACCATATATTTGGGATCTGCCCTCATGCCTGGACCGGCTCAGCCTTTCAGCGAGCCACTGGGAGCCTGAGCCGGGCAGCTCATGCCCCCCTCCACAGCCCAGCGCTCCAGTGAGGGGGGGGGGGGGGCAAGCAGACAGCGGACCTCAGGGAGCTCTTGAGAACCAAGCAATCAGCAGTGTTTGATCGCTCAGTTCTCAGCTCTTAGAGCCAGCAGAGGACAGATACAGCATTGGGCCAATGCTACATCCACCTAAGTATGTTTCTAAAATAAAAAAAAATCCCCTAGTTCTCTTTTAAATCATATAATCACGAAGGTTTTTAAAACAAAACTGTAACAATATTAGTATAGGAGCTGCCATAGTTACCAACCTGAATAAGCCAAAAGGATGTGAGTTTAGACTTTTTAGACTTTACTGGCTTCATGCTTGTTCCATGTCTGTGCTTTCCAAGGCTGTGAATCCTGAATAGAAATGATAGCCTCGAAACGTGTAACTTTAAGGGTGTTGCTTAGCCCATACATTGCAATGACAAGCTGACAAGTTATCCTTGTCTGTTTGCACAGCCAGTAATTATTTGCTGAACTACCCTTTTTCCCACACTTGTAGCAAGTCCTTTTCTGTGTTGCAACAAATTACTAATTTTTGGTCTTTATCCTCAGCATATTATTATTATATTTAAAGAACACATCCCCAGAATTCTTATAGACATACATGTCTCCTCCCTGCTGGCCACTGAATAGCTTGAATATGCTTGTAGGTATAGGTTAACGTATTTCCCTTTGGTTTGGGCCCCTCCTTGCCCCTGGCAGGAAGTGATGTTGCAACGCTGGCCTTTCTGACAGATTCCCAATATCTATTGTGGCTGGAGTTTAATGAGTGGAAGTGAAGTGTATTCCACAAAGTCAAGATGTAGGAGTGGGTTTGTGGAACCATGTTTGGTTCCCCCCATGTGGGCGTCCCCTGGCGTGGGATTTACTGCACCTGACCGAAGAGAACAATAACTTAAACAATATGGCAGGACATTTGGGTTCAAGGAGTTAAACGAAAAAAATTGAATTGCTTGCAAAGTACCTTTTATATTATCTTGGAGCAGTATTATTTTACGGTTCAAGTAAAGAAGAACTCAGGTTCTGGGATGTATCATCATTCATAGGGGATGCTTGAGTGTGGAGTGTAAACCTGGGCAGGAGCTGGTTGGGCTAGTGGAAGAAGGTCTGCCCTCCTGGTGGTGAGAGGAGAATCCCCCAAACAGAAAATGCATCAGGTGACCTTAGCCCCTATGTTTCATGGGCCATAGGTTCCCATTTGTATCCTCTACACCCTAGTTTAGAACCACAAGGAGAAAGAAAGTCTTTGTGATGTAAGTAACTCCCAGAGGGGTCAGTGCTGCGGCAGACCGCAGTGGATCAGAAAACAAGGCTTTGCTTTTGATCAGTAATGGACTAAACAGTCCAGTCCCTGATTAGAATAGCTAAAGCCTAGCAGCACTTCCACCAAAAATCAGTAGAAAGATCCAGTGATGACATATGAAGAGGTATTTTTTAACTGACAACGGTTTTAAGTCTTCCCAAAATGAAAATACAATTGTTGCCCTTTGATCTACTTTAAATGTACTCTTTTGTTAAGTGCAAGCAAGCTAAGTACATCACTTTGAATCAGCCTCTTTCAATCCCTGTATGGCAAAGCTCAAATGGGAAGCCAATCAGTTTTGCTTCAGTGCTTATGAGTTGACAGCGAACATGTTGGTGGGGGGTAAGGTCAGAGTGACAGAAAAAATGAGCTCATCAGTCTGCTTCTTCTATTTTTCTATCCAATCACAAACTGGGAAGTGAGGGGGAGAAAAGGCATATAAAGCAAAGAAAATGATGCAAGACAGGTCTGTGCAAATTTCAGAACTGTATGGACAAAACTATTAATCAATTCGCAGGTAAAACAGTTCCCATTGATGTACTTGATTGTTTGTCTAGTGCTTAGCTTTGGTAAGTCTTCAAGAATAATACATTGCTCAAATAAATTAAAGGAGTACGTTTTAATCAGAGTATACCATCAAGTCAAATAAACTCCTGCAATATTGATCTGGTCAGTTAGGTAGCATAGGGGGTTGTTAATCAGTTTCAGCTGCTTTGGTGTTAAATAAATTACAAGGTGCACTAGATGGACAACAATGAGACAACCTCCAAAACAAGAATGGTTTTAAAGGGGGAGGCCACTGACATTTTTTCCCTACTCCTCTTTTCTGACTGTTTTACACTAGTTTTGCATTTGGCTAAGGTCAGTGCCACTACTGGTAGCATGAGGCGATACCTGGACCCTATAGAGGTTGTACAGGCAGTCCTACTCCTCCAGGATGGCACATCAATATGTGCCATTGCCAAAAGGTTTTTTGTGTCTCCCAGCACAGTCTCAAGAGCATAGAGGAGATTCCAGGAGACAGGCAGTTACTCTAGGAGAGCTGGACAGAGCCTTAGAAGGTCCTTAATCCATCAGCAGGGCTTGTATCTGCTCCTTTGTGCTAGGAGGAACAGGATGAACACTGCCACAACTCTACAAAATGACCTCTAGCAGGCAAACTGGTGTGAATGTCTCTGACCAAACAATCAGAAACAGACATCATGAGGGTGGCCTTAGGGCCTGACATCCTCTAGTGTGCCCTATGCTCACTGCCTGGCATTGTGGAGCTCGATTGGCGTTTGCCATTGAACACTTGAATTGGCAGCTCCGCCACTGGTGCCCTGTGCTTTTCAGAGAGCAGAGCAGGTTCACCCTGAGCACATGTGACAGACGTGGAAGGTCTTGGAGAAGCCATGGAGAATGTTACATAGTTACATACATAGTAGGTGAGGTTGAATAAAGACAATAGTCCATCCAGTTCAACCTGTGTAGGTGTGTGTGGCTGTAATCATCTAACATAGCCCTTAATGTCCTGATCCTTGAGATGTAAATCTAAGAGTCTTTTGAAAGCCACCATACTACCCACAAAAACCACCTCTTGTGGTAGAGAATTCCACAATCTTGTAGCCCTAACAGTAAAGAATCCTCCTCGTTGCCTGAGGTTAAAACGCTTCTCCTCTAATCGCATTGCATGTCCTCGAGTCCTCATGCAATTCCTTCGAATGAACAGCTTTTTTTCTAAGCTGAGATCCCCATTAAGATATTTATAAATTGCTATCATGTCCCCCCTCAGACGTCTCTTCTCCAGGGAGAATAAATCGAGCGATTGCAGCCGCTCTTCATAGTTAAGGTCCTCCAACCCCCTAATCAGTTTAGTTGCCCTTCTCTGGACTCTCTCCAGCTCCAACACATCTCTCCTGAGGACTGGCGACCAGAACTGGACAGAATACTCCAGATGCGGTCGGACCAGAGTTTTATAAAGTGGAAGGATTATAGTCTTATCTCTGGAATACATCCCTTTCTTTATGCATGCTAATATTCTGTTGGCTTTGGCAGCTGCCGCTTGACATTGCATGCTGTTGCCTAATCTATCATCAACCAAGACTCCCAGATCCTTCTCCATTTTTGATTCCCCCAAGGGTTCCCCTCCTAATGCGTATTATGCTTTTATGTTTTTAGTCCCCAAGTGCAAAACCTTACACTTCTCCACGTTAAACCTCATTTGCCATGTCGTTGCCCACTCCGTAATTTTGTCCAGGTCATTCTGTAGGATATCTGCTTCATGCAGTGCAGTTATTGCCCTGGCCAAATTTGTGTCATCTGCAAAAACTGATAACGAACTACTGATCCCGTCCTCAATGCTGTTTATGAATAAATTGAACAAGGTTGGTCCCAGGACTGAGCCCTGGGGCACCCCGCTTACTACCTCAGACCAGTCTGAGTATGCGCTGTTTATTACCACCCTTTGGACCCGGCCTTTTAGCCAGTTCCGTATCCAAGAGCAAACCCTGCTGTCGATACCTGCAGACCTTATTTTATAAATTAAGCGCTTGTGGGGAACTGTATCAAACGCCTTAGCGAAATCCAAGTACACCACATCCACTGGTCTGCCCCTATCTAGCTCACAGATCACCTCCTCGTAGAATGCTAAGAGATTGGTTTGACAAGAACGCCCATTTGTAAACCCGTGCTGGTTCCTGCTGATGATGTTGTTGTCTTTAGCAAACTCTACGATATAGTCCCTTATCATCCCCTCCAAAAGTTTACATATTATTGATGTCAAACTGACAGGCCTATAATTTCCCGGGATATGCCTCTGGCCCTTTTTGAATATCGGAATCATGTTAGCCTTCCTCCAATCCCCTGGTACATCTCCTGTCCTAATACTGTCAGCAAAGATCAGGAACAGTGGTCTAGATATAACCTTACTGAGTTCCTTGAGTACTCTCGGATGTACGCCATCTGGGCCTGGTGATTTATTTGTGTTCAGTTTATCCAGCCTTTCCCTGATTTCACCCTCTGTTAGCCATAGTGGCAAGTCCTGTGTATTACTACTAACCATACAGTCATGGTCAGTGTACCGCTCCTTTTCCTTTTCATGTTATGCTGCCTGGAACATCGTTCAGCATGACCGGTTTGGTGGTGGGTCAGTGATGGTCTGGGTAGGCACCCTACGCTGGTTCAGTGGATCTTGGATTCCTCCTGGCGCATGACAATGCCCGGCCTCATGTGGCAAAAGTATGCAGCCAGTTCCTTGAGGATGAAGGAGTGGATACCATTGAATGGCCCTCATGCTCGCCTGACCTAAATCCAATAGAACACCTCTGGGACATTATGTTTCAGTCCATCCAATGCCGCCAGGTTGCACTTCAATCTGTTCAGGAGCTCAGTGATGCCCTGTTCCAGATCTGGGAGGAAATACCCCAGGTCTCCATCCATCGTCACATTAGGAGCATGCCCTGACATTGTCAGGCATGCATACAAGCACGTGGGGGCCATACAAATTACGGAGTACTATTTTAGGTTGCTGCAACTAAATTACAGCAAAAAGGACTAGCCTGCTGCATCACTTTTTCACATTGATTTTTGGGGTGTCTTTGAATTCAGCCCTCTGTAGGATGATAATTTTCATTTCCATCAAACGATGTGGCATCCTTTCATTCCCAACACTTTACCCAGTCCATACTAGTATAGATATCCAGCATGAGATCTCTCCCTATTGAGATCGGATGTGTTTTCAAATTGTTCCTTTAATTTTTTTGAGCTGTGTATATTAGGAATTCAATGTAAATTACATGTAAAATACAGTTTTTTTTTATATTATTTGAGGTGTTCAGACCTGCACAGTTACAGCACTCTCAGGTCATTGGGAGTGGCACAGAAGTGACACACATATGTGAGCATATCTGAAAGAAGAACTGTCTGTTGTCCACAGAATCCAATCAGATTAAAACTTTCACTGGTAAAAGGTTGGGCAACACATCAGCTCAACTGTATCCATCTTAGGAGATGAAGGAGTGAGAAGTGTTTGTGTTAAAAAGCAACATACAAAGAGACGTTACCAGGTTGTGAGATAGCTAGAGGTAGAATACCTTGGTGGTGATATTCGGGGCCTGTCTGGGAGCAGTACTGTGAGCATCCCTTTATCCGATACTCCACCTGTGCTGTATACAGATGGTGCGAGGCACAGATGGTGGAATGTACGGGCTGCTTCCCACACGCAGGGATGCTGGGAGGAGAGCTGTACCACAGCCAAGCGAAGGGTGGAGGTTGGGAACATTCAGTTTGTTTCAGTTAGGTATACCGAGAAATGAGATTTGTTGCTGAAATATGTGGTATCACAAGGGCAGAATTGGGATACCTCTGAGTGTCATACTGTACATGATAGCAAATGTAAATTGGTGGAAATCAAATCTGCCTCTTTAATATTATTAAAATAAAACTGAGGACTGCAGGGGGCGGGGGGCACTCCGTTTTTAAGACATGCCATAAAATGGGCTGTAGGGAAAATGACAGAGCCATTTGTGGGTCAGCTGTGGAAGAGTAGTGGCCAAGCTGTGCATTCTAGGTCAATACAGGAATAGCAGAGAGGATAGCGCTAGGATACAGTACAAATGTTAGATCGAATCTATGGTTATAAATATTTCTCCTGCTGGCACGTGCTCTCCTGACTCTGCTGCTGGTTTCTATGGAGACCACTCTGTCGCATCCCCCCCTCCCCAGCTGATTCCTACAGCTCCCCCTCCTCCTTGCATCCCCCACCTTCTCGATTTGGGAAATAAGCCTTATGTGTGCTGGAATTAACCCCCTCTGTGCCAAACATGCCCTTTAAATATTACATAGGTTGGATGATATTAAAGATGTCATTTGCTAGAGCTTTAAAGAAGAGTTAGTGAAGCAATTTCCTGTTTAGAGGAAAGGACTGGGATGTGGGTTACAGGGTGTCAAACCTCTATGGACCTCACTAAAAGGACCACTATAGAGGACATTATTCAGAAGGGCAGGTTATAATGGCATTGGTCCAGTGACTATTTCAGTCCCAAATTCAACTAAAAAATGGTAAAATGTTTGCAAGAAGATAAAAGGGAATACATATCTCCAGAAAAACTCCACTGCTGCTTTATTTGACTTTTCTCTGCCTTGTTTAAATGTGGTAAAACAGGCAGATTCTATTATCGGGCCAGAAAGCAAATAGTTAATAAGATAGACGATCTGTGTCTACCTGTCCCTAGTTAACAGATGTTTTAACTTCACCTGGCAGGAAATGAATGAAAGCCCAGAGGATCTACATTTAATTGTCAGGAAACTGGATCAGGAATAGCTATTTAATTTCTGTCTGGCAGAAAGTAGATTACAGGCAGGGTGGATGTATTCTTTATTACTAGATAGGGGTGTATAAAGGATATATGCGCGTTTCATATATGATGATGATTTTACCACAGGGACTTTTTTATCCATCATACTCATTTTATCCTGTTCTATTTTGCTCTCTGCCTCCCAATGTAATGAAAAAATGTCAGTTGGAAATTCTACAGGAATCCTATTTAAGATCCCCAATATTTTATGTAAAAATGAACAGTTACAGTTAGATCTATCGAATGCAACATTTTACCAAAATATGCTTAAGGATCTACATCAGGGGTCTTCAAACTATGGCCCTCCAGTTGTTCGGGAACTACAATTCCCATTATGCCTAGTCATGTCTGTGAATGAGAGTTTTACAATGCCTCATGGGATGTGATGTTCCGCAACAGCTGGAGGGTCATAGTTTGAGGATCCCTGATCTACATGATTGAATATGAATTTAAATAATTTGTTAGAGAAGGCTTTTCACTGCACAGTTGCTGGTATATTATTTTGTAGATCTGACAGATGAAATTCTCATTGTGTGTGACCAATTTAAAGCTCCCAGAAGACTCATAAAGGCAACTGAATGTGCATTCCCCAGTAGGCATTTGGGATCTGGTCCACACACAGCCAAAAGTATGTCACCAGCACACCAAGGATCTCCAGAATGAGTCTAAAGCTTTATTCAACATTCACATCACCATAGGTGTGTGCAGCCTATTACATTAGGGTGTGCACCCCAAAGCTCAAACACACATGCCTTTCCCTGTAGCCTCAGCTGCACAAGGCAGTGAATGAATGGGAAGTGCTCTGTGCTAAGCGGCTTCCTGTTTATTCATAAACTGAAGCATACTAAACCGTTTACTAAGCTTCAATTATGAATGAACACATTGAGTGAATGTGTTCACTGTGTTCATTTAGAAAAAGAAGGTTCTGGTAAATTACATATTGACTAACCCTTTCCCCCGCTCTCCATCCTGAAACATTTCCCACAGCAGCCAAGGGGAGAGGAGAGGAGAGGAGAGGAGGGAAGCCTGCAGCCTTGCAGGTTGGGGGGGGGGGAACCACAGGTGGAAGCCCAGACAGTAGGAGGAATTGGCACCTTGCAGTGATTAGGGTCTGCCCAGGCACACCTGGCACACCCCGTGTGCATGCCTATGCACATCACAGTTACAATAGTGAGGTTTGGGAGCCACTCAGGACCCCTTTCCTCAGGCATGACTGATAACTGGGGTCTTGTGTGGCTCCGAAACATCACTATTATAACTATGATGTGATCACTGAAAAAAAGCTTTGGACTCATTCTGGAAATATCCACAGTGTGCTGGTGACATACTATGCTCTTTGAATGTCTTCAGTTCCCAGCCAGTGATCGCTGCAGTACCAGTTTACATTCACAGCCAGTTACGGGAGTGTGTGCTCTTGGAATATAGTGCTTGAGCTGGTCCAGACAGAAGAACATTCTGCTCAGCTGAGTGCTCCTGTTTTATGTGAATAGAGGGGGGGGGGGGGGCAGAAATAAGCTGCACTGGCATATGCCACTGTCACTTTTTTAATAGAAAGGGAAAATCAGCAATTAGGGCAGATGGCAGACTGTCCAATCACAGAAAAGGAAAATCAATGATTGGGGCAGATTGTCCAATTACAGGAAGGTAAAATTAGTGATTGAGGCAGATTCTCCAATATTACTAAACCAATCTACAGCACCAAACCCAAGATAAAAATTAAGTGCTAATTAAATGAATAACTTCAATCATTGATTTATTTTAATCTGGGGATTAGCTCTGCATGTTGTATCTTTGTTTCGTTTTGTATATAATATATTTTTTATAATATATATAAAGAACCTTTTTTCAAAGAAGCACAGAATTCTGTGATATATATATATATATATACATACATACAATATCTCACAAAAGTGAGTACACCCCTTACATTGTTGTAAATATTTTATTATATCTTGTCATCTGAAAACACTGAAGAAATAACATTTTGCTACAATGTACAATAGTCACTGGAAGTTCAACATGGCACCTCATGGCAAAGAACTCTCTCAGGATCTGAAGAAAATAATTGTTGTTCTACAAAAGTTGGTCTATGCTCTAAAAAGATTGCCAAGACCCTGAAACTGAGCTGAAGCACAGTGGCCAAGACCATACAGCAATTTACCAGTACAGGTTCCACTCAGAACAGGCCTCGCCATGGTCGACCAAAGAAGTTGAGTGCACGTGCTCAGCGTCATATCCAGAGGTTGTCTTTGGGAAATAGACGTATGAGTGCTGCCAGCATTGCTGCAGAGGTTGAAGAGGTGGGGGGTTAGCCTGTCAGTGCTCAGACCATACGCCGCACACTACATCAAATTGCTCTGCATGGTTGTTGTCCCAGAAGGAAGCCTCTTCTAAAGATGATGCACAAGAAAGACTGCAAACTGTTTTCTGAAGACAAGCAGACTAAGGACATGGATTACTGGAACCATGTCCTGTGGTCGGATGAAACCAAGATAAACGTGTTTGGTTCGGATGTTGTCAGACGTGTGTGGCAGCAACCAGGTGAGGAGTACAAAGAGAAGTGTGTCTTGACTACAGTCAAGCATGGTGGTGGGAGTGTCATGATCTGGGGCTGCATGAGTGCTGTCAACACTGGGGAGCTACAGTTCATTGAGGGAACCATCAATGCCAACATGTACTGTGACATATTGAAGCAGAGCATGATCCTCTCCCTTCCGCGACTGGGCCGCAGGACAGTATTCCAAAATAATAACGACCCCAACACACACCTCCAAAACGACCACTGCCTTGCTAAAGAAGCTGAGGGTAAAGGTGATGGACTAGCCAAGCATGTCTCAAAACCTAAACCCTATTAAGCATCTGTGGGACCTCCTCAAACAGAAAGTGGAGGAGCGCAAGGTCTCTAATATCCACCAGCTCCATAATGTCATCATGGAGTAGTAGAACAGGACTCCAGTGGTGACCTGTGAAGCTCTGGTGAACTCCATGCCCAAGAGGGTTAAGGCAGTGCTAGAAAATTATGGTGGCCACACAAAATATTGACACTTGGGCCCAATTTTGACATTTTCACTTAGGGGTGTACTCACTTTTGTTGCCAGCGGTTTAGACATTAATGGCTGTGTGTTGAGTTAGTTTGAGGGGACAGCAAATTTACACTGTTATACAAGCTGTAAACACACTACTTTACATTGTAGCAAAGTGTCATTTCTTCAGTGTTGTCACATGAAAAGATACTGTGTATTAAAATATATACAAAAATGTGAGGGGGTGTATTCACTTTTGTGAGATACTGTATATACACAGTGCTGTGCAAAAGTTTTAGGCATGTGTGTGAAGAAATGCTGTAAAGTAAGATTGCTTTCAAAAAAATATTTTAATTGTTTATTTTTATCCATTTAAAAAATGCAAAGTGGGTGAACAGAAGAAAAATGCAAGTCAATTCAATATTTGGTATGACTACCCTTTGGCTTTAAACCAGTATCAATTCTTCTATGTACATTTGATAACAGTTTTTGAAGGAACACTGCAGGTAGGTTGTTCCAAATATCCTTGAAAACTAGCCACAGATCTTCTATGGATGTAAGCTGCCTCAAATCCTTCTGTATTTTCATGTAATCTCAGACTCAATGATGTTGAGATTAGGACTTTTTGGCGGCCAAACCATCACTTTCAAGATTCCTTGTTCTTCTTTATGCTGAATATGGTTCTTAATTACATTGGGTGTATGCTTGGGGTTGTCCTGCTGAAGAATAAATTTGGGGCCAATCACATGCCTCCATGATGGTATGACATAATGGATAAATAGCTGCCTGTATTTCTCAGCTTTAGGGACACAATTGATCGGGCAATGTTGAAAACCGTAGACGCAGGGGTCAGCCAAGGAAACCTAATGCAGCAGATGAAAGAGACATCATGCTTACTCCCATTTGACATCAGAAGATGTCCAGCATTGCCATCAGCACAGAATTGGCAGAAACCAGTGGGGCCCAGGTACACCCATCTACTGTCCAGAGAAGTCTCGACAGAAGTAGTCTCCATGGAAAAACTTAGGCCAAAAATACCTCCAACGTGGAAACAAGGCTAAGCGACTCAACTATGCACAAAAACACAAGAACTGGGGTGCAGGAGGCAGTTGTTCATGAAGGACTGGAGAACAGTACAATAATGTGTGTCTGCAGGCAACAGTGAAGCACGGTGGAGGTTCCTTACAAGTTTGGGGCTGCATTTCTGCAAATGGAGTTGGAGATTTGGTTAGGATCAATGGTGTCCTCAATGCTAAGAAATACAGGAAGATACATATCTATTATGGCATTCCATCAGGGAGGTATGATTGGCCCCAAATTTATTCTGCAGCATGACAACGATCCCAAACATACAATCAATGTCTTTAACCACTTGCCGACTGCGCTATAGCCGAATGACAGCTACCAGGCAGACGGCTAGTTCTGGGAGGCTGTCATACAGTATAAAGGCCTCCCATGATCCTGCCCACCATGAGGGCGCGCTGCGGGTGGCATGCTCTGTGATCACAGTGTCTGGAGTACACTGCTAATTACAGATTGAGGTAAAGAGCCAATCAGCGACTCTTTACCTTGTGATCAGCTGTGTTCAATCACAGATAATCACGGATATAAATAGAAGCTGGTTAATCGGCACTCCTGTCCTCATGCTGAGAGCATGAGGAGAGGAGAAGAGAGCCGATAGCCGACTTCTCTAAAAAGGGATATCTACACTGATAATCAGGGCACTAATTATCAGTGTCCTAATTATCAGTGCAGTCCAAACAGTGCCCATCAGTGCTGCCAATGTGTGCCAACCAGTGCTGCCAATAAGTACCCATCAGTGCTGGCAATCAGTGCCCATCAGTGCCTCCTCATCAGTGTCACCTATCAGTGCTGCCTACCAGTGCCCATCAGTGCCGCCTATCAGTGCCACCTATCATTGCAGCCTCATCAGTACCCACCAGTGCCATCTCATCAGTGCCCACCAGTGCCGTCTCATCAGTGCAACCCATCAGTGTGTACTCATCAGTGCCCATCAGTGCAGCTTATCAGTGCCCATCAGTGCCCATCAGTGCAGCCTCATCAGTGCACATCAGTGATGGAGAAAAATTACCTGTTTCCAAAATTTTATAACCTACTATAAAAAAAATTTTTGTATTTATTCCCCAAAATTTTCAGTCTTTATTTGTTTATTTAGCAAAAAATAAAAAACCCAGTGGTGATTAAATACCACTAAAAGAAATCTCTATTTGTGTGAAGAAAATGATAAAACTTTTGTTTGGTTACAGTCTTGCATGACCACGCAATTGTCATTCAAATTGCGACAGCGTTGAAAGCTGAAAATTGGCCTAGTCAGGAAGGGGGTAAAAGTGCCCAGTAGGTTAACAACTATCTTTAGCATAAAGAAAAGCAGCAATCAGAGTCACAGCAATGCAATGTCTCCCTGCACACTATTACTACTTAAGTGCAGGGTGTCAGAGAGGATATTTCTTTACTATGCCATGACCTCCAAAAAGTGCATGAGTGCACCTTAGCACTAGAAGGCTGCCAGTGACCTTGAAGACACAGTACAGCCCTGACACAGTACAGCCCTTAAAATGGTTCTAAAGGCTGAAGGTTGTATGCATTCTCTGAATTAAGGTAAAAAAAAAAAACCTTCTGCACCTTGTGCAGCTCCACCCCAGTCTCCCTTAAACGTACCTGAGCCTGATCTCGATCCAGCGATGGGCTTGAGAGCAGCGGCTCGCTGTACTCTCTCCCACCCCATAGGCCATTGACAGCAGCAGGAGCCAATCACAGCCAGTGAGGATGGAGAGGGGGTGAGGCCAAGCCAAACTCTGTGTGTCTATGGACACACAGAGCCGACTTGGGAGTGAGTCCACACAAGTGCCCCCTTGCTGTGGTGGGCACTCGACAGGGGGGGGCAAGAGTGCTGGAGGGTGACCTGAGAAGAGGAGCATTGGGGCTGCTCTGTGCAAAACCATTGCACAGAACAGGTAAGTATGACATGTTTGTTTTAAAGGGAAAAAAAAGCATGCGTTTACAAACACTTTAAAAGCCGAGGGTAAAACTGCTCTTTACAAAGCTAATACATACTCCCTAAGATCTGAAGATTTCGAAAACAGACTGAGATGCAACAACAGTAGATTAATGGGATAGCCAGGACCCCTAAGACTGTGCTGTAAAATAGCCATTGGATGTGCTCGATAAAAAAACCTCTTTCCCCACTCTTTGCATTGGCTCACAGGATTCCTTCCTATCCCCTACCACCAGGCAACCCGCCTTGACCCTTCCTCATCCGTCTTCTGAACTACAGGGATAAGGAAAATATTCCTCCCACATCTGGGGGGCTTAAAGAGATTTCTTACAAGGGCAATAGAGTTATGCTTTCTTCAGACTTCTCTTCCGAGCTCCAAAAACAAAGGGCTATATACCAAAAAAAGGGAAGAAGTGCCTCCAGCAACTTCAACTTCAGTATTCCATGACACACACAGCAAAACTGCGAGTGATTGCAGACAACAATTCCCATTTCTATGACATCCCTGCACCTGCTGCTAATTGACTGGACAAATACTACTGCAAATAGAAATGCAGCTCTGGTCAGAATTCCATATCTCTCAGATCATTTCCTAATAGATATACTATGGCTACGATTCCACTATTACACCTCCTGCAGTGCATCTTAAAGATTATAGCCACCGCTTGCTCCACCCACTGTTCGTACCAGCAGTCTACTTACTCTGTGCAGATCTATTATGTTGCTTGCCCTCTGGAACTTAAACTGAGTCTGGCCTTTCGTGCTTAGAGTTCTTCTCTCTTTGACACTCTTGACTATCTTTCACGGCTGAACATTCCTGGAGGCGAATCCACATCTCACCGTGTGGCACTGAGCTGCAATGGACTCCCAGGAACTGGAACCCTCCTTTATACTCCTGCGTGGAATACATTTTTCTTGTGTCACAGGTTTACCAAGTCAACTGGATATCTCACATGCATCTGGCCCAAGTTTTGTTTCACACCGTGTGACTTTTCCAAGGCCTTTGCCATTTTCTTGTCCTTCTTTTCTTTTGGTGTTTGTCTATATAGCTCCACAACTTTTGCTTAAAACTCTATTGCAACCTGGACCGGCAGTACTGTTGCCCCTTTACACCTACTGCGCACCCTCTCTGCCTCTTCTGTCAGCTGGATGTCTTGGACACTTCCCCATAAATGGTGTGAGGGATTAGCTCGGTGGTAGGCGTATGGGTGACCCCTTTGGGGGTGCGTTTTCACAGAGATAGCCGATTAGAGGTTGAAAACAAGACTGATTTATTCATGCAATTTACTTAACACAATTGCAAGCATCAAAACAGCCAAAATAAAATAAAAGACAAAATAAATCCTTGCCTCTGTGGGCGGCTACCTTCTCACGCTGGAACCTACCTAAGAAGTCTTTCCAACCTACTGTTGGGCCGACACTGCTGATCTTACAGCAGACACTCAAATGTCCATTTGTTTGCTTTTCACACAGCACAAACATTGTCCATTGAACATGTCCCTTTGTTTTCTTTCACACAGCACATGTTCATTTATAACAGGATCCTTTACTCTTCAGATTCTTCACATTGAACACAGTTCATTTAACAGGTCCCTTTACTCTTCACACTCTTCACATGGAACACTTTGTCTTCTCACCTTTGAGACGTCTTCACTCGTGGTTACCCTCCTTAGCTTCACATCGCTGTAGGGGGTCTTCTCCCATGCTCACCAGCTTGTCGGGAGGCACACATCCGACTGTCCCCCTCTCCCAGCCCACACGGCGACAGGCGGCAGCAGTCCTTCTCCCATGCCCACACGGCGTCGGGAGGTACACGTATGTCTGTCCTCCTCTTCCCAGCTCACACAGCGACAGGAGGCAGCTTCTGGAGGCAGCAAACAATAGGACTTTCTCTGAACAAATTATAGAGCCTTAACTCCCTCATTCTGAACAGGTGAAGGCCTTTCAACTTCCTGCTGGCTAGCTCTGTAGCCAACACCCTAAATTAATTAATGGACTTTCTAAATCAGGTGGAAATGTATCTCCTTCCTGTGACTACATTCCCAGATTTAGCTGACTTCCTGTCACATACCCCCCCCCTCTTGTTTCAACCCTAGGGTTGGGACACATATTTCCAGGCACGCATGTGTCAGGCACTGCTGACTCACTGATAAGCCTCCTATTATCCTCAAGCTTCCGGATGAAACTGTTTTGTCATCTTCATTGACGGATTTCTCATAAATGCCACACAGTTTGTCTCTCATCTCATATACACATTCTTCAACTGCATTTTTGGCATCATTTTGCTCCTTCTCGTTTCTGTCATCTTCATTGACAGCTTTCTCATAAATGTCAGACAGCTTGTCCCTCATAACCGTCTGTCCAATCCACCATGGAGGACCGTGATCCATAGGCAACTCAATTGGGCTAGTCTTAATGTCTTCAACATTCTTAAGACGCCTCTCTCTGCAATCCATAAATGTTTTCCACAAAACTTTGAGAACCTTTGCTTCACTAAGCTTTGTTCCAAGTAGGGACTCTTGACATCCCTCTGTGACTTGAGTTGCCTCTCCATACATCTGTACACAATCATTGACTTTTTGTTGTAAAAGGGAATGATCTTCCTTCTTGAGCTTTGCTTGCTCTAAGATGCTGTGCAGAGGATTTTCCAATTGAGACAACAGGCTGTCACACATTTCTTCAAAGTGACCCCTGTTCCTTTTCCCAGAGATATCAATATCATTCACCAAACATTTCATATTCATAGGCAGATCTGAAGCATTTGCACTCATCAACTTCTTAAACTTTTCGCCCTCCTGAGCGAGTCGCAGTAAAGGCCTACTATTTGATTTGATATTCAGTTTATATTTCTTGCCAAACTCTTCACAGAAGAAGCCAACCAGAACATCATCAACTTTCCTTCCACCAACATAGGGGTCAAAGGCAACAACACAGTTGAACCCAGCGATCTGGGTGGTATCCATTATAGACCTCCTCTCTGCATCAGTGAAGAAGCATGGAACTGCAACACATTCTTTTACAGGTTTCTTCAATGCACTTTCTGCTGAACTATTTGACCGCTCAAGGTCACCTAGTTCTTTTTCTCTATCTGAATTCCACATGGAATGCATCTCAAGATCACGATCAAACTTCTGCCACCCGTCTTTCACCAGTTCCATTTTGGAAACACTCCCTGAAAGGCACTTATTCATTTGCTTCACGTTTTCACCAACAGCCTTAGTTTTCTCCACTAGGTTTTCAGCCTGAACTGAGAAATCACCACATTTCTTACTCAGCTCCTTTGTTTGCTGAAGTTCTAATGATACATTTTCCAATGCTTGAAGTTTTTGAAGGAACGGTTTATTCCAAAGGGGTGATTCAAGCCACATGTCGTCACATTTCTGAGGCTCACTCAGGACAGACCCCAAAACACTGATCCTTTTAAAAACTGCATCAGGCACACTATCCCCTCTTTGGGACAGATCCTCTGTTGCCTGGAATTCCTCTTCCAGTTCCTGCAACGGAATCTTCATCTCTTCTACTTGCTGTTCTAAGGCTCGCTTAGACTTTTCTAGCTCCTGAACGCTTTTCACAACATCATCCTTGGAGCGGACCAAATCTTCCATTTCTGTACGCAGCTGTTTAACACTTTCTAGTTCAGCCTTACACTCTAGAGCTTCCTCCAAAGAGCGAGTCAAGAACAGGGCTTTGCTCTCGTTATCACGCACCTCCGTTTCTGCACGTGCGCGTTCTTCTGCATATTTTGCAGACACAGTCTTCTCTTCACCAAGCATCTGATCAAACTTCTTTTTCACATCTTCAACACACTGTAATGAACCAACGCTTTCTTCCATGCGTTTTTTCATATCCGCTATCTGAGCTTGCAATGTTGCGACTTGCTCTGATAGGTTTTTCTTTGCTTCCGCCTCCTCTTTTAATTGTTCCAGGAAGCCATTTTTCTCATCTTCCATTTGTTTGAGCTTTGTGCTAAAACTCAGCCTTTGACACCTCTCTTCCTGTAAGAGTTCCTGCGTGTCTTGCAGCTGCGATTCCAAGATAGAAAAATCTTCCGCAATTTCTCTAGATTTGCTGTCTGCTTGAGAAAGCTGATTTGTAACATTGTCCAACTCAACCTGCAGTCGGTTTGCCTTCTCTGACAGCTTAGCACACAATCGGTCACCTTCTGACACCTTGACTTGCGATTCCAGAAGCTGTGCCTCTACTTTTTCCCTCTTATGTTCACAATCTCCTTTTCCCTGCATAAGAGCCTTCACCTCATTGGCTAGCATCTGGGAATAAGAATGTAATTCTGCCACACAGGCTTCTTTCTCCTTTAACTGCTGCTGGACACGTTGGGCTTCCCCTTTCCAACTTTCACAGTCCGCACGCCATTCATTTACCACATTGCTCAAAGTAGTGAGCTCATACACAGTACTCAGTAATTTAGCCTCTCTTTCACTTTTCTCGTTGTCGCTGAGAGACAATGTCGTTTTCAGAGCGACATTCTGTTCCTGCGACTCCTGCAGGTCTATTTTTGTAGCTCCCAAAGACTGAAGACTTTTTTCCAGCTGATTACGCAACTCCAACATATCAGCCATACTTTGCTTCTGCAAAGTCTGAATTTCACTTTCCTTTTCCATGAGGATGGTATCTTTCTCCATTATAGTCTCTCTGCGTTTTTGCAACTCGACCAAAAGAAGAGCAGTGGATTCTTCCCACTGTAACACATGAGACTTGAGTAGTTCATTCATTTCCTGCAAGTTTCTATGCTCCATTTTAAGCAATTCCAAGGCTTGTTCCTTTTCTTCCATTTTCCGTTGCAAGGCATCCAACTCAGCCCTGCACACATACTCGGTTTCCTCCAAACCGATGGCCTCCATTGGCTGCTGGCGTCTCTGTTTCCAGCCTGCCATGCTCTCTTGATGAGCCTTTTGTTGAGCTGCAAAGCTCTGCTGAAAATCCGCATTTGCCTGCTGTTGAGCTGCATTTGCTTGCTGTTGAGCTGCATTTGATATAATCAGATGTCTCAACATCTCCTCCATTTTGAGTTTACTTTTCATCTGAGCACACTGCGTCTCCATAGCGGTTTCATCAGTGTTGCTAGGGACAACAACCTTCCTCTTTAGTAGACTCTCTTTAGGCATGGATGGGGCTGGTTCAGACGGCAACATCCCCTCCATCCATAGAATCCGGTCTCTCATTTCATCTATCTTTGCATTCTTCAGGCGTTTTGAACGCCCCATCTTCAATAACTCCACAAACAAATTTTTCACAGTCCAGCAAAAATTTTTCAGACCACTGTCTCTTTAACACATGTAGTTTTTCTCTCTCTCTTGCAAGATCTCTTTTCCTGCACACACAGTTTGTGCAGTCACTTGCACCAGACACAACAAAGTTCATCAAATAATTTTGAGACCGCTGTCTCTTTAAAACACTTTTTTTTTTTTCTGTCAGGATCTTCTCTCCTGCACACATAGATTGTGCAATCTCATGCACCAGATAAAGTTCATCAAACATTTGCACTTCCTTGCAGGGATCTCTGCTTATGCCCACTGCATACCTCCACCATATGTGAGGGATTAGCTCGGTGGTAGGCGTATGGGTGACCCCTTTGGGGGTGCGTTTTCACAGAGATAGCCGATTAGAGGTTGAAAACAAGACTGATTTATTCATGCAATTTACTTAACACAATTGCAAGCATCAAAACAGCCAAAATAAAATAAAAGACAAAATAAATCCTTGCCTCTGTGGGCGGCTACCTTCTCACGCTGGAACCTACCTAAGAAGTCTTTCCAACCTACTGTTGGGCCGACACTGCTGATCTTACAGCAGACACTCAAATGTCCATTTGTTTGCTTTTCACACAGCACAAACATTGTCCATTGAACATGTCCCTTTGTTTTCTTTCACACAGCACATGTTCATTTATAACAGGATCCTTTACTCTTCAGATTCTTCACATTGAACACAGTTCATTTAACAGGTCCCTTTACTCTTCACACTCTTCACATGGAACACTTTGTCTTCTCACCTTTGAGACGTCTTCACTCGTGGTTACCCTCCTTAGCTTCACATCGCTGTAGGGGGTCTTCTCCCATGCTCACCAGCTTGTCGGGAGGCACACATCCGACTGTCCCCCTCTCCCAGCCCACACGGCGACAGGCGGCAGCAGTCCTTCTCCCATGCCCACACGGCGTCGGGAGGTACACGTATGTCTGTCCTCCTCTTCCCAGCTCACACAGCGACAGGAGGCAGCTTCTGGAGGCAGCAAACAATAGGACTTTCTCTGAACAAATTATAGAGCCTTAACTCCCTCATTCTGAACAGGTGAAGGCCTTTCAACTTCCTGCTGGCTAGCTCTGTAGCCAACACCCTAAATTAATTAATGGACTTTCTAAATCAGGTGGAAATGTATCTCCTTCCTGTGACTACATTCCCAGATTTAGCTGACTTCCTGTCACAATGGTCAAATGGTAAAGTTGGTTTCCTGGAATATTAAGGGGATGAATGATTCCCTTAAACATCAGTCTGTTTTTGACTGTATGATATTTTTCCAGCATGCTTTCATCTGCTTACAGGTGACACAAACCACTGCTAAAACCAAATGCATCCTTAAAAAGCAGACTTGTTCAAACTGCATATCATTCAAATTACTTGTCATATGCTTGTGGTGTATCTGCGGGTAGGTTTGTTTTAATGCATTGTAAAATGTTTGCTCTAGAATGTGTGTTAGCCAGCAATTACCTGCCTCCCTGGGCGCTCAAGTCCTCCACCTCCTGGCCCAATTCATAACTGATCTCCCTCCACTCCCTGTAATGTTTGTGGAAGACTTCAATCATATTGTAGACTACTCCTTCGATAGATTTCCACCTTGCTCTGTGCATTCTACTTAACTACCACTACTCCTTAACTCCCTTTGGCAGATTTTGACGGGAAATGGGATTATATGATATCTGGCGTCATGAGACATCTGGCCAATGATACCCAATTTATGTGTCACTCTTAACTCCCATAACTCCTTACCCCACGTAGACTGTGCACTGGATACCTCTGAGATCCTACCATATAAAGGCTTTCAGTCACTTTACAACCCAGAGTGATCTTGGATCATTCACGTCAAGTGGTCTCATTAGCCCCTATTCGGGAACACGAACTGTGTGGAAGTTTAACCCCTTTTGGTGATCTCTTTTTTTACCCTATTCCCTCAGTAAATCGAATCTGTCCCCTTGTTTGCCATTAAAAATGCCTCTGCCCCTTTAGGGTGTAGTGTGAGACATGATGACGGCTTAGCTTCAGGCCTTCTTATAAAGGAAGTCAGCCCCTTTAAAACTGCCACCAGATGGAAATAGGAGTGGGATAACAAGCTCAAAATGGAAACCAAACATATTAGCAACCTGACCTCCACTAATTTATCAGTGTGGACTTGGGTACAATCTTCTCTACAAAATCTAATCAATAGAAAGGCTACCAATAAATAAATCATCAAAAAATGCCTAACATGGGCAGAGATTGAGAAGGCTGGTAGGCTATTGGCTCTTATTGCTCAATCTCAACAAGCGAACACTCATATTGGAGCCCTCTAAAAGACAGTTTAGGGTATATCAATACCCAGTCTACTGATATCTATACAATATTTCATACCTTTTACTGTAAAATATATGCCTCTAATGTGCAATATTCCCCTTACCCACAACCCACTCCCCCCCCCCCCCCGACTTGTTCCTGGACATATCGCAAGATCCCAGTCTTTCTGCCTCTTACTGTCCTATATCTCATCTCCCCACGGTATTATAAAAGAACAAGGTCATAACTAAGATTATCCTTTTATTATCCATTCAAATCAAACTGGCTTCATGTCTCCCTCTCTTTGGCTACCAATATAAGATGTGTTTTAATAACAGGGCCCTCCTATTTCTCGATGAAGTTAAAGCATTTGTTAGTGCAAAATAAAAATAAATTTGAGCAGTCCATGAAAAGTTTGAATTCAGTGTCAATTTCTGCATTTGGCTCTGCTTGCTATATCTATGACCCCTAACTTTCTTCTGAGCAAACAATCTATTGTCAGCCGACTTTCCACTCTACTGTGGAACACAAAAGAGATGTCTGCTCTTGCGGTTGGTTTTCTCAATGGTGATAGAACCCCTTGCATGTCTTCTGTAACAAACTCAGATTAAATACCTAAGCATAATAATCTCCCATTACCAATTATATTTCCCTCAGTCTTACTCCTCTGATATTCAGACTTCACAATGCACGTATTTGTGTAAATTACCTATTTTAGTGGCGGGTCACATCAATCTAATTAAAATTATCTGAATGCCCCAATTACTATATTTTTTTTCACAACTCCCCCTGCTGGATTCCCCTTAGATACTTTAAAACCTTTAGTGGTACTTTCTGGGATTTGATATGGAAAAATTAGACACCTAGGTTAAAATTGGAGCCAATTCAGTATCTCAGAGACTCTGGGGGCCTAGCTGTCCCAAACCACTAGCTCTATTTATTTGCCGTGCAACTATGACATCTGGCCAGTTGGGAAAACCTTACCTTCCTCTCTACCTCATTCAGAGTACTCAGCTACCTATTTAAAGGGGAAAACCCTCTAAAAGCCTTGGAAACCCTTGTCTATACGAAAACATACTCACAAACTTGCACCATGTCGAAAAGCCCTCTTGGGATTTCCTGAAATACTCGGTTCCCTCCCATTTGGTCTAATGATCTAATTGAAGGGCTTTTAAAATACTCCTTGCAAAACTGAAGGGCTTTTAAAATTGGCTTAAAGCTTGATCCCTAAATTAAGTATAGATCAGAGGTTTACGTCCTTTCAACAACTACAAACAGAATTTTATCTGTATAAGAGAGACTTTACCAATACCTCCAACTCCGGCATGTCTTTATGGCACAAATTCCAACCCTTGGCTTCTCCATTTCTGATTTTTCACAGTTTGATATAATAGTTAAGGCTGAGAACTCCTCTGAACTTGAGATTAAATTTCTCTAAGATTTACACACGACTCTTACCTAGATTTTTGTTTAAATTTCCATTCCTCTGTAGGCAAAAATGGGAAAGAAATATTGTCTTAATATCTGATGATAGCTGGAAAGAGATCTTACAAGCAATTCCATTTGTTTTCTCTTTCACATAGGCTAATGCAGCTGTTTTTTTTTTTTTTACACAAAGCACACCAAACATCAGACTTCCTCTATAATATTTGCTTAAAGTGGTTGTAAAGTCAGAAGGTATTTTTACCTTAATGCATTTTCTGCTTTTAGGTGAAAAACCCTGTGTTCAGCCCCCTTTCAAATACTTACCCGAGTAAAATCTTGATCCAGTGTCGTGCTCGAGAGCAGGATCAGGATCAATCATGCACGAGTGCCCCTATAGGAAGCTGCTTGCAGGTAGAAGAGCCAAGAGCAGCAGCAGAGGACCCTAGAAGAGGATAGGGGCTGCTCTTTGAAATACCATTGCACAGAGCAGATAAGTATGACATGTTTGTTATAAATTTACAATCACTTTAAGGAATGACTTCTGCTGCAGCAAATGTAGCCAACCCCAGGGAAACCTTATATATATCCTATGATGATGCCCCAAACGTAACATTTATTGGTCTGGAGTTATCATAAATCTTGATAATGTGATGGGCACCTCCTTATATATTGATCCAATGACCTGCAATCAGGGTAGCATTGATTCTTCCTCCCTGGATAAATACAATTCTCTAGCAGTTTCTAGATTGCTGTTTGTTGCACTTAACATGTTAGCCATCAAATGGGTCCCCTATTCTCCCCCCCCCCCCCTTTCTTCCTCATTATAGAGAAATGGTTACAAGAAATGATTCGCTGTATAGGATTTGAGAAACACATTTTCCCCTATGTAATGCCATATGTAAATTTAATTGTATTAGGTCACACTGGACAGGCACATCATATGTAATAGCTAACTAAAATGTAAGAACAGCTGTCCAATGGCCTCTACCACTCAGGTATCTGCTCGAGGGCTAAGGTAAGTTTACCTACATCAATATTTAGGCGGCTCATAATGCTATTTATTCCTCTGCCACCAGTAGACCCTCATCTCCATGAATAAGCCCAGGGGGTGGGACGAAATATGTTAGAGACATGGTCATGATGAATCATGCTGAGGCTGCTTTTACCTGCCTACCACTCGGGCCGGGTGAGGTGTGCAGTAACCAGGTTACCTTTCTATTTTTACAGCATGCTTTGGGTCTGGATAGACCTTTCCTCAGCCTGCACTCTCACTTGCCAGCGGCATCCAACTAATCAGACCTTGACAGCCTGAGTTGGGAATCCTTAAGCATTTATCATGGGTCTGAGTAAAGCTTGCCATACACAGAACGAAATTCAGCTGTTTTAGCAAGGACCTGCCAAATTTTGATCCTTGTATGGGGGGTAGAGTCAATTTACCAATAGGCTTTTGTACAACCACCCTGTCAGGTTTTCCCCACTCGATCAGCACCGCAGGCTATAGCCAGTAGTGCTGATCAGTGTATTTTAATGGCAGAAAAATTCTTCCCTGCTGTTGGAATGCAATAGCTCAGCGGGAAGATTTCCCCATCCACCTCAAATGTGTGAAAGGGGGAACTGGGTCAGTTTTTTCATTCAACCCAAAAAAAAAAAAAAAGCTGATTAATGTACTCATTTCACAGAACAGGTAAGTATGACATGTTTAATATTTTAATGGAAACATTTTCAAAGCCCTACAACCACTTTAAACAGTAACTAAAAGCTATTTTTTTTTTTAGTTTCAGATAGAGTGGAGAAGGATTAGCACACCTCTCAGTTTTTTTTTTTTTTTTGCTGTCTGTGTATATATATATATATATATATATATATACACACACCCTGATCACTTTGTGAGAAACATTATATTGCTATATTGCTCTGGTTAAGGCCCCGTTCACATAGGGGCGATCCGACTTGGGGGGCGACCTCCGAGGTCGCGGTGCGAGCAGCGTGCCGCGACCTCGGAGCGGCCGGCATGGACTTCATATCATTGAAGTCTATGCAGGTCGCTCCGGGTCGCCCCAAAGCAGCTCCGGACCCTTTTTCTAAGTCGGAGCGACTTGTGTCGCTCCTATTAGAACGGGTCCGCAGCTTCCCTATGGAAGGCGACCTACGCCTTAGTGTGAACGGGGACTAAAGTGTGTAAAACATTTAAAAAAAAAAAAAAAGAAAAACATAATAAAGAAAGAAAAAAAAAAACATTGAAAACCATTATTATTTTTTTTTTTTTCATACTGTCACCAGTCAGTGTCCCTGATAACAGCCACACCAGTTGTATGATGACACTGTACTGCAATGGTCTCAGCATTTAAAGAAAATAAAAATGTTTTTCTTTAATTGCTTTATTTTCCAAAAAATTATGATAAAAATTTACAACTTCAAAAAACTCACCATGCCTCTTACTAAATACCGTGGACTGTCTACATTCCAAAAAGGTGTCATTTGGGGGATACTTGTGCTGCCCTGACATTTTTGGGCCTCATGGAATGAGGCTGTCACTACATCAGGACTGATCAATTTTCAGATACATACCATAGTTTGTGAACTGTATAACTTTCCTACAAATTAAATAATATACACTAATTTGGGTAATTTTTGCCAAAGAAATGTAGCAGAATACATTTGGCCCAAATTTATGAAGGAAAATTATTTATTTGCAAATTTATTTATTTGCAAAATTTTATAACAGAAATGAAGAAAAACTTCTAGCAAAAAATATAAAAAAAACAGTGGTGATTGAATACCACCAAAATAATGCTCTAGTTGTGTGAACAAAATTATAAAAATCTAATTTTGGTACAGCGTTGCATGACTGCGCAATTGTCATTAAAAAATCGGACATAAAATAAACCTTACAGGTGTTATAACCCTCCCTTAGCCCTCGTTCACATTGAATGTGGCTTTGAAATTGTGCAACTTCGTCTGAACTCGCACAATTTCAAAGCCACATTTCAGTCTGACTTTGGGGGTGACTTGAAAGACAGCTGTGTCTTCATGCACAGATGTCCCCGAAGTCACCAAAAGTAGTGCAGGAACTACTTTTGAAAATCAGTGGGGTGCCGCAAATTTGGCATCACACAGATTGGGATGGTGCCATTGCCGGCAATAGGCTGCAATTTGACCTGTAAAATCGCGCCGATGTGAACAGGGGCTTACTCTATCCAAAGATAAAAAAAAAATGTTTGGCCTATAGTTCTACTTTTATATAGAGTCTGAGCCTGACACCAAATACAGAGTTAGAGGTGCAGGAGTAAGTAATGCACAGAGTGCAGAGGTCAGGAGTAAGTAATGCACAGAGTGCAGAGGTCAGGTGTAAGTAACACACAGAGTGCAGAAATCAAAAGTAAGTAAGACACAGAGTGCCTGATGAGTAAACTCTGAATGAAAGTGCTGTGTACATACTGCTATGGGTTAATATCTGGTTGCTGTCTGTAACCTCTGATCCTTGCTCCTCAGCTATATGTCCTCACCACCAGCCCACAAACCATCCTTCTCCACTTACACATGCCTATCCCCCTGCTCCTCCTCTATCCAGAAATCCTTCTCCCAGGTGGAGCCACTATCATCCACAGTGGTGGATTCATTGAAGGTAACCCCATTCAAGAGGTTCCCTATTGGCAGAACATAGTCTAATGCTGTAGAAGCCAGGAATGGGGGCTTTCATGTCACAGAGGAAATCAGTTGAGCCCCAGGTTGCATTACATTACATGATCTATCCCAATTACAGGCCGCATAGTCCAAATACAGACTGGTTTTTAGCCACAGACAGTGGAGGAGATAGGTCCCACTCTCCATGCTGGCCTGATGGAGCCCTAGGTGCAAGAACAGGAGCTGGAGAGAACACAGCCCAAACTTCTACCCTGCTATCTCCTCCCCAGTGTTGGCTCTCCACTTCCACCACTGTGACACTGGTTCTGACTCAGAAGAAGGAGAAAACACAGCCCACACCTCCTTCCTGCTCACTCCTGCACAGCATTGGATTTCTTCTCCCACTTACACTGCTGGTGTGCCTTTGCCAGGGGGGTGGGGGGTCCAGGCACAATACATGCCAGCAAAAAAAGTTATCTCATGGCACCCTTGGGTTGCCAAACCAAGCCATGTGCTTTATATCATTAGTAACTTTAGCATTTGGCAAATCATTTAAGCTGAGTGAATAAATGAACAAACAAATCAGGAGCATTGATTGCTATGAAAGAAAGTTGTATAGATTGTATGCTGCACTGTTATCTGGCATATTCTGCACTGAATGTTGTGCATGAATACTTTTTTGTTATATTTAAAGAGTAACTCCACTTTTGTTGAGAAAAAAAACATTCTTAGTCTGGGTGATCTATGTAAATTGCAAGGATTTTAACAAACCTTGCTGCAGATTCCTACCTTTTGTTATTCTGAAGAAATAGCTGTTTGTTTGTCTGTGTCCATGTGCAAAGTGAATCTGTATGGGATAATTATCAGTCAGCTGCTGCACCTGCAGGACTCTAGTGAGGAAAGTGGCATGGTCTGAATCCCTTTAGATGTTATTTCCCTTTGGGAGTATGAGTATCTCACAAAAAATGACAGTTTTGTTGCAGGGGATGCTGAAATCTTTTGAATCTTTCTGCAGACTTCTGGGAAAATCAATGAGCCAATCACACAAGCAGGAAATTACATTTTCAGGGGGCATTCTATACATCATTTGTGTACAGAACACCTCCAGGTAACCATATTACATTTGCACATTACATATTACATTGCATTTTACAGACAATTACAGTGCTGCAGATTGAAAAGCAAAGTTAATTTTAAATAACATTACATTACAATATGACTTAAATCGCAATTGTACACGCTATAATATTTTTTTTTTATTCGCTAATTTTTTTTTCACAAAAGTGGAGTTACCTTTTAAGGATTCTGCACTTTGATTTTACTGCATGAAATGTTGGCACATATTTATCCCAACATGTGAAAAACAAATTAAATTCATACCTGAAAACAAGATTTACTTTCACATGCCGCATACTTTTTCCAGGTTAAACAGTTCCCAAAGTTCGCATTTTCATGAAACCCATCTCCTAGTCTGCCTGCAGTGTACCTCAAGGATATAAAAATAAATTACTCAAACCTTATGATGTGAAAACTAAAAGGACTGTATGCCGCATTTGATTTGAGTCAGTGGTTATGCTTTTTGCAGGTGATGTGCAGTAATACATTTATGCTGCAGTGTAAGAGTTAAAAGTGTTTTTTATAGGTTACAAAGTCTCTTGTAAATAGGGAAAGGGAAGGAGCTGCAGAGTCATATTATCTACAGCCTATTACCAGAAGAACAAGCTCTATTCCTCCTGCAGTGGGGCGGCAGGCTACTGGTTTGCTAGTGGCAAAGAATGGGTTATGAAGCAGCTGCTTCACCCTGGCAGAGAGGGGGTTACAGGGGAGATGGCAGGCTCTGCATTGCAGGTAGTATGTGGAGCAGCCTCAGTGCATCAGACAGAACATTCTGTGCATAACTAACAACCTGATCCAGACATAACCACACAATGCCAACAGACACATAGAAAGATAAACACTCAGTGAAAAATCTACTGCCAGGTGTCACCCAGTACCCAGTAGGCATTAGCAGATGCAGGGCACATCAGACTGCATGATAGAAAACTATTTTGTATCCACAGATGGGATGACACAGATAACACCTACTGACAGTCTGAGAGATACCAGCAACCAAAGACCAGGCAAACTACATGACAGTATATAGTGACCACCTGTCAGGAGACAACTCCTTCTTATTGCTGTTAAATGTGTGTCACAGAAGGGAAACAACACACATGGACATATTATATAGCATTATGCAAAGACTGATGAGCACCGAGTTCCCCATAATGATTTCAAAGTATTGTACTGTAGCAGGTTTTCCAGGCATTGGGCCTGATGTGGGTCTGCCATTGTTACTGGTTACCTCTCCAGCCCATGTGAACTGCGACCCTGGGTGTGAGAACTGACACATTGACAACTCCGGCATCTTTGTTTTATTGTATTTAAAGGGGATGGGAGAAGGGAATGAGTGGGATACTCCTTTATCAGGAAAAATGTCTGTTAACGCTGCCTTGACGCCAGCCGACGCTAGCCAACGCTCACTGACGCTTAGAACACACTGTAACTTGAAAGAAGTGCTGGATCCTCGACTTTAAGTCCAGAAGGCCCAGGACTGTAGAATATTGAACTGCTGACACTGCTGCACTGCAGAGTCACTGACTACTCCCTCCAGCCTTGCACTGGCTTGAGGTAGCTTGTTGTGAATTCCTGTATGGCTTACACTCTTAACTGACACACTTGCTCTTCAGGGCCCAAACTGCAGGTGCCTCCTTTAACCTTTTACCTCTTCAGGGTCCACTGACTATGTACCCCCTCTGTCACTTAAGGGTCCTCAACCTAGGTACCCCCTTTACAGCTAGCTGATGACTGGATCCTAGAACCTTCTCCGGAGTGGTCCCCTCTAACACTTCAGGCAGACCCACAGGGGCAATCCTCAGTACTCACGACCTGTGTAGGCTTTCCTGGGACTGGACCCCTCTCGCTCTCCGCTGGTTCTCGGCACACCGGATCCCCTCAGCTCAACTCAGCCCTCTTTGGATTCTCGGGCGGCACCCTGAGACATCCGCTTCCTCAGACAGGAGGAGAGACAGCCGTTCTCTCCCTCCTGGGACTCTGCTCCCGCCAAAGACGCTGTGTCACGCACTTCCCCCAAACCTATACCCCCTCCCAGAATCCCTTGCGGCATAATCTGCCTTCTAGGGTAGTTACAAGCCTGAATGTGTCCCCTGATTGGGCTTCCCACACTGCCCTATGAGAAGCCTCTCACAGAACCCAGTGGGGAGACTCCCCTCTCAGCGGGCACACCTGGAAGCCATGACACCCTGACAAAAGAAAACATGGCCCTGCTGTTAGGCAGACAAGACCCACTATACATTTGCCTAGCATCTACCTGTAGGGTGCTACAGTACTAAAGATGGCCACACACCTTTAAATCCTATTTGTTTAACCTACAACGAATATGTTAGAGCCCATATAAACAATCTATTCAATTTATAGCGGGTGGTAAATCTTATGGACACTGCATAATACGATTGTCTATGGGCATCCCTACACTGGTGAGCTCTGATAGATATCTAAAAAAATCCTTTAGTTTATGTTCCCATAACTATTTAGGCTGGGTTTACACTCATGCCAATTGGATGCGGCTTTTATCACATCTAATTCGCATGTCAGGAGCCTGTCACAGGTTCTCAATGGAGCCGGTTCGCACAGCTCTGGAGCGGCTGTGGAGTGCATTGCACAGGAGTCCTATGCATCTTCTGGTCCATTTGAGGTCCGAATTTAGCCAAAAATTTGGACCGAAATCTCACCTGAAACGGTAAACAGAGATGCACCGGACGTAAAGGTAAAATCAACCTTTACTGCCCAGGGGACCAAACAATTGTCAGTTTTCAAATTCCTTACAGCCCGAGCATTTTTTTTTCTCCCCATGCATTGGGTCTGTACCACACTGCATGGGTCAACTGCTTGATTTTTCTAGGGATGAGCAGAAAGTTGATACTCACCAGATCTGCCGATCCTCCAGAAAACTGCGCTTTTCCATTGTCCAGCGGTGGACTGTTCCTGTCTGAGCTTGCTGTCATCAGGAACATTCCATTTTCAAGACTGCTGCATCGTAGGGTGGGGGGGGTTAGCAGGAGCCGCAGGGACCGGTCTAGTGCAGGGAGGATTAGCGGGTCAGGTAAGTATATCTCTGCTGTCCTCTCCCCTAGAAAAAAACAAGCAGTGTGGGAACATCTCCACTGCACATGTAAAATAAAAAAAATCTGCCCAGAGTCTTCCTTTAATTAAACCAAACAAATTATGTGATGTCTGTGACAAGTCATGTTTTTATAAACCGCCCAGGCTGACTGCTTAAAGCAGAGTAGACAATAAGTCTTCACTTCTTGAATACCTTCCTGTATTACCTTTCATTACTGGTGGGGGGGGGGGGGGCAGGACTAGTGGCGCATCATTACAACGCTCGGCCACTGAACCTGGAAGAGCCGGTGGACCTCTCAAAGATGTCAGAAACAACATATCGGGGCGGGAGCAAGCGGTGGCAGAGAATGAGATGATCTCAACGGGAAAACGCTGGATCTGCTGGAAGTGTGTATTTAAAATTTGCAGGTTCCACCTCCTGGGGTAAAAAGAAAAGGGGAGGGAGGGTTGGGTGGAGATTTGCTTTAATACCACTTTTTTCTATTTTTTACTATTTACATTTTTTATTTATATACATTTTTTTAGGATACACACAAGACTTTTAATTCTATAGAATGGCTATTTGCTTGCAATGCCTTTTCAGTTTGACTTTGGTACTAACTTCTTCAGATCTCTTTCATAAAGGCATTGAAAATAGACGATTGGGTCGCATTTTTAACGCTTCCTAAAAGCCTATCAATACAACTGAAAATTGTTAAAATAGGGAGCAGATGTTCAGAATGCAGCAACAGTATTGCCGTGCATTGTAGTGAGGCAAAAATAACGCTGTCTGCAAAGTTTGGCAGGTGTTAGCTCTTTGCAACTGCCTTTATTTTTTTCTATTTCAATGCACCACAGCGTAACGTAAAGGCGATGTCAACACGCCTATGGCGTTTAAGCTGTGGTTGCAAAGCGTTAAAAGTAGAGATTGACTGATTATCGGCAAAGCCGAAATATCGAGGGCCGATCTGCACTTTCCCCGATATATCGGAATTGGCCACCAAAGTGGCCGATATTACCGATATTTCGGAAAGTGCTTGTACCGGAGTGATGCCTGCAGCTAGAGGCATCACCCCGGTACCGGCGTCCATAGCCGACGGTCGGCTGTCTTGTAATGACAACCGATGCAGCTGAAAAGCTGCTCGGCTGTCATTACAAGGTGCGGGAGGGAACATCCCCCCCCCTCCCACTGCCTTCCCTGTCCCACAAGGAGACCCGGGCAAACAGCCTGCATGGCCGCCGAAGGCCCGATCAAAGTCGCATTCAGCTCTGATCGGGTCTCCATGTAAAGACCCGGAAGTGATGGTACTGGCGCCAGATTAAAAAAAAATTACAGCATTCAAAACAGCCAAACTTGGCATTTTGATTGCTTTTAAGTGCAAAGAAGGGGTTTGGGGTCTTTCAGACCCCCAGATCCCTCGACAAGAGTAACTGTCAAATAAAAAAAATAAATACATTTTTAAATGTATGAAAATATCGGCCAATATCGGCTGATACCGATACGCGATGACCAAAATATCGGTATCAGTATCTGTATCTGTATCGGCAATTAAAAAAGGAAATCGGACGATCCCTAGTCAAAAGTAATCCTTTCCCCTTTTTAGCCTTGTACAAAATAAAAAACAAATCTCACAGGGCGTTTGAGGAGTGTTGCCTGACACGACATGAATGTCTGTACAACACATTATAAGTGTGGTAATATGCTTTAATTATGTTTTATAATCCAACACCAGTCTGAAAGAGCTCTCCTGTGGTTAAATTCCTTTATCATAGGGTGACCAGACAGTCCCCGGATTGAGGACGCTGTCCCCGGATTGAGGACACTGTCCCCAGTTTTGAACAAGGGCCCAGGCAATTTCAAAGACAGTCAGTGCAGAATTAAATAATAAAATTTCTTAAAAGGTGCTCCAATGCACCTACTAGCTTAGGGTTTTTTTTTTTTCCATTATCTGTGCCCCTTTCTGATAATCATGGGCTGGTCGGAAGCGGAGGGACTATTTCTTTAATTTCATGACAATCCCACTCCCGCTCGTATGTTCTTCTGCCTTACCTCAAGTCCTGGCCAGTCGCTTGCCTGCTTATCTCCCTACCTTCCCCGGCAGAGTGATCTTCCTCAGCTCCCCACCCAGTAGCCGGAGAGAGGCAGCCGAGCTCAGCTGACATTGTTCAGCAGCAGAATCCGAGGAGAAGCAAATCCCATCGTGGGGCTGCCGGTGCCTTCAAGGCTTCAACATCTGTGTGCTTTGGGGGTGTCTGTAAATGAACTACATTGCACTGTGTCTGTCTTTTGGGCATCATGGATGGTATCATAACTCACAGGCAGGGGGCGCTATATCATGGCTCTGGCTGGCAGTGCTGATTTTGTTAACCACTTGCCGACCATATACGGCAGTTATCTGGCATAAGGTCGGCAGGTTCCCGCGAATCACTGTACTTGTACTGTGGTTCGCGGGAGCACTCTTGGAGGCGGGGCCACTCGCCAGCGGGAAAGCCAATCCACAGGGCTGGCAGTCACGATTGCCGCAGGGCACCTGTGATCGCTCACCATGAAGGGAGAACGGCGGTCTGCTGTTCTAAAAACACAGCAGACCGTTGTTCTGTCAGCAATCAATGCAGAGCACCTGTGTTCCTCCTATTTAGGAACACGGGTCCCTGTGTTGATTTCACAAGCCACCCCCCCCCCCAGTTAAAAAAACACCATATTTAACCCTTTGATCGCCCCTGGTGTTAACCCCTTCCCTGCCAGTGTCATTAGTACAGTACAGTAACAGTGCATATTTTTAGCACTGATTACTGTAGTAATGTCTCTGGTCCCCCCAACAGTGTCAAAATGTCAGTTAGGGGTCCGATCTGTCCGCCCGCAATGTTGCAGTCCCGCTAAAAAATAAATAAAAATTACATAAATCTTTCCCCTAGTTTGTAGACGCGATAACTTTTGCGCAAACCAAAATACGCTTATTGGGATTTTTTTAACAAAATTATGTGGCAGAATACAAATTGACCTAAAATTATGAAAAAATTGGATCTTAAAATGTATTTTTTATTGGGAATGTTATATAGCAGAAAGTGAAAAATATTGTTTTTTTTTCCAGAATTGTCGCTCTTTTTTTGTTTATAGTGCAAAAAATATAAATCGCACAGGAGATCAAATACCACCAAATGAAATCTCTATTTGTGGGGAAAAAAAGGACATACATTTTATTTGGGTACAGCATCGCACGGCTGCACAATTGTCCGTTAAAAAAAATAACGCAGTGCCGAATCAAAAACGCTGGCCTGGTCATTAAGGGGTAAAATCTTCCGGTCCAGAAGTGGTTAACTTATTGGTCATAATGTCATGTGACACACTGTGACAGAGCCAGCCAGAGCCATGATAGAGCGACCCCTGCCTGTGAGTTATCATAACGCTGATTATCTTAACCAGTCGCCGACAGCCCCATAGCAGATTTACTTCCACAGGGTGGTCGCGCTGTGTAGGATAATGTATATATACGTCTGGGTATCGGACCCGATCAGCAGGTCCGGTGGTCTCTTAATCTGCCTGTACCCACCGATCGCTCTGTACACAGACAGAACAGTGGTCTGCCTATGTAAACAAGGCAGATCACCATTCTGTCAGTATGAAAGACATTGATCCTGTGTTCCTGCAAAGCAGGGACAAAGATCTTGGCCTTCCCTTACAGTGAGAAAACAGTTGTTGGGCACACATTTAACCCCTTGATTGCCCCTGATGTTAACTCCTTCCCAGCCAGTGTCATTAGTACAGTGACAGTGCATATTTATAGCACTGATTACTGTATTAGTGTCACTGGTTCCCACAAAATGTCCAAAGTGTCACTTAGGCCCGTTTCACACTGAAAGCCGCACGACTTTGACGCGACTTGAAGCAATGCCTGTGTAATCTTGAGGTTTATGGACCTCAAGTCACATCAAAGTATGACAATAGTAGGACTACTTTGAAGTCACTGTGACTTGAAGTCACACAGATATGAACTGTACTCATTGACAATCGGGGTAATACTTGTCATGTGACTTTGCAGTCCCAAGTCGCAGGACAAGTCTCACAAGTGTGAAAGAGGCCCTAGTTACAGATTTGTCTGCCGTAATATCGCAGTCCAGCGATACATCGCTGATTGTCACCATTACTAGTGAAAAAAAAAATGTGTTCCTGGATTTCATTTTAAAAATCTAGTGATCTTACTTTATCTCCGACCAGTTTGCTAGACTGTTTCACGGGGACTTCAGCTTGTATAAGAGCTTGTATAAGAGCAGTGAGAAGAGCAAGCTTTGATGAAGCATTTTTCTGAACTTTCAGCAAGCTTTTTTGAAGGTACCATTTTTCTCCAGTTTGTAAATGTTGAACATAGATCCTAACGGGAGTGTTGATTGCCACTTTAGGCAAGCTGCTAGCAAGCTTCAGCAGGATTTTCAAGAAGTGCTAAAGCGCCCCCGTGCTCAACCGCAAAGGCGAACGCATAAGTAGGTTTTACATATTCATATTCATAGGTTTTACAGTTCATATTTACATGGTGTTCGCACCACACATGAGGTCTCGCCGTGAAAGAGATACTTCTAACACCAGACCTCCTGTGTAACGCTGAACTGGTAACCTGTAAAAGCTTTTAAAGCATTGGCTATAGAGATCTTTAAGTACCATAGTTTGTCACCATTCCTTGTGTACGCAATTTTAAAGTGTAACATGTTAGGTATCTACTTACTTAGCGTAACATCGTCTTTTATATTTTACCAAACAATTGTGTGATATATTTTGTGTTTTTGTGCATTAAAATTAATTAGTGTATTGTTTCCCCAAAAAATGCTGCACAAAAGACCATGTGATATAAAAAATTGCAACACCAACCATTTTATTCTTTAAGGCTTCTGCTTAAAAAATATATAATATTTGGGGGTTCTAAATAATTTTCTACCAAAACTTTTTTTTACATGTATAACCGAATTGTCAGAATTGGCCCGGAAGGCAAGTGATAAGTGACAAATAAGAGTCCCATTAGGATCTGTTTAACATATACAAACTGGAGTTGAATGGTACTTTCTTCAGCTAAGCTTGCTGAAAGCTTAGCCAGAGCTTGCTGTTCCCACTGCTTACTTTACAAGCAGTAGACCGTGTGAAAAAAGGCCTTAGGGTCAATAACAAATCACTAAAAAAACATTTAAAAGGCCGTACACACTTGCCGAAAATCGGACGAAATATCCTCCGATTTTTCTGTCTTCTCAGCGTTCATTACCGTTTTTAGTCGACAGTGCATAAATGTTCACGAAATTTCTCGTCCGATTTTTCCTTTTTTTTGGCACATTTGTTCCTAGACTTCCGGGTTGTCAGTAACTTCAGATTATGCGCCATCTTTCGTATGCGATTTATCACGGACTTACTGCATACACATTAAACGAAAATCGGTTGTCTGGGGACAGACGAAAAAAATTTGGTGTTTCTCCCTCCGTTTTTTTTCGTTGAAAATGTCGGCATCGGCTGCTGAAAGTTGTGTACACACTAGGCGAAAATCGGACGATTTCACATCGGGCGGGAATTTTCGGCAGATTTTCTACTAGTGTGTACCCTGCTTAAAGCTGAACTTCACTCATAACGACTTGATAAAAATAATGTTCTTACATTCCACATGAATATTTATTCTGCTAAAATGTGTATAGTAAAAAAGAATAGCGCAACCATGCAAAAGAAATGACTATTAAATATGGAGACAATCCATAAATAAAAATGGGGATTTAGTCCCACCATATGGCCATATCGTGCTCAAGCCCACCACTGCGTCAAAGTACCCCATTATCAGTGGCTCCTACACTATCCATAAAAAAGGGGTGAATCCAGCCTCTCCAACCCTTGGAGACAACACTCCTTGCTGGGATGGATGTGCTAATGCACTACAAAGGACTCCTCCTATATCTACTTGATGGTGGACTCTGATAGAGTACAGGTGTGTGTGGGGGGATGCTCAACCTCAGAAGTCTGGTCAGACCGAATACATAATAAACAAGCAAAAAATTGGGGGAGCAAACCCTGAACATGTATATCTAAAGCCGGTGCAGCAATGGACCAAGCAACATGTATATTAAAAAAGAATAGCGCAACCATGCAAAAGAAATGACTATTAAATATGGAGACAATCCATAAATAAAAATGGGGATTTAGTCCCACCATATGGCCATATCGTGCTCAAGCCCACCACTGCGTCAACACTCCAGCAAGGAGTGTTGTCTCCAAGGGTTGGAGAGGCTGGATTCACCCCTTTTTTATGGATAGTGTAGGACCCACTGATAATGGGGTACTTTGACGCAGTGGTGGGCTTGAGCACCATATGGCCATATGGTGGGACTAAATCCCCATTTTTATTTATGGATTGTCTCCATATTTAATAGTAATTTCTTTTGCATGGTTGCGCTATTCTTTTTTAATATACATGTTGCTTGGTCCATAGCTGCATCGGCTTTAGATATACATGTTCAGGGTTTGCTCCCCCAATTTTTTGCTTGTTTATTATGTATTCGGTCTGACCAGACTTCTGAGGTTGAGCATCCCCCCACACACACCTGTACTCTATCAGAGTCCACCATCAAGTAGATATAGGAGGAGTCCTTTGTAGTGCATTAGCACATCCATCCCAGCAAGGAGTGTTGTCTCCAAGGGTTGGAGAGGCTGGATTCACCCCTTTTTTATGGATAGTGTAGGACCCACTGATAATGGGGTACTTTGACGCAGTGGTGGGCTTGAGCACGATATGGCCATATGGTGGGACTAAATCCCCATTTTTATTTATGGATTGTCTCCATATTTAATAGTCATTTCTTTTGCATGGTTGCGCTATTCTTTTTTAATATACATGTTGCTTGGTCCATAGCTGCACCGGCTTTAGATATACATGTTCAGGGTTTGCTCCCCCAATTTTTTGCTTGTTTAAAATGTGTATAGTGCTTTAAACTGCCTCCAGCGCTGTTCCTGTTTCTTCTTACTGGAAGCTGCCATTTTGTTGAAGCCAAGACCCCGAACAGCAGTAAATCTTTAGGCTGTTAGCAGATCGGCCTCTGCCAATTTGGCACAGTGCTGAAAAAAGAACAGAGAGCAATTGAGCATGTGCAGAGGTGCCAGCCTGAGGTGATCTAGCAGGACCTCATTTTCTGACTAAAGTTCCACTTGAACATACAACCCCAAATCCACAAAAGTTGGGACGCTGTGTAAAACCTGCATAAAAGCAAAATGCAATAATTTCCATCTCATAAATCCATATTTTTTTACAACAAAAAAATAGAAAACATTTAAAATGTTTCTTCTGAGGAAATATATAATTTTCTGAAAAAAATAAGGTAATTTTAAAAGTGATGACAGCAACATGTCTCAAAAACGCTGGGTGAGGGCAACATATAAGCTGGCAAAGTAAGTGGTACTACTTTTCTGATTAAAAAGTGGTACTAACAAGGAAGAGCTGGAAGAACATTTTTCAACTAATTAGGTTAATTGGCAACATGTTAGTAACATGACTGAGTATATAAAGAGCACCTTAGAGAGTCAGAATGTCACAGAAATAAAGATTGGCAGAGGATCACCAATCTCTGAAAAGCTTTCTCAACCTAAAATTATGAAGAATATAAATATATCAGTATCTACCTTACATAATATCCTTAAAAGATTCTGAGAATCTGGGGAAATCCCTGTGTGCAAGGGACAAGGCCGAAACACAATATTGGAAGATTGTGATCTTCGGGCCCTCAGACGGCACTGCATTAAAAACAGACATCCTTCTTTGATGGATATCACTGCACGGGCTCAGGGATATTTGAAAAAAACACTGTCTGTGAACATAGTTTTCCATGCCACCCAATAAAAAAAAGTTAAATCTCTATCAAGAAAACAAGAAGCCATATTTGAACATGATCCAGTCTCCTCTGGGCCAAAGCTCCTTTAAAATGGTCTATTGCAAAATGGAAAACCATTTTGTGGTCAAACGAATGGAAATTTGACATTCTTTTTGGCAACCATGGGTGCCACGTCCTCCAGATTAAAAAAGGGAATGGGACCCTCCGGCTTGTTATCAGTGCTCAGTTCAAAAACCTGCATCTTTGATGGTCTGAGGGTGCATAAGTGCGTATAGAATGATTAGTCTGCATACCTGAAAAGGCATCAATACTGAAAGATACAGTACTGTGCGTAGAAATGCTGTAAAGTAATAATGCTTTCAAAAATATATATTTTAATTGTTTTGTTTTTTTTATAAATTTACAAAATGCAAAGAGAGCAAATAGAAGAGAAATCTAAAAAAAATAATATTTGGTTTTATCACCCTTTGGCTTTAAACAAGCATCAGTTCTTCTAGGTACACAGTTTTTGAAAGAAACTCAGCATGTAGGTTGTTTCAAACATCTTGGAAAACTAACCACAGATCTTCTGTGGATGTAGGCTGCCTCAAATCTGCAATACTTCATGTAATCCCAGACAGACTTGATGATGTTGGGATCAGGGCTCTGTGGGGGGCAAACCATAACTTTCAGAACTCCTTGTTCTTCTTTACACTAAGATAGTTCTTATTGACACTGGTCAAATGTTTGGGGTCGTTGTCTTGCTGCAGAATAAATTTGGGGCCAATCACACGGCTCCCTGATAGTATGGCATGATGGATAAGTACAGTATCTGCCCGTATTTCTCACCATTGATCGGGCAATGTTGAGGAATGTAGGCACAGTGGTCAAACAAGGAAATTTATGCAGCAGATAAAAGACGTATCATGCTTACTTCCCTTCGACATTGGAAGATGTCCAGTAGTGCCATCAGAACAGAACTGGTGGAAACCAGTGGGACCCAGGTGCACCCATCTGCTGTCTGGCCAGAAGTGGCCTTCATGGAAGAAAAAAAACATACCTCTGATGTTGAAATAAGGCTAGGTGACTCAACTATGCATGAAAACGTAGGAACTGGGGTGCAGAAGAATGTCAGCAGGTGTACTGGACTGGTGAGTCAAAATTTGAAATATTTGGCTGTAGTAGGAGGCAGTTTGTTTGCCTAAGGACTAAAAAACGGTACAAAATTGTGTATCTGCAGGCAAAAGCGAAGCATGTTGGAGGTTTCTTGTAAGTTTGAGACTGCATTTCTGCAAAAGGAGTTGGAGCTTTGGTCAGGATAAATGGGGTCCTCAAGGCTGAGAAAAATAGGCAGATACTTATCCATCATACCATACCATTAGGGAGGCGTGTGGCTGGCCCCAAAGTTGATATGCAGCAGGACAATGACTCCATACGTATAGCCAATGTCATTAAAGTAGTTCTAAAGACAGAAGGTCTTTACCTTAATGCATTCTCTGCATTAAGGTAAAAACATTCTGCATGCAGCTCTTGTGCCTTCTGGATGCAGCTCCCCCCAACCCCTTTATACTTACCTGAGCCAGATATCGATCCAGTGATGTGCATGAGGGCAGAAGTTCTCTCGGCTCTCTCCCTCCTCATTGGCTAAGACACAGCAGGAAGAGCCATTATAGACACACAGAGCCAGCCCTGGAGCGAGCGTGCATTAGTGCCCCCATAGCGGCTTGCTATGTGGGTACTTAGTGGGGGGAGAAGCCAGGAGTGCCATCAGGGGACTCAAGAAGAGGAATATCGGGCTGCATGTTGGTTATTTTTTAAAAATGAACAAATTGCCTATAAAATCACTTTAAGAACTATCTTTAGCATAAAGAACAAGAAGGAGTTCTGGAAGTGATGGTTTGGCCCCCACAGAGCCCTGATCTCAACAATACCGAATCTGTCTGGGATTACATGAAGAGACAGAAGGATTTGAGGCAGCCTTCATCCACAGAAGACCTGTGGTTAGTTCTCCAAGATGTTTGGAACAACCTACCTGCTGAGTTCCTTCAAAAGCTGTGTGCAAGTGTACCTGTAAGAACTGCTGCTGTTTTGAAGGCAAAGGGTGGTCACACTAAATATTGATTTGATTTGGATTCCTCTTCTGTTCATTTACTTTTTTTGCTCATGTTGTTGATTGATAAAAATAAACTATTACCACTTCTATTTCTGAAAGCATTCTTCATTTACAGCATTTTTTACACCAGCCTACAAATTTTGCACAGTAGTGTATAAGGTAATAAAAAATAAACCTAAGCTATACCACACCACAAAACTAGTACAGCTGTGTTTATTGTGCATTGCGGCACTTTGAAAGTACAACTTTCTGCCTCTACCACCTCATTTTCTCATTTGATTGTCCCCGTCTATTCAAAAGTTTTGACTGTGAAGCCTACACTGGCTGACAGTGAAACCCCACATCTTCCACTCAGACAAATGTTAAAATAATTATTTAATTACAATAATTGATTAACCACTTTACCACCGGAGGATTTTGCTGTCTTACGTCTGGGCCACTTTTTGCGATTCGGCACTGTGCGACTTTAACTGACAATTGCGCAGTCGTGCGATGCTGTACCCAAATGAAATTGACATCCTTTTTTTCCCACAAATAGAGCTTTCTTTTGGTGGTATTTGATCACCTGTGCGATTTTTCCTTTTTGCGCTATAAACAAAAAAATAGCGTAAATTTTGAAAAAATAACAATATTTTTCAAATTTTTTTTTATATGAAATTCCCCCCCAAAAAATGTAAAAATCTAAATTTTTTTAAATTTTTGGCCAATTTGTTTTCTGCTACCTATGTTTGGTAAAAAAAAAATCACAATAAGCGGATTTTGATTGGTTTGCGCAAAAGTTATTGCGTTTACTAACTAAGGGAAAGATTTCTGTCATTTTTGGTGTGTTTTTTTTTAACGAGTAATGGCGGCGATCTGCAATTTTTTTTTTTGCGGGACTGCGACATTTCGGCGGACAGATCGGACCCCTGACTGACATTTGTGACACTTTTGGGGGTACCGGTGACATTACTGCAGTAATCAGTGCTATAAATATGCACTGTTACTGTAAAAATGACACTGGCAGGGAAGGGGTTAATTTTATTGTTAATGTATGCCTGGTGCTTACTAACGTGTGTGGGGGGAGGTGACTGAGTGACACAAGGACAGATCGAGGGTTCAGCTATGCTGAATCCTGTAATCTGACCCTGCCTGTCACTTAGGAGATCCGCCCGCTTGTGTTTACACAAGCGGGCGGCTCTCCAGACTCGATTCCCCAACGATCGGGGAAGAGCAGCGGCGATCGCCGCTGCTCCTCCCCTGGCCCGACTCCCGCTGTGTCAGAATAGAAGGGGGAGTGTCAGACCTACAAGAGCCACTTTGCCGCAGTACAGCTCTAGTGAGCAGACGGCAAGTGGTTAAAGGATTGTTTTTTTTTTTTTTTACACACACCTTGTCGGATTTGGTTCACCTTGTATAGCACAGTTATCTCATAACTCATGGTGTATAACCTCATTCCAAGCCCTCAGCTGATTTTCTAAGGAACTGACCTCAATCTTGGGTTATAAAAAGCTGCGTAAAAGGTGGGGCTATGGAGGAGAAAAAAGACTGTTTACCATCAGACGTGAATTCACGTGGGAAAATGTTATGTTTATGACTTTTTTTAGGACATTATGGATTACCCATGTGCACTCAATGCTGTAGCAATAATAATAATATCAATGATGTTGATTTACTAAGGGACAATTTACATTTGTGCTGTGCGGCAATGCACATTACAAGAGTTGAAGCATTTCCATCCATTTTTAAACGCATCTAAACACTAAGGTGACGCACATGCATTGCAATGCATGGCAACACACCATGGGGCATTGCAGCAAAATTTTTGTGACATGTCTGATAATTGGAATGTCTCTTTATGTTTGAATGGGCTGCCTTAATGCAACGTACATTAATGTGAGGGTTAAATGGTTGTTTTTTTTATTTTTTATATTTATTATAATATATATATTAAAGTGATTGTAAAGTCTTGTGTTTAAAAAAAAATAAATAAATAACAAACATGTTATACTTATCTCCTCTGTGCAGTTAGTTTTGCACAGAGCAGCCCGGATCCTCCTCTTCTTGGGGCCCTCTTTGCTGCTCCTGGCCCCTCCCTCCTGTGGAGTGCCCCCACAGGGAGCAGCTTGCTATGGGGGCACCCGAGCCAAGCTGCAGCTCCATGTGTCTATTCAGACACGGAGCTGTCGGTTGGCCCCACCCCCTCCCCTCTCCTGATTGGCTAACTGACTTTCATTGACAGCAGCAGGAGCCAATGATGCCGCTGCTGTGTCTCAGCCAATTAGGAGGGAGAGTCCCAGATGGCCAAGAGACTCGTGGACATCGCTGGATAGAGATGGGGCTCAGGTAAGTATTAGGGGGTGCTGGGAAGGCTCTACACACAGAAGGCTTTTTATCTTAATGCATAGAATATATTAAGATAAAAAAACCTTCTGCCTTTACAACTCATTTAAGTGTTTGCCAGTTGCCATCCACCCACAGTACATCTACCTTGGAAGGGCAGCACAGCCAGACATAGTCAGGCTAGACAATGTACACAGATTGGGATATACATGTAATTTGCAATTATTGGGAATTTTTTTGTACCAAAGACAAGTAGCAGAATACATTTTGGCCTAATCTTTTGAAAAAAAATTAGATTTTATTGTATGTTTTATAACAGAAGTTAGAAAATATCAATTTTTTTTTTCGAAATGTTCTGTCTTTTTTCATTTATATAATAAAAAAAAACAGTAAAGATCAAATACCACCAAAAGAAAGCTGTATTTGTGTGAAAAAAGTGATATAAATGTAATTTGTGTACAGTGTTGCATGACTTCGTAATTGCCAGTTAAAGTAGCACAGTGCTAAATAGCAAACATGCCCTAGTCAGGAAGGAGGTAAAACCTTCTGGAGATCAGGATTATGCATGCTAGCTCCTGAGCCCGCTTCATGTGTCCAGATATATATGGCAAAAGAGTAGGGTGTGGAATAGCTGTACGAAATATATATAGAGCCCCTGATGAATCCTGAGTGGCATAACGCATAGGGTGGAGTCAGATGACGCACAATCTGTGAGTGTGGCCATGATTGGATTAGCATTTGTTCACTGTTTATTCAAAGAACGAGACACTGACCGGGACAGTGAAGTTTAGGCAACTTTTATATGCACATGTTGATGACTGCACTTGTAAGCGAGTTTTTGATTTGTTGCTAAATAAATAAATAAGGTCTTTTTTTTTAAAAAAATTTATATTTTTTTTTTTTAATTTTAAAAGTGCAACAGTAACAACAATGGCCAGTGGCGAGAGCCACCGCCCTTAAATTTAAAACCATAGAAAACAGCAAAAAAAAAAAAAAGGGACCAAAAATACAGTCTCACATTGGGTGCCTCAGCTACCGGTAGTAGGCACCAAGAAGCCAAGAAGCCTTGTAGAAAAAGCAGGAAGTAAGCATACATTAAACACAAGCGGCTGAATCAAATATGAAAACTCCAGGCTTTCACAAAAGCAGAGGATAAAAAAACAGCTGTAAAATTAGTAGTGTTACACTGTCTTCCAAAGGGACATAGGCAGGAGTAGCATCACTAAAGGAGATAGGAAATTAGGCACAGAACATAGGGAAGGATTCAAGAGGACAATCACCCTCCCAGATCCATAATAGTGTCTGGGTACTCTAACCATGGGTTCCAAATTTTGTCAAACTTGGTGGAACAACTTCTACTATTGTAAGAAGCCTTGTGCAGGGGAAGCACTGAATTAACCAGAGCTTTCCATTGCTGGATAGCAGGAGGGTTAGGCAATTTCCATTTCAGAACAATAAGCCTTCTAGCATAATATAACAAAAGGACTCTCATGACCTTACGGGAGGCTAAGGGTTCCACCAGGCCCAACAGGCAGAATCTCATCTCTCGCGGTACTGAAATGGTCGTCATCCTTTAGATAGATTGGAAAACTTTCATCTAAAAGTCCTCTATTGTGGGACAACTCCAAAAGACATGAATGAAGTCTGCTTATGGAGAGGAACAACGCCAACAACCCAAGGAGCCATTAAGCCCAAATTTCTTCACCCTATCCGGAACTAGATGCATATGGTGAACACTTTTAAATTGAATCAGTTTATCCCTTACGGATATAAGATCCTGAAATGGAAAATCCCAGACCTCCTCCCAATCGTCACCATCCAGGTCAGGAATATCTGACAGCCATTGTTCCCTGCACCTAACAAGGCTTACAGGAAGGGGTGGACGTATGGCTTTGTACAGTACCGAGTGGGCCTCTTGAAGGGTAATGGCCTGGGAGCCCAACTGGTGTAGTACAAGCATGATGTAATTATAAATATTGAAAAAAGTACCAGTTGTGCAGGGAATATTTAACTTGCAGGACTGAAAAAGAGGGGAGGTGGCCATGGACAAATAGATCCCCAGCTTCTTAATGCCCCTTGACGTCCATATGACTGACTCCGGAACCCTGCATACTGTGGGAGAGTGGGGTTATTCCATAAAGGGCAGTGTGGGGACCAGGTCCAGGACATTGGAGGGTACATTACCCCTGTCTTATTCCATGCTCAAATTGTAGCTCGCATGGTGCGGGTGAGAGGAAAAGGAGTCTTGATGCCTTTATAGAGGAAGGATTGCAAAGCTTCATAGAATCCCAAGACTGCAGCCTCTACTACAACTGAAGCATTCCCTCCCTTCCGTTGTCCAAGTTATGGTCATGAACGAGCTGCCCAAAAGGAAAGCCCCCCCCCCCCCCCATAGATGTTGGTTGCTTCAGGGCAGCAAGGCTGAGCTGGGGAGAGCTATTATTCCAAATAAAAGAAGAAATACTCAAATCCAATTGTTTAAAGCTGGTCAGCGGAATCCAAGTCGGGGCATTATGAAGAACATACAAAAAAAAACCAGAAAGCAACTTCATTTTAATTAGGTTCTTTTTAATCAGTTTAATGAGTGTCAGAGGTAATGACTTCCATTGTTCAAATTTGGCTTTTGCTAACCCCAGTAAAGGTGCAAGATTTAATGGGATAAAATCCACCAGGTCATTTTATACATGTATTCCTAAATACTTACACACTGGAGGGGTAGGGCAGGGTCCCGGTCCTCCTGTGGGATAGGGTCCTAAGGCAGTATCTGAGATTTGCTCAGGTTAATCCGCAATCCCGAAAAAATAGCCAACTCAACCAAAATGGTAAATGTAAAGACGCATTCCCCAATTTTTTAGAGGCTGTAGGATTTTATAAAGGATAACCATACACTGCAAAAAGGAGTGATCAAATCCCATACACTCCAATACAGCCTGCATGTAGGCCTGCTCCATGGAATCAAAGGCCTTCTCAATATTAAGGGCCCCCCTTACACTTCTACCAGGATTAGAGTGTGTAGCCTGAAGATTCATAAAAAGGGGACAGTACCAGCTGGCTGGTAGGCCATTAGGACTGGTGGTTTTACCAGAGGGGAAAGACATAATCACCGCCTGCATCTTAGTTAATGGGAGCATCAAGGTAATCCCTGTCAGCCTGAGATACAGTGGGGAGTGACAGCCGCTGTAGCCAACATCTCATGGCAGATAAGTCATAAGGGGGAATGGGGGAGTATAAAATAAATAAGGTCTTTATGCTATAAGTTGTTCTATCTCGTTTCTCTGAGTTTGGGTGAACTGTTCCCTGGAAGGTTTCAGCCAGCTGAGCTGCAGTATCAACCTTATCGCTACAGTGATTGAGCCTATATGACCTATTCAATAGATGTTAACCACTTCAGCCCCGGAAGGTATTACCCCCCTTAATGACCAGGCCATTTTTTGCAATGCAGCACTGCGTTACTTTAACCGACAATTGTGGGGTCTTGCAACACTGCACCCAAATAAAAATTTTGCCTTTTTTTTTCCACAAATAGAGCTTTTTTTCACCTCTGCAAATTTTATTTTTTGTGCTAGAAATAAAAAAGAGCGACAATTTTGAAAAAAAAAAAGAATATTTTTTTTCTTTCTGCTAAAAACATATCCAAAAAAAAAAAATCGAATTCCTTCATCAATTTAGGCCAATATGTATTCTGCTACATGTTTTTGGTGAAAAAAAAATCCCAAAAGGGATACATTAATTGGTTTGCGCAAAATTAATAGCATCTACAAACGATGAAATATTTTTATGGAATTTTTTTTTTACTAGTATTGGCGGCAAACAGTGACTTATAGCGGGACTGCAACATTGCAGCGGACAAATCAGGACACTAACTGACACTTTTGACACTTTTTTGGGGACCAGTGACATTATTACAGTGACCAGTGCTAAAAAATATGCTATGTTACCGTACTAATGGCACTGGCAGGGAATGGGTTAACATCAGGAGCCTTTAAAGGGAGTGCTTACTAACTGTGTGGGGGATGGTCTGATTGGGGAAAGACAGAGATCCGTGTTCCTGCTTAGCAGAAGCACAAATTATCTATCTTCTCCCTTGTTAGGATGACGATCTGCCTTGTTTACATAGGCAGACCGCCGTTCTGTGTCTCTCGGGAACGATCGCAGGTGGCTGGCAAACATTGGGTCTGCCGGACCAGCTGATTGGCTCCCCCTCTGTCCAATCAGCACGCGATCGTGCCTCCAGCGGCCCCCAGAGGCTATTGCACGAAATCACGTACGGGTACGTGATTTCATGCAATAGACCCACATTGCTGCATTAGGCGGTCGGCAAGTGGTTCATATAGGTCATATGTAGAAGGTGAGTTTTAGTCCAAAGTAGTGGGACTACATGAGGGTGAAATTTTTCATCTAAATCAAACATGTGGATGGACACTTGTGTATAAGAAGATTTAGCACATTTGCTTTTTGAACACGGTGTGCACACTGATTATGGATTATGAGCACTGCATGGACGTTGAGTTTTCTATAAAATGGTAAATAAAAGATTCGCCCTCTTTTAAAATAATCACATTTTGTTGCCTGGCAGCCTGAAATGAAGACAGATACAGTTTTTGTTCTATCCAGCTGTATTTATAACATCCAAGTGAAAGATATAACACCAATATGTCAATTTGTTTTGTAAAAATTCAAAAACAGAATCAGTGGATTCAGATCTAAAAGGATCACCCCCCTCCTAAGGCCCCTTTCACAGGAACAATCCGATCAGATCCGCCTGTCAGTTTTTTAGGCGGATCTGATCGGATCCTCCATGCATCTCTATGGGGCAGCGGATGTCAGTAGTGACATGTCCGCTGCCATCCGCGTCCGATCCTGTTTGTGAAATCCGGACGGATGAAAACCCTATTTTCCAATCTGTCCAGGGAATCGGATGGGATCGGATGGGATCAGATGAGAACGGACAGGCGGTCCGTTCTCATCCGATTCCCCCATAGAGAGCAGCGGGGCTCTGACACCTCCCTCTCCGCACACAGTGGCGGATCGATCCCCGCTGAGCAGAGAATGGTCTTCACCGTACAGCGGACCGTGTGAAAGGTCCCGAAAAAAAGATTTATAAACTCAATCAGGTGTAGATAATCACCTTCTCGATGACACACAAATCCATTTGACTTTCAACTGTGATCAGATGTGGTTACTTTGATTAGGCTTGCCATACACGATACAATTTTCTTACAGTGTTGTTTACCTTTGACCTCGTATTATGTGGTTTGTGGTAAATCTAACAGAAAATTGTACAACAAAAGTTGAACATGTATGGCCAGCCTTAGCCTTCTTTTTACCTGATGATCCAGCCAGTAAGCCTGTTTTTTTTTTCAACTTACTTTAACCACTTGCCGACCGCCGCACGACTATATACGGCGGCGGTCAGCCCCTCACAGGCAGAGTGACGTATCGGTACGTCACTAGCCTGGGAGGGTCTGTGGTCACGCACCCCCCCCGCTCGTGTGACCAGCGGACCCGATGTCCACCGGTCACTCTGCGATCGTCGGGGGAGAGGGAGAAAGGCAGGCAGCTTGTGTAAACAAGCTGCCTGTCAGTTCTCCCTGTGTAGAGACACTGATCATACGGATCTACTATGTAGAACCGTTGATCAGTGTAACTACACCACAAGCCACAGCCAATCACAGTTAGAATCACGCCCCTAGGGACACACACAGCCCCTCCCTCTCAAATAAAGTTAACCCCTTCACCGCCAGTGTATTTTTACAGTAACAGTGCATATATATAGCACTGATTACTGTAGAAATGTCACTGGTAACCCCAAAAGTGTCAAAAATATCAGTCAAGGGTCCGATCTGTCCGCCGCAATGTCGCAGTACCGCAAAAAAAATCGCAGATCGCCGCCATTACGCGTTAAAAAAAAAACAACAAAAATGACAAAAATCTTTCCCTTTGTTAGTAAACGCGATAACTTTTGCGCAAACCAATCAAAATACGCTTTTTGCGATTTTTTTTACCAAACATATGTAGCATAAAACAAATTGGCCGAAAATGTTAAAAAATTTTGATTTTTACTTTTTTTTTGGGAATTTCATATAAAAAAATGTGAAAAATATTGTTATTTTTGCAAAATTGACGCTCTTTTTTTGTTTATAGCGCGTGATCAAAAAATCGCACAGGTGATCAAATACCACCAAAAGAAAGATCTGTTTGTGGGAAAAAAAGGACGTCAAATTCGTTTAGGTACAGCGTCGCACGACCGCGCAATTGTCCGTTAAAGTCATGCAGTGCCGAATCGCAAAATACCCCCTGGTCAGGAAGGGGGTAAAATCTTCCGGGGCTTAAGTGGTTAACAGATCAAGCTGTCCGGACAAAGCAGCAGTTAGCGGATGAAGACAAACCATTTAACACTAAGAGGGGTGCTTACATTGGTCAGTTTTAGGTCTCATTCACATGGAGTGATTTACTCCTTGGTGCCGAAGTAATGCAAATATGTGGCCCCACTGGACTGGGCTTTTTTCCATGGGGCCGCATACTTGCATATCTCCCTTTGTGTTGGGAGCAAGCCACACAGCGCACTCCAAGCACAGAGACGGGGTCTCATCGAGAGCCCCGAGCCCCATTCTAGGGATTGGGACCCGGAACTTCCAATTTTGAGTCATCTGATCACTGTGATAGCCTCTGATAAGCTATCACGGTGATCAGTCACTGTGACGCACACCCCCATGATTTTCCTCTGTGAATGGGCGAGAGAGAGATGCATGGTATCTTTCTCTGTCCTTGCAGAAAAAGTTAAAATAAATAATAATAATTAAAAAAATTGAATATATATATATACATATTTTTTTAAATACCTAGATTAAGGTTTGATCTTGGTCAGTGCCAGGGTTAGTGTTTGGGTCAGAGTCAGTATTTTCTGGACAGGATTTTTTTTTTTTTTAGATTAGCATCAGTGTCAATTAGTTTCAGTGTCAGTGTATTTTAGGTAGAATAAAAAAATTAAATAAAAAGCAAAATGCGCATTATTGTTTCTGGGCTGTACTATGGGTACAAACTGACATACACATATATGGTATCACTGCATTCGTTAGGAGCAGGAGAATTTATTTTGAGTTGTTCTTTGGTGGTAGGTTATGGTAGTAGCAGGAAATATACAGCTAAATTATTTTTACTATTTTGGGCCAGTTTTTCTTTGATAATAAAAAAAATCAGGAGATATTCATTACTAGTTACCACCAAATAAAAGCCCAATTTTGCCTAAAAAAGCAAGGTATAATCCACCTGGATGAAAAGTAGTTGTGATAATATGTACGGATTTACTAACACATGTCAAAATTGGGCTTAGGCATTAAGATTTGTTTTACCCTTAGGGGCGAAGGGGTTAATCTGTATCCTGTGCAGGGCTGTGTGTACTGGCACAGGGATGCACAGGTATTGCATGTATCCCCGTGCTGGCAGTCTCATTGCTGTCTATTGGGATGCAGCAGTTGTACAGACCCAGCTGCTGCTCCCAATTTGACATATGTGGGGTTCTCAGCCATGAACGCACCCAGGGTGCTCTTTACTTTACTACTTCATCCAGAATGCAGACACCACAAGACAGGCAGTGTGTTACTGAGTGGATCACCAGGTAAAAAAAAAGGGAAAAATATATATATATATATATATATATATATATATATATATAACAAGAAAAAAATTCAGCTGACTGTAGCTGCTGACTTTTAATATATAGCAGTTACCTGTCCAGGGAGCCCGGGATGTCAGCACCCCAGCCGATTTTCGGATCAGTTGCTGGGTGCTGCCACCGCCATTCTTTTTTAAGGGAAACCGGCAGTGAAGCCTTTTGGCTTCACAGCCGGTTCCCTACTGCGCATGTGCAAAGAGCGCTGCGCATTCTAATTGGCTCAGCAGCGGGGGGAAGGAGGAGGGGGGCCGAACTTCAGAGGGACGGCGCCGCGGCACTGTCTTCGGGCAGTAGGGAAGGGTATCTGTCAAAAACAGGTACCTGTTCCCCCTTCCCCCCTGAAAGGTACCAAATGTGGCACCAGAGGGGGGAGGAAGCAGATGAGCGGAAGTTCCACTTTCGGGTTGAACTCCGCCTTAAGGATTGGTAAGCTGATATATATTACATTTTTGGTTTAATACCTCTTTAACTGTTTTTTTGTTAACGTGAAAATATCTTCTGCAAATTGATTTATATAGTGCTACTGTTTAGAAGTAATTTTGTTTAATGTATTTGCACTGAAAAAAAATCACCTGGAAAGTGCTTGTGACTGCATTCTGCCGAGTACAGTCAAGGCCCTGCTCAGGCTAAAAGAGATCATAGACACTAATTACTCAGTCTTTGGTGCAGTGGTTCGAACTGCAGCCAAAATTGAGACAGCAACCAATATGCAAAAGCTACTGGAGATTTGTATGGGATGACGTATGGAGTATTTTTGGTGCCATAATGCCAGACTTGTGTGACGTTTCCACATAGACTGATTTAAAGAGTAACTCCACTTTTGTTGAGAAAATAACATTCCCCTCTGGGTGATCTGTGTACATTGCAGGGATTTTAACAAACTTTGTTGCAGATTCCTATCTTTTGTTATTCTGAAGAAATCACTGTTTGTATCTCTGTGCTGAGTGGGTCTAATGGGAGTGGTTTCATAATTCTCAATCAGCTCTAATGAGGGAAGCTTCTGGGCCTGCATCCCTTTAGACGTGTTCCTATTGGGAGTATCCCACCAAAAATGACATTTTTGTTGCCGGGGATGCCAGAAATCTGACTTGTATCTTAGGCAGACTTCTGGGAAAATTGGTGAGCCAATCACACAAGCAGGAAATGATGTTTCTGGGGTGTGGTCAGTACACGTTCTGTGTACAAAACAGCTCCAGGTAGCCATATTGCATTGCATTTTCATAAAATTATAACAGCTGCAGATTGGAAAGGAAAGGTCATTTTTAATAACATTCAACTACAATATGATTTGTGTCGCAATTGTATACGTTATATTGTTTTTTCTTTATTTGCTTATTTTATTCCCCACGGAAGTGGAGTTACCCTTTAACCACTTTAAGACCGGAGGATTTTCCTGCTTAATAACCAGGCCCCTTTTTTTCAACCTGGCACTGCATGACTTTAACTGACAATTGCGCGGTCATGCAATGTTATACCCAAACTGAATTTTTTTTACCCACAGAGCTTTCTTTTGGTGGCATTTGATCCCCTCTGCGCTTTTTATTTTTTGCGGTATTAATAAAAAAAGAGCGAAAATTTCGCAAAAAATTGACATTTTCTACTTTGACAGTTAAAAAATATCCAATATATTAAATTTTTGTCATATATTTAGGCCAAAATGTATTTAGCTACATGTCTTTAACAAAAAATTTCTCAATGAGCGTATTTTTAACCACTTTAAGACCGGAAGATTTTACCCCCTTCCTGACCAGGCCATATTTTGCGATTCGGCACTGCGTTACTTTAACTGGCAATTGCGCGGTCGTGCGACGCTGTACCCAAATGACATTTACATCCATTTTTTTCCCCCACAAATAGAGAGTTCTTATGGTGGTATTTGATCACCTGTGTGATTTTTAATTTTTGAAACAAAGAGCAACAATTGTGAAAAAAAAAAAACAATATTTTTCACATTCTGATATATAACATTCCCCCCCAAAAATTTACAAATCAAAATTTTTTAACATTTTAGGCCAATTTGTTTTCTGCTACATATTTTTGGTAAAACAAAAATCGCAATAAATATTTTGATTGGTTTGCGTAAAAGTTACTAACTACGGGAAATATTTGTCATTTTTATTGTTTGGTTTTTTTTTTTTTTTACTAGTAATGGCGGCGACCTCTGATTTTTTTGCGGGACTGTGACATTGCAGTGATCGGACCCCTAACTGACATTTTTGGCACTTTTAGGGGGGACCAGTGACATTACTACAGTAATCAGTGCTAACAATATGCACTGTTACTGTAATAATGACACTGGCAGGGAAGGGGTTAACACTGTTGGTGATCAAGAGGTTAAATGTGTGCCTCGTGTGTGGGGGGAGGGGGTTGTATGACACAGACACAGATCGCAGGTTCAGCTATGCTGAATCCTGTGATCTGTCCCTGTCTGTCACAGAGAAGAACCGCCCGCATTGTTTACACAAGCGGGTGGATTTTATCACTCTTTCCCTGGCAATCACTGTCTCTCCTCCTCCTCCTGCCCGACTTCTGCTTTGTTTAGACACAGCGGAAGCAACCCTTTTGGAGGCAGGGATTCAGCGGCATAGGTTTACGTCGCTGGACACAGGGCTGCCACCTTGCTGCAGTAGCAGCAACGTGAGCAGTCTTAAAGTGGTTAAAGCTAAGCTCCAGGATAAGCAAATATTGTCTATACATGTGCGCTATGTTCAAGTATAACTAAAGGCAAATTTTTTTAAATTTTTTGGATAGTGTGGAAATGAATTAGAACATCTATTAGGTTTTTATTGCTGTCTGTGCCCCCATTAGGCTACTTTCAGACTTTCGGGGGCTCTCTCTGCTGAGCAAGCGGATGACAGGTCTATGTCCGCTTCACTATGCACACAGCCCACTGTTCTCTATGGGATGGTCGGAGATGGAAATGGCCTGGCTGTCCGTTTCCATCCGACAGTCATCTGATCCAATCCGTTGGACGGATGGAGAACAGATCCCCATCTGTCTGTTTTTAGCAGATCGGATCAGATGCCGGCAGGTGTCAGCAGACATATGTCCGCTGACATCCGCCACTCCATAAAGAACAATGGGTGGTCCGATCGGGTCCACCTGAAAAACAGGCAGGCGGACCCGATCGGTCCACTGGTGTGAAAGGAGCCCTAGGGAGATTCTGCCTTTCTATTTTTCCTGTTTCCCTTAAAGTAGTTGTAAACCTCAGACATGAAATATGAACAAATCCCATCCCTCTAGTGTTGGGGTGTCAAAGTAAATTTAATCATAGGCCACATCAGCATTATGATTGCCCTCAAAGGGCCAGTTGTATCTGTAAGACTAGATGTCCAGAGAAACCCACCCCCCCTTACATCAGATTTTATTAGCCCCACCATCAGAAGTCAAGAGTTCCCAACCCTCCCTTACATTGTGCTGCGGCCAGGAAGAAGTTGGGGGCAGAGCTGGGAATCAGAATGTTAAGGGTCTGGAGGAGGACCAGAGGAGGGCTGTAGTCAGCTGCTAGAGCCTGCTGAATGCTGACACCAGGGAAGGCAAAGACAAAGGGGTGCTGAGACTGCACAGAGAGGTGCAGGATCTGTAGGAGGAGTTCTGTTCACCTCTCTGCTGCCAATTGCTGAGACGAGGTGGGGGCGGACAGGAAGGGTACCACAGCTGCAAGGGCCACATAAAATGGCTGGGCGGGCTGCATTCGGCCCGCGGGCCTTGCATTTGACACATGTGCTCTAGTGTGTGCTTGTCTCAATTAAGATCACTGAGGGGTTTATTTACTAAAGCTAGAGAGGGCAACATTAGTCACAATTCTGCAGAGAAACCAATCAGCTTCTAACCTCAGCTTGTTTAATTAAAGCAATAAAAGCTAGAAGCTAATGGTTTCTCTGTAGAATTGTGACAAGTTTTGCCCTCTCTAGCTTTAGTAAATAAACCTCTGAGTGTCATTTCTGTCTGCTGCTTCGTTCCTCTGCTATCAGCATGAGTCACTTCTGACAACTTTTTCTTACACCAAGAGAAAAATGGTGACAGGGGAGGGACCTCCAATAGATTGACAGCTTTGGCTCTGTTTCTGTGTGCTGTGTGAAGGGGGTGTGTCCCTTCCCTCCAATCAGCTCTCAGAGTTCTTCTCACTTAGCTTTGCAGAGTGTAACTTCAACTCTCCACCCCCTTTTTGCCTGAACTCTCAGACAAGCTTTATATATTTAGCACTTAGAAAAGATGTAGAGAGAAGAAGACTGCAGATTGACAGAAACAACTTATGTAGGAGGATTTGTTTAATCTCTGTGTATCACCCGAGGCCAGTCACTTCACTGGTTATATGTTAGGGTTTACAATCACTTTTATTTGCAGGGATTTCAGCTCACTTCCTGACTTGCTAATGGGACAGGAGGTGAATGTAAATCTCCCCAATGGGGACATATATGACAAAAATCTGCCAAAGTTTATAACCTTCCCTTACTCAATCCAAAATGAAAAGAGAAGTTTTGCCAATTGTTCTACTTTTGTTGATTCTTGGTGTGCTTTGTGTATTCCTTTCAGATCTGTGCAGTAATCCAGTGTGAAACGTTGCCTCTGTGTAAGATCTTTCTGTAATAAAGACTGGTCACTGCTGCTCTCTCTCTCTCTCCTTGAACAGGGTGACTGGTCCTGTATTTGGCCCCTCCTCTATTGGGTGGCCTATAGTGGACCCCTCCCACATCTCTGCTTTCTGCACAGGCTTTGTGCAGCACAGTGATGATGTCACTGTTACTTTTTTTCACCAAGGTTTGAAAAGGCACCTAGTGTACACAAAGTGTCTTTATACATGTTGTGGATATTGAAGAATATATTTAAATAAAAGTTTTTGTGCCCAGAGTTCAGATTTAGGATATCGGAAAGTTTGGAACTGGGTGGACTTTCTCTCCAATATTCCATTCAGCTAATACCTGAACTAACTTGATCTATGTTCTGCAATTAAAACGGTTCTTCACACTGAAAACAAGAAATTTAAAATCAGCAGCTACAAATACTGTAGCTGCTTACTTTTATTATCAAGACACTTATCTGTCCAGGGATCCTGCGCTGTCCTCACCCGAGACGGCACTTCAGTTGTCTTGTCCAGATGCCAGCATGTTTACTTGTTGCTCGCAGTTTTACAGCAAGACTCCTACTGCGTGTGTGCATGCCCCACTGCGGTTTGTGAATGGTCTTGCAGCTTTCTGGGACCTGTGGCATGTCCCAGAGGGCTGCAACGGAAAACATCCACTTGGATCGTCACTGTGATCCGACCAGACGTGATAGCAGGTACCTGTCAAAACCAGGGTACCTGCTCCCCCCAAAAATTAAAGTGCCAAATCTTACAGAGGGGGAGGAGACAGATAAGCGGAACGTCCCCTTTGAGTGAAATTCTGCTTTAAAGCACTTGGACCTGAACATGCCCAGGCTAGTAACCTAACAACCTGAGTCAAAGAACATTATATGACTCTGCTTCAACCAGCATGGGCACCAATGTACAATCTTGTCTTATCATGTAGAAGAAATGACAGTGGATAATTATAATGTATGATAGTCTTTACTGACTTGACTATAGTGAGCTGATTATAGACATATCATTTAAAGTGGGCCTAAGGCTGGCCATACACTATACAATTTTCTTGTAAGTTTAAAATGTGAAGACCTGCTATGTTATATGGAAGCTTTAGATTGTAAGCTCTTACGACCAGAGGCCAACTAGCCCTTCTGTATTAAATTGTACTGTATCAGCACTGTCTCACTTTATTTTGTAAAGTGATGCACACATTGTTGGCGTTTTGAAAATCCTGTATTATAATATTAATAGTTAAGAAATGTCAATTTTGCCTAAGAAGTACCTTGAAAAATGTACACTTTGTTTTAGAATTGTCATGAAAAAAGGTTGTGTACCTCCTGACAAGTGAGGGTGCCCAGGCAATCCTCTGCCTACAGCCCCATAGCTGTATATCTTCAGTGTGAGAGCCACTGCTGCTTTTGGCTGCTAATTTTACAAGATTTGAAGTGAGCTTTGGCGATGTGACTACCGTGCTGCTTGCTGGAAAATAATCTGTTAGTAAAGACCAACACTGCATATATATTCCTGCTTCATCCTACACTTCTGCTGCTTCTTCAATATTCCCTCACAAGTTATCAGATTACCAGTCATAAGAGGGCAGCTCTAACATGAGAAAGCAAAATCCTGCCTTTACCATGATGGCAGACTGCACATAGACACAATGTGAAGCAAGGCATGGTTAGCTCGGTAATGGAGAAAAGGTCAGCTGCAGGGAGCCCACATCCAATACTATTGACAAGTCATTTGCCCTTTGCATATTTGTTATGGTACATATAAGTATAGTTATCATAGTTGTCCTTTTCTCATCATTTTTTTAAGTTAACATATATCATCATGTTTGGGGTTCAAAAGGAATATGATCACTTTCAGCATAATGCATGTGAGACAAAAAGAAAAGGACAAAGAAAACTCCCAACTTAATATATCTTGCTAAAAAAAACTGTGATTTTTGGGCAGTCACCAGGTCAGGTTACTATTAATCTAAGGAAGCAGTCTCCAAACTGCGGCCCTGGGGCCGGATGCAGCCCTTTGCTTGCTTTTATCCGGTTTTTGAGGCATTATTCCTGCCACTGACACCAATAATAGGGCATGATTCCTGCCACTGACACCAATAATAGGGCATGATTTCTGCCACTGATACCAACAATAGGGCAATATTTCTAACATTGACACCAACGATGGGGCATCATTTCTTCGACTGACAACAAAAATGGGGCATTGTTCTTCCCACTGACACCAACTATTTTTCTTCCTCTAATACCAAGGATCGGCATTGTTTACTCCCACTGGACACAGACTGCCCCCCCCTAAAGTTTGAAGGACAGTAAACTGGCCCTTTGTTTAGAAAGATTGGAGACCCTTGATCTAAGACAGGGGTGGGAAACCTTTTTTCTGCCAAGGGCCATTTGGATATTTATAACATCATTCGGGGGGCATTCAAAATGATCAACTTAAAAATTAGCCTGTTATATTTGGTCAAACATTTACTTAACTCACCCCTAATGTGATGGCTGGAACTGCTTCTCTTTGGTGAGGTGTGTGATGTTAGCTGGTATTGATGATGTTGTTTCTCACAACTGGTTTTCCAGGTTTGTGTTGGTCAGTCTGGAGCGCAGTAGACTCTTTGCGGTGGTAAGTTTTGAAAAGAACTGCTGGTGGGCACTGCTGGCTGGTACTGCTGACTGGTACTGCTGGTGGGTACTGCTGATGGGTACTGCTGGCTGGTACTGCTGGTGGGTTCTGCTGGTGGGTACTGTTGATGGGTACAGCTGGCAAGTACTGCTGGTAGGTACTGCAGGCTGGTACCGCTGGTGGGTACTGCTGGCTAGTACTGCTGGCTAGTACTGCTGGCTAGTACTGCTGGTGGTTACTTCTAGCTGGTACTGCTGGTGGGAAATGCTGGCTGGTACGGCTGGCTGGTACTGCTGGTGGGTTCTGCTGGTGGGTACTGTTGATGGGTACAGCTGGCTGGTACTGCTGGCAGGTACTGCTGGTGGGTACTGCTGGTGGGTACTGCTAGCTGGTACCGCTGGTGGGTACTGCTGGCTAGTACTGCTGGTGGTTACTTCTAGCTGGTACTGCTGGTGGGAAATGCTGGCTGGTACGGCTGGCTGGTACTGCTGTGGGTACTGTTGGCTAGTACTGCTGTGGGTACTGCTGGCTCAGGCTGGTACTGCTTGCTGATACTGTGCTTTGCTGTGAGTACTGCTGGCTGTGACTGCTGTGGGTACTTCTGGCTGGTACTGTTGTGGATACTGCTGGCTGGTACTGCTGTGGGTACTGCTGGCTCAGGCTGGTACTGCTGTTGGTACTACTGGCTGGACTGCTGGCTGGTACTGCTGGCTCAGGGTGGTACTGCTGGCTGGTACTGCTGTGGGTACTGCTGGCTCAGGCTGGTACTGCTGTGGGTACTGCTGGCTCAGGCTGGTACTGTGCTTTGGGTACTGCTGGCTGGTACTGCTGGCTGGTACTGCTGGCTGGTATTGCTGTGGGTACTACTGGCTGGTACTGCTAGCTCAGGCTGGTAGTGCTGTGGGTACTGCTGGCTGGTAGTGTTGTGGGTAATGCTAGCTGGTACTGCTAGCTCAGGCTGGTACTGCTGTGGGTACTGCTGGCTCAGGCTGGTACTGTGGGTACTTCTGGCTGGTACTGCTGTGGGTACTTCTGGCTGTTGCTGCTGGTTAGCACTGCTAGTTCAGGTTGCTACTGCTGGCTGTTACTTCTGTGGGTACTGCTGGCTCAGGCTGGTACACTGCTGGCTGGTACTGCTGTGGGTACTGCTGGCTCAAGCTAGTAGTGCTGGCTGGTACTGCTGTGGGTACTGCTGGCTCAGGCTGTTAGTGCTGGCTGGTACTGCTGTAGGTACTGCTGGCTAAGACTGGTAGTGAGGCTGGTACTGCTGCGGGTACTGCTGGCGGGAAATGCTGGCTAGAGACTCAGGAGCGGCACCGCGCTGGAGGAAGATAGAAGCGATGCTTCCTGTATTGGTCAGTCTCCTCACAGGCGGTGTGCATTTGGAATCACTCTGCCTGTGACTCACTCAGACTGTGAGGACAGAGCCGGAGCTATACAGGAAACATTGGCTCCATTCTGACAGCTCAGCTGAGACAGACACAGACTCAGCTGCACGGGGGGCCGGACCAAATAATTTTGCGGGACGCATACCACCTGCTGGCCGTAGGTTCCCCACCCCTGATCTAAGAGAACAGATTGCTACAGATGTGGATGTTGCATACCAAGATGTGGATTCCCAAAACAAATTATATAGTTGAACTTTAAATTTAAAAGAGAAGTATAGCCAAAGCTCATTCGGCTGTACTTCTCCTGTGGATCACAGGAGTGCAGTTCGTTCTGCACTCCTGTGACCCTTTTTCAACAGAGAGCGGGTTGAAGCCCACTGTCAGCTGATGTCACAGACCCCTGCCAGGCTCGAGCAAGATTGCAACTATATGGTCAGGATCTGCCGACATGCCTGGACCTGACAGTCAGCAGTTCTCTGCTCAGGGAGCTGTGAAAACCAAGCAATCGGCGGTGTTTGATCGCTCGGTTCTCAGTCTTAGAGCCGGTGGGGGACAGATGCAGTATTGGACCGATGCTGCATCCACCTAGGTAAGTATGATTTAAAAAAAAAAAGTATTCCCAAACTTCTCTTTTAGGAGCTGAAATAGAAATGAGTTGCAGTATATTCAAATATTGGTGTATGTTCTGGATTATACATTAATAAATAATACGATTTTGTGGTATACTAACCACAAAATATTATATGGTTATGTGGTAATACCATAGCTAGGTGCGTTAACCCTTGCTACCCTCTTCATTCTATCCCCCTACTTCCTAAGTTGATGTCTCACTTAGGAAGCCCATACAGTTTTTTCATTCAACCAGTGGGTTGAATGAAAGAAAATGCCTTGATTCCACCATCCACATATTCGATGCAGATGGGGGAATCCCTCCCACTGAGCTACCGTATTCTGACGATCAGTGTAGCCGGCAGCACTGATTGTTCGGCAAGCTGGTTGTACAGAAGCCAAATGATGGCTTTTCACCTAGCCAGTAGTGTATTTTGTTTTTTAAACAAACAATTTTTAACAGATCAGTATATGGTAAGAAGTAGTAGACTTTGATGTATGGTCTGGATACTGGACACGGTTAACATCATTTTGACAAGAGACGTAAAAGCTTCTTAGTTGTTAATACTCAGAAAGAACCTAATGACAGTTTCCAGGATGAATTATGTGCTTGCAACTAATTTGGGAGCCAGGATGCCAGTTTAAGGATCTCAGCTATTTGTAATGGACTTTAGGGAACTGAAAACTAGCTACTGGATAAATTGGTAATAACTGTGAAAAAAAGACTCAAATCATGGTGCAATACTTAACATAATCATTACTTACAAGGGTTCTGGCCACAAAGCCCAGGGAATGAAGAGGTCAATAAGGGATAAACTAGCAGGCCCATGGGTAGGCTTGCAGCTGACTTGGACATACTGCTAAGCTAAGAAATGACTTGCGGCAGTCTGCTATTCTAAAGAGATTTGCAAGATAAACTTCCATACAGACATGAGATAGGCAGTAACTTAGAAGTAGGTTCCTAGGCTCTGAATACTTCTACCTCTTTGGGGCAAGGATCTGGCACTGCTAACACTTTCTATGAACACACTTATACGAAGAGCCGCTACAGTGACAAAACATGTGAGGAGATTGCTACCCCTGAATAGAAGCAGCATATCCATGCTCATAAAGATATGTTCCTAAAGATATGTTCCATGCTCATAAAGATATGTTATTAGGCTGCAATTTCAGGTACTGTATGTCCCAGATGGAAAGGACAGAGTCTGAAATAAAATGATATTTCTCAGGTTTAACGTGGAACTAACATATCTGTGAACTAGACCTAAAAATGGTCTATTGTGTCGCTGTTATAAACATGAATATTGTGCATTACTGGGTTAGTATGATTACGTTTATGTATTGTTATTTTTCTTAAAGCAAACCTGTACTTTACCTGTTCATGAAAAAGCATCAGATTTGCTTTAAAGCACCTTTATATGTGAACAGAAACCTTGTAAACAGCCCATTCAGTTTAAGCACTTGCTTACTGGGCACTTAAACCCCCTTCCTGTCCAGGTCAATTTTCAGCTTTCAGCGCTGTCACTCTTTGAATGACAATTGAGCGGTCATGCTACACGTTACTCATATTAAATTTTTATAATTTTTTTTCACACAAACAGAGCTTTCTTTTGGGGGTATTTATTCACTACTGGGGGTTTTATTTTTTGCTGAACAAACAAAAAAAGACCGAAAATTAGAAAAAAAAAAAAAAACAACAATATTCATAGTTTGTTAAAAAAATTTGCAAGCAGGTAATTTTTCTCCTTCAATGATGTGCACTGATGAGGCTGCATTGATGGGCACTGATATGTGGCACTGATGGGCACTGATGAGGCAGCACTGGTTGGCACTGATCAGGAGGCACTGATGAGGCTGCACTGATAGGTAGCACTGACGGGTACTGATAGATGGCACTAATAGGTGGCACTGATAGGCACTGGTAGGTGATACTAATAGGCAGCACTGATAGGTGGCTCAGATGATGAGGCACTGATGGGCACTGATTGGCAGTACTGGTGGGAACTGATAGGTGGCACTGGTGGGCACTGGTAGGTGGCACTGGTGGGCACTAGTAGGTGGCACTGGTGAGGCGGCAGAGTCTCTGCGTGTGCAGGACTGATGTCCCATTTACACAAGCCGTAATCTGCTTTTTTTTTCTCCTCACGCTGTCAGCTGACTGTTTACATTACATGATAACCTTTTTTGGCTGACAGCTGATCACGTGGTAAGGGGCCGGGATTGGCCCCTTACTCTGATCTGTGATCAGCTGAGTCTCATGGACTCACTAATCACAGAGCTCGCAGCCCGTGCCCCGCAGGGTAGGCGCGCAAGCAGCACGAGCACAGGAGGACATACATTGACGCACTCCCGGGAATTCAGGCCCGCACCGTAGCCGTCTTTCAGCTATAGTGCCGGCGCAAAGAGGTTAAAATGGAAATGCAAAGCAAAACATCTATACGTATAATAAACAATATAAATACTTTTTTTTTATATTTTTCACATATTATTTTTTCTTAGCTGTAAAATGAGCTTAGAGAGTAAAGCCTCGTACACACGCAACGATTATCGGCCGACCGATCGGCCGACTTTTGTCCAGTGTTGTTGTGTTGGTTGAAATGTGCTCTAGACTGCACACAAATTTTCTCGGCCAACAAAAATCTACTTCAGAAGTGATGTCATGTGCTGGTTTACTTTCCGTGTGTTTTTTCATCTCTGAGCATGCTCAGTCTTGCTCATCAGATTTTTGTCTGCCGAAATCTGTAATGACTGACGGAAAATCGGCCGTTGTGGTGACGGCCAACAAAAATTTTATAGCCTGCACACCAGATTTTATTCGGCCGAAAAGTCGGAGTCGGTTGTCGAAAGCATCATACTAACAAGCCGAAAATCGGCTGATCGGATGTTGGCCGAAAATTCACGGCCAACTATCGACGCGTGTGTACGAGGCATTAGGGATGGAGAAACAGCATTACACTGATCTTCTCAGTGAATTGCTGTGCAGGGGGGTGTCAACACACGTCTTGCAAATTGGAGGACAGGCAGGCTGTGCTCCCAGCACAGCCGAAAAACTGACCACTGTGGGATGGATGTGCTTTCATGCCTAGTGTGGTCAGTTTGAAAGAGGAAAGCATGGGGACTGGCAGGATCACCAAATCAAAAAAAGGAAGCAACACAGAAAGAACAGGATACTTTTTAACACACACAGATGCATATTAGGAATATGAAATGTTGCTGTAACATATTCTTTAACCCTTTTGCTGACAGGTCTATACAGAATATGGACCTACAGCACAGCTTCCAGCTGTACGGACCTGGCATTCCTCTTTCTGCTATAAGCTCATGGTTACTCAAGAGCTTATAGCAAAACTGTTCAGCAGACTCTGCTGAAGAAACGGATAGCTCTGATTAGCGGCCGACAAGCCACTGATCAGAGCTATTCACCGATAAGCAGAAGCTAACTTCAGTAATTTCCACGTGTTTAAAAAAACAAGCATACAGGCAGCTAAAATTACAGCATATGCAAATCTCAACATTTCCTTTAAATCTTGATCCTGTTTCCTCCTGAACCATCCTATTGGTCAGCAGGGCCATTGGGGAGGCAAAGGTGATAATGTCAAGCTCAATATTTTACAGGGAAAGTCAAAATTTCCATATAAATTCATAGGTCCATTACCCTAGGACCCCGAGATTCTGAGGCAGGAGGATTAAATTACAACGTATAGTAATATGAGCTTCAAAACCTACAAAAAAGACTTGATCTGATATTCACCATATGACACCAGATGACACCATAGCAAAAAACTTTGGTAACACTGTACATGGACAAATATATACTAATATACTGTACTGTTACACATTAGTGATTGTGGCAATACATGGACAACTCAGAACAATTGAAGCAAACTATTGGAAACCAACTAGCAAGAATGAGAATACTTGGGTAACAAGTGGGTGGCAGATGCCACTATGATAACAGGTGGTTAACAAATGTAGGTAACACACCTGCTATTCTGACAACAAATGGTCAACAAACAGGCATACTTGACACTATAGGCATATCTAGCAATACATAATCAACAATATATGGGCAACAAATGAGCAGTAGTAATAGTATGTGGGCAACAAACGGGTAGCATGGGCAGCAAACAGTTTCTTTGTGACAAAAACATGGGCAACCAACAGGCAATGGGGAAAAAGGAAAAACAGAGAGTTCACCCATGCTTACTTTTAGTCTTCTCCAACTCAAATATTTGAAGGCCTTTTGATGTGAACGCATTTATGAAACCTTTGTGGCATACTTAGCTGGATTAACAAGAAGATAGAGCTTTATTTAAAGGCAAATAGAAGCACAAAGCAAAAAAGGGAAACAATTTGTTAACTGAAAATAACTAAAGGAAAAGCTCTAGTTTGAGCATCAGCAATGTACTTATGTTCATGTTCTCATGTACTAATGGATATGGTTTAAAGCATGGAACTGCATTTTGAGGTACACAGTAAATTACTGTTTTCCATCCTGCCAACAAGTTCTTTTTGATGAACACCAGTAACCTGCATAGCAACTGTGCATTAATTGTATATGTCTCTTCTCATTCTACAGATCATCAGAAACTAGAGAGAGAAGCTCGGATTTGTCGTCTATTAAAGCACCCTAATATTGGTAAGTAAAAGTATATTGCCGTTTTATACTCATTTGTCCCTTTTTTACATATCTAACTTCACTTACTACCGATGTAGAGTGACCCTTGCCATTCCATTTGTTATCCCATCTAAAAGTGCCTGTGCGTATAACTCTACATAGGCTGTTGTAAGCTTTTTGTTTTCCTTTGTTCTTATCAAAGCTCTCTGACAATCTCTAGATAGCTGTAAAACCCTGCATCAAAAGTCATCTTCACCTTCAGAAGTCAGTTTTGCAATTCTTGTATAGTAAGACACTATTCACATCAGTGCGGTGCAGATTTCTGCATCACATTTTTATGTGCGTTCTTGGGAGCTCAAATTGGCACTAAATGAAACAAGTCCTGGGCAGGGTCCCAGTGTCAACATTATAATCTTTATCATACAGTGCAGGACAAAGAACTAGTATTTATAAACCAAGGACTATATTCTACTACCTTTCAATGACTGGAGACTGGCAAATATGTTGCTAGGGCTGTCCTTAGAGCGTACGCATAAAACCTTGCCCACTCTGTGAGGTTCAAGTTATTTGCTGGTATGATGCATCTGTTCTCTTCGGGAGCAGCTTTTTTCTTTCTAAACCATCAAAGTATTTTTCATCCAAATCTTTTATCAACATCTGACAGCTATTTGCCTTGCACTACCTAGCATTTTCCAGATTGGTTACCCTTCGGTGTGTACCTTGGATACTGTACTTGGACCCCTGACAAGACACAGGTCTGATCCTGCAACCTCTGCTGTGTCTGGCAGTGTCTCATCTTGCTGTGCCACCTGGGATGTTGAACAGCAGCCTGGACAATTCCTTGAACAATCTTGCCTTGAACCTAGTTTCTCTTGAACCTTTAATCCTTTGCTCCTCCTGCAAACTTCCTATTATAGCAATGCCTTTGCACTTCCTATTAGCCAGATTATTGTGCTCTCTTCAGCCAATATCTAGCTCTTGTCACTCCTGCTACCATTTGTATCTTCAGTACCACTCATTACTGACCTTTGGCTTGTTCCTCGACTGCGCTTCCCCGTGATCCCAGCCTGCAGCCACTTGTTTTTGAACTTTGGCTTGTTTACTGACCACGCTTCTGCTTGACCCCTACCTACTTGTTCTGCTACTCGACCTTGTGACTACCTCCTAGTAGGGCGACCCTGAGGACCGCAACCAGGTACTAACTTGCAGCAAAACCCATCTCCTGCTCTGGTGAACACTGATTAGTGCTTAGACTCTGCGGGTGAGCCTGTGGTATCAGCCAGGTTGACCTGCTTCTGTAACTATCCAGCTGGTCGGTGGTAGCCTTTCTACTGTTCTGCAAACCTGACCATTACAACCCCACTGTGTGTAATGTTTTCTTTGGGCTCTGGAACCTGCATTAAAAGCTCACCTTAACACACAGTGCAACATGTGAAATAAGCCGTAGGGTGCTTTAAAGGTCCAGGGCTAGTGTCCATTCCTATAGTTCCCAGACCTTGAATATCTCTCCAGGGTATGCCCACTAAGACGGGCAAAGGTAGAGCCAATATATGAACCAGTGACATGGAAAGATAAGATGTTCATCCTGTTTATTGGACCAATACTGTAACATTACAGCAATTATGTAACTTGGTATCTCCATTACTTGCAGTGCAATTTTGTAGGTGTCATTGAATAGAATTAGCTTTGTGCAAGAGAAAGTTGGGAATGTGTTTGACTTTATTCACTTTTTAGGTGTTTAAACTTTCAGACTCTGTGGTAAAAAAAACATTATTCAGACCTTCATTTCTAGGAGATGACTAGGAGTTACATCATGCCACAGGTCTCACTTTTACCACCACTCCTGCCCAGACCCCTTATAAAGGTACTGAGGCACTTCTTCAGAGTATTTAAAAATGTGCTTGCACCCTCACTCGCCATCTTAGAAACCCAGGGAATCCAGGTCACAGGGTACCTATATGACCTTCTTCTGAAGGATTCATCTCCCTCAAAACTATCTGCAAATTTCTAAACAACTATTCAAATTCTTCAGGCCTAAGGCTGGGCAATAAACCCTCAAAAGTCTGCACTCTAGTATTCCTTTAGTCTAAAGTTTTTAGGCCTAATTCTAGATACTGCCCAGGCAGAAGTTTTCCCTCGGGAAAACAAATTTTCCTCCCTACGATCCCATGCTTGGACCTTAAGATCAAAAAGACATCCCCCAGTGAGATTCTTCATGAGGGTCCTGAGCCTTATGGTACCCCCTGTCAAGGCTGTTCCTTTTGCTCAGTTCTACTTAAGGCTTCTTTAACACAACATATTTCTGGCCTGGAGCAAACACACTGCTTCTTTAGATTCTCCAGTGCTTCTCTTTAGCCAAGGAAGGAATTTCCATATCTTGGTGAATTTATAAACCAGCCTTGGAAATAGGAGAGTTGTTTTTGCCATACTCATGGATGGTAGTAACTACAGAAGCAAGCCTCATAGGGGAGGAGTGTTCTAATATCTCACAGCTTAAGTAACGTGGTCCCCAAGGGAAGCAAAACTCCTTATCAACATCCTGGAACTCAGAGCTCTGCCTCACTGAACCCCCCTTGTTTAGGAACACCCAATCAGGGTGCAATCAGACAATGCTAAAGCAGGGTCTATATCAATCATCAAGGGGTTGCCCAGTAGTCAGACAGCCTTAAAGGATAAGTTCACCTTTTCAAAAATATTATAAATGCACGTTTTTCAGGTAAAAAATTTGCCTTTTTATTTTTTGTTTTACCAGGAGCCTGGAAAGCATTGCACCCGGTGGCCATGCAGGGCTCCTGCAGACTTGTCAGTGTATCTGTTTGCTCGTACCTCATAAAAGAAGGAAGTTACACTCTGATAGGAAGAGAGTGAACTACCTAGAGCGATTAGCAGCTCCCTGGTAGTTCACTGAGAACTACAAGCCAACAGTCGCAAAGGCTGTCAGTACTTGTAGTTTCCCATCCACAGAACACTGTGAAAGAATGATGTGGCCGGGCAGGTTGGGCCCCACACAGACACATTTTTTTTAAATAAAAAAGTAGAAATCAGCGCTCTCCTCTTAAAGTGAGCCACTCTAATTATTTAAATGACGGTAATGACGGTTTTTACCTATTTTTTTTAAATAGTGACAACAACGAGTAGGGGGGATTTCCCCGCTTTCTGTCACTAGATGCAGCAGACACGGGAGACGTAAGAACATGTTACAAAAAAAAAAACGGGTGGAACATGTAACAAGTTTCCAACGGTAAACTTATCCTTTAAAGAGGTTGCAAATCTGAAGTGAACAAAGCAAATCCTCATATAACGAGTACTTGCCTCAGTCCATAGCACCTAGTGTGGGTCCTAGCTGTTCTCTCCCTCCTATGCTATCTGTATCTATCTTTTATGACAGTTTTCCCTGACACCAGGCAATGTATGATGATAGCCCATCTCCTCCTCAAGCACACAGCAGAGGACTCACAGCCTGGGATGTGCATGTTTTTTAGTGTCACCGTGTAAAGGGGAGTGTGTTCATTCCCTCCACTCAGCTGTCCGATTACACTCCATTCTCTGCTCTGTGTTGGACAGTGTGTGATGTCCGATCTCCACCCCTGCCTCCTGGAAGCTGAGAACTGCTATCTGATCTGTTTACTTTGAAAGGCTCTGGAGAAGAGAGGGCTGCAGATAAACAGGTGCCGATTATGTGTGAAGATTTGCTTCATGACCATGTATTGCCTTAGGCTGGTTATTTTAGTGGACTTATGTAAAGGTTCTGAGTCTCTCCTTACCACTGACCAGCAATCTCTGCAGTTTACTCGCACATTCTGGGAGTGGACAATTGACAGGCAGATTTCCTCAGCCATCACCATTTGAGTCAGAGAGAATGGACCATTAAACCCAACATCTTCAATCTCAAGTTTTAGAAATGGGAGACTCCAGGTGTGGACATTCAAGGCTCCAGGTTCAACAACAAGTTACCCCTGTTTCATATATGACTTTCCTCCACTGTGGGGTTTTTTTTTTTTGGCTACTGTGGATTCTCATTGTTGGTAAGTCAAAATTCCTATTATCCTAATCATACAGTACAGACACAGGCTGGATATCCGTAGACCTTGCTAATTCACACTTCTTAATCACTGACTTTAACAGCATAACTGTTGAAACACAGGTCCTGAAGGACAGGGGTCTGTAATTCCCACCTTACTCAGAGGCAGAAAAGCCAATTTGCATACATTTTACTACAATACCTGTAAAACATTTTTGGCACAGTGTAAACATACGGTTTTCAATCCCAGAGAATACTCTGTACTTCGCATTCTGGTTTTCCTACTATCAGGACTTGACTACAAGTTGGTCTTTAGCACTCTTAAGGGACAGATTTCAGCCTTCTCCATTCTTTTCCAGAAACTGTTGGCTTCGCTTTGCTTTGTTAAAACTTTTATTTATGGTGTCTCATGGATCAGGGCCTCATTACAGCACCATGTGCTTCATTGTGAACATCCCAGGGTCTATGGATATATGGAATTTTGACTTACCTGTAAATTCTGTATCTTGGAGTAGAGTACACAGAATGGGCCACCCTCCCCCCTGTTCCTGAGTTACTTTACATTGCTTGCTAAAGAGCTGAGGACTCATGGAGTGGGGAGGGATTATAGGAGTATGCCCGGGTGACATGCCCATTAAAGCTTTTGTCAAAGTTCAATCACCTAATGGGAAGCAGCCTAAAACCCAGTATCTATGAAAACCCAGCCTGTGTCCTGTACTGTATTTCAAGATATGGAATTTACAGGTAAATCATAATTCCTGTATTTCACAACTGTTATCTAGGGAGCTGTGACTGCAGAGATGTTGCAATAAAGAGCTTATAACAGCCTCTATGCAGTATGCACAGCACAGGTACTGATAGATGGGACAGCAAGAGGAATAGCATGGGTTACTTTAACGTTGAAACTTTTTCTCCCACTATTTATGTAAGAAATTCTGTATACTAGGGTACAAGTTTAATAATAGTATAAAAAAAATCAAAATTACTACAAGAGTTGATCTGCTATAACAACCCAGCCCTAAAATGTTAAGCAACCCTCAGGTTTTTTAACCTCTTGGGGCCCACATAATAAACATAATGCTTTAAAGTAGTTTTAGGGCTCTTTCACACGGTCCGCCTCTGTAGGCGGATCCGTGCTGCTCAGCGGGGATCGATCCGCCGATCCCTGCTGAGCCAGCGGATGACAACTCAATCTCCGCTTGCAGTGCTGAGAGGGAGGTGTCACAGCTCCCGCTGCTCTCTATGGGGGATCGGATGAGAGCGGACCGTTTGTCCGCTCTCATCCGATCCAATCCCTGAACGGATGGAAAAATAGGGTTTCCATCCGTCCAGATTTCACGGACAGGATCGGATCCACTGATATCCGCTGCCCCATGGAGCTGCATGGAGGATCCGATCAGATCCGCCTAAAAAACGGACAGGCGGATCTGATCTGATCGCCCGTGTGAAAGAGCCCTTAAACCTCTGAAAATAGATAAGAACAAAACACATATTTCTATAGAGTGTACTACTCTCTATCCAAAGGATTGAGAATAATTTCACTTTGCTGTTTTGTTCCTCTCCTATCTGCATGAGTAATTTCTGACTCTTGACTGTAAGAGATGGAGGAGGACAGGGAAGAGATCTCCAGCACACAGCCTGTGACTCACTGCCTCAGTTCTGCGTGTTTCATGTGTACTGTGTGGAGAAGGGTGTGTCCCTTCCCTCCAATCAGCTTTCCTCTCTGAGTGTGTGCCCCTGCTTTCTGAAAGCTCAGACAAACTGTGTAAATTCTGTACTTTGGTAGAGGAGAGAGGGCGGCAGATAAACAAATATAACTTATGTAGGAGGATTTGTCTCATCTTTATGTATCACCTGAGGCTAGTCACTTCACTGGGTATATGTAAGGGTTTACAACCACTTTAACCCCCACACGCCACATTTGTATCCATGGACGGCCAAGGTTTCTGTCCTGAATACATGCTCACTATGTGCACCCAGCAAAGACCGTTCTCAGTCTCTAGACATAATTGGGACCTGACACTCAGGATGGGTCCCTGATTAGGTGACTACTTTCAATGTCAATCACAGTTGTCACATGATTAGGAAGTCTGTCCAGCCCCCACGGGGGTAAAGACCCATTTAAAGGGAAGTTAGGGCTGGGTGGAAGGGGGTGAAGCTCTTTCAGCAAGTGATTTAATAACTTACTGAGTTTGCAGCTTCTTTATCTTTATTTAATCCTTGCCTATTTTTTTTTTAGCTTAACCTGGTGCCATAACTGCAGCCCCAGATTTGCTGTTTCAGGGAGGCTTCTTTCACTTGCAGCATCCTATGGCACCACCCTTGCATGCAGGGACTAGAGCTGTGTCTCCCTACACAGTGTGCATCAATAGAAACACAGAGCACCATAGTCTGGGATCGCAAGGCACTCCCCTGACTCCTCCTTCTTCTTCCCTACACTCTTCTCTAAGCTAACAGACTGGTGGGAGACTGCATTATCCATTGTTAACTCTTTCTTGTGAAAACTGGAAGTTCAGGGAAGTAGCACTAAGAGAGCAGGAGCCAGCAGCATTGACAGTAGTAAACTGCAAGTGCAGGAAAGACAATCTCACCATCTATGGCCTTCCTTAGTCTGTAGTCCCACACAACCCCCATCACCATACAACAGAAATACAGAAAACAGATACAGACAAGCAACATTTCGACCAATGTGTGTACAATCTCCAGGTCTGGCATACTCTGAAGTCTGTACATTTGTTTTGGGTCTGAACATATAGAATAATAGTCATCCCAGGTGTATGGTAAAACTAGAAACGTGACAATATTGTTCAGTTCACAGCCCCGCACATGCTCATAGACATGAGAATGGACACTTGAATATACCGGAGCCAGAAGGTATAAACATTTCCAGACACGGACCTGCCATTCTGGTGTTAAATGGAAAATTCCAATCAAGCTCCACGGTGATGGCCAGTGAGCACAGGGCCCACTAGAGAACGTCAGGCCTTCACGCCACCCTCATGAAGTCGGTTTCCGATTGTTTGGTCAGAGACATTCACACCAGTGGCCTGCTGGAGGTCATTTTGTAGGGCTCTGGCAGTGCTCATCCTGTTCCTCCTTGCACAAAGAAGCAAATACCGGTCCTGCTGATGGGTTAAGGACCTTCTATGGCCCTGTCTAGTTCTTCTAGAGTAACTGCCTGTCCCCTGGAATCTCCTCTAGGCTCTTAAGACTGTGCTTGGAGACATAGCAAACCTTCTGGCAATGGCACGTATTGATGTGCCATCCTGGAGAAGTTGGTCTGCCTGTTCAAACTCTATAGGGTCCAGGTATCACCTCATGCTACCAGTAGTGACACTGACCCTAGCCAAATGCAAAACTAGTGAAAAAGTCAGAAAAGATGAGTAGGGAAAAAAATTTGTTGGCCTTCACCTGTAAAACCATTTCTGTTTGCAGGTTGTCTCATTGTTGCCCATGTATTGCATCTGTCGTTAATTTCTTTAACACCAAAGCAGCTGAAACTGATTAACAACCCCCTCTGCTACTTAACTGACCATATCAATATCCCAGGAGTTTAATTGACTTGACGCTATACGCGGATTAAAAAGTGTTCCTTAACACTGAGGTTAAAGCAAATTAAAATTGAGGTTAAAGTAAACAGAGCAGGTATTCTGACTATAAAAATAGTCAGTATTCTCTAGATCACATTCGTTTTTTACTGACTGGTCTATTTAATGCTTCAAACTAATGTTCATATCTGTGTTTTTTTGTTTTTTTTTGTGCAGTACGCCTCCATGACAGTATATCAGAGGAGGGTTTCCACTATCTCATCTTCGACCTGTAAGTATATTGCTGTCTTATTATTTTCAAATAATGGTTAGGAAATACGAAAATGTTAACACAATAATATTCAAAGATGCTTCTAAATTTCACTGACTTGAGTAGAACAAAAGAGTTTAGAAAGAGTAAATTTAAGATTAATTTGGTTGCTATAGCATGGTAAACCTGTAATAGACTTGTAGACAGCACTGTTTTTTGTCTAGTTTAGGGTTTTCTATAGAACATTAAAGTAAACCTGACATATAAGAAATCTAGGGGCTTACCTTGTTGATGTCTAAAGCTGGATACACACTATCCAACTTTTGTGGTTAGATTTCCTTCAGATTTACCTTTTCTATGTAATGCAAGGGCCTGCCAGATTGCATACAAATTGAAAGTGTTTAGGTTTGACCTCATATTATATGGTTTTGGTAAGTCTAAAGGAAAAAGTCTTCAGAAAATCTTATAGTGTGTATAGCCCATTAGTTGCAATGCTAGTTGCTTGGTTTTTATCTTAAACTTTGAGTTCAAACTTTGAGTCACTGACTGGAGCAAGCATGCTAATAGGCAAAGCTCAAAGTAGTCAGAATTCCTTATTTTCATGCTTGTTCCAAGTTAGGGACTGAAAGTATTAATGGCAAAGCATAAAGCTGGCCATAGATGGATCAACATTTGGCCAGTTCAGCAGGGACTGACCCTATTTCGATCCATCTATGGGCAGGATGATTGTACAGAAGTTAATCTCTCAATTGCTATGCTGATGAGTCTATTTTTAACATCAAGGAACTCTCCCCACTGTCAGAATACAATAGCTCTGCGGCAGGGATTCCTTCATCCACCTCGAATGTATGGTGGATGAAGACACCTGCCTTTACATGCACATGAACCCTAATGGCATCCCAATCTTAGTCCGGGAAGGTGGTATTTTGAGTTGGCCCACCCTTTTCAGCTATAACAGCTTCAACTCTTCTGGGAAGGCTGTCCACAAGGTTTAGGAGTGTGTCTATGGGAATGGTGGACCATTTTTTCAGAAGCGCATTTACAATTCAGGCACTAATGTTGGACGAAAAAACCTGGCTCGCAGTCTCCGCTCTAATTCACCCCAAAGGTATTCTATCAGGATGAGGTCAGGACCTGTCAAGTTCCCCCACCCCAAACTCGCTCATCCATGTCTTTATGGACCTTGCTTTGTGCACTGGTTCAAATCATTTGTTGGTGGGGGGGTTATAGTGTGGGGATGTTTTTCACTTAGTTTCTAAGGTGTCTGCATACAAAGACATTTTTGACAATTTCATGCTCCCAATCTTGTGGGGATGGTCCCTTCCTTCCTGTTCCAACATGACTGCTCACCAGTGCACAAAGCAAGGTCAATAAAGACATGGATGAGTGAGTTTGGGAGTGGAGTAACTTGACTGGCCTACACAGAGTCCTGACCTCAACCCGACAGAACACATTTAGGATGAATTCGAGTGCAGTCTGTGAGCCAGGTCTTCTCCTCCAACATCAGTGCCTGACCTCACAAATGCACTTCTGGAAGAATGGTCAAACATTCCCATAGACACACTCCTAAACCTTGTGGACAGCCTTCCCAGAGGAGTTGAAGCTGTTCAAGCTTCAAAGGCTTGGCCAACTCAATTTTGAACCCTACGGACTGGGATGTCATTAAAGTTCAGGTGCGTGTAAAGGCTGGAGTCCCAATACTTTTGGCAATATAGTGTATGTTCAGAATGATGACACCATACATGTTTCTTTCATGCCAGGCTTACTTGAAGATGTTTGAAAACTGTATTAAACCCCAAAAGCAAACACTAATATTTCAGCTTACCAATTCCTAGATGTGATGTTGCATTCGTTTTCTTTTTTAGGATTTCCTTCCTTTATTTTCATCTGGTGATCCAGCCAGTTAAGCCAGCCATACATTGATCAAAATGTGTCCAGTTCAGCAGGGACCAGTCGAATTTTGATCCATGTGTGGGGCAGGCTGGTTGTACAGAAGTCCATCTACCGATCAATATCTGTACAACCACCCCGCTGGTTCTTTGCTGATCGAACAATGCCTCCAGCTATAGCCAGCAGCACTGATCAGTGTATTCTGACAATGGAAATTCTCCCTTCTGTCAGAATACAATAACTTAGCGAGAAGGATTTCCATCGAGTGTGTGGATAGGGGAATCAAGTCATTTTTTTTTTTTTTCGTTTAACGTGCTGATGGAACTGCTATAACTTTTGTAAGTTTTGTTAGAAATTCTAACAATACACTTGAAGAGACATTTTATACTTTCTTACTTTCACCAGAAGCCCCCACCATTCCATCAGGGCCACTGCCAGGGCTTCCATCAGGGGGGGACAACCAATACACATGTGAGGGGCCCAGGCGTCCCCTGGGGCCTTACTGCCGAGCATGGCTGGGAGGAGTGTGGCTGCCCTGTCTTTCTCTATAAATTCATTCACAACAGAAGAAATGACAGCTACTGCTCTCTGTTATTTTGCTCACATCCGGCTCTTTACTGCTACCTGTGGTTGCTTCCTGTATGTGCACTCCTTGTGTAAGTGCTACTTGTACTGTATTCTGTGATTGGCTGAAGCTCCTCCCTGAGTCTCAGAGACATGTGTAAGCTTTGTGAAAAAAAGCTGGTACTAGGAAGACCTCCGTTACAAGTAGGGTCTGTGTGTATAAGTTAGGGGAGAGGCTGTTTGTGTACAGGGGGCCCAGGCCTAAAGCTGTGTAAGGGGCCCCAAATTTCTGATGGCTGCCCTGGCCACTGCAAAATACCCAGTGCTTGGGCCTCGGTGGCCTAAATACTGTCACAAGGGGTGATATAATATATCCAGTGCAAGTTTTGACACTATCCATCAAGAAACATGCACAAGGTTAGGCCTTAAGAGCAACAAAAGAATGTGGGACTGTGGGGAGGGTAAGTATAAGTGGGTCAGAAGTGGACTTTAAAGAGGATTGAAAAATTGGCAGAGTTAATGTAAAAATGGTAAAATGTAAAAATGGTGGAACTGAGGGTGGGTACTAAGCAGGTGTTGTGTGGTGATGTATTAGTGGAAGTTTAGATTGACCACTTGGGGCCTTTTGACCATTCTCCAGTTCAGCACAATCAGAAAATCCTGTGCCACAGCATATTGAGAACATACTTGTGCTTATTGTGAAAGGAGACTATTAGGGAAACCTAAGGTTTAAACTTGTGATACATTGTGGAGCAGTACATTTTATATGACCTTCAGCTTGTAAAGCTTATGAGGGTTATTGAAAGCAGAATACATTCTAATTTAGTACAAAGTTATATTAAAAAAAGACATGTAAATATCAGCCTTTCACAGCACTAAGGCCCCTTTCACACATACGGTCCGTTCAGTTCATCAGTTCAGTCACGTCAAAATGTATCAGTTTTCCATCCGTTTTTCATCCATTTTTCGTCAGTTGTCATCCGTTTTTCGTCAGTTGTTATCCGTTGTTCATCCGTTTTCGTCAGTTGTTATCAGTTTTTCATCCATTTTTCGTAAGTTGTTATCTATTTTTCATCCGTTTTCATCCGTTTTTCATCCGTTGTCATCCGTTTTTCATCCGTTGTCATCCGTTTTCATCCGTTGTCATCCGTTGTCATCCGTTTTTCATCTGATCCATTTTTTTGACGGATGAAAAATAGGGCATTCATCCATTCAAAAAAAAACAGACATTGATGGAAGCGGATGAAAATGGATGTTAACTGATGATCATCCGTTGTCATCTGTTTCTACATAGAGATACATTGATGTCCGTTTTTCATCCGTCAAAGGATGGATGAAAAACAGACAAACGGACAGCATGTATGAAAGGGGCCTAACTGTTAGAATCCAAAAGGAAGGCAAAAAGGAAACTCTTGGAGAAACTGTGACCACACAAAGGCAGTCTGATAACTTCCCTAGATCAAAATATCTCCTTTGGCCTTCAGTAGTTACATTATCACATCACAATACTGATTTTACTATTGTTACTGTATGTGAGTTGGGCCCTCTTCAACTTAACCACTTTACCTATAAAGAATATTTTCATGAAGTAAGATTTGCCATCCTTTATATTAGTTATGTTGCCCAGCTTTAAAACTCATATGTCCCGACTACAATGTAATGCCCAAAAGTACACTGTACTGTATACCCCACATTCAGGATAAAGCCTTTCAAGTCATTTCCATGCGGCAAGAGAATTGTACTAGCATCACATGTTGTCTTCTGCTAGTTATAATTCTTTTGTCTGCCTTTACAGCTTTTGCATGGCATTGAATGCTGCTGTTTAGCTTGCTGTTATCTGGTATCCCCAAGTTCTCTTCCAGTTCTGTGTTCCACTCCCCAAGTGTTTTTTCGATTTAATGTACAGGGCGCAGAGCTGATACCACAACCTAAAGGACATGTGACTCAAATACCGCACTTTTTTTATTTATGTTTTTATTTCTGTCTGTGCCCCTGTTAGGGAGATTCACCCTCTCTATTTGTCCTGTTTACCATTATTATTAAGGTGAAAGTAAAAGAAAATCCCAAATTTTGGGTTGTCCCCAGAAAAGTAATAGAGGGTAAATCTTTCAATGGGGACACTAGTTCTGGTGACCTGGGGGTCCCCAAAGAATTCCCTTAAAGCGGTAGTATCCCGCTTTTTGACACTTTTACCTACAGGTAAGCCTATAATAAGGCTTACCTGTAGGTACAAATAATATCTCCTAAACCGGCATGGTTTAGGAGATATTTACAGTGCATGCAGCCGCTCTCGCGAGCGGCGCATGCGCTCTGAAGGTCCGGGGGGACCTTCAATTAATTTGCCGGGAGCTTGCCGGAAAATCACGGACGTCATCGCGGCTCCGGCCAATCATCGCGCCGGAGCCGTCTCTTCCGGCCAATCACCGCGCCGGAGCCGCCGAACCCGGAAGAGACGGCGAGGGATCATGGCAGCGCCCACAGCGATGTCCGGGGGTCCGTGTCGGGGCTTCGTTCTAAGGTAAGTTACACATAATGGGCTAGTATGCGATGCATACTAGCCCATTATGCCTTTGTCTTGCAGGTTTTTTTTTTTTTTTTCTAGGGTTTACAACCGCTTTAATTTGCAGGGATTTCCTCTCACTTCCTGTTTGGCTATCTGACAGAAAGTGAAGGCAAATCTCTGCAATGGGACACAGATAGCAAAATAAAATATGACCGATATTATAAACCTCCTTTACTCTATCCAAAATGAAAATAAAAGTTTTACCACCCCCTCCTGGGACGGGCGGCTGGCTGCCCAACCGTACAGCCAGCATCCTTACCTGCTCCTTCCCTAAGCGGCTGTAAGTCTCCTCAGGCCGTACGACTCCTCCCTCTTCCTGGCCAATGGCCAGTAAAATCACTTCTCTTTTCAGCCAATCAGGAAAGGTTTTCACGACCCGCTTCCTGATTGGCTGGGAGGAAAATCAGTGTGATAATAGCGAATATTCATTCGCTATTGTCATACAACTGGGTGGGCTCAAAGCGCAGTGCTCTGCGCCCCGAGCCTACCCTTTTTTGAAGCCTATTAGAGCCTCTGGCTATAATCACATGCTTCAAAAAAAAAAATCCCCTATTGGAATCCATGCGTCCGGCTCCCTGCATGTAGATTAGGGGGCCGGATGCATGGATAGGGGGGTGGCACCCCTGCGCCCCCAATGGACAGGCCGCCACTGTCCAGAAATGTTCTGACATATTACAAGGCCTCTGTGCATCTGGTACAGTAACTATTCATTCCCTGTTCTAAAGGGAAAAGAGAATGAACCCTTCTGTATTTATTTTATTCATTCGTTTGTCAAATGAATCAGAGGAAGGAACCAGAGAAGCATCCTGGCAGTGTGCAGAAACACATGAAGATGATCTGTCTGTTTATGGCCACCCTTATATTTGAATGTGCCATTTATACTAGGGAAGGTTCAAGTCTATTTTACAGTGACAAGTCCAGGCTTTTATCTCTGTACCCAAAACTGTGGCAGGACCTTGATTCTCCCCTAAAGCTGACTGTACATCTGTCTATCTGTAAGACAAGATACCTAGCGTTTGTTAAGGTTTTTTTCAATGGACGATGCACACTCCACAATGGCTGTATGATATCTATGGCAATACATAAGAAGAAAGCTATACTAAATTAGTGGTGGAATAACTGAGCTCTCCATTCTGCTTTTTCTGCAAAGGATTTTGGTGCAGGCACAGAGGAGGGGGGAACACAGCCTATAAATACACCAGGCTGTGTTTGGTGTTACAGCTCTGTGGGCGTTAGATGAAGACAAGACATGAGTGTTGCTGCTATACACTACATCTCTATCCTCCCCTGCAGCCACCTCTGCTATTCTTGTGCTGACCTCGCACGCAGAAGTCCCACCAATCTACCCAGCTGGAACAATTCAAACTACCCCACACCCGTCACTGTCCTCTTCCTGCCCAGAATCCACCACCTCTTGCATTTTCATCCTTCTGTATTAGTAATCACACACTCATACACACTGCCATCAGTTCTGATATATCTTGCATCCTCCTCTCAGAGGTCTGTGCTGATCTTACACCCACCTCTTTGTCAATTTCCATCATGTGCTGTAGCACTGTGCTGTTCCTCAAACAAATACACACCTCTTGGTATATCTCCATTCTGACATGTACACCCCTTTGTTCTGTTCCTGTGCACATTCTGTCCCCCACTCCTGCACAATTTATGCTGCTCACCCTCCCCTTGCGCTTCTTTTGAAAGCAGGTGCTGCAGTGGCACTAGAACTCATCATTCTATATATAACACAGTGTGTAGCTCCCAAACCGTATTTAATTAGACAGATCCTTTAAAAGCCCCCACCCTACTGGATGCTAATATCTCCTTTTTCTTACATTTATATCTGCTGTGCCTTCACATCCCTGAGTAAGTTTCTGTCCCTATTATAGTTTAGCTGTCATTAAAAAAATGAACTGATCAGCAGCCTCAACTTTTTATAGGGAAAGTGTAACATATTTCAAGTGCATATTTTAAGTTAATATTGCAGTTTTTACCATAAGTGATTTTTTAAATGTAACTTTCACACTTAAATTTTTTATGTAACTAACATTTTTTTATGCGATTTCTAGATTATGTTTTAGAGAGGGCTCAGCATTTGTCTTAGACTCATTCAACCTCTCTGCTCAACAGCCACTTTAGCTGATTCCTAGAATTTCAGGGAGAAGGATCGGAAAAGCATGCTTCCTCCTTCCAGAGTGGAAACACTCTAAAGCCTGGTAAACACTATCAGGTTTTTTCGTTAACACAGCGGGTTGAAAAAAAAAAAAACTCGAAGAGCTGGGGAAGAGATCCTGCACTACCAATCCGATCTTAGTACAGTGATCCCCCCCCCCCCCCCCCGCTGAGCTATTGTGTTCTGACAGGGGAACTGCCACCCCCCACGTCAGAACACATCGGTCAGCACTCTCAGCCATTGGCTAGGAGCGCTGATTTGATGCCGATCCATAGACCTTTTTCAGTCATGTGCCTTCGACAGAATCGTTCAGCCGGCTTCTGTCGGACTGGCTGTTGTACACATGGACCAAATACTGCCCAATATTTGGCTCATATGTACAAGGCTTAAGGGTCTATTCACACCAGGTCTGGTGGGACTGCATTGGGTGACTATTCCAGGACAATCCCACCACGAGACAAGGAAAAATGCCTTGTCTCCTTGTCATTGCACACCGCTCGCACACAGGCCTCACTTTTTTTGCAAAGCATTGTAGTGTGAGGCAATCCCCTGCCTTGCACCACTTGGCAGCAGATATAACTTATGAAATGTCACTGTGAGATTGATTTACTAAAACTTTGAGAGTGCAAAATCTGGTGCAGCAGTGTATAGTAGCCAATCTGTTTATAACTTTAGCTTGTTCAATTAGGCTTTGACAAAAAAAACTTGGAAGCTGCTTGGTTTATATGCAGAGCTGCACCAGATTTTGCACTCTCTGGTTTTAGTAAATCAACCCATGTGCGACATTTCAATAAAGAGTTGTCTAAAAGAAAAAGAGAACAGTGCAATGCACAGCAATTGGTGCATTGGCACTGCAGTGACCACACTGTACTGCACGGCACACCAGCCGCTGCATTGTAACGCAGTTATTGGTGTAAATTAGCCCTAGGACATAAAGTGTTTTACTATTTGTCTTTTTTAGGTAACACAAAATCCTGCTTTCTTAGTTGTACTTCACAGAATACAGCATGTTAATTATGAAACCAATGAGCAGCTCAACTGAGGAGTGGGCAACACATCAAACAAAGGGCTAACAAGCCCAAGAAAACACAGGGAAAAGATGGATAAGGTCTTATAGCCTAAAGGGCTGTCTAAAGAACTGAAGTCGGCTCCAGCTAAAACTTGGATGTCCAACTGGTAAAAGTTAATAAACGTATGGACTGAGGACCAGGTGGCAGCCTTGCAGATTGAAAAACTCAGGCCTGATGTTTAAAAGTCCAAGAAGCACAAACAGATCAAGTAGAGTATTCATTTACATTTCCCCTAAAGTAATAGGATTGAATGAGGAGTCATTGAATCCACTAAACAATAGTGGAACAAAAAGCTCTCTGATCTTGCCAGGGCCATCAGAAATGACAAACAGTGGGTTAGATTAATGAAAAGAGACTGTAGCTGAGGGGTAATCTCAAACAACATCCTCAATGGAGAGAAATCCCTCTAGGATGTTTGACAGCAGGACACAAAGATGGTTAAACATTGTCCTGCTTAAGGTTGAAGAAGAAAGTACCCTGGACAGGAAGGAGGCCCTAGGCCTAAAAACACCATTATCTTTATGTAACACAAGAAATTGTTCTTTACATTACATGCAGAAATAATGACTACGAGAAAAGCAACCTTGCAAGTGAGGGTAGACAGAAGAATATCCATGATAGGCTCAAAGGGCAATGTTTGAAGGACCAAGATTGAGATTTCTTGGAGTCACTGGGGAACGTACAGGAAGGAAATTTTTTGCAAAACCATGTATGAAGGTCTTTACTAATGAGTAAGAAGCAAGTAGTCTCTGAAATAAAACTAAGGCCAAAATATGATTTTTGATGGTACTAAAAGTCAAACACTGATCCAGACCTGTCCAGACAATACATCCTGGGATTAAATATGCCATATCCAAGCGCGATAATAGATCTTGTGAGAAGTCAATTTCCTAGCTTTCAGGAGTGTAAGAATGACTGAATCTAATAGCCCCTCTGTGCCTCAGGACATGGGCCCCAACAGCCAAGCCATTAAAGCTAGTGACCAAAAAACAGGATAGCAGACTGACCCCTGGGACAGAAGGTCTAAGCGATTTGGGAGGGTTCATGTAGAGTCTGCCAGGAGCATTACGATGTCAGAGTACCATGATCTAGTGGGCTAGTTCAGTTCAGTGAGGATCACTGTAAAGTTTTCCCTCTGGATTCTGCAGAGAATGCAAGAAAGGAGCTTTATAAATAGTATTTTTAAAAATATATTATCCACATTTGTGTTCTGGACTAAAAAATAATAAAAAAACATACTTTCTTTAAAGGCAAATATGAAACATTGCATATGTTTATTTGATATTTATGCCTTGCAGTTAGTCTATTCTGTTACAATTTAATGCTATTCTCTAATATGCTGTGAATAGCTATTGTAAATTGGTCCCCTGCTATATATTCATAGCACACCACTGAATGAATCAGAGGAGGCACTAAACCTCCTCCCTCTGTTAGTTCCTAGAGCGTCAAGTGGATCCTCAGTTTAATGAGGCAGTCAAAAAGTGCCCGGTGTTTAACCTTTTTTTTTTTTTTTCTAATCAATTAAAGATGTTTTACAAGTGGAAGAAAATGATATAAAAGTTAAATTTATAAACTGATAAATATTTTCTTTTAATTATGTATCAAAGGTGTTAACAACAACATTTATAATGAAGGTATACTGGACAGCCACTGAAATATCTAGTGGATATTTAAAATGAACAGACATTCCCATTCTTTGGTCATAGCCAACACCTCTTTAACTTCCTGAAACTCTTTCTCAAGCACTTCATTCTTCTGCACCTCGTGGCAAAGGGCCTGCACGACTAACCACCCAGTAGTGGCAACGGCTTTCCGCTCCTCCTTAGAATATACGCTCAATTCTAAACGCAAAACCTGCATACCAAGTTCAGTACCAAGATCTGGATAGATTGGAGCCGCATATTTATTCAATTCCTCTGCAATGGGTTTCCAGTACCCAGAACAGACCCATGTTGGAATCGCCCCATACTTAGAAGATGATTCCTTCCCTCCCGCTCTCTTACTTTTCTTTAAACAGAGTATGCATCTCTACTCTTAGGGGGAGCACAAACGCAAAAACAACAATCACAATCTTTCAATCATGTATTGTCCTGGCTCAAAGTGACTGTGCTAAGGGCTTATTTACTAAACTGCTGACTCTTGCAGCAATTCAATGAATAATACTCAAATACTCATACACCCTTTATAACACAATATTTCATCCAAATATTCTATATTTAGTGACCATGCAGCATCCTGCCGAACTACGCCAGTTGTATCATAGGTGGGAACAACACAATTTATATTGAAGGTATACTGGACAGCCACTGAAACATCTAGTGAATATTTAAAATGAACAGACGCATCAAGAGCAGTTTTGATAAAAAGCATACAGCATAACTTTACTGGACATCAAAATACATAAAGCTTCTTACACATAAATGTTACCATAAACATTCACAAGACTCAAACATACACTCCTATTCCCAATATCCCAAGGAAAGGTCAACTAAAACTTAACTCTGGCAACAGCTTATATCTGGATATTAGACAATAATGGCTGTGTGTTGAGTTATTTTGAGGGGACAGCAAATTTACACTGTTATACAAGCTGTACACTCACTACTTTACATTGTAGCAAAGTGTCATTTCTTCAGTGTTGCCACATGAAAAGATATAATAAAATATTTACAAAAATGTGAGGGGTGTACTCACTTTTGTGAGATACTGTATGTCACAGCCTCAGATCTCACATTGCAGGTTGAAATAGTAGGAAGTTTTGCAAGCACCACATTTACCAATAGTTCTTACACAGCACAGTTTCAGAGAAAGGTTCTCTGACATAGATAACTGAACTTGATCAGTGTTCATGTTGAAGGACCATACTAGCACAACGTCTGCACCAGCACTGCTGGTGAGCAAACATGTAAAGATCCTTGGGCACTTTTTGGCTCTTTATGCAGGTTAAGAGGGTTGTGCTGATTCGCATCAAGCTGGCAAGGTAGATCAATGCTACGATTTTTAGCTCAGTAAAAGTTATTAAACTTGTTTTATTTTTATTTTTTGGGGTGAGGGGGTATTTAGATGTCAGGGTGTCAACGTTATTCTCTTAAACATACAGAACAGGACACAGGAGTGGGTATATGCTGCAACCTTCAAGTGACTGGACTTTTGATTGGGCTGTTCCTTGAGTATACCCATATACCCCACCCACCATGTGAGGCTCCAGTTGTTTTCTAGTGTCCTTAGGTGGTGGACCTGTACTCTTCTGAAAAAGATTGTTTTCTTTTTAAACCATCAAAGTTTTTTTTTCATCTGAATCTATCAACATCTGACGGCTTAATACCTTGCAATACCTAGAAGTTTCTGGATTAATTACCTTCTGTGTGTATCTTGGGGACTATACACGGACCCCGCCATACTGGAACTGGCCTGTAATGTTTGTTTTGGGCACTGGATCCGGGGTCAAATGCTCACCTTGACAAGAAGTGCAATGTCAGCATTAAGCTGGAGGGTGCTATACAGGACCAGGGCTGTATCAGTCAGGAGAAGGATGCAAAATAATTTCCAAGGCATTAGATATACCATGGAACACAGTGAAGACAGTCATCATCAAGTGGAGAAAATATGGAACAACAGTGACATTACCAAGAACTGGATGTTATGCCAAAATTGATGAAAAGACGAGAAGAAAACTGGCCAGGGAGGCTGCCAAGAGGCCTACAGAAACATTAAAGAAGCTGCAGGAATATGTGGCAAGTACTGGCTGTGTGGTACATGTTACATCAATCTCCCATATTCTTCATATGTCTGGGCTGTAGGGTAAAGTGGCATGACGGAAGCCTTTTCTTACCAAGAAAAACATCCAAGGCCGACTATATTTTGCAAAAACACATCTGAAGTCTCCCAAAAGCATGTGGGAAAATGTGTTATGGTCTTGATAAAACCAAGGTTGAAATGTTTGGCTATAATTCCAAAAGATATGTTTGGCGCAAAAACAACACTGCACATCACCAAAAGAACACCATACCCACTGTGAAGTATGATGGTGGCAGCATCATGCTTTGGGGCTGTTTTTCTTCAGCTGGAACAGGGGCCTTAGTCAAGGTAGAGGGAATTATGAACAGTTCCAAATACCAGTCAATACTGGCACAAAACCTTCAGGCCTCTGCTAGAAAGCTAAACATGAAGAGGATCTTCATCTTTCAGCATGACAACGACCCAAAGCATACATCCAAATCAACAAAGGAATGGCTTCACCAGAAGATTAAGATTAAAGTTTTTAATCTTCACCAGAAGATGAAGATTAAAGTTTTGGAAAAGCCCAGCCAGAGCCCAGACCTGAATCAGATTAAAAATCCTTGGGGTGATCTGAAGAGGGCTGTGCACAGGAGATGCCCTCACAATCTGACAGATTTGTAGTGTTTTTGCAAAGAAGAGTGAGCAAATATTGCCAAGTCAGGATGTGCCATGTTGACAGACTCGTACCCAGAAGGCTGAGTGGTGTAATAAAATTAAAAGGTGCTTCAACAAAGTATTAGTTCAAGGGTGTGCACACTTTTGCAACTATATTACTTTAGTTTTTTTATTTTTACTTCCCTCCATGTAAAAGATTTCAGTTTGTTGTTCAACTGAGTTGTACAGTTTATAGGTCACATTAAGTCCCGGTTCACACTACTGACCAAAAAAAGGGTCCTGTTCGAGTTTAATACGATCAATCTGTATGGCTGAATTTGCACCGCACAGACATCGCATGTGATTTTAGGAGCAGTACGCTCTGAATCACATGCGATGCCTGTCATCGCAATAGTGTGAACCGGCACTAAAAGTGGAAAAAGTTTATCTTTGTCTCATTTTTTTTTATCACAGAAACCTGCTATTTTAACAAGAGTGTGTAAGAATTTTTATATCCACTGTATGTAATTAAAGTGATTGTAAAGTCTTGTTTTTTTTTCCTGTAAACATGTTATACCTACCTGCTCTGTGCAGTTGGTTTTTCACAGAGCAGCCCAGATCCTCCTCTTATTGGGTCCCTCTTCTGTGCTCCTGGCTCCTCCCTCCTGTTCAGTGCCCTTGCAGCAAGCAGCTTGCTATGGGGGGCACTCAAGCCGAGTCACAGCTCCCTGTGTCCTCTCTCCCCTGTTTAGCTAGCTAACTTTGATTGACAGCAGCGGCAGCCAATGGCGCCACTGCTGTGTCTCAGCCAATCAGGAGGGAGAATCTCAGATGGCTGAGACACTTGTGGACATGGCTGGACAGAGAAGGACCTCAGATAAGTGTTTGGGGGGCTGAGGGGGGGGGGCTACTGCACACAGAAGGTTTTTATCTTAAAGCATAGAATGCAAAAAATACAACTCCTTTAACTCTTTATGTACTGATGTTCTAATCTGGATGTGCATTATCATATGTTGTGTTTTACTAATTTAACACTTCCATTTCTAACACTTCCACAATGGGGGGGGGGGTGCCTCCCCTCCTCGGTGAGGGTCTGTTGGCCTTTGCACCCCTCTGGATCCAAGACTAAACTTCTGGGTCCAAGCTGTCATTTCATAGGGGTACAGAATAGAGTTTCTATCCCTGCCCCTCCTCGCTTTTTATCTTCGAATCTGTCAGCTTTAGACCAAAAGAAGGGCAGATTTGATGACTGCCTTGCACCAACTTAAGGCATGAAGGCTGTACTAGTTTATTCAGAACAGTTTTAAAGTTTCTTTTTAAACCTATTTATAGCACAGATCGTAGTAACCAATGGTTTTGGAACTGAATCATATTCGTAGAAAACTTCTCTTACATAGGACAGATCTAGTACATTGCTCCTACTTGAAGCTGAGGGAGAGGATGTTGGAGGGAGGGCAAAGAATAGGAAGCTTTTAGGCAACTTAGCAGCTGATCATTCTTTACAAACTGATATCCATTTGGGATTTGCTCCTTTTGTTGTCTTTCCTTGACCTTTACCCTGTGTATGTCTTTTTACCTCTGTCGTCACTAGGAGGTGATGTTTGTGGGTTGGACTTTAGGTTTATTAGTCTGTTCACTTGCAAGTTGTAGTGTCTTGAGAGCTTGAAACTGAGCTTCATCGAAGCGTTGACAATAAAAACACTGCTGTTTTGATTTACCTCCACTGCAAGACCTTTGAGAGTTTCTATACCTGTTTTGGATTTGAACTGACATCCCATGTATCAAGGTCACAAATGGAGAGGTTTTGACTGGCCCTAAAGATATTCTACAGCCATTCTTTGAATATTACCAAAACCTTTATGTCTCCATTGCACCGTATGATTATTCAATTTTACAGGATAGGTTGGCACAGCTCTCCAATTAATCTTTTTTTAGACTCGGAGATGATGTTTACAGACACCACATTTTCTTTAGATGAGGTCAAATACAGTCTTTTCCAGATGGTTAAACACATAGCCCTGATTGAATCCCACCAAAATGGTATATATTATATAATGAGAAACCCCAAATCTCTGCGACCATCTTACGCCATATCATGGGCATGGGGCTCTCCAAGACTCAATGTACCTGGCGCACATGGTGCTTATTGATAAAGTAGAGAACGATCCATTAATTCATACAGACCAATCTCACTACTCAATATGAATCTGAAAATCCTTACTAAAATTCTAGCAACCCGTTGTCTAAAGTAATTGGACGTCTAGTGGACCTTGACCAGACTGGTTTATCCCCCAGAAATCTATAGATATTAACACCGGGAGACTATTTACTAACATGCAGATGATTCTATAGATTTGAACTACATACGCCTGGTTCTCCATAGAATGGGTTTTGGACCTTGTTCATGAATTCGATTGATCTTTTGTACTAGAACCCTCAGGCCTCTATTATAATAAGACAATGGTCTCTACACCTCTGGAGGTCATTAGGGGTACATGCAGGAATGTAGAAGTAGCACTTCGATCCAGCTGCCAAGTGAGAGGTCTCTGGGTAAATAAACTTTAGGAGAAAGTTGTGTTATACGCAGACAATATGCGTCTCTTCCTTTATGATCTGAGCCCATCCTTGAGGTCTGCCCCACCCATAGAGAAGTTCTCCATGTTCTCTGGCCTCAAAATACATTTGGAAAAGTCACAAATTCTCCTCAAAGACCCTATTCCAATGATGGTACCAAATATGATCCTGCCTCTTCAGTGGGTGATGAAAATCAAATATTTGGGAAGCCATGCGACAAATAATGTAGCTGATTATGTCACACTGAATCCCTTATCCTTCCTGAATCTCACTAAAGCTAAACTTAAGCTATGGAGGTTGTTTCTGTTATCCATTAGAGGGAAAATTAATTTAATTAAAATTACGTTACTGCCTCTCTTTTTATACATGCTTAGAAATGCTCCTGTCTGGACCCCTTTATAATTTTTTCAAATGGACAAACAAATATCCTTTTTCCTGTGGAATCATATGCCTCCCAGACCTAGTCTAGCTGTATTGAGACAACCTAAGCAGTTTTGGGGACTGGCTCTCCCCAATTTATTACATTTTCTGTCAGGACAACTCTCACACTAACAACACACAAAGCCATTCACAACTCTGCCCCGAGCTACATCACTAATTTTGTCTTAAAATATCACCCAAACTGCCCTTTAAGCACCTCCCAAGACCTCCTGATCTCTTGTCTTTTCCTTTCATGCTCGTCTCTAGAACTTCTCCAGTGCCTTCCATCCTCTGCAACCCTCTACCTCAATCTCCTACTCTGGCTACCTGTAGGCGATCCCTGAAAATCCATCTCTTCATGGAAGCCTATCCCACCTCCACCTAAAAACAGAACTTTTATCTCTCCCATCAGCTCATCCCCAACAGTTATTACCTTATGCGCCACTTGTTCCACCCTTTTAGATTTTGAGCTCTTGAGAGTAGGGCCCTCTTAACCCTCTTGATTTTTATTTTATTGTATTGTAACTGTACTCTCTCCCTTTATATCATAAATCATTGGTGCTATAAAAATCTTTTACAATAATAAATATAATAATAACAATAATAATAATCTGAGGCCTTGCAGCACCTGTTATATAGAGGTTGTAGCGCACCGTAACACCTCACTCGCACTAGGAGAATGACAATCAAAGCATGGAAAAGAGTCCGAAATATGTAAAAACCTCCTGTCATTGAACAAACAAGGAGTCACTGCTCGAGGTGGTGTAATTGCCTGATGACTCACACAGGTGCATGCCCCGGCTCGCCTCCGTGAAAACTTGATAAAAAAAAAAAGGAATTGGCAGCACTCCAGGTTGAGTCAAAATCCAGGTTTATTGACTGGACATCCAAATATGACAATCGTGACAAGGTAGACGCGTTTCACACACTGACTGTGTGCTTAATCATTAATTCCCCCGTACCCCCTTGTGAAATAACCTTAACCTTCCTTATCTACTCATGATCCCAGTTCCAATCATTTGAGCTTCAAAAGGAAAAAAGCTGTTGGGGGACTCGTTTGTCAATGATAAATTTGTCACATTTACTTTAATGAAATCTCTATATCCTTTTCCCAATTGGTATTTGTTCTGATACCTCCAACAACATCATGCATGCATTTACCAGTTTGTCCTGACAACTGTCACAGGACTGGAATCCGTTCTACAAGTCTTTGCTCACTCTAATATCTATAAGGCTTTGCAGAACCCAGTAATCTTAGCTACATCTAGGTACATAGAGTCAAACAACAACAAAGAAAAAGTCCCAGCTCAGGTTACCAGCCAGCCTGCAATAACTTAAATTGTCCTGTCTAACAGTTCACTTTAAAACAGGGGTTTAGTTTGCACACATATGCAAATACATGTGTAAGCTGCAGAGGCCACGTCACGGCACCCCAGTATTATCTGCAGTCCTAACTAAGTGTAGGTGTTAAAATGTAACACCTACATTTTGAGAGCCTCCATAGTAGGAGCAAATATACACCATTCAAAAAAAAATGAAAGGAACACTTTAAAAACAAATCCGAGCTCAATTGGGAAAAATATCATGCTGGATATCTATACTGATATGGACTGAGTAATGTGTTGTATGCATGCCTGACAACATTGGGGCATGCTCCTAATTAGATGACAGATAGTGTCCTGGGGTATTTTCTCCCAGATCAGTCTGGAACAGACTGAGGTACAACCTGGCGGCATTGGATGGACCAAGACATAATGTTCCAGAGATGTTCTATTGGATTTAGGCCAGGCATGTGTGGGGGCCATTCAATGGTATTAATTCCTTCATCCTGCAGGAACTGGTTGCATACTTTCATCACATGAGGCTGTGCATTGTCGTTCACCAGGAGAAACCCAGGACCCACTGCACCAGCGTAGGGTCTGACAATGGGTCCAAAGATTTCATCCCAATACCTAATAGCAACCAGGGCGCCATTGTCTAGCCTGTAGAGGTCTGTGCCTCCTACCATGGATATGCCTCCCCAGACCATCACTGACCCACCACCAAACCGGTCATGCTGAACAATGTTACAGGCAGCATAACGTTCTCCACAGCTTCTCCAGACCCTTTCACGTCTGTCACATGTGCTGACGGTGAAACTTCTCTCATCTGTGAAATGCACAGGGCGCAAGTGATGGACCTGCGAATTATGGTGTTCAATGGCAAATACCAATCAAGCTCCACAGTGCCAGGCAGTGAGCACAGGGCCCACTAGAGGATGTTGGGCCCTCAGGCCACCCTCATGAAGTCTGTTTCTGATTGTTTGTCTGAGACATTCACACCAGTGGCCTGCTGGAGATCATTTGTAGGGCACTGGCAGTGCTAATTAGGGATAGACCAAATGTTTTTTTCAGGGCCGATACCGATATTTTGGTCACAAAGTATCGGTATCGGCCAATATGGGTCGATATTTTGTACATTTAAAGTTTTGAAAAATAAAGACAATTTTTGACACAAATCTGTTACTAAACATGTTAATATTTGTTTATTAACATTTTTAACATTAACGGCTCGTTCTTCACACTTTACCTGCATGAAAACTGATAGGAAAACGGCACAGCTTTCACTTGCAGGTACATCAGTTTCACTTCATGTGAACGAACGAGTCCTAGAAGAGTAGACAACTGTGAAAAATAAAGTGCTAGGAAAATAACTAAAGGCTTCCCAAAAGAAGAATTTACATAAACTGCTGTAGTAATGCACTCACTGTCTGCAATAATTAAAGCTACAGTGCAAAAGACAGTGGACTGGACACTAGTACTACTCACTTTCAATACTCCCAGTTAAGTAGAACAATATTATAGTGCAGAAAGCATAACATATCAGCATGTTCACCAGTTAAACAGCTTCTGTTTTTTTCATATATTGCTGCCACTTCACTAAAAACAAGCTCACTTGGTACTGAGGAAAGAGGAACAGAAAGGTATCTTCTAGCATGAGAAGCAAGTCTTTTGTAGCGTGCCTCATTTTCTTTCCACCACTGAAGAGGATCACCACTTCTTCTGTCAATTACAGGTTCCTTCAAATAGAGATGAAGTTAATCATCCAGGGTCATTATTGCAGATTCAGAAGAATCCTCTGCATGAGGCCCCCAATAAAACACTGAACATGGCATCTACAGTATTCGACCACAATGACATTTCTCTTCTGTCCGTTGTCTTTTTGGACATTTTTCTCTTTTTGCAGCATCCCGCTCTTCCAGATTAGAAACCTGCTCTTCCTGACTTGTCTTTTCGACAGGAACCTCCTGCACCTCCTGTTGAATATCTTCTGTCAGCCATTGTTTTGCCTTGGCCAATACGTCATCAGAATAGAAAACATGATTCTTGTCTCGAGAATCCAAAAGACATGCAAGCACAACATTTTTATTCTCTTCATGCTTTTCAAAACATTTGGCGAGGCTGTCCCTCATGGCCTGCGTACATGTTTAAGGGCCATGTGTGTTGGGTCCTTCATTCTCTTGAAGAAGCATCTTCAGCACTCTCACACATGGGATGACAGATGACACAGATGAGTCGTAATGACTCACCTTTAGTGTCACTTCCTCTATGGGGAGGAGGGTCTCAATGACACTGGCTACAATGTCCCACTGATCAGCAGTAGGACAAGAATATCCTCCATATTCACCTGAATAGATGGTAAGAGCTCGCTTCTGCTCCAGCATTATTTACAGCATGTGAAGTGTTGAGTTCCATCGTGTTGGAACAGCGTTAATCAAGTTGTTTTTGGGTAGGCCAAGGTCTTCCTGAATGCACCTCAGTCGCTGCTTGGCAAGGATTGAATGGTGGAAATGGCCTGCGCACCTCTTCAGCATGCCAATTATATCAAGCAAAGCTCTCTGGTTTGAAAGACAATTATTTACCGCAAGTTGGAGTGTGTATGCCATGCAACTGAGGTCTGACACTTCAGAAAGCTTCATTCCTTTCACCATGTTCGCTCCGCTGTTTCAAAGCAAAAGCATCACTCTGTCTTTGGTGATTCCCCAGTCTTCAAGCATGCCTAGAAACCTTTCTCTAATGTACTCCCCAGTGTGGGATCCTTGCATCACTTTTGTATTCAACACCAAATGACTTCTTGTCCATCCACTGTCACTGTAGTGGCATGTAAGACTCGTTAGTGACTATGTTTGTCCTGACCAGCAGTAAGTCGTGAATGAGAGTGAGTTGCCAGCATTCTCTGGTTTCAGCATAGATTATGCACCAATGTAACAAAGAAAGATATAGAGGCAGCGCCAATGTAGGTATATATATAAATTAAATTAAAGCAAAGGACAGTGAAAGTTCATAGTCCAATAAAATCCATAGTGAAAGGGATGAAATTCTTCCAACACCCGTGGAAAGACTGAATTAAAACACACCACGTGGAAATAAGATGGACTCTTACCAAACAAAATTGACCCTCACTGATGGAAAGGTCAGTAACAGCAGATTCTGTGAATTTATGGATTCCAAAGGTAGCTGTGATAAATCCAATTGATTCCAATAGGAAACGATGGCAAAAATTCATTCACATACCGATAGTCACAAGGCAAAGCACCTTGGAGTGTTTTCTTTACAAACTGGGGTCATTTTGTGTGGGTGTTACCACTGTCCTGATGCTCCAGGAACTCCAAAATGTGACAGGTAGTCAGGAAATGAGATGCACAATTTATGTATCATTTATGCTCCTTGAAAGCCCAAAAGGTGCTCCTTGGATTTTTGGCTCCTTGGAGAGCCCCTATGTGGCAAGGCTCCAGCTGTAGTTACCACCTCTATCTGGTAAAAGCACCCTCTCAGAGGTTGGAGAACACCACTGGGGAGACACCAAGGTGCCAAAAATCCAAGGAGCACAGAATCTGCTGTTATTGACCTCTCCGTCAGTGAGGGTCAATTTTGTTTGGTAAGAGTCCATCTTATTTCCACGTGGTGAGTTTGAATTCAGTCTTTCCACAGGTGTTGGAATTATTTCATCCCTTTCACTATGGACTTTACTGGACTATGAACTTTCACTATCCTTTGTTTTAATTTAGTTTATATATACCTACATTGGAGCTGCCTCTATATCTTTCTATATCTGTTATTGTTGCCCGGGATACTGGTATTTCACCTTGTGATTCATTGTGTTTTTTCTGTGGTGCATGATATAATTTAACATGATGAATTTTTAGATGGGCCCAAAGATTTGATGTATTTTTGGTTTTTGCAAATGCTGATCCCATGCTTACAGTACATACATAGTTGGTCAGGTTGAAAAAAGACACAAGTCCATCTGGTTCACCCAAAAAGAAAAAAAAGAAAAACAGTATTGAAAACCCAACCATACAATCCCATATACACAATCCTATACCCGCTGTTGATCCAGAGGGAGGCGAAAATAAACCCCAGCAAAGCATGATCCAATTTGCTACAGCAGGGGGAAAAAATCCTTCCTGATCCCCCGAGAGGCAGTCGGATATTCCCTGGATCAACTTTACCTAAAAAAAATGTTAGTGCCCATTTATATTATGTACACCTAGGAAAGAATCCAGGCCCTTTTTAAAGCAATCTAGTGAGCTAGCCAGAACCACCTCTGGAGGGAGTTTATTCCACATTTTCACAGCTCTTACGGTGAAGAAACCTTTCCATATTTGTAGACCAAATCTGTTTTCCTCTAGACGTAAAGAGTGCCCCCTTGTCCTCTGTGTTGACCTTAAAGTGAACAACTCAACAGCAAGGTCACTATATGGACCCCTTATGTATTTATACATGTTGATCATATTCCCACTTAATCTCCTCTTCGCAAGAGAGAATAAATTCAGTTCCTCTAATCTTTTCTCATAGCTGAGGTCCTCCATGCCTCTTATCAGTTTGGTTGCCCTTCCCCGATATCCTTTCTAAAAACTGGCGCCCAAAACTGAACTGCATATTCCAGATGAGGTCTTACTAATGATCTGTACAGGGGCAAAATGATATCTCTCTCTCTGGAGTCCATGCCTCTGTTAATACAAGAAACCTCATTTGCCACATAGTTGCCCAATGAAACAGTGCATTGAGGTCAGCTTCTAAGTTGGAGACATCCTGTAAAGAAGTTATTCCACTACAAAGCGTGGTGTCATCTGCAAAGACTGAAATGCTACTTTTAATCCCAGACCCTATATCATTTATAAAGATATTAAAAAGTAAGGGTCCCAACACTGAAACTTGGGGTACACCACTGATAACTTTAGACCATTCAGAGTAAGAATCATTAACCACTACTCTATGAATTATATCTTATAGCCAATTTTCTATCCAATTACAAACCGATCTTTCCAAGCCAGTAGACTTTACCTTACACATTAGCCGTGTGTGGGGAACTGTGTCAAACGCTTTTGCAAAATCCAAGAATACTACATCCACAGCCAACCCTCTGTCCAAGGTTTTACTTACCTCCCTATAAAAAGAAATCAGGTTTGTTTGACAACTTCTGTCTTTCATGAATCCATGCTGTCTGTTGCTTAAAATATTTTTTTCCAGCAAGAACTCATCATGTGGTCTTTTATTAAACTCTCCAATATCTTCCCGGCTATAGAAGTTAAACTAACAGGTCTATAGTTACTTGGCAAAGACTTTGATCCCTTTTTAAATATAGGAACCACATTGGCCCTATGCCAATCCAGTGGTACTATTCCAGTCCTTAACGAGTCCCTAAAAATTAAAATTGTTTGTGCACGTGTTGCACACTGTTGCTTTTCCTGGAGATGGAGACAAGAAATAGTCCCAGATCACACTTTTACTTTTTCTATCTGCATCCATCTCCATTGAAATATGAAAGACATTACAGAAATTGAATATAGGGTTAAAAAAAACTGGCTGGCTGGCACCCTGTGGTGATGAGTGGCTGGCAACCTGTTGTGGATGGCTGGCTGTCTGGCACCCTGTGGTTGGTGGCTGGCTGGCACCCTGTGGTGGAGGGTGGCCGGCTGTCTGGCACCCTGTGGTGTGTGGGTGGCTGGCTGTTTAGCACCCTGTGGTGGGTGGCTGGCTTGCTGGCACCCTGTGGTGGGTGGCTGGCTTTCTGGAAAGCTGTAGTGGGGGGCTGGCTGTTTGGCACCCTGTAGTGGGTGGCTGGCTTGCTGGTATCCTGTGATGGGTGGGTGGTTGGCTGGCACCCTGTGGTAAGTGTTTAGCTGGCTGGCACCCTGTGGTGGTGGGTGGCTGGCTGTCTGGCTACCTGTGGTGGGTGGGTGGCTGGCTGGCACCCTGTGGTGGGTGGGTGGCTGGCACAGTGGCTGTGGGTGGCTGGCTTGTACAGGGCCTGTGGGTGGCTGGCTGGCTGGTACAGTGCCTGTGGCTGGCTGGCTGGTACAGGGCCTGTGGGTGGCTGGCTGGCTGGCACAGTGCCTGTAAAATAATTTTTCAGCGCTTAAAATTACTTAACTTGTAAAATAGTCCAGACCAAGAAAAAGTCTTTAAAAGAGTGCAGTTGCAGCTTAATGCAGTGAAAACAATATGGGTTTAATAGTCCTTTAACGGTCTAACTGGCTGGCTGGTACAGGGCCTGCGGGTGTGGATGGCTGGCTGGCACCAGGCTGCTGTAGGTGGGTGTATGGCTGTGTAATACACTTCCGAGAGACTAGTCCTGACTCCAGACAAGGTTGTCCAAGACGAGGGAGGCAGCCTAAGAGGGCCGAAGGTTAGGCCCAGTGCGCAGAGGTGCGTGGCGCAACATACTAAATGATGTCACGACAATATCGGTAATAGCGGCAAGTGCCAGGGCCAGTACCGATATATCGGGAAAAGTGAATAACAGCCCTCCGATAATAGGCTTTGCCAATAACCGGTCGATCCCTTGTGCTCATCCTGTTCCTCCTTGCACAAAGGAACAGATACCGGTCCTTCTGATGGGTTAAGGATCTTCTACGGCCCTGTCCAGTTCATGGCAATCCTTGGCACTCCAGATGTTTTGGAACTACATTTGCCATGACGCCCTACTACAATGCAGAGTGTATGAGCATCATGGGAAATGTAGTTCCAAAACATCTGGGGTGCCAAAGTTTGTCATCACTGTCCTAGAGTAACTACCTGTGTCCTGGAATCCCCTTCATGCTCTTGAGAATGTGCTGGGAAACACCGCAAACCTTCTTGTAATAGCACATATTGATGTGCCATCCTGGAGGAGTTGGACTGCCTGTGCAACCTCTATAGGGTCCAGGTATCACCTCATGCTACCAGTAGTGACACTGACCCTAGCCAAATACAAAACTAGTGAAAAATTGTCAGAACATATGAGTAAGGAAAAAAAATGTTTGTGGCCTCCACCTGTAAAGCTATTCCTGTTTTGGAGGTTGTCTCATTGTTGCCCATCTAGTGCACCTTTTGTTAATTTCATTAACACCAAAGCAGCTGAAACTGATTAACATCCCCCCTCTGCTACTTAACTAACCAGATCAATATACCAGGAGTTCATTTGGCTTGATTCTATACTCTGATTAAAAAGCATTCCTTTAGTTTTTTTGAGCAGTGTATAATAATGGATAGATTTAGGGGAGGTATGCCTGGAGGGAACCTACCCCCCCTTAAAAACACAGGGGCGCACTGGACACCCAGCAAATAGCAGAATGGCAGGGAAGGTGTCCAGTGTGCCCCCTCACAAGATAGCATGCACCCTTCATTGCTTTTAAGGCCAGTCATAGGTTGGGGCAGTCAGGGCCGATGCCAGACTATTTTGCGCCCTAGGCAAGACCAGCTACTTGCGCCCCCCCCCCCCCCCCAAAAAAAAAAACATTTTAAAAACAGGGTCACTGCACTATGGGTGAGCAGGGTTTTGGGTAGAAATGCATCTGTGGTGTTACTGAAATAAAAAAATTCCCTGCATTGGTGGTTTCACTGGAAGGACAAATGTCCTTGTTTCCGTGTTGTCACTGGAAGAAAACATTTTTCCCTGCGTCCATCATATATGAGGTGCACCAGTAAATTTAAGGGGCTTGGGTGGTAGGATGCTGGTAGTGGGGTACAGGGGGATGAAGATGACAGGGGGTGGGATGGGAGGAAGCTGACAGTGGGGTACAGGGGGGATGAAGCTGACAGGGGTGGGATGGTAGGAAGATGACAGGGGGGATGAAGATGACAGGGGGTGGGATCGTGAGAAGATGACAGAGGGGATGAAGATAACAGGGGGTTGGATGGGGGGAAGATGACAGGGGGGATGAAGATGACAGGGGGTGGGATGGTAGGAAGATGACAGGGGGAGATGAAGATGACAGGGGGTGGGATGGTAGGAAGATGACAGGGGGGGGTGAAGATGACAGGGGTTGGGATGGTAGGAAGATGACAAGGGTTGGGATGGTAGGAAGATGACAAGGGGTGAGATGGTAGGAAGATGATGGATGGATGAAGATGACAGGGGGTGGGATGAAGATGACAGGGGGATGAAGATGACAGGGGGTGGAATGGGGGGAAGCTGATGGGGGGGTGAAGATGACAGGGGGTGGGATGGTAGGAAGATGACAGGGGGGGTTTGAAGATGACAGGGGGTGGGATGTTAGGAAGATGACAGGGGGTGGGATGGTAGGAAGATGACAGGGGAGGATGAAGATGACAGGGGGTGGGATGGGGGGAAGATGATGGGGGATGAAGATGACAGGGGGTGGGATGAAGATGACAGGGGGGTGAAGATGACAGGGGGTCAGATGGTAGGAAGATGGCAGGGGGTGGGATGGTGGTAAGCTGATGGGGGATGAAGATGACAGGGGGTGGGATGGTAGGAAGATGACAGGGGGGATGAAGATGACAGGGGGTGGGATGGTAGAGAGATGACAGGGGGTGGGGTGGGGGAGGCTGATGGGGGATAAAGATGACAGGGGGTGGGATGGTAGGAAGATGACAGGGGGATGAAGATGACAGTGGGGATGAAGATGACAGGGGGTGGGATGGTAGGAAGATGACAGGGGGGATGAAGATGACAGGGGGTGGTATGGGGGGAAGCTGATGGGGGGGGTGAAGATGACAGGGGGTAGGATGGTAGGAAGATGACAGGGGGGATGAAGATGACAGGGGGTGGGATGGGGGAAGCTGATGGGGATGAAGATGACAGGGGGTGGGATGGTAGGAAGATGACAGGGGGGGGGAGATGACAGGGGTGGGATGAAGATGTCAGGTGGTGGGGTGGGGTGGTAGGAAGATGACATACACCCCCCTCCCATCTCCATACACACCCCCCCCCAGCTTCATACACCCCCCCATCTCCATACACCCCTCCATCTCCAGACACCCTTCCATTTCCATACACCCCCCCAGCTTCACACACCCCTCCATCTCCATACACCCCCCCATCTCCACCCCCCTAGCACCATACACCCCCCCAGCTCCATACACTCCCCCCCCCTTGCAAGTTAGTATTAGTTATAAACATCACAGACCTCAGATCAGAGCGGCGCTGTTGCAGAGAGTGAAGAGCTTCTGCCCGCCTCTCTCCTCTGTGTACAGGAAACACACAGGAAGGGGAGGGGCAGGTTCAGTGCTCGTCTCTGCTCTGCACTGACACAGGCAGCTGGGGAGAGAGACCAGCTGCCGTGTGTGTGTAATGCCCCATACACACGTGCAGATTATCTGCAGACTTTTGTCTGCAGACTTACCTTTTCTATGTAGTGCAAGGGCTTGCCGGATTGCATACAAATTGAAAGTGTTTAGGTTTGACCTCATATTATATGGTTTTGGTAAGTCTGCAGACAAAAGTCTGCAGATAATCTGCACGTGTGTATGGGGCATAACTCGCGGACGGTGTGCGGGAACCAAATCAACCATTCCGGGACTCAGCCCTGATTCGCCGGGGACGATCCCGGCGAATCAGGGACGCTTGGGAGTGGGAGGTATGGTTGCGCCCTAGGCGGCTGCCTTTTTCGCCTAGCGGTAGCGCCGGCCCTGGGGGCAGTTGCCGTTTGTTTGTACCCAAGGCGCACAGAGAACTGGTCCTGCAATATTACAAGCTTGGACAATGATAACTGGGAAGAGTTCAACGAGTTCCTTCAGCACCTGTTGGAGATGACCCTATCCATGAGCAAACTTTATTTTACATTTAGAGGAATAAGTGCCAACTGGACTCAAGTATTGACATAGAGCTGCAAGAAAAAGTATGTGAACCCTTTGGAATGATATGGATTTCTGCACAAATTGGTCATAAAATGTGATCTGATCATCATCATCTAAGTCACAACAATAAACAATCACAGTCTGCTTAAACTAATAAGGCTCCATTCACACCAGCGCGACTTGTCAGACGACTTGTCAGCCTGACAAGTCGTGCTCCCTCGCGGTCCATTGACTGCTACAGGACCCATTCTAATAGGAGCGACACAAGTCGCTCCGACTTAGAAAAAGGGTCCTGTACTACTTCGGGGCGACCTCGGAGCGACTTGCATAGACTTCCATTATGTGAAGTACCTGCAAGTCGCTCCGAAGTCGTGGTGCATGGGAATGCACAAGTCGCCCCCGAAGTAGTATAGAGTCGTGCCGCCCCAGTGTGAACCGAGTCTAACAAACAAAGAATGAAATGTTGCCATGTTTTTATTGAACACACCATGTAAACATTCACAGTGCAGGTGGAAAAAGTATGTGAACCCTTGGATTTACTAACTGGTTGAACCTCCTTTGGCAACAATAACTTCAACCAAACGTTTCCTGTAGTTGCAGATCAGACGTGCACATCAGTCAGGAGTAATTCTTGACCATTCCTCTTTACAGAACTGTTTCAGTTCAGCAATATTCTTGGGATGTCTGGTGTGAATCACTTTCTTGAGGTCATGCCACAGCATCTCAATTGGGTTGAGGTCGGGACTCTGACAGGGCCACTTCAGAAGGCATATTTTCTTCTGTTTAAGCCATTCTGATGTTGATTTACTTCTATGCTTTGGGTCATTGTCCTGTTGCAACACCCATCTTTTGTTGAGCTTCAGCTGGTACTCTGGAGATGTCCAACCCTTCCGACTCAATACTGGACTTAATCTACCCAAACATAATTCTTTGTGCCCAAAAATTCAGGAAAGAATTTACAGGATCTGTCATTGTTTTCTTAAGACTAGGTGAATATCCTGCATCAATAGACATACAAAATGCCTATTTCTACATTCCCATTTTTCCATTACACCAACAATTCCTGCATTTTGCTGTGGGAGACCGGCACTTTCATTTTGTGGCAAGTCATTCAGGCTCTCTTCTGCACCCTAAGTGTTCACAAAAGTTATTGCCCGCTTCTGTCTCTCCCACGAACCCTGTCCCAGGTTACCTAGATAACCTGAAGGACTCCTCAGCCAAGACCTTGTATGCCACCATCCACAGGACCGTCAAGTTCCTTCAAATCTTTGGCTGAATCTAGGACACATCCCAAGCAAGGATCTTTCTCCTTCAGGTGAAGATTGCCAAGTCCAGCTCTTGTAACCCCAGGTCACAAAAAACACCCCTCAGTCAGTTCACTTCTGCATGAGTGTTCCGGGCCCCATGACAGCCTCCTTCACTCCAGACCCCTTTATTCTTAAGATGTAGAACAAGCAGACCTGATCCTTGGATCGCCCAATGCTTCCGTCAAGTCAAGCAAAGATTTGCCTGGTAAGATGGATCTCCAATCATTCTTTCACAGGCCTTTGTAGGCAGGGCCTAATCATTGTACCCGAAGATTCTCCACATGGAGTTCATTCAACGTTGTTTATATTGTAGAAATTGAATAGGCACAAAAGAAGGCAGTTATCAAAATAGTACAACATATGTTGCAGACCATACAGTTCTTCAAGAAGAAAAAGTGATGTTTATCAGCAAGGAAGTTTCCCAGCAATGTTATGAAATACACTTGCAGATCACAGAATGCCAGAGGAACACTTCCCTTGGAGGAAAGGAGGAACAGTTACACCCAAAATTAAATATCTGCAGGGACTTTTGGGGGTAACAGTGTGACACAGTAATTCCATGACCCATCCAACGGAAGTGTTCCTCTGGCATTCTGTGATCTGCAAGTTGTTCACATAGGCAGACCGCCGTTCTGCCTCTCCTGGGGATTATTGCAGGTGGCCGACTGACATCGGGCCATCGGACCCGCTGACTGGCATCCCCTCTAGCCAATCACACCATGATCGCAACCTCCAGCGGCGCAATTGTGCCATCTAGTGGCTATTGAATGAAACTATGTACAGGTACGTCATTTTGCACAATAAAGCCACACTGCCACATTAAATACATGGTGGGCAGTCGGCAAGTAGTTAAAGTATATCTATATCTCAATTTTTTTTTCAGTTTTGGATAGAACAAGGAAAGGTTGGGACCCCTGACAAGTTTTTTTGTTATCCGAGACTCTGTTAGGGCTTATTTACACTTGCAGCAAGGATGGCTTCACATCTGATAAGTGAGCCGTGGTTAGAATGCTTTGCAGTGGTGCTTGACAGGTGGTGAGGAGAGGTGTTATGTCACACTTGGAGGGAGGCAGTGCATGCCAAATGCAAAGGGGGATATAATGCCTGCCACAGGCTCAAAGCAATGCATCACAGCATGTGCACAACCCTAGTCGCTGTCTTTGCAGCTAAAGGATATGCAGTGGTGGGGGGGAGGGGGGTGTAGTAAAATAAGGCTCCACTGTATGGTACAGCTCTATATACACTGTTATATAGAGCTGCTAATGCAAAGTCAGCCCTTTCATTGTGATTTTACTTCTTGTGTGCATTTTAAGTACTGAACTTAAAAGATGAATAAACCCAAAAATGTAATATACTGCAGCAAACACTGAAAATACCTGTTCTGTTGATCCAAGAACTGTAGTGTCCTTGTCATTTTCTTCGAGCTAAATAAAAAGAGCAAACAACAGTCCTAGCTATTAATAGTTCATTGGCTAGAGGCAGGTTAGGCTTCCCTGAAGAGATGAGTTTTCAGGGAAGCCTAATGGTGGACAGAATAGGTGATAGCGAAACAGACTAAGAGTTCCAGAGAAAGGGAGAGGCTCTGGAGAAGTCATAGTAGTGAGTATGGGAGGAGGAGATGAGTGAGCTAGAGAGCAGGAGTTTTGGAAGGAGTAAAGAGGATGGGTTAAGTATTATTTTTGGACAAGGTTAGTGATGTAGCTCAGGGTTGTGGATAGCTTTGTATATGGTTAGTATTTTGCATTTTGTGGATGATTGGAAGTCAATGGAGGGATTGGCAGAAAAGGGTGCTGGACAATGAGCGGTTGGTAAGGTGGATGGAATCAATATGATAAATATATCAGAAAGTACAGAATTGCATTTAAAAACGTGGTAAGAAAAATAATGTGCTGAGAACATTTTCATTATGCGGATATTAGTGTCCATTTAAATGGTTTTCATCGATCTCTTGCATTTCAGGGTCACAGGAGGGGAGTTGTTTGAAGACATTGTGGCAAGAGAATATTACAGTGAAGCAGATGCAAGGTGGGTATTCTCCATTATTAGAGTTCCCCTTCTCCTTTCCCCTCTCACCCATGTCCCCTCCCAGACATTTTTAGGGTGACTCACGCCCTGTGCTGTATTAGGTATGCTACTCAACTCAGGGCTGATACATTTGAGAAAAAAATGGTTTACTCATAAAGATACAGAGCAAGTGATATTTCATTTTAGGTAGAATTTCTTATACTTCGTATCATAAATCTGTAAATCCTCTCCACACCTCCACATTCACTAAACCCAAATTAGATAAAATATCAGCACAACCAAAAACCCATTGTTTATTTTGTCAGTACTCTGTTTCAGGACTAAACACTTTGATCTTGAACACAATATCACCCCAGTTAGGGGAACCATTTCCTAACTAAGCCTACTATAAAGGAATTTATTGAACTCTGAAGATTTACTAACATTTCTAATGATATATAAGGAAGGGGACACCGTGGTTGTTGCTAGTATCAACGAATCACATATCAAAAATCTTTTGATTTACAATTTGGAGAGATGTTAGTAAACTCTACCATGCCTCTAAAATGACTGTAGTCCCAACAGAACATTGAAATCTTCATATTGAGATTTGCATTTTAACACCAATGGGTTTATTTGTTATGGTTGGGCAAAGAGCAGTAATGAAGTGCAAAGTGCTACTGTAAGCCCTATCTTGCAATCAGGTTGAATTTCTTCCTGTGAAATAAAAGTCGGATTTGTAGCTACACTTTGCATGAAGTCACTGCATTTTGCACCACCTTACTAAGTAAGACCATAAAAGTCCCAGGGTGACATTCTTTGCTGTAGCATTTAAACAATGTGTCCCTGTACAGTCCTGCATGCTGCCCCTTTTCTGATGTGATGTTTTGTGATGTTAAGACACTGTTTTTCTCCTCTTGTTCCCTCTCCCTTTTTTCAATCTATGTCTTCCCTATGTCTTTTTTTCCTTCTGTTGTGACATATTGGTCTCGATCAAATTGTTCTCCTACAACCTCTCCACCATCTCACCGACCCTGAATGCTCTGCCTAATTCAACCCTATCATTAATGTCCTACCTCCTAACTACATCTGCTATTCTCCTACTGTTATCTTCCCTCTTTTGTATTTGTAAACTTTCATGTAACTGTTCCTAAAATCCTTATGAATATCCATTTACCTTTACCCCCAAATGCAAATCCTTCCTTCCCCATTTATGTCAATTTTCCACATACCCAACACGCTCCCTTCTTGTCTGTGCCAAATCATTTCCCCTGTACCCTGTGGGTCTGCTGGTTTTGTTTTACAGTCACTGTCTCCATCAGATATTAGAAAGTGTTTGTTTCACACACTCCTGTGACATTGTGCACAGGGACTTGAAGGTTAGTATTTTTGAAGGGGAAGGGGGTGACATGGCATGGGGGCCCAGGTGAGAAGCGGCGCATCGTGGGGTACCGCACCCTTCACTACACCCTACACCATCTGGCTCCGGGGACACAGTGCATGGGGAGACGGGGTGATGGTATGTAGCGATGATGGGGGTTTGCATCTGGGAGGGCATGAAGGGGAACAGATAAACAATGTATAACTATGCCCTTAACAAGAGTATGGACTTACAAAATATAGAACTGTCTTCTGAAAGATAAATTAACTGTCTCTGATCAAACATGTATATCTTGTTTGGATCGTTCCTGTTAATTAAAGGGTACCTGTCGCCTACACAATGGAGGCAGCCATTTTGTGAGCAATATTCAAAAGGTTGGAGGGAATCTTTTTTTTACTACGAACCAGGTATGTCAATAAGACATGAGGAATAACTATTTCGGCCTGAGAAACCACATGGTCTAGTTTCCAAAATGGCTCTCTCTACTGTCAGCAAGGGACAGGGAAACTCAACATCATACAGCAAGCACAATGGATGAAAGGTGCATTATACAAGCTTTTAATTATTACAAATCAGTAAATTGTATGAGATACTTTTTAGTATTACCCTATATGGTAAAGATTTTCATAATAAGAGATGCACTGATAAAATCTTTAGTATTACTCTAAATTTTATTTTTATATTAAGAAAATTAGTGAGACCTTTAGTATTACTCTATAATATAGTGATTATTTTAATATTAAATGAGTTAATAAGGTCTCATATGGCACCATCTACTGGATGATTAAAGGAAGTACATGACATCATCTGTACTGAATAGCCTCAATGATGCATCTTATCATCTGGTTGCCAGAGGAACCTGTCCAACAATATATGTATGCTTGTATGTCATATGACTATTCTGAGTTAGTTCACAATACTCTGTTTATTGTCTGTTACCCTTCACTGCCACCTTTCTTCCTATACTCTACTTGCTTGTTATCCCCTTTTCACCTTGGCTTAATTTGATTATCCTCATCCAATAAACAGAGAGTGAGTGAGCACTGTACAGCCAGATGCACTTCAAGTCCCAGCATGCACAGCTCTGTACAGCTGCCCGTGGAAACATGGAATATGCAGCAATGCAGAATGCATATACAATGCATTGCATAGCCTGTGGCGTGATACTTTGCATCCAACTTGCATATCTACCTGCGTTGCATTTGGTATACTCATAAGTGCCCTTTCTCCTCACTCCTTTAATTAATCACCCATCATTTTCTGACTGTCATCTTCGAATAGCATCTTCTGTTCTTTATTTTATACATTATTTTCTCTTTAGCGTGTAACCAGCATTTCTTATCTTCTCCCCAACATTTCTTTCTCTGTCCCTCTCCTCAGCCCCTCTCCCCCTCTCTTCTCTGCATTTCTTTTGCTTGTTTTTTGCTCTCTTTGGCACCTATTTTTAGTTTCTCTCCTCCTCCATCTGTCTCTTCTATGTCCTCCCCCTCCTGCGCTCTCTTCCATGTGTCTCTCAGTTGATAATATTGTGTGCACACCACTCTGCACCGCATGTCTGCATTTCCTGAACTACTGCACCGTTGGGCTTATTCAAAAAAAGCAGTGTAAAGAGCAATCATGATGTTGAAAGTGCAGCAATCCATAGCAACCAACCAGATTTCAGTTTTCTGCTGTCTTATTAGTGAAATGTAAATTCGAATTGCTTGCTTTGGAATACTTCACTTTGCATATTGTTTGCCTGATTAAATAAGCTTGCGTTTGCTGATATCCAAGGTGAAGTGTCAGAGGGTATAATGTTCCTCTTTCAAAATACACCAGATCTATCTATCTATCTATCTATCTATCTATCTATCTATCTATCTATCTATCTATCTATCTATCTATCTATCTATCTATCTATCTATCTATCTATCTATCTATCTATCTATCTATCTATCTATCTATCTATCTATCTATCTATCTATCTATCTATCTATCTATCTATCTATCTATCTATCTATCTATCTATCTATCTATCTATCTATCTATCTATCTATCTATCTATCTATCTATCTATCTATCTATCTATCTATCTATCTATCTAATGGTTGCCAACATTTTCAAAATAATTTCCAGGGGTTCTTGGATGCTAAGCCAGTAAATAGTGATCAGCATTGTTCCAAATGACTGCAGTCCAACACATTTTTCATTATCTCACATATCCTCAGCTGGTTTATATAATACATTTCTAACACAGATTTCACTACACTGAATATAATTCTGCAAAAAGTGGATTTTATTAGCCATACATAGAAGAGAGCTAAAATCTTTGAATTTACAAACTCTTTGATTGCCCCTGGAAATTGGGGGACGGTTGGCAGCTATGACCTTTATCTGTCTCCTCTCTTATTTTCATCTCCATTTCCCATCCTTTGTGTCCTATCCTTCTCTCTTGTCTGCTTTGCAGTACTAGACACTGCCTTGTGCTAGGTACGTTGTAAAAGGAATTACACAAATATTGCTGTAATGGGGTGAGGGCTGAGTGCATTTTACTGAAGAAAATGCTTTGCAATGCCCAGATATCTAGGACATACAAGTGGGGAAAAAGGATTGACCTAAGCCCTGTCTTCTGCTGAAGGCCTTTTCCTGAAAATTTGTTTGTTTGTCTAGATTAGCTGCAAGATTGTTTCTAGTCCTGTGTGTCTTTGTGATCTCTGTTCGTAACTTTGGACTGTGTTGATGACTTCTGTGCTCCAGTCTGTATGTCATAAAGATGCTTTAGCTCACCTCTGTCACATAGGGATGGATTTACTAAAACTGGAGCACTCAGAATCTAGTGCAGCTGTGCATGGTAGCCAATCAGTTTCCTGCTTTAGCTTGTTCAATTAAGCTTTGACACAAAAAGAACCTGAAAGCTGATTGATTTCTATGCACAGCTGTACCAGATTTTGTACTCTTGAGTTTTAGTAAATCAACCCCATAATGTCCACACATTTAGGATTTTGCAGTATGCTATAATCCTATTTTTTCTTTGCTAACGAGCACTTTCACACACTTTTAAACTTGAGTAACATGGTCCTGTTACGTGAATTGTTGTTATACAAAGGGCAGCAAACAAGTTTATAGAAAGGGCTTATTATTGCTGTAGCTGGAAAATTGCAGTGCACATGGGGTTTATGTAAACAATGCGATAACAAAAAATTGGCTTTCTCTTAGCATTCAGTTTAAATTGACCTTTCTATAGTCCACGGGTGAAAATGACACAATGATTTTTTGGAGAATAGATCATGCAAGCATCACAGCTCATACACAATCTAAATAGGAAAATATGTCTACAACAAATAAAAAAATAAACAGACTGGGTTATGCTTTATGTGGTAATGCACTTTGCACATTTTCCTTCGTTTACCAAGGCAAATGTTAACGCACAAAGGGAACTTACTCATAGTTATCTAACCAACATCATGTTTTTGCTTTATGACCCTAAACAGATGAAAACAAACCTATGGCTATTAGTTAGGGAAGCTACACAATACTGCTTTGCAATAAGTTGCAAGGCACTGAAAATAAACAGAAAGCTCACATAATGTTCAAAACAACTGAAGTTAAACAATACCATTGTACATTATATCATAGACTGTCACACGGCACAATGGAAGATTTACTAAAATTGGTGCAGCTGTGCATTGTAACCAATCAGATTCTAACTACAGCTTGTTCAATTAGACCGCATTCACACTGAAGCGGCACGACTTCGGGGGGGGGGGGGACGTGTGAAGTCGCGTGCACCGTGACTTCAGCGCGACTTGCACGGACATCATATAATGAATGTCTATGCAAGTCGCTCCGAGGTCGCCCCGAAGTAGTACAGGACCCTTTTTCTAAGTCGGAGCGACTTGTATCGCTCCTATTAGAACGGGTCCTGTATCACTGCATGGACCGCGACTTGTCAGGCTGACAAGTCGCCTGACAAGTCGCGGTAGTGTGAATGGAGACTTACAGTAATATTAACGTTTTTTATTTTTTCTTTGTTTGTTTTAAAATAACAAACATGTTATGCCTAACTGCCCTGTGCAATGGTTTTTCACAGAGCAGCCCCAATCCCTCCTCTTCAGGTCTCCTGCTGATGCTCCTGGCTCCCCCCCCCCCTAGTGAGTGCCCCCACAGCAAGCAGCTTGATATGTGGGCACTTCATGCATGCTTACTCCCGAGCCATGCTCTGTGTGTCCATAAGACATACAGAGCGGGGCTCTGTCCTACCCCTGATCCCTCGTCACTGGCTCTGATTGACAGCAGCAGAAGCCCATGGCTCCTGCTGCTGTATCTGAGTCAATGAGGAGTGAGAGAGCTGAGAGAGCCATGGCTCTAGTGTCGATTGCTGGATCGAAATTAGGCTCAGGTATGTATTTTGGGGGTTGTTGGGGAAGCTGAATGCAGAAGGTTTTTTTTTTTTACCTTACTGCATAGAATGCAGTAGGATAAAAAAAACTTCTGACTTTACAACCACTTTAACCTTTGATAAGAAAACCTAGAATCGGATTGGCTATTATGCACATCTTTACGAGATTCTGTGTGCAACAGTTTTAGTAAATCTCCCCCTATAAGTCCTTTGAAAAACAAAAGCTGCACACAAATGATGTCCAATCTCATCCAACTTTATTAAACCTTGATGACACACTGCAGCCCCTCCTAGGACCGACCCTCTCAAATGCATTTCACCAATACAGCTTGATCACAGATAATCACAGTATTCTGTTTGATGAGGATCAACTGGATGAAACTGGAGGGGTAATCCAAGGCAGAGATGTAGTGTGTTATGTCAGGGTTTAATAAAATTGGAAAAGATCTGGCATCATAGATGTGCAACTCAGTTTCTGGAGCATGGTTAGGCTCCCTTACCTAGGCTCCTGGTCAGTATCCGGATTTCCAGAGGTGGAGGATCTTTATGTGGGCTTGGAGCAGCAACATTGTGAACTTCTGAATGGTGCAATTCGTAGTGGTCACTTTTAAACTGAAGGCGGGTAGCACATATACACAAACGGAGTCTACAAATGGGGATAAAATCTGAACAAAACTGGGGATTTCAGACTTCTGCTTTTGTTTTGTTATCATTTATGCACATTTTAATATTAGTCTTTGTACCATACTCTTTGGTACATTGCCACACTGTATCACCAATTGCAACCCCCATTATATGCTGTGAAGTTTAATTATTATTGATGATACTCCTAAATAAAAAATGCATAAAATGTGCATTGAAATGTTTTGGGCTACGGTGCTTAGTCCAAAGATTATGGCCACAGTGCGAAACACATGAAGGCACGTTTGATACTTCTTGTCTGCTTTCTTCAATTAAACCTCCTTACTCACATCTATGCTTGTGGACTCCATCTGTGTGTATGCGTCACATATTGAAAGCTGGGCAAAGCTGCGGAGTTACAGGAGAGAGACAAGTATGGCTGCAAACCGATTCCTCTAGCAGGAGCAGTATTTGTAAAAATTAGAAAGGCTGGCAGCAGACAAGGAAAAACATAACCTAGAGGTACATTTTGAACTTTTAGGTATCTTGCAAAGTAAGTTGGGGACCCCAAGACCTGGGCTGCACTATTATATTGATAGCTATTTTAGTTCCCAAAGGGGGTGTTGCCTCCCGCATCAGAAATGGAGGGCTGGGCCTGAACATGAGTACATGAGTACAGAAGGTCCAAGCATCCTGCTGCTGGTTTAGTTTTATTAAAGTGACCACATGTTCAATTTAAACTTTATCTGGGATATTGGGTAGAGTGACTGCTTTTACTGTATGGAGTATTAAAAGAAAATTGTTACTCCATTACTGCCATTACCATACACATAGCAGTTAGAATATAACCTAACTGCTGCTATGTCTGTCACGTATTTTTAAAAACAAGGAAAGAAGGTGCTTGAGCTACAGTTCTCAAAATAAAGGGGGCACAGATTACTGTTCTCAGAATAAAAGGGTCATGACAGAGTCCATGTACTCAGTAAGACTACTAAATAGCAGTGGCGGCTGGTGCTCAAAATTTTTGGGGGGGCGCAAAAAGAAAAATGCAATAGGTATTGCTTCGCGCCAAAAAACGCAGTAAAAAAATTGCGTGACTTTGAAGCTGTGCCCCCTTCAATGCAATGAACACTGTGCTGTGCCCCCTTCAATGCAATGAACACTGTGCTGTGCCCCCTTCAATGCAATGAACACTGTGCTGTGCCCCCACAATGCAGAGTTCATCGTGCATGCCCCTTTCAATTCAGAGCGCCACAGCATTGTCCCCAATCACTGCAGAGCGCCATAGCATTGTCCCCAATGATTGCAGAGTGCCCACAGCATTGTACCCCAATAAATGCAGAGTGCCCACAGCATTGTACCCCAATGATTGCAGAGTGCCACAGAATTGTACCCCAATGATTACAGAGTGACACAGAATTGTACCCAATGATTGCAGAGTGCCACAGCATTGTACCCCAATGATTGCAGAGTGCCACAGCATTGTACCCCAATGATTGCAGAGTGCCACAGAATTGTACCCCAATGATTGCAGAGTGCCACAGCATTGTACCCCAATGATTGCAGAGTGCCCACAGCATTGTACCCCAATAAATGCAGAGTGCCCACAGCATTGTACCCCAATGATTGCAGAGTGCCCACAGCATTGTACCCCAATGATTGCAGAGTGCCCACAGCATTGTACCCCAATAAATGCAGAGTGCCCACAGCATTGTACCCCAATAAATGCAGAGCGCCACAGCATTGTACCCCAATAAATGCAAAGCGCCACAGCATTGTATCCCAATAAATGCAGAGCGCCACAGAATTGTACCCCAATGATTGCAGAGTGCCACAGAATTGTACCCCAATGATTGCAGAGCGCCACAGCATTGTACCCCAATAAATGCAGAGTGCCCACAGCATTGTCCCCCAATGATTGCAGAGTGCCCACAGCATTGTCCCCCAATGATTGCAGAGTGCCACAGCATTGTACCCCAATGATTGCAGAGTGCCACAGAATTGTACCCCAATGATTGCAGAGTGCCCACAGCATTGTACCCCAATAAATGCAGAGTGCCCACAGCATTGTACCCCAATGATTGCAGAGTGCCCACAGCATTGTAACCCAATGATTGCAGAGTGCCACAGAATTGTACCCCAATGATTACAGAGTGCCACAGAATTGTACCCCAATGATTGCAGAGTGCCACAGCATTGTACCCCAATGATTGCAGAGTGCCACAGAATTGTACCCCAATGATTGCAGAGTGCCACAGCATTGTACCCCAATGATTGCAGAGTGCCCACAGCATTGTACCCCAATAAATGCAGAGTGAACACAGCATTGTACCCCAATGATTGCAGAGTGCCCACAGCATTGTACCCCAATAAATGCAGAGTGCCCACAGCATTGTACCCCAATAAATACAGAGCGCCTCAGCATTGTACCCCAATAAATGCAGAGCGCCACAGAATTGTACCCCAATGATTGCAGAGTGCCACAGAATTGTACCCCAATGATTGCAGAGTGCCACAGCATTGTACCCCAATGATTGCAGAGCGCCACAGCATTGTACCCCAATAAATGCAGAATGCCCACAGCATTGTACCCCAATGATTGCAGAGTGCCACAGCATTGTATCCCAATAAATGCAGAGCGCCACAGCATTGTACCCCAATAAATGCAGAGTGCCCACAGCATTGTACCCCAATAAATGCAGAGTGCCCACAGCATTGTCCCCCAATAAATGCAGAGTGCCCACAGCATTGTCCCCCAATAAATGCAGAGTGCCCACAGCATTGTACCCCAATGATTGCAGAGTGCCACAGAATTGTACCCCAATGATTGCAGAGTGCCACAGCATTGTACCCCAATGATTGCAGAGCGCCACAGCATTGTACCCCAATAAATGCAGAGTGCCCACAGCATTGTACCCCAATGATTGCAGAGTGCCACAGCATTGTACCCCAATAAATGCAGAGTGCCCACAGCATTGTCCCCCAATAAATGCAGAGTGCCCACAGCATTGTCCCCCAATCAATGCAGAGTGCCCACAGCATTGTACCCCAATAAATGCAGAGTGCCCACAGCATTGTCCCCCAATAAATGCAGAGTGCCCACAGCATTGTCCCCCAATCAATGCAGAGTGCCCACAGCATTGTACCCCAATAAATGCAGAGTGCCACAGCAATGTACCCCAATAAATGCAGAGTGCCCACAGCATTGTACCCCAATAAATGCAGAGTGCCACAGCATTGTCCCCCAATCAATGCAGAGTGCAGCGTGCGTGCTCCCTTCAATTTAATGCACTTACCTGGTGGCGGCGGCGGCGGCGGGTTCTTCCCTCCTTGATCCAGTCCGTTCTCTCTGCGGCGGCGGCGGCGGGAAGGAGAGCGGCTTCTCCCTCGTCCTCCGAGCGGCGGTGACCGGGACCGCCCCCATTGTGACGTCAGGGATCGGATGTCCTGGATGATGATTGGTCCAGGCTGGAGACTGGACCAATCACAGCCAGGATATCCGAAAGTGGGGGTGTCCAATCGCAAGGACTTGCGATCGGGTTACGCCCCCAGAAGGCTGCCGATCGGCGCCTCTTCTGGGACGTAACCCCCCCCCCCCCCTAGCCACCACTTCCATTACAAAGGCCGGCGAACCCAATTTTTTTTTTTGTAAAACTTTATTTGTCATTTTTTTTTTTTCTTTTTTTCAGGGGTAGGGGGGCGGCGCCCTGGCGCCCGCTATGCATGGGCCGCCACTGCTAAATAGTCCATATACTTGGGGCTGCCATCATTAGGAACTGAAATTCGATTTTCAGAAACTGCAATAAAGGACAAGAGAGAGAGGCGCCTCTAAGACTAAAAGCGATTTAATCCAAGTAAAAACATAGGCAACTCACAGCAAGGTGAAAAAAACAGGCACATCAGGATTGTGGCAGTCCTAGGAATCCTCGGTAGGTGTCCTGCAGGGAGATGCGGTGTGAGTGAAGCCTCGCTGGTCACCGTCTGTGAGCCGGCTGAGCAGTGGATGTTAGCCAGATCGATGCTTAGGACGCGGATGGCTTCAGTGGCGCCGGATAGTGACGTCACCGGTATGCAGCGTGTTTCTGAGCATGCGGGCTGCGATTATTGTGGTAGCCGTGCTCCTTCTTCAAAGCATGACTACAAGGATATGCCTGAGGCTTAAATTCGCCACTAGGAGGAGGCGTTCTTAGAACATTGAAGGAAATGCTGAATGTCCAGCTCACAGAAGGATGTATACAGAATACTATCTTACAAGATCACATCAAACAAATTTTATACTAAGGAAAACACTAGACTAAAATCCAAAACCACTAGAATGACTGAAAAACATAAAATTGAGCAATTTTAATAGGACATGCTATAAAAATAGGTATGAGAAATAATTAATAACCTTTTTTTTTTTTCTCATACTTAATTTTCATTATTGATTTCAAACTTTTTATACATCCTTCTGTGAGCTGGACATTCAGCATTTCCCTCAATGTTCTAAGAATGCCTCCTCCTAGTGGCGTATATAAACCTCAAGCTGGCCATACACTAGCCAAAAAATAGTTCAAACTCATTTTCAAAAAACAAAAAATCGGCCGTGAGAGCAGACGATCGTGCCATCATGTAATGACCAAATTTCTAACTATAAATCATTCAATGGATGTTTTTCATTCAATTTGTCACATATACCTAGTGCAAACAGTTCGGCCGAGAAACACATTAACCTTTCAATTTATTGTTAGTTCGGCAGATTTTTCCAAACTGTTCCTTCGATTTTTCGGCTCTGAAAAGTTCAAAACGATTTTCTATTTGTGCCGATTAACTGGAGTAAAAACGAACGATCGGACCAAATGACAGATTTTCAAACAATTTTTAGGCTAGTATGAGGCCAGCGTTAGGCATATCCTTGTAGTCATGCTTTGAAGAAGGATGGCAGCTGCCACAATACTCACAGCACGCATGTTCAGAAACGCATCGCATACCGGTGATATCACTATCCTGCGCTGCTGAAACCATCTGCGTCCCAAGACTCGATCTGGCTAACATCCACCTCTCAGCCGGCTCACAGACGATGACCAGCAAGGCTTCACTCACCCCGCATCTCCCTGTAGGACATCGCCAGCATATGGGACACAAGCCTACCGAGGATTCCTAGGACTGCCATAATCTTCATGTGCCTATGTTTTTACTTGGATTAAACTGTTTTTAGTCTACACTTAGAGGCGCCTCTCGCTCTTGTCATGTATTTTTTAAATTCCTTCATTCTGTTTGTTACCATGGAAATACATCAAGAATAGGATGTGGGAAAGTATAGCAGGCTGTCTGTGCATCTCAGAATATTACCATGACATCAAACTCTTTACAACCTAACCTTTTTATTGCAGCCATATGCAAAATGAGTGGTACGTAATAACATAAAGGTGGGACGGGACCTATCTTGTATTTGTTGGGTAAACTAATTTATACAGGAGGCAGGCCTCCTAAAGTACATGGTAAAAACTTGTTTGGATTAAAAAATAACTATTTTCCCTCCCTTCCTCCTTTGCTGCATTCTGATTTTTTTTATTTTTATTATAGTTGCTCCTTACACCCAACCCTACCTATGGCATTTTTTTTTTTTCAAACTCCCCAGACCTTGCACAATAAAAAAAATTCAGCTTTTGCTGCAACACCAATCTTCTTCCTAATGCAGTTATTGTCCATGCATTCTTCTGCACTAGTCCAGTTTGAATATTGCCCGGCATTATTTAAGCTTCTTCCCATGAGCCCAGGCAGTCATGCATGGACACAACCCTTGTGAGCACATCATCATGCTGGCCTGGGCTCACAGGAGAGTGCTTCAGAGAAAGGTGGTTTCTCTGCAGCATTCATGACTACGCACAGCCCGAGGAAGAGGAAGCTGGAAGAAGGTGAAGAGGACCCTTTTCTTCACATGACCTGCCGAAAGACATCTAGAATTTGGTATGTAGTGGGACAATTTTTAAACATTTAAGGGAGGAGATGTCCTTGGGAATAAAAGTGAATCTGTACAATCTTACAATTGTAAAAGTCGTAATTAAGATTAGACTACAGAAGATGCCAACTTTTAGCATACTTTTACTTTAAAAAATGTTTAAATGTAGAACCCATCAAACAGTTTATCCACTCTGTAAGTCCAGTTCTGATCAGTGCCTCCTGTCTGTGCTGAGTGTATGTTATGTGCATTCAGAAGAAGCAGTCAGACTTAGACTGGCAGAGTGCTGAATTGGCTCAGTGGCACACATTGTAAAAGTCATCTTTGGTGCATCTGAAAAAACTGCGTACTGAAACTATTCTGACCACAAACATTTACCCCAACCCCATTCTGTAAATATACAATCTGGATTAGTTTTAATTCAGTTTGTGTTATCTTCAATATACCCTGTAGGAATTTTCTTTAATGGTTTGTGACACTTGGTACATAATCTTTTACAAAGCAATACATCTGACTGAGTCAATAAGACCCTTCATGCTGAAATGTTATAGGCACACAGTACAAGTGAATATTGCAGAAACGTAGCTGGCTAAAAAAACTGCCAGCACTGCTTTGAAATGAATCAGTATTCAATCGGTTCATTGCAAACTAGGCACAATATTAAGGCATGAGGAACAGTGGGTCTCTTGGATTAGCCTCATAATTTTTTCGGCTTACAGACAATGCCAGTTACCACTGGAGTTACATAACATTATGTTATATCCAATCCATATGTTTTTTTTTTTTAATTATGAGCTTAAGCCAGCCCTTTTTCTGTTTGAGTATGAGTGCAGGAATTCAACCCCCATTCCCCCCCCCCCCCCATCAATGCCTCCCTGATGTGGCGCATTGTGTACATCACATCATAGGGTGGGTGTAACCAAGTTGCACAGTGGGCGGGTCATAAAGAGGCATTGTTAAACCCTCACCACACTGTCCACGACTTACCTCTGCTCCCCATCCTAAGCTCACCTGTGCACGCTTATCCAAAGCTCACCTCTGCATCCCGCCATCCTCAACTCACTTCTGCACCCCTGTCCACAACTGTCTGCAGCTAACCTCTGTGTTTCGGTCCAGAACTGACTTCTGCACCCCTGTCCACAACTCATCTCTGCACCGCCTGTCCGCAACTCCGTTTTGTACCCCTCACCACAACTCCCCTCTGCACCTACTGTCCACAACTCACTGCTGCACCCCCATCCACAACTCACCTCTGCACCCCGTCCAAAATGATCTGCAGCTCACTTCTCAACTCCCGTCCACAACTCACCTCTGAACCCCTATCCACAACTCATTTCTGTATCTCCTATCCACACCTCCCTCAGCACCCCGTCCACACGTAACCTCTGCACCCCCCCCCTCCCCTCCACAACTGTCCAAAGCTCACCTCTGCACCCTGTCCAAAGCTCACCTCTGCACCCTATCCAAAACTCATCTCTGCATCCCTGTCCACAACTCAATTGTGCACCTGTATCCACAACTTATCTCTGTACCCCGTCTGCAACTTACCTCTGCACCCACTGTCCACAACTCACCTCTGCACACACTGTTCACAACTGACCACAGCTCACCCTTGCACCCACTGTTCACAACTAACCTCAGCACCCATCACCTGACCTCAACTCACCTCTGCAACCCTATCTATTCACAAGTGACTTCTGCACCCCCAGTCTGCAACTCGCCTCTGCACCACAAGAAGGTGAATGGCAACTCAACCAGTAGGGATATTTTAAAGTGTATTTGTCATAAATATGCTACTTTGTAAAAACAGGCACAAGGTGCCTATATTTTTAAGTGTATCCAAATTAATGTCAGTGATGTCCATAATTTCTGAACAGTGACTTGGAGTTATTGAAGAACTTCTCAGGAGCCTGAATGGCCAATATAGATACCTGTCTCTTATAGTGCAAAGCAGGTGTGCAAGCAACTCTTAAATGGCTACCCGGGGTTAAAGGCTTAACATAGCTTGCAGCCTGAGGCTATGTGTTGTTAACAGGACTTTTACTTTTAAACATTTACATGGTATTCAGGTTCACTCTAATCTGTTTTGTCCTAGTCATGAATTTCAGTCACAGTAACATAAACCAACAGTGCTGTGTTATTTTCTTAAAGCAGGATTCAAATTTTGTTATTATTTATTATTAAATGGGCCCCCAGGAGGCTGGAGCTATATGACATAACGTGCTAGCGTTGTATTACATTTTAGCACATTATCACAGACTTATTTTTGAAACTATGCCCTCCAACGCTGCACTGTCAGTGTTCCCACCAGTCACGAGCGCTTCTAGTCTGTTCAGCCGCAATGATGTCACTTCTGCATATTTGCATGGGAACCACATCATCATGGCACAGAGGGGTGTCATACATGTAATCTGCACATGCACAGCTCAGTGTACATTACCACTGATAGAGAGTAGCATATATGACAGAAGAGACCAGTAGTGCCTCTTCTGTCATAAAAACTCTATCTGTCAGTGTTTTTTTGTATATCACAATATTGCTGCGCTGTCAATTGAAATAATAAAAATATAATATCAAAAAGCGAAAAGCAGCCAACACAAATCCTGAAATGACAGATCGAAAACAATATATATATATAAATGTGGCGCTAATCAAAAAACTGAATTTTTGTAAAATCTTACCTGTAAAATTCCTTTCTCTGAGTCCTCCGACAGTCGCCGCCTCTTCATATTCGTCACAATGGGGTAATTGACCTTTGCTCCGTAGGAGTAGCTAGGCAACAGAATATGTCAATATTAAAGCTTTTAACTGTATCCATACCTCAGTTTCAGTAGAATAGAAGTAGAGTATACAACCAAACCCCAAAAGAGGGGCGGGGGCGGCGACTGTCGGAGGACTCAGAGAAAGGAATTTTACAGGTAAGATTTTACAAAAATTCAGTTTTCTCTTACGTCCTCCGACAGTCGCCGCCTCTTCATATTCGTCACAATGGGGACGTCCCAAAGCAGTGCAAACATGAGGGGTGGGAAACGCAGCCGCGCCTAAGGCAACGCCGTCTCCACATCAGAGAAAGGAACCTTACCAAAGGAAGGAACCAGCTGGGCAGCATGAAAAAACTTGCTCAACAGAAGCAACAACCCAGGAAAAAACAAATAACCTAGGGATAAAAAACACATCCCAAACAGCCAAGGGTCCAAACAAGGGACCTTAAAGAACTGCCGCACTAAGAACCTTGCGGCCAAAGGAAGCATCTGCCGATGCCTGAACATCCACCTTGTAGAATTTTGAGAAGGTGTGAACGGACGACGAAGTCGCCGCCTTACACACCTGGGCCACAGAAGCCCGATGATAACAGGCCCAAGACGTACTCAGAGATCTGGTAGAGTGCGCCTTCACAGGCATAGGAGGAACTTTCCCCTTCAAAGCATATGCCTGTTCAATGGTCTGTCTGATCCATTTGGCGATGGTAGATGACAAGCTAGACAATGAAACTGAGGTATGGATACAGGAAGTAGGAGGGTATTGACTGAGGGGACCACCCCCTGGGGGTGGGATATGTTAAAAGCTTTAATATTGACATATTCTGTTGCCTAGCTACTCCTACGGAGCAAAGGTCAATTACCCCATTGTGACGAATATGAAGAGGCGGCGACTGTCGGAGGACGTAAGAGAAAAAATGTTTGCACATAATGTTCATATAAATTCAGGAGAGAAAACCACTGTCCCAAAGTAGCCAATATAAGTGAAGATCCTTGTACGGGTAGGAGTGAAAATCCTCAGTGGGAAAAGAACCACCACCAAACACCAGCACACACTGACTCTTACCGAATGTACATGACCCTCATGACAAAGGTCATATAACGTGTATGTCACAGGCAGATAGGCTCCTCCACTTCCTTATTCCCAAGCAAAGCAAAAAAGGATCATCCACTCAATTTCCTCAGCATTTTGCCTATGAAAATGCTGCCAGATGTATAGACCTGTATGCTATTTGCAGGTACAAAACTTTTTATCTGGGCAGAGAGATTCATTTACTAAAACTGGAGAGTGCAAAATCTGGTGCAGTTTTGCATAGAAACCCTGCAGCATTGAAATCAGCTTCCAGGTTTTATTGTGAAAGCTTAATTGGACAAGTTCAAAGCTGATTGGCTACCATACACAGCGTCACCAGATTTTGCAATCTCCAATTTTAATAAATCAACACCAATGCCTTACCCAAAATAATAAGGCAGGAGTGTAAAGTGTAAATAATTTGTTTTCTATAACTCATTTATAAATATTTAATCTATTAACAATGTACACATAGGATAATCCTTTTTAGATTTTCCATATTGATTTCTCACCTATATTATGCAGTATTAGGTGCTTTTACTTGTGTAATAGCAGAGTTATGGGGCTAACGAGCTAGAATGAACAAATCTGGACAGCAACTAGAGCATCTAAAATGCAGGTGTGGGTAAAAGGACATCACAAATTGAAATGCACTGTAGGTCATGGACAGCACAAGACAACGTTGTGATTTGCATAAGGAATGCTTGCGCTCGCGGATAGGTAGTTTTGGCATTGGATGATAATGGAAAGGAAAAAAAGAGACAGTGCATGTCTAATCCCTATTACCAAAACGCAGAAATTGTGGGAAACTCTTGGCAGCACTAAGGAAAGACTTTTGAAGCAGTAGGCATTTGATAACAGCTTGGGCTCTCAGCTAATTGCTACTGTTGTCAACTTTTTATTTTCTTTTACCCACAGATTTACTATGCTGTTAGCATTAGCTTCTGATTGTAAGATAATTTCATACAGTGTCATCATACACATCTTTAAAAGTTGTATCGCATAATCATGATTAAAAAAAAAAAAATAACTGTGCTAAATCCACCTAAGTATATAGAACATAAGGAATAAAAATGTACAATGGCATCACAAAACACAGTATATCTTTATTAGATGACTGCTTTGTATAATATGTGATTGTGAATCTTAGATTTCCATACAATTGGATCTCCATCTCAGACTATAGATTGTTACAGACTGTGAGATGTGTCCACTTTGCCAAAGCAGGAACTGGCTGAAATTCACCACCTGCCTCAACAAACTTCATTTAAAAAAATGAAGAAGCCATGTGGAAAATTGATGGTCAAACAGCGACTGCTTCCAATGGACTGGGGTATACAGATAGCTGCGGGTACTTCGTCTGTTAGAATCTAATAAGTGTTGATTCCTCCAGCCACGCTGTTTAGCATGAATGGGGTAATTCAGCCATTTCTTTTGTTCAGCCACCATGGCTGAACACTAGAAATCTACAAGCATATCTTGTATCTATCTGCCACAAAAAGAGAGTATCTTAGCATTGTGTTAAGTTGAGTCGCATTACTTCAGCGCAGGAAAAGCAATTAGACCACAGAAGGGATGCCATAGCAACAATAAAGGTACTGGATGTTTTTGTGCTCTATATTTGATTAGTTGTCCTAGGAATTTACTTCACCAAGTTTGTAAATCAGCATGCCAACATCAGCTGTTGATTTCTTAACTCAACTTCGAATAAAAGCAAAATATGATAAAGTGCACCTGTCATGTGAGAAATATGAGTGCTGTCATTACATTGCTGGCTTCTTCATCTAACAATTTTCCAGTTTCCTGTTTGATGCCGGCTTTTATATTTCTGTGTCACAGATCAAGAAAAAAAAAAAAATTACATTTCCTCTATACTAATTTCGACTAAATGAAATATTTGAAGCCAAAAAACGATTGTTGCAGCCTAGTAACTAGCATTCTCAGACAGAGAAACCAGCAATGGTGGACTATATCATTCTTTCATGACGTACAAGTCTTTAGTTCCTGGATATCTATTAGCAAAATAGGTAATCTCAGACTAGGAAGCATTTCATTTTTTTTAAATATTGTGTTATTGCTTCCATCCAATAAACTTACAGTCATGTGATTTCACAAGAAATATGTTTACAAGTAAAAACGTGTTTCTCGAAAACACATAAAAAATGTCTTGAGCGAAAAAGTTTCACTGAAATGAGCATGTGAAATGGTGAATGTACAAACTCAGGAGCAGTTTACATCTTTAGCTGAAACAAGGATTTTTTAGACCCCATCATTTGCAATGGTTAATTTTGGTTGGCAGACATCCCTTCCCTTCTCTCCCACCCCTTCCCCTCCTCCATCTGCTCGCAGGGTGCACACAGATCTTACTAACGCCCCCCCTGCTGTTTGCACGCAGTCATTGCATCCAGCAGATTCTTGAAGCAGTCCTCCACTGCCACCAAATGGGGGTTGTCCACAGGGACCTTAAGGTGAGTTTTGTATCCCCCGCCCATACCATCTCTTTTCCATGTGCATGTCAGGCTGGACATACCTTCATACCCATCTCTCACCCTATGCAAGCCTGCTGTTGGTTTGTCGCTTGCATGCTGGTGGCAAGTTGTCTCTGGCTTTCTTTGTGGATATTGAATAAGTTGTGGTTATTATGGCATGTGAAGGTTTGGAATGGGAAAGCAGCTTATTTTGGGGTTGCATGGCATGTTGAGGGCAGTGATCTCTACTTTGTGCTATTCTGCATGGTTTTGTGTCCAAAGTATATACATGTGCAGTATGTTTCTTATATGTACTCAGTGGTTCAAGGATCAATTTGTATTTATACCACCATTAAGCCAGTCTTCTCCATCATTTTGAAAATTCCCCTGCTCAGTACCGTATGCTCACCATCTCTCCAAAACCTATCCATCTCTGTCATCTGTTGTGCCACTCGGTCTTGGCAGTATAAAAGAAGTGCTAGTCACAGAGTTGGTTATTTGACTCTCTGGGTAGCAGAAGTTATCGGTTACTATAGAAAAAAAATTCAAAATGTAAAGTTCATCTGTAAAATTTGTGTAAAAGGAAAACAAACACTACATAACTGTACAGCACACTCTGTAAAAGCAAACTGCTGCCCTCCTGCCGGAAGTCATCTCCACACTTGCAGCAATTCACATTCCTGATCAGCTCCAACTCTTTTGGGAAGGCTGTCCACAAGGTTTAGGAGTGTGTCTATGGGAATCTTTGACCATTCTTCCAGAAGTGCATTTGTGAGGTCAAGCACTGATGTTGGACGAGAAGGCCTGGCTTGCAGTCTCTGCTCTAATGTGCATGTAAAGGCAAGGGTCACAGTACTTTTGGTAATACAGTGTATGTCAGCATTAGAAAATCACATTATCTTTAAGTTAAAAAGGTACCCCTTTTCTTGCCATAAAAACAACTCTCCTACCAATCATTTTTATGGAGTACAGCACAGGACACAGAATCCTGGTTAAAGCGGAGCTCCAGCAATTTTTGTGTTTATTATACACTTTTTGTAGCTGCTGACTTTAAATAAATACACACTCACATGTCCCAGTATCCAGCAATGTAGCCACCCAAACCCTTGATTCATTCCCTCTCCTCTCACCGCCTTGCGTCTTCACACTGCTGCGTCTCCCAAATGGCCGGGCAATCTTCTGGGACCTGTGACGTGTTCCAGAAGATTGCAAGGAGGGAGGGGGAGAGGAGACTGCCTAGATGGTCCGAGCGAAAGTGTGAGTGGGGTACCCGCTCCTCCCCCCCCCAAAAAAAATGACATACCAAATGTGGCATAGAAGGGGGTGAGGTGCTTAAAGCATAACTTCTCCTTTTGGGTGGAGCTCCGCTTTAACCACAGGTTATATGCAGTTACCTTCAGGTGATTGGACACTGGCAAAGGCTACAGGGACATCCCCATATATATCCCTGCCACTCCCAAAAAGCCTCTGTTTTGTAGCAAGCGATAGAGAGATCAAAATCCTCTTTTCTTAATCATATAGTACAGAACACAGGATCTTAGTCTTAACCATGGGATGTCCAAAAGCAGTCCAACAGAGAGGTGTGTAACACAGCAAGCAAGCCCTAACAGGCCCATGTAACAACAGGTCAAAGAAGGGCTCAACCAAATTTAGAGAGCAGCTTGCAGCACCTTACACTTGAAACTGGTATCAGAAGAGGCCTGAACATCCACCTGGCAAAACCTAAAACCACAAACAGAAGACCAGGTCAAACCCTTGCATTTGTTTGACTCTGAAAAGTCCATGAAGCACCAGATCTGGTAGAGTGCGCACTAACAGGGAAGGGAGGAACCCTATGCTTGTTTAGACTATACTTGGATGATCATTTGTCTTATTCACCTAGCAATGGTGGAGTGAGAAGCAGAGGGCCCCCTGCTAGAGCCTTTGGGAAGGACTAAGAGGGAAACTGATTTCCTAAACGAGACTATAGCCAAAAGGTAGACCTCACAGCATGTACCTCAACAAGATAGTGGAGAGAAATTTCCTTAGGGGTGTTTCACAGCAGGGCATAACAAGAAAAGAACAATGTCCTGGTTTGGCCCCTTTCATACTTGTGCGACTTGTCCTGCGACTTGGTACTGCAAAGTCACATGACAAGTCTTACTTGTCAAATGAGTACCCTTCATATCTGTGCGACTTCAAGGTAGTTTCTGCACTACTTTGGTCCGACTTTGATGCGTTTTGAGGTCCATAGCCCTCAAGATTACATAGGCTTTGCTTCAAGTCCAGTCAAAATTGTGTCAAAATGGCAGCATAAAATCAATGTCCAGCATCCCCCACTTGTGGCAAAGCACTTGGAACATCCTACTGGTTAAAAGCCTGTTTTCCCCACATCCAGACACTGACAATTTTCCATGCCTGGAATGTGAATGGCAGATGGGGCCAGAACTTGCAGTTCCACTCAAGTATGAATCAAATTAACTTCTCATTGATGTGGGCCATTGCTGTGGCATTGTCTGACTTGATTCAGGTTGGGTAGCCATCCAGCTGACAGGTCCATCATTGACGGGACAACTGAATTGCCCTGAGTTCCAGGAGGTTAGTGATAAGGTGAGCTTCCTCCAAAGACCAGATTCTCCTGTACAAGAGAGTGGAGGGACAAAAGTTTGTTTCAATGCAAGAAGATCAGACCCAGGTAGTCTAATCGTTGAAGCAGGTCCAGCAACGACTTCCAAAGGTTGGGCCCTCCTGAGTCTCTGAGGAGTCTGCACAGCCCACTGGAGACTGGCACACAAGGCTTAGGAGGACTGGACATTTAACAGGAGATCATCCAGATATCTTGCAGTGTGAATCCCCCGAGAACAAAGCAGAGCTAGGACCAGGGCAAGCACCTTGGTGAAGGCCTAAGTTGTTGTAGACAGGCCAAGGGGGAGGGCAACAAATTGGTAATGCCATGTACCCACAGCAAAAGGCAGACACCATTAATGAGGAAGAAAGTTGGGGGAAGTGTGAATTAGCAACCTTGATGTCCACAGAGGCCAGAGGGTCACCAAGTAGAAGGGAGACAACAACTGACATGCAGAGCTTTTCGATACCCTGGAACTTGTTTAGAGTTTGTAGATCCAGAATGAGCCAAGTGCCTCCATTTACCTTTGCAACAGTGAACAGGTTCGAGTTAAAACCCTGAAATCATTTCTTTTTTGGACCCAGAGAAGTCTAAAAGGTGCATGCATGCACAGTAGGGCTAGGCAGATTGAGGCTGCGCAGGTGCAATACTGGCCCATTCTACAGACTTGTGCCAGAATAGATCATAAATGGCGTCAGTGTTAAAACCGCCAGTGCTCCAGCTCTATGGCTGTGACACATCATTTTAAAGTGTTCTGCAAAAGCCACCAGGGATCAGAATGCCAGTACAATGAAACTAGATTTTAAAAGGCACAAAGACCATGACTTACCATGTCAGATGTTTTTGAAATCACAGGTTAAGGAAAAACTTCATCCTGGTTTTGCCCTCCATGATGGGGATACCCCCAAAGGGGTCTTCAGGGACAGGCTTCCGCTGCCAATGAATCTCAGCTTTGGACCTGTATAGCTCCCTGTGGCTAATTTAAAAAGATACACTACATGCCAAGGATAGTGTCTAGGCAGGATCCTAAGTAATATTGTCAGCCAGACTGGCCTCTTTTACCAGGTGGAACTGGGTAAAGTCCCCCAAGGCCAAGCCTAGGAGTCAACCTATCCGGAAAGCTGCAGAGAGAGAGCTACAGTAGCTAAGGAGCAGCTAGAAAGTGTGAGCGAAAGGTCAGAACTTAAGAGGTAGGTTTGTCTCGGAGAACAGGTATCGGTCACCTAAGGACACTAGTAAAAAATGAAGGCTTCCCAGGGGTGAAAGGGGTTATTTAGCGCATCTCCCCTTTAGCTTTTTTTTTCCCAGTGTCAAATCACCTGAAGGTAGCTGCCTAAAACCCATGTTGGAAGGTGGGTGCGGCCTCCTGTTTGGCTTTTGAATATGATTACAAGTATTTGAATTTCAGCAGTTCAAACTCCCTACAGTCATATGCCTAATTTTCTCTACACTGTTTTTCTGATTACTTTAAGTTTTAAACCTTAACCGCTTGCCGACTGCGCACAGTATATTTACTGCGGCAGTCAGCCCCGGCTAGGCAGAGTGACGTAGGTCTACGTCGCTAGCCTGTCACCGGGTTTTGAGCCAATAGCGGGCGAGCGCGCGCCCGCTGAGGCGCACGCCCGCTGAGGCTCGTTCACAGAGGAGTCCGGGCGTGTGACCGGCGGACCCGATGTACGCCGGTCACACTACGATCGTCGGTAGAGCGGGAGAAAGGCGGGCGGCTTATGTAAACAAGCCGCCTGTCATTCTCCCCTGTGTAAAAATGGAGATCAGACGGTTCTACTATGTAGAACCGTTGATCTCTGTTTTTACAATAGGAGACATGTCCCATCACAGTTAGAAACACGCCCCTAGGACACACTTAACCCCTCCCTCTCCAATACAGTTAACCCCTGCCAGTGTCATTTTTACAGTAACAGTGCATATGTATAGCACTGATTACTGCAGTAATGTCACTGGTAACCCCAAAAGTGTCAAAAATGTCAGTCAAGGGTCCGATCTGTCCGCCGCAATGTCGCAGTACCGCAAAAAAAATCGCAGATCGCCGCCATTACTCGTTAAAAAAAAAACACCAAAAATGACAAAAATCTTTCCCTTTGTTAGTAAACGCGATAACTTTTGCGCAAACCAATCAAAATACGCTTTTTGCAATTTTTTTTACCAAACATATGTAGCATAAAACAAATTGTCCTGAAAATGGTAAAAAATTTTGATTTTTACATTTTTTTGGGGGGGGAATTTCATATAAAAAAAGTGAAAAATATTGTTATTTTTGCAAAATTTACGCTCTTTTTTTGTTTATAGCGCATGATCAAAAAATTGCACAGGTGATCAAATACCACCAAAAGAAAGCTCTGTTTGTGGGAAAAGAAGGAAGTGAAATTCGTTTAGGTACAGTGTCGCACGACCACGCAATTGTCCGTTAAAGTCACGCAGTAAAAAAATCACAAAAAAACCCTGGTCAGGAAGGGGGTAAAATCTTCCGGGGCTTAAGTGGTTAAAGATAAACATTTATTATATTGCAGCGTACCAATTATTAGATGTAATGGCGGCATTAGCTTTCTTTTATTGGCTTTTTCCTTTATTTTTGCCTGGTGATCCAGCCAGCCAGCCTGCTGTTTTTCAAAAGAAAAAGCTCTTCTGCAAATATAGAAGTTAGAGTGATAAGACAAACCATTTACAACTGACAGGGTTGCTTACAAAGGTCAGCATTTATTTATGTAAAACCTTCATCCCAAAAGAAAAAAGAAAACGTTTGCTGCTTGGGTAACTGCAGTGTGAGCTTGAGTTTGGCTTCAATATGTTAGTGTAAATCCTCTAGTATATCCAACACCCCCTACTGCCAGACTGACAATGCTTCTGTCCAAAGGTGACCCTGTGCTCCTTCATCCAGAGTGTAGACACTCTAATACAGGAGGTCAAAGGCCAGATCACCAGTTGAAAACAGAGGGGAAAAAAGTCTAAAAAAAGAAAACTAAGGCAGCCACCACATCTAATGATTGGTAAGCTGCAATATATTACATGTTTGGTTTTGGGTGTAATACTGCCAGGGCTGGCCCAAGACATTGTGCTGCCTGGGTCCAAGAATAAAATGCTGCCCCCCCCCCCCCCTAAAAAAAAAAAAAAAAAAAAATCACACCCACCAAAAGGTCCCACATCTATTATTGTATATCATGATAATTAAAACAAAATTACATTTATCAAGAAGTTAGGTTTACATGCAACAGCAACTTGTATATATGCAGAATTATATGACATACCACCATGTTACCGCTCCCCCATCTTGGCACCATGGGGCATCAATCGGTGCAGTGTATGTCAGCACAGTGGGCCCCCCCACCCCTCAGGGCCTGTGTGTAGTGAGCACGTTGCACCCATGGATGATATGCCACTGGGATAGGGCTGTATAGGGGTGGGCTAGGGTAGCCTCACGCATGCACCAGAGCAGAAAAAGGCAGGCTGGGTGCGAGGCCGGCGGCACCCCCTCCTGTAGTTCCACCCAATAGAAATGCAAGCCTCGTAAACTGCACCCGAACATCGGCTGCTTGCAGAGCCGATAGGGAAGGGATCTTTCATTGTACTGACTCCTGCGGGTACCACGCCCCCAGCAGCATACACCTGAGCTCTTTGTGTGTGCTCGAGTGTTTAACAGCCAGTGTGAGCACCCTCACGCCCAGCAACTATGATTATGTGTGTTGAGGTCAGCAGGGCGGCCTTCTTACAGGGAAGCGGAGTGGCCCGGGGGACCGATGTCACCCTGCCCAGTCCACCCCTGAATGACACACTGAACTGCTGGAAAAAAAATCATGGGCGTCAATTTGCTCCTACTCTCAAAGTGCTGCCTGGGTCCAATGGACCCGGCAGGACCCATGGTAGGGCCGGCCTTGAATAACGCATATCTAAATAAACATTTTTCAGGCTTAATTTCTATCATTTCAACTCGTATTCCTGCTAGTAATACACTTGCTGTCCTAGGATGGCAACCCTCACTCATACAATCTTGTCATCCTCAGCTGCTCTCCTAATTTGGACAGTAAACACCCTACTTCTCATCTCCATTACATAGGGAGGAGGGGTGCTGTAGTTTACAGAAGCTAGCTAGGAAAGCTGATAACATTGCTTGAGTTTATTTTACAGTAAGTTACAAAAACACTGCATTTCTGACAGAATCAACAGGTATTTTTATGTACTAGCAGAAAATAGAGTTAGCCTGAAAAAAAGAAACCTAATGCAACCACCACATCTAAAGACTGGTGAGCTGGAATATATTACATTTTTGTTCTTGGGTTTAGGTATCTTTAGACTTTAGAGCAACTCCTTGAGCAGTAGAAATGAAAATCTAAAACAAACCAAATACAAGTTAAGCATCTCAGAAGCACCTGAGAGCATACTGAATTTTACATTTGACTGAGTCTTTAGCCTGTCCATACAAACCCTAAAATCAGTTTTATTTTGTCTAACTACTCCTCCTACCTTGGTCACCTACTATGTATTTTCAGAATAAAGCCCCATCTTTCAGCTCAGCCTGATTTTGATTAACCTGAGCTGTAGTTTCCCCAGGCAGAACTTTTCACTTTACTGATCCAATGTAACCAGCTCCTAGTTGTCTACATGTCTCTTCTAAAGTCTGGATTAGATTTCAACAACAAAGCTGTACTACAGCTTTACTTCATTTTAATGTTAGTGCTCACATTCACAAAAGAAATTGCAAAGTACAAACACCATCAACACTAAAAAGCTATTGATCTCTTCTGCTACTTTGATAATCCGTATCATTTAAATTAATCGTAAAATAACAAAATTAGGCTTTTTTTTTTTTTTGAGAGGTCAAATATGCGACTAGATTATCAGGTAAAAGAGATGGAGACCATACAGTCTGATGAAAGGAAGGTGACCAGACCTCCCTTTAAGAAAGGTTGCAGTAAAGACAAAGCAGCTTTATTCTGTACTCTATTATTTCTCAAGCATATTCATAGAACTCCAAGTCTGGTCTCCTTTTATAAAGAGAATCCTATTTCTCCTGAGTGACTGTAAGCCGCAGACAATGAACAGTAGTAATCTATCAATTCAACTAACCACATTTCTGTTAACAACAGCCAGAAAACCTTCTCCTTGCCAGTAAATGCAAAGGAGCTGCTGTCAAGTTGGCGGATTTTGGCCTGGCCATAGAGGTACAAGGTGAACAGCAGGCCTGGTTCGGTAAGTTTGGGGAGCCAGGGGGAATATGTCAATATGTCTAGGGTAGATTCACCTTCTAAATTTGTCTGGTGGCCATTGCCACTAAAATAAATAGTAATAGAAAATCTGTTTAAGTATAGATTTACCCTAATTCTGGAGAAATTTCCTTAAACTTCCTGTTTTGCCTTAAGGAGAGGAAGTGAAGGGAAATCTACTCAAAGGACAGTTCTTTTAAAGAACACCTCAGTGTAACCGGCAGTTTTAAATACCTACCTTTAAGTCCATTCCATAGATGCTGACTATAACGCTCTACTCACACCTGATTGTAGATGGAATTTCAAATTGCTGCAAAAAGCGGGATGCGTTTGCGATGCCATTACTTCTTAATAATACCCCAATCCCGCCGCGATTTTGCTGGGATTGTCACACTGTAAATCACGCTGAAAACACGCTGATCGCTCAGGAAGGATCATGAGCTTCTTTTGGGCAATAGCAGTGCGATTTACTGCATGACAATCGCAGTGCGGTTGGGGTTCCATTAAGAAGTAATGGCATCGCAAACGCGTTCGGTATTTTGCAACGATTTGAAATCACGAGTGGAATCGCGGCAGCAATTCCACCCGCGATCAGGTGTAAATAGAGCCTTAAGCTTTGCTAAGCACTACACAGCCCATAGTTGTACATAGTACTGGCCAGGATGTGAGTCCACAACCCATCCACACCATTTCCCCTGTTTATTCCCATAGATAAAAGGTAAAATGCTAGTGCTCAAGATGGTGAATAAAATAAATAATATGTCAAAGGCCTGCAAAGTCCATGACAATGTCCACAGAAAATCAAAGGGGCCTGTGAGGCAAGCAACTAAGCAAACACTAAGGGTACAGCTCTTCTCTGGATTGAAGCCGACTCTGGATATAGCATAAAAAGAAAAACAGAAGCGCGCCTCTAAGTTTAATATTTTATTTCTCTATCGTTCATCGACAGACGCAGCTCCATATCTTCTTAGACCATTGGGTTATGCTCCTCCCATCAGGAATAGGACACTAGGCAGGAAAAAGCTTTACCACGTCTATGGGGCTGTCCCTGCTGGCATAACCCCACACACTCTGCTACAGCCTCTAGTTTTGTTTCTGCCTAGTTTAGGAAGTGGATCTAGTTCCCTGCTGAGACTTCGGTCTTAGCTATTAATAGGGAAACTTGTTATTTTGTGATTTTTTTTTTTTTCACTAGTTAGAGTTCCTGGAGAACTACAAGCAACAGCCGACTGTGGTTTCGGACTGGATATTCTAGATCCTTAAGGTCTCCAACAGGTTATAGCACAGAACTAGGCCTCGCCACAACAGAGCCCCCATGGATGGGGACAAGCCTGCGAGTGGACAAGTCTCGCTGGGAAGTGATTGACCTGGAACGCCCTGAGTCGCAGTGTACCCCCCGTCTGGCAGCACCCCCACCCCGGGTGGGGGGTGTACTGTTCGGAGTGGCGCCCACCTGGTACTGTGGTATGGTGAGTAATACTGTCCCCCCAATCCTCTGGCGATCTTGGGGTGGATGTGGGCCCTCTCCCTGGAATAGTTGGACCCTCAGGGCTCCCTCGTTTCCCCTGGCCTTTGGGATATTAGGCCTATCCTCTCCAAGTCTTTTTCCCTACCCATAGCAGGTCCTACCTCCGGGGAGCGGAAATATTGCAGTGTTTTTCTGTTGGGGGTGGCCTTGTCCTGGTGGGGTCTCTTTCTAGGGACCCTACGATGCCTCTTGTCTGGGACCCCCTATGGGGGTTCAGGAGACCGAATGGCGTGCCTTGGAGGCCGCCACTTTGCTGTAGATTCATGCTTTCTATTCTGCCATTGAAACGCATGGGCAGCCATTTTTTGTTAGTTCCCCATAGGAATGCATGGGGTGGCCATATTCTTGTAGTCCACGATCGCTGGACAGGCAAACGGCATGACACAAAAAATCTAGCAATGACCCAGGCTGTGCTTTCTATTTCATGTGTCAGAACGTTTTATTTTCTGTTTCACAGAATGTGCTGGCAGTCTCCTGAGCGGTTTGGTAACGTTTTCTGGGGTCCCCTGTAGGCTTTCCTCACCAACTATGCTATCAGATTGTATTGGATCGGGACTAGGTATACCGCTGAGTGGGATCGCGGTTTAGCGACTTTTTAAAGTGACACTGCATTATTTTTATCTCAGTGTCCTTATCAGCCGCCGCGCGGCAACGCGCATTGGTGGAAGCACTTATAATTTCAGTTCGGGAAAGTTTCAAATTGGCAGATGAATCTACAGCGTCGGGTTCGCAGGTGTCTTTTGGCTCCCGAAAATCGGGCAAGGCGTTTCCTTGCCCAGAGCTTTTTGACGATATTGTCAATGAACTATCAAGCACATGCTAGTGGTGCTTAAGCGTTTTAAACACTGTTATCCTTTTGCAGATGCAGTTTCCACTAGGTGGACTGTGTCACCAAAAGGTGGATCACCCGGTGTCCGGGCTCAATAAGTCCACTGTGGTTCCGGTGGAAGAATCCCCGGCCTTTGCAGACCCTGTGGATAAACGAGTGGAGTCTCTGTCCTGCCATCTACACGAGCTAGCGGGTTCCATATTGAAACAAATATTTGGGAATGTAATGGTGTTACAGACGGTTACTGAACGGGTGAAGTTACTAAAAGGTAACTTGGAAGCTGACCAGCTCCCCCCCCCCCCCAGCGGTGCTGGAACTAATTGACTAGATGGCTCAAGCCCTGGTGTTCATGTGTGATGCGGCTCTGGATGCGGCTCCCCTAGTGGCCAGAGTGTTGGCAGTGGGGATTGCGATTAGACGCATGGTGTGGTTAAAAAAAGGCTTTGACGGATCTTCCCTTTATGGGGGAGAGGTTGTTTGGATCCTCTCTGGATGAGTTGATCAAAGGCCTTACGGGGGTGAAGAGTACTCTTCTTCCTCAGTCCTCGAAGTGCAAGGTGCTGCGTCATTGACGGGGGTCTTCCTTTACTGCTCATAAGTGGCTTTTTTGTACCTCCAGGTCGCAAGAAAAAGGAAAGCCGTTCAGGTCTTCTGGGAGTTCCAAGAAGCCATGATCAGGTAAATCAAAGACCGGCCAATCCAGATCTGCAGATGAATCCTCACCCACTTCTGGGGTGGGGGACATCTTTGCTTCTTTCTGAAACCTTGGACATCCTTGATTCAGGACAAATGGGTTAACAAACTGATCTGATCGGGGTACAAGATAGAATTTCGGTCCCGTCCGTCGGACAGATTCTTCCCGTCCAATCTGTGCTTATCTCCAGACCAGTTAGGGAATCTACGGGAGGCAGTACAAGATCTGCTGTCACAAGGGGTGATTGTGCCAGTTCCCTCTCAGGAATGCTTTCAAGGGTTTTATTCAAACCTGTTTACTGTGCCCAGAAAGGCAAAGTGCGTCCAATTCTGGACCTCAAGGCTCTGAACCTCTTCGTGCAGGTACAGAGGTTTTGCATGGAGTCCATTCGAATGGTAGTAACATCACAACACCAGGGAGACTTTTTGGCCTCCATAGATATCAAGGACGCATATCTACACATCCCTATCTTCGCTGGACACCAGTGGTTTCTTTGCTTTGCCGTAGCAGAAGAGCATTATCAATTTGTGGCTTTACCCTTTGGTCTCGCCTCCGCCCTAGGGTGTTTACCAAAGTACTGGCTCCAGTGTTGGCACTACTGTGCCAACGGAGGATTGCAGTACTGAGGTATCTGGATGATCTCTTATTGAGAGCAGACTCTCATTCAGCCCTGATGAGCGACCTGACGATCACTGTCCGCTCCCTGCAGGAGTTTGGGTGGAAGATTCATTTCAAGAAATCCGCCCTAATATTTTCCTTGAGACTGGATCATCTGGGCCTGACCCTGGATTCAGGTTTGGCGAGGGTCTTTCTTCCTCGGACAAGCTGCAGAAGTTGCAGGGGGCGATATGGGTGTTGTTGGCAAACAATCTGTCTTCTCTGCCAACTTGCATGTGGGCCTTGGGTCTGATGGTGTCAACCTTCGAGGCGGTTCCGTTTGCTCAGTTCCAAACAAGACCTTTACAAAAAGAGATTCTTGTCAAAAGGAACAAGGATCCAAAGTCCTTGGACACTTTGATTCGGTTGAACCACGACACAAGATCTGCTCTGTTATGGTGGCTTCATTCACCATGCCAGGGCAAGTCCTTCCTCCCGTTGTTTTGGACAGTGGTAACCACGGACACCAGCCTGTCGAGCTCTGGTAGGGTACTGGGGAAGCTCTGTGCCCAGGGAACCTGGACAGTAGAAGAGTCCTCGCTGCCGATAAATGTTTTGGAGCTCAGAGCAATAAAGCTTTGTCTGAGCCACTGGACGACTTGTCAGCAAGATTGTCCAGTTCGGATTCAATCGGACAATGCCACGGCTGTGGCTTACATCAATCACCAGGGGGGCACAAAGAGTGTCTTGGCGGCCAGGGAGGTGGCTGAGATTTTTGCCTGGGCGGAACAGTTTGTTCCAGCGCTCTCTGCTGTGCACTTCCCAGATGTGGAAAACTGGCAAGCGGATTACCTGAGACATCAGGGGTTGGATCAAGGGGAGTGGTCCCTACACCTGGAGGTGTTTCATCTCCTGTGTCTGGTGGGGGACACCCGAGGTCGATCTGTTTGCTTTTCATCTCAACAAGAAGGTGCAGATGTTTGTAGCCAGGTCTTGAGATCCTCTGGCCGATGTCACAGACGTACTGGTGGCCCCTTGGGGTAGGTATCGGATAATTTATGCCTTTCCTCCGCTGAAACTCCTGCCGAGGCTTCTATGCAGGATAGAGGTGGAAGGGATTCCGGTCATTCTGGTGGCTCCAGACTGGCCTCGCCGGTCTTGGTACGCAGACCTAGTAAGGTTGGTCGCCGATGCTCCTTGGAGACTTCCTCTCAGGGAAGATCTGCTGTCTCAAGGTCCGAATTTCCATCCTGCTTTACAGTCGCTGGCTTTAACGGCATGGCTGTTGAAAGCCAGGTGTTGAGGGATAGAGGTCTTTCTGCCTCTGTGCTTCCTACACTATAAGGCTAGGAAGTCAACTTCCAGGAAGATATATTATTGTATATTAAAATCATACATTTCATGGTGTGAATCGCTGAAGGTGCACCCTCGCTTGTTTTCAGTTGCTAGGGTTTTGGCCTTTCTGCAGAAAGAGGTTGGACAGCGGTTGGCTTTGGGCACTATCAAAGGCCAAGTGTCGGCTTTACCTATATAGTTTCAATGCCCGTTAGCTACGCATGCCTTGATTCGTACCCTCATTTAGGGAGTGCACCATATGGCTCCTCCGAGGCGGTCCCCGCTACGGCTACCTCCGTGGGATCTAAATCTGGTATTATCTGTTCTTCAAATTCCTTTTGAGAACATTCAGGAGATTCCTCTGCTTTTACTGTCTCAGAAGTTTGCTTTTTTGGAGGCTATCCCTTCTGCCCGCAGAGTATCTGAATTGGCGGCGTTGTCTTGCCGCTCTCCTTATTTGGTTGTTCACAGAGATAAAGTGGTACTCCGACCTAATCAGTCTTTTCTTCCTAATATGGTTTCTGATTTTCATTTGAATGAAGGCCTTGTGCTGCCTTCACTCTGTCCCAAGTCAAGCATCCCAAGGAAATTGCCTTGCATTCTTTGGATGTGGTTTGAGCGATCAGGGTTTACCTGGGGCTACTGAGTCTTTTAGAAAATCGGATACTCTTTTTGTCCTTACTGAGGGACTTCATAAAGGATTGGCTGTGTCTGCTGGGACCATTTCCAGATGGATCAGGCAGACAGTTGTTCAGCCTTATCGCTGAAAGGTCAGGTTCCTCCTTTCCCAGTGAAGGCACATTCTACTAGAGCGCTGAGTGCCTCTTGGGCTTTTCGCCATCAGGCGTCAGTGATGCAAGTTTGCAAGGCGGCAACTTGGTCGCCTGTGCATACGTTCACAAAATTCTACAAAGCTGATGTGTTGGCAACTTCAGATGCCTCCTTTGGCCGCAAGGTTTTGCAGGCTCCTGTTTAAAGAGAATGTTTTTTGTTCTCTTTGAGGGTGTATGTTTTTTCTTGGTGAGCTCCAATTGTTCCTGGTTGAGCTCCATATTACCTGGTTGGCTAAGTTTAGCCTTTGGGGAGTTACGTACTTCTTTGTGTTGTCTTCCCACTCCTCATGTATATACTGCTTTGGGACATCCCAATGGTCTAAGAAGATATGGCACTGTGCCTGTCGAACAATAGAGAAAACTGGATTTTTGTACTTACCATAAAATCCTTTTCTCTGAAGTTCATCAACAGACGCAGCACCCGCCCCTCTGCTTCTGAGTGAATGGGGTTTTTTTTTGTCTTCTAAACACTGCTTGCAATGAAACTAGAGGCTGTAGCAGAGTGTGTGGGGTTATGCCTGCAGGGACAGCCCCCATAGGTTTGGTAAAGCTTTTTCCTGCCTTGTGTCCTTTTTCTGATGGGAGGAGCATAACCCAATGGTCTAAGAAGATATGGAGCTGCGTCTGTCAAACTTCAGAGAAAAGGATTTTATGGTAAGTACAAAAAAACAGTTTTTATGCAAATGGGACAATCAGTCAAAAAAATACTCACATGGAGTACAAGTTCAAAAGGCTCATCTAGGGGTGACGATACAGCAGCGGAGAGATCTGTGCCTCCAGTCCATTTAGATGTGATGCCGCTGTATAGCAGGGAACTCACAAGCGAGGACCGAGTGATTCCGGGTAGAAGCTGGATGGATGGCAGTGTGGAGCGCAGCGTCGACTAGCGTGTGATGTTACCAAAGGGAAGGAGACACAACGCATTTCAGAGCAGGCGTGAGGCCCGTACAGAGCATGCATGCTCCTTTCTCAAGTTATACAGTGATGGGAAGGAGCCAAGTTTAAATAGACAAGGTAGCAGTACGTAAACTGTCTAATAAATGGTCACAAAAAGCAATAATTCTAATAAAAAGATATACATTGTGGTGAAACATACTTAGTGATAAAGAGTAAACAGGAAGGTATGTACTGGAGTTATATATTATTGTGACATATGTATATCTCCTTTATGTATAACCTAAATTAGGTCACAAGGGGTTGTCTGACGTGTAACCCGTATATATTACAGGAGACCTACACTGCCTGGCCAGAAAAAAAGTCGCCACCTGGAATTAACTAAGCAACTAACTAAACTAAGCATGCAGTAACTATCCTATTGGATAGTTACTGCATGTGCTCAAAGAATGAGGTCAGCTGACTATCTAAATATACTGAATCACCAGGTTATTCCATCAATGGATTTGTTTCTTTCCTGATGGCACGGGCATATTCCAAGATGACAATGCCAGGATTCCTTGAGCTCAAATTGTGAAAGACTGGTTCAGGGGCCACCACAGAATCCAGAACTTAACCCGATTGAGAATCTTTGGGATGTGCCGGAGAAGGCTATGCGCAGTGGTCTGACTCTCCCCTCATCAATACAAGATCTTGGTGAAAAATAAATGCAACACTGGACAGAAATAAATCTTGTGACATTGCAGAAGCTTATCGAAACACAGCGAATGCGTGCCGTAATCAAAGCCAACAAAATAATAGAGTGTGTGATCTTTTTTTATGGTGGCGACTTTTTTTCCCCCCAGGCAGTGTATATAAAAGGTTAAATAATGTATGTCCCTAATGTTATATCACCAACTGATATTTACAGTGAGAAGTCTTGAGGTGAGTGAGGACATATTATCTATAATCGTAACAAATTATGTATATAAATCTGACTGGTACCTAAAAAAAATGAATAAGAATGTAGGTTATACTGAATAAGAGCTATATATAATAACTGCAGAATAGTACTCATTTCCAATTCCTCATTTAGGCCATTGGGCGTAAGTGTATCCAAAGTGTAAATCCAGAACGTTTCACGCTGACATAGTCTGGAGAAACATTCTGCCTCAGAAAGATTTTTTGGAATGGCTTCAATGATCCAGACATGTAAACCTGCTATCGATCTGTTGTGAAATTGCAAAAAATGTTGTGGGACACTGTGCTATTCTGTAGTTATTATATATAGCTCTTATTCAGTAGTAACATATATTCTTATTCCATTTTATTTAGGTACCAGTCAGATTTATACACATATTCTGTCACAATTATAGATAATATATCCTCACTCACCTCAAAATTTCTCGCTGCAAGTATCAGTTGGTGATTTAACACTAGGGACATATATTGCTTACTTACCCCCTCATTAATTAATATTTTGTCCATGATATGTGACTAGTACGTTTTATATATATATATATATTCATACACACATAATAAGTTTAGACATTTTTTTGTACAGCTACCACATCCTTGCTATATATATATATATATATATATATATATATATATATATATATATATATATATATATATATATTTATTTATTCATTTTTTGCTGTCTCCATAACATCTTTCATAAAATTTCTCTATATATTTCTTTTAATAATTTATGGAGATATACATCTGTCACAATAATATATACCTCCAGTATATACCTTCCTATTTATTCTTTATCACTAAGTATGTATAACTAGGATGTATATCTTGTTTTTAGAATTATTGCTTTTTGTGACCATCTATTAGACGGTTTACGTACTGCCACCTTGTCTATTTAAACTTGGCTCCTTCCCCTCACTGTATCACTTGAGAAAGGAGCGCCGCGCATGCTCTGTACGGGGCTGGCGCATGCTCTGAAAGCATCTCCTTCCATTTGTCTCGTTCCCTTTGGTGACGGCACACTCCAGTCGGCGCTGCGCTCCACAATGCCATCCATCCAGCTTCTACCCGGAATAACTCGGTCCTCGCTTGCGAGTTCCCAGCTCTACCACAACATTACATCTACCTGGACCGGAGGCATGGATCTCTCAACTGCTGGATCGTCACACCCAGATGAGCCTTTTGAACTTGTACTCCATGTGAGTTTTTATTTGACTGATTGTTCCATTTGCATAAATAAAAATATTACACTTAGAGGCGCTGTTCTGTTTTTCTTTTTATTCCCATGGATAAGGTACTACTCCCATGAATGACTGTGCCTGCCAAGAGTACACCCTTTTCCATAGGAATGAATGGAGTATATGGCATGCATGCACAGTGGATGCATTGCCTGGTCAACACTATTTACCCCAAAAGGCTACGTGATGCCAGGCAAGGCTGCACAGTGAAGATCACTGGAGCTGGGCTGAAGGTAAGCATTTAACCCTAAAAATGGGTTTAATGTGATATAGACAGGGAAAAACTGGGAGACATTTTTCAGTATATCCTAGTCAAATCTAAAAGCTGTTGGCTAAAAAGATACAGTTAAGTAAAGGACAGAAATACTGCAACTTTTTTTTTTTAACACTTTAACATTTTTTTGTCTAAAAATGTCTGTTGCAATTCTGATCTATAGTATGTGAATGAAAGCTCTGGTGTTCGTGTATTGCAATCAGCCTGTGTGATTGAGATGTAACTTCATAGCTCTGAAAATTAAACTGTTAATTTAGCAGTTATGTTGAGCCCCTATGCCAGAACTAAACTGAAACATCTAACCCAGGAACTGGAGTTTCACTTTAAAGCATAACTAAAGGCAAAACTTTGTTTTTTAATTTTGGATATAGTAGAGTTGGATTAGAACTCCTGTCAGTTTTTATTGCAGGTCTGTGCCCCCATTTAGGAGATTTACCTTCTCTATTTGTCCTGTTTACCATTATCGTTAAAAGTGAAAGTAAAAGAAAATCCCAAATTTTGGGTTGTCCTTGGAAAAGTAATAGAGGTCAAATCTCCCAATGGAGACACTGGTTCTGGTGACTTGGGGGTCCCCAAGGAATTCCCCTAATTTGCAGGTATTTCCTCTCACTTCCGGTATCGCTCTGGGACAGGAAGTGAAGGAAAACTCTGCAATGAACACAGATGGCGAAAAATAAAAATCTAACAGGGGTTATAACCCTCCCTTGCTCTATCCAAAATGAAAAAAAAACAACATTTTGCCTATAGTTCTACTTTAATACCACAAAAATAATGACTGAATCACAACAAAAGTAATATCTTAATTCTGCTTAAGTGTTACTTTAGACACAGTTCATTAAAGAAAATTGGCTTTAAATTTAACAATAGCTGCTTCTTTTATTTGGAGTGGCACAAATCAAAATTATTTTTGGCTTATGTATTAAGGTCGATGTGCAGTAACCCACAGCAACTGCTGAAATCTGATTGGTTGCTCTGGGTAATTGCTCTTAGCCTATTAGTTTTGCTCTTTGCACTGCCTTAAGTAAGCCTTTAGGTTTCCCAAAATATAACTGTCTGTAGAAATTGACAGAAATTTATCAGGGATTTATCTTGGTAGATTTCATCTCCTTCCAAATGTTTTTGAAGTTCATTGGACTAAACAAGAGCTGTGCCTATAATTCTGAGCACAGAAAATATCTTTCACGCACCACTTCTCCTAAGCGAGTACATAAAACAATCCCCTGGCACATAGCTCTTTGTATAAACTACTGCCAGCTGGAGACACGGGAGGACTCTCATTATGTTGTTTCTGTGCTAGGTTTTGCTGGAACCCCAGGGTACCTGTCCCCAGAGGTGCTTCGAAAGGAGGCATATGGAAAACCGGTGGATATCTGGGCATGTGGTAAGCAGACACAAGTTGCAGTGACTGTGGCTGTATAATAAAAACGCCATATGGAGGGTTCTACCATTCTCACTTAGAATCCAACATGTGTGTTTTCAGAATTGATTAAATGGCCTTCTTATCATTCTGATCCAACCAGCATGGTACAGACTTAAGGCTCGTACGCAGAACATTTTCGTCTGAGGAACTTTTGTACGATTTTCTGATAGTGTGCACACAACTTACGACAGCTGATTCCGACCTTCCGAATGAAAATTTCTGAAGGGACAAGCTCCAAAATTTTTCTCGTATGGGATCAGAATGAATGAATTTCGTCCAATGTGTACTGCTTTCGTACGATTTTCGTATAAGAAAAATCTGAAACGAAAGACTGGGCATGATCAGAAACAAAAAACATAAAAAAAAGCCTTTGTCATACGAGAATTTTCATATGACAGTGTGCAGGGGTTCTGCCCCTCCCCTTTCCAGGCAACCACTGTCACTTTTGAAATTGATTTGGCTGTGTGGGACTCTGAGATCTGGGAATCAATAAATTACTGTCCCATCTGCTCTCCATGGAACACAAGGTTGGCAATCGCCACATTCATAGTCCACTGATATTTCCTCAAACTCTCCAGTTTAAAGCCCATACAATGGCATGAACAGGGAGCTGTAGGAGCCTGCCACTACTCATGTGATCCACTGATCCTGGGTGCAATGCTTTGCAGGCTCCTAAGCAAAAAAAAAATATATATATAATAAACCAGCAATGCACACTTTTTTCTTGCAAATTTATGTGCATTTATTATTTTTTTCTATATGGTGGGCTTAGATTTTAAACACGCTCTTCATTCTCTTAGCTTATAGAAAAGAAAAAAAGAGGGGGGTGGGGAGCTGTGCGCTTATTATGGGTCAGTGATGAATGGGCACATATGTAAATGTGTCCTAAAGCTGAATTGCTACAGACAATAGTGGATGTCTGATTTTGAAACTCATCTAATTTGATTAGCACCCCTCCTAATTCCAAAAACTGAAACAAACTTACTTGGTGGGGGTGTGTATGTTCCCAACACTGGTATATGTCCCCAACACTCATTTAACTAAGGAATCTACTCAAATGAGTGGAAAGATATATTTTTAATTACTAATTAAATATGACTAGCTATACTATGACCTGGTGTCAGAGAAATGGCCATGCTGCAACTGGCAACTCCGCCAGTACTTCCAATGGCCGCAATGGACTCAGGCCATAGACTCATTGTCAGTGAAATGGCTGTGCTGCAACTGGCAAATTTGCCAGTACTTCCCATGGCTGCAATGGACTCATAGAGGCCATAGACTAATTCACTGGCCTATAAAAGGACTCTGCTCAGCCCATTTGATTGCTGGATTGTCTTCAGCTCTTCCTGTTTCCTGTGTATTGCTACTTCCTGGATTCCAGTTTGACCCGGCTTGTTTCTGACCTGTCTGCTCTCTCTCCTGGCTTCGACCCACGGCTTCGTCTGACCCTTCGATCCTGCTCCAGTGTTTGACCCTCGGCTTGTGTGACCATCCTTGCTCTCTTGTCCTCTGCCTGACTTCCAGTGTACCGATCCCGGCTTGCTCAACGGACTTGCTTCTGCTCAATCCCCTTGTCTTGGCGACCTGTTTGGACTGATACCTGTGTATGACCCTCGGCCTGGCTTTTACCTGCACATTGCTTGATTCCCTGGAGGCCCTGCAAGTTGTTCCAGGATATCCTTGTGAACCTTTACCTGCACTCCACAAGCATCCAGTGCTCCTTGGGACGCGTCACCTCCTGTCCCACTTCCAGGGGTGATTCGCACCGAGCTGCAAGGGAAGCCCTCTCAGCATTTCGGCCTCTACCAAGAAGTGATCTGACAGTACAATCCAGCCATGTCAGAGGCCGACAGAGGTGCTTCCCAGCTCGAGGCTCTTTGTCAGCAAGTCTCCTCTTTAACACAGGCGGTCCAGAGACTGCAGGACGGTTATTTTCAACTAGAGGGTCGAGTGTTGAACCTAGCTGGCGCACCCTCTCCTTCCGACCCCAATCAAACGCCCGCTAGCTCCGGGGGCACCTCCACTCAGCAAGGACCAGCCGGCCCTGCGCAGGCAGCCATGGTTTTCCCACCTGAACCGAGGGTACCTACACCCGAACGCTTCCGTGGGGAACGGGAGAAGGTTCAGATCCTTTAAGAATGCATGTCTCTTGTATTTAGCCCTTCAGCCCAGAACCTTCTCTTCAGAGACTGTCAAAGTAGGATTCATAATTTCTCTGTTGTCAGAAGAACCCCAGACCTGGGCCCATAACCTCCTTGAGGAAAAGAGCCCCTCATTGAACTCTGTAGACTCCTTCTTCCAGGCCATGGCCCAGTTATATGAGGACCCCCAACGGACTGTTACGGCTGAATCAGCCCTACATGCCTTACAACAAAATAAACGTCCTGTAGAGGACTATACCATTGACTTCCGCAGATGGGCTGCGGATACAGACTGGAATGAGCCAGCACTCAAGTACCAGTACCGTCACGGATTGTCTGAAGCCCTTAAGGACGAGTTAGCTCGGGTAGAAACCCCTACGTCTTTGGAAGGTCTAATCTCACTGGCAATCCAACTGGACAGGCGCCTGCGGGAGAGACGCTCAGAGCGCCTTCAAGGGGCCCGACCTACCTGGGTTCTCCCGAAAGTCCCACTTGCTGCTTCACCCCATCCTGGGCCTTCTGTCTCCGGGGGATCAGAAGGAGAACCCATGCAGATTGGTCTAATCCGTTCTGCCTTGACCCCCGAGGAAAGACAACGTCGCCGTCAAGCTAACCTCTGCCTTTATTGTGGGGAATCTGGCCACTTCCTACGCAATTGTCCTGTGAGACCCAGTAAGTCCTATTCACGGCCTCTGCTGAACTGTCAAGTCGCTGGGTCATCCCCTACTCATCTTATTCTCCCTGTCTCCCTACAGGTAGCAGAAAAGAAGATTCGGCTTCTGGCGATCGTTGATTCTGGGGCATGTAGTTGCTTTCTGGACCGTTCTTTAGCTCAAAGACTGTGTGTCCCCATGCAAGCTAAGGAACAGCGACTCCATATTCTTCTGGCTGATGGTTCTTTGCCCAGTTCCGGGCCTGTTACTGAAGAGACGTGCCCCATCTTCACCACGACAGATTCTCTTCACCAGGAATTCCTCCGATTTGACGTCCTTTCCTCACCAATGTTTCCCATTATTTTAGGACTTCCCTGGCTACAGGCCCACAACCCACAGATTGATTGGGTTAAGAGAAGGATCTCCTTCACGTCTAATTACTGCCTGAACCATTGTTTCCTACCTGGATCTGATACTTCTGCTGCTTGCCTGGCCGTCCAACCAGTACATGATCTCCCGGAAAATGTCCCCGCAGTTTATGAGGAATTCATGGACGTATTTGATAAGAAAAAGGCTGAAGCTCTGCCTCCTCACAGGCCTTATGATTGCCCTGTAGAACTTCTGCCTAGAGCCGAGATTCCTTTCGGAAGGATATTCCCGTTATCTGAGAAGGAGCTGGAAACCCTCCGGATTTATATTAACGAAAATTTGGAAAAGGGTTTTATCCGCCCCTCCTCCTCACCAGCAGGGGCCGGGATATTCTTTGTCGAAAAAAAGGATGGCACACTAAGACCTTGTGTAGATTACCGGGAGCTTAATAAAATTACTATTAAAAACCGGTATCCTCTACCTCTTATCCCAGAACTGTTTCAACGTTTCCGGGCAGCTCGGATCTTTACCAAATTGGATCTCCGTGGAGCTTACAACCTTGTTCGCATTAGGAAAGGAGATGAGTGGAAGACGGCGTTCAGAACGCGGTTTGGCCATTTTGAATACCTGGTCATGCCTTTCGGGCTGTGTAACGCCCCTGCTACCTTCCAACATCTAGTTAATGACATTTTTAGGGAATTCCTGGATCTCTTTCTGATTGTCTACCTAGATGACATACTCATTTTTTCCTCCACTCTGGAACTCCACCGGACCCATGTTAAAAAGGTACTATTTACTTTAAGGAAACACGGACTTTATGTGAAACCAGAGAAATGCGAATTCGAGAAAGACTCCATTCAATTCCTGGGTCTCATTATCTCAACAAATGGCATTTCCATGGATCCACAGAAAGTGCAGTCAATTCTCGATTGGCCAGCCCCCTGTGATAAGAAAGGAGTTCAACGCTTTGTGGGGTTTGCTAACTTCTATCGGAGGTTCGTGAAGGGGTTCTCTATGATTATCTCCCCCATTACCCAATTGACCCGCCAACAGGTCCGTTTCCATTGGTCACAGGAAGCTCAAACGGCCTTTGACAAACTGAAGACGTTGTTCACCTCAGCACCTATTCTCCAGCATCCTGATCCAACCCTACCTTATGTGCTTGAAGTGGATGCTTCAGAAATAGCCACTGGAGCAATCTTATCTCAAAGACAAGGCCCGAAGACTCTTCTGCACCCTGTGGCTTTCTTTTCCCGGAAGATGACACCTCCGGAGAGAAACTATGACGTAGGGGATCGGGAACTCTTGGCCATCAAATGTGCCTTGGAAGAGTGGAGATACTTGCTTGAAGGGGCTACTCATCCCATTTTAATATTCACAGACCACAAAAACCTGGAATACCTCAGGACAGCAAGACGCCTGAGACCCCGTCAAGCTCGATGGGCCTTGTTCTTTTCCCGGTTTAATTTTCATCTTACTTACAGGCCAGGGTCCAAGAACGGAAAAGCAGACGCCTTGTCCAGAATGTTTCCAGATACCCCAAACACAGCCGAACCTAACACCATCCTCTCGGCTCAAAATTTTTTGCTTATTCAAACGGATCTGCAATCAGCAATTAAGCAAGCCTCAGTTCAATGTCTCGAGCCTGGGACCTCTTCCTTGGAAAAACGCGGGGGATTCTTGTGGTTCCAAGAAAGGATTTTTGTTCCTTCACAGATCAGACTACAGGTCCTAAAGACTTTGCATGATCACAAGCTTGCCGGGCACTTCGGGGTCAGGAAGACATGTGAACTCATTCAGCGCCACTTTTGGTGGCCCAATTTAGTTCGGGACTGTAAATCCTATGTGGGTTCTTGTATTACGTGTCAGCGTAACAAGGGGGCTAAGACCAAGTCCTGGGGCCTGTTAAGGCCATTGCCCATCCCGGAACAGCCCTGGAAGCAACTTTCCATGGATTTTATAGTGGAATTACCACCTTCAGAAGGTTTCACTACTGTCCTGGTGGTGGTGGACCGTCTCTCGAAGATGGCGCACTTTTTGCCTATGATTGGCACACCTTCTGCCGTGGAAACAGCTAACATGTTTATTAAAGAAGTGGTCAGGCTACACGGTCTCCCGGACAGTATAGTATCGGACAGAGGCGTCCAATTCACTTCCAAATTCTGGAAAGAGCTTTGCAAATCCTTGTCCATTAAGATATGCCTATCATCAGCCTACCACCCGCAGAGTAATGGTCAAACGGAAAGGACCAACCAGACCCTTGAACAATACTTACGTTGCTTTTGCACTTGCTCCCAAGATAACTGGGTCTCTTTACTTCCGTGCGCGGAATTCGCGTATAATAACGCCCTGCATTCTGCAACCAACCAGACCCCGTTCTGGGTGAATTACGGGTTCCATCCTTCTTTTTTGCCCAGTGCTTTCTCAGAAACATCAGTTCCTGCAGTGCAAGACCGGATAATGGCTATCAGGGATAACTACCGGGTGCTACAGGACTCCATATCCAAAGCCCAACAGGAGTACAAGAAATTTTATGACCGCAAGAAAAAGGAAAATCCTATGTATAAGGTCGGGGATAAGGTGTGGCTCTCCTCAAACAACCTACGACTATCTTGCCCTTCTAAAAAGTTGGGACCAAGGTTTATTGGGCCTTTTAGAATCAAAAGGATGATAAACCCTGTGGCTTTTGAACTGGCTTTACCTAATTCATACAAGATCCATCCTGTATTCCATGTTTCCCTGCTAAAGCCTGCAATTTCTAGCCCTTTCCCAGGGAGGGAAGAATTGCCTCCACCTCCAGTTTCAGTGGAGGGTGAACCTGAATATGAAGTGGAAACCATTCTGGATTGTCGAAGAAGGGGTGAGGTCATACAGTATCTTATTAAATGGAAAGGTTACCCCACTGAAGACAATTCCTGGGAACCCGCTAGTAACCTGCATGCCCCCAGGCTGGTACAGGAATTCCACAGGAGATTCCCGGAAAGATTGGCCCGGTTGGGCATCCGGAGGCTGCCCCTTGGGGGGGGGGCACTGTCAGAGAAATGGCCATGCTGCAACTGGCAACTCCGCCAGTACTTCCAATGGCCGCAATGGACTCAGGCCATAGACTCATTGTCAGTGAAATGGCTGTGCTGCAACTGGCAAATTTGCCAGTACTTCCCATGGCTGCAATGGACTCAGGCCATAGACTAATTCACTGGCCTATAAAAGGACTCTGCTCAGCCCATTTGATTGCTGGATTGTCTTCAGCTCTTCCTGTTTCCTGTGTATTGCTACTTCCTGGATTCCAGTTTGACCCGGCTTGTTTCTGACCTGTCTGCTCTCTCTCCTGGCTTCGACCCACGGCTTCGTCTGACCCTTCGATCCTGCTCCAGTGTTTGACCCTCGGCTTGTGTGACCATCCTTGCTCTCTTGTCCTCTGCCTGACTTCCAGTGTACCGATCCCGGCTTGCTCAACGGACTTGCTTCTGCTCAATCCCCTTGTCTTGGCGACCTGTTTGGACTGATACCTGTGTATGACCCTCGGCCTGGCTTTTACCTGCACATTGCTTGATTCCCTGGAGGCCCTGCAAGTTGTTCCAGGATATCCTTGTGAACCTTTACCTGCACTCCACAAGCATCCAGTGCTCCTTGGGACGCGTCACCTCCTGTCCCACTTCCAGGGGTGATTCGCACCGAGCTGCAAGGGAAGCCCTCTCAGCATTTCGGCCTCTACCAAGAAGTGATCTGACACCTGGATAAATAAAAACCCTGCACAAAAATGAATAGGTTACATTTAGAAATTTAAACAGCTCCGGTATTAAAGAACAGATAAAAGGTAACTTGTTTAGACAGGAGCTTTTCTCTTTTTAGAAGACAATGCCTGACATTGGTATTTCAAACCATCCTGCAGTGAATAACCTACAGGGGGGATGAGTACTACCAGCAGGATGACCTTGTAGGGGAGATTTGAGAGGTGCTTATTTGTATAGTCTCCCTAAAAAGTGGAGCTTTATTGTCATATATTTGAATTCTGAACATGCTTCCTCTGTGTTTTTGTCTCACTAGGTGTTATCCTCTATATTCTCCTGGTTGGATACCCACCATTTTGGGATGAGGACCAGCACAAGCTATACCAGCAGATTAAAGCTGGGGCATATGATGTGAGTTCTACTTGCCTGCTTACCTTTTTTATAGATGAGTTTATTTTATACCTTACAGAATCCAGATTAAGGAGATTAAAAAATCAAATTGGTTGCCGTTTGTTCCTGGATTCGGCGCACTGCTTGATGTATTAAATGATCTTGCTATTGCTTTACATAGGGGTCTTTCACCAAAGCAACTGAGCATTAAAATTCACGCACACACTGAATGTGCAGTTTAATAAAGCATGATCGTTTTTGGATTATCAGAAATATTTTTGTAGTATAAACTTTAAGAACTTTCACAAGTTTATGTTTAACATTTTTGGTCTTTGTATTATAGGAAGTGTACGCCGTATCGGTTTCTTCCTTGTTATATCTTTCAAAATACTTAGTCTGTATATTGAAAGGTTTGTCCCATGAAGAATACGTAAGACATGATATCAAGTGTCAGTGCAATATTAAATAGTGAAAATTATGTATACCTACCGGTTAGAAACCTACATTTGTTTAGGTGTTTTTACATTTCTCAACACATATGTTCTGTGTAACCCCAAAACTCATAGTAAGGGCATTTTCCAAAGGACTTCTGTTCACTTCAAACAGGTTTTGCATTTCCATAAAAGTCTTTGATTTCAGAAACATCTCAAACTGATACCACTGACACAAGTCCAAAACCCATTAATACAGGCCTTTAAAGGGATTGTAAAGGCAGAAGATTTTTTTATCTTAACATGCATTTTATGCATTAAGTTAAAATAAACGTTTCTGTGTGCAACAGCCCCCCTAATACTTACCTGAGCCCTTCTTTATCCAGCAATGTGGCAGGAGTTTCTCAGCTGCCTGGGACTCCCCACGCAGTTGGCTCCTGCTGCTGTCAATCAAAGTCAGTCAGCTAATCAGGAGAGAGAGGGGGCAGGGCCTGGTTGTGGCTCTGTGACTCCATTGGGGTGCCTCCATAGCAAGCTGCTTGCGGTGGGGTCACTCAAAAGGAGGGAGGGGCTAGGAGCACAGAAGAGGGACCTGAGAAGAGGAGGAGCCGGGCCACTCTCTGCAAAATCAACTGCACAGAGCAGGTAAGTATAACATGTTTGTTATTTAACCACTTACCGCAAAGTGACGTAGGGCTACATCGGCAAACTTTGCGGGGTTATACCGGGATGATGCCTCTAGCTAGAGGCACCATCCCGGTACCGTGGTTTAGAGCCAACGGACGGCTTTCCGTCGGTAACGACCGATGCGGGAGCCGCTCGATCGTTTCCCGGGTGAGCAGGAGGGGACGTCCCCCTCCTCCCGCCGCCTTCCGTTACTTTGCCCGGGCCTCGCGTCCCACCGGGAGACCCGAGCACCCAGCCGGCGCGTCCGCCAGCTGTATGGAGTCCCGATCTAAGCCGGAAGCGGCTTCGATCGGGTCTCCGATGACGTAACCCGCTGCAAAAGGAGGCAGATTTAAAAAACGGCTGTATGCAAAAATGCCGTTTTCGGCGTTTTGCATACATGAAAGTGTAGTGGAGGGGTCTAGGGTCTTTTAGACCCTCGATCCCTCCATAAAGAGTACCTGTTACTGCATATTGGTGTCACAAGGGATGTTTACATTGCTTGTGACAGCAATAAAAGTGATCAGATTTATTTATTTTTTTAAAAACCTGTAATAAAGTTAAAAAAATAAATAAAATAAATAGGAAAAAAAAAATGTTAGCCGCCCCTGTCACCGTTAGCTTGCGCACTAAAGAAAACGTATACGGAAGTCAAGCTGCGAATTAAATCACTGTTCAAACCACACATGTGAGATATCGCCGTGATCGCCAGAGCTTGAGCAATAATTTAAAAAAAGAGCTACGCTCTAACTCTAAACTGGTAACTGTTAAAAATTTTTAAAGCGTCGCCTATTGAGTTTTCTATTGACCGTAGTTTGTCGCCATTCCACGGGTGTGCGCAATTTTAAACCGTAACATGTTGGGTATCTATTTACTCGACGTGACATCATCTTTCACAATATATAAAAAAAATGGGCTAACTTTACTGTTTAGTATTTTTTAAATGCAGTGAAATGTGATTTTTCGTAATTTTTCCAAAAAAGTGGCGTTTTAAAGACCACTGCACAAATACCGCATGACAAAAAATATTGCAATGACCGACATTTTATTCTCCAGAGTCTTTGCTAAAAAAATATATATAATGTTTGGGGGTTCTAAGTAGTTTTCTAGGAAAAAATACTGATTTTAACTTGTAAACAAAAAGCGTCTGAAATAGGGCTGGGGCTTAAGTGGTTAAAAAAAAAAAAAACAAGACTTTACAATCACTTTAATCTGTATATACACGGAGGAATTTAAACATTTGGAATTGTGTAATCAGAAACTTACCAATCCTTTCCTTAACTAGGAGACACAAGCAGCATTTTAAGAATGTTTTTGGATGTCCTCGTTGCTGCCTATAAGGCAGTAAATAAGAGAACTAGGTTATCACTATTCACCTTTGATTAATCAGTAGATTCAAGTAGAACTATAGGCAAGACTTATTTTTTAATTTTGGATAGAATAAGAGAGGGTTATAACCCCTGTCTGATTTTTTTTGCCGCCATCCTAGTCCCATTGTGGAGATTTCCCTTCACTTCCTGCATCATAGCCAAACAGAAAGTGAGAGGAAATCCCCGCTAATTAAGGGAATTCCTTGGGGACCCTCAGGTCACCAGAACGAGTGTCCCCCATTGGAAGATTTTCCCACGTTGGAAGATTTTGGAAAACACAAAATTTGGGATTTTCTTTTACTTTCACTTTCAATGAAAATGGTAAACAGTACAAATAGAGAGGATGAATCTCGTTAACAGGAGCCCAGACAGCAATAAAATTAATAAGAGTTTCAATCCCTTTCCAATCTATCTAAAACTAAAAAAAAAAAAAAAAAGCTTTGCTCTTAGTTAAACTTTAACCCTTTTACTGCCAGGTTCGTATGGCATACAGACCTACAGCACTGCTTGCTGTTGGCCATTTCTCTCCCTGCTAAAAGCTCATGGTCACTTCAATGACCATGAACTTACTCTGCTGAACAATTCTATAACTGATCAGGGAATTAAAATCCGCTGATCAGAGTTATTAACCTAAAATGTGACCGCCCTCCCCCCAATTCCGCTGCTTCCCTGTCCCCAGCCTCTTCACCTCCCGTTGCTCCCTGTCACCTAAAACTACTCCCCCCCCCACCCTCCTTTCCTATCCCCTTTACCCCCCAGCACTGATTCCCTTCTCCCCCACAAACCCGATCCCCTGCAGCTACCTTTAGAAGCCAGCATCCCTCCTCTGCCCCTCCCGCCAACTTCGGGTGCTGCTGGCGCTTGGGTAGGGATCACAGAATGTCCCCCCCCAGCAGGCCGATCCCCCCCATACGACCCCTGGACCCCTCATCTATCCATCCCCCGGGCGGCATCCCTCCCAACACCTGCAGCAGCTGACCTGCACTCTGTCCAGCCAGCTGTCATGCTGAGGGGGGGCCTGCCCTTCCCTCCCTGTAGTACAGTGGACCGAGGCAGCCATCGACACTGATGGCTCCTGTGTCCACTGACAGCTCAGCTGATCATAGTAAACTGACAGTTTATGATTTGATAAGGAGTCTCTATACAGACTCTTCATTCATGTAAAGTGCTGCAGAGAAAGGAACTTTCTTAAGTCCCTTTCTGTCTCAAAAAAGAGATATGGGGGTCTGTTTAGACCTAGTTGATATCTCACCAAAGTCCCATTGATGTCATTTGGGATGTAGCAACTGCATGAACAGAGCCGTTGCTCCCAATTTGGCATCCATGTAGGTTCGCGTGCATGTCCCTGAGCTCACACTGTCTGCGTTTGGGGTTGTGCACCCGCACCCACACCCACACGAATGTCAGATTGGGAACAGCAGCTATGCCTGTACAGCCGTTGCATCCCAATTGACAAAAATGGGACTACCTGTATGGGGATGCAATGAACACCTGTGCATCCCTGTGCAGGTAAACATGGCCCTTCATGGGCGTACACTTTAGTATGCCACATGTGAATGATGCTTTAATAGTAATTTAGCAGGAATTTTGCACGTTATGTTGTGTTTATGTGCACTATTAATGATTTTAGTGAAAATAGCGATATGATGAACATTTGTGCAATTATTGCGGGGACTAAAAAATAAATAGCACTTTTTTTTATTCCACAGCTCATGTGCTTTCAGAAAATGTCTGGTTTGAGGGCCAGTTCACACTGGTGCGATGCCAGACATCGCATGTGATTTGCACTGCATTTCTGTGCAGATCACATGCAATGTCTGCGCGACAAAACTGTATGGCTGAATTTGCATCGCATTCGGACCAAACTTGTGCAGGACCCTTTTTTTTGTCCGCACCAGAATCGGATCGCATGGGTGTTCACACCTATGTAATTTGATTCTTGTCCGAAATCACAGTCCGCACTGCGATCTGCAAACTGATCTGGGGGTGTCATTAACTTTGTATTGACACCTGCAGCAGTTCGCAGAGGGCAGTGTGAACTGCCAGCAATTCAGGTGTGATGCGGGAACCTGCACTGTATTCGCAGGGTTTCTCGCATCGCACCAGTGTGAACCAAGCCTGAGGGGACTTTTCAAATTCTGAAAGCTGTAAGTGAAAAAATGGTAACCTCTGGTATTTTAGAGTAAATGGTTTTTATTTGCAGTTTTTCATACATTCAGTTTTCACCATTTCACAAAAAGGTGCAATTTAAAATGTAAAAATTTTTGTTCAAATATTTACTCAATACAGTTTTAACTTTTATATTTAGTAGGAATTTTGTACATTTGGCCATGTATAAATCCATGATTTTAGTGTATTTTTAGCGAAAATATTGGTTTGATAAACATTTGTGCAAATATCACGGTGCTTTAAAGATCAGTAGCACCTTCCTTTTAGTCTACTGGCCATGTGCTTTCAGAAAATATATGGTTTGGAGGGTCTTTTAAAAACTGTGAAAGCTGAAAGTGAAAAATGAAAACCTCCAGATTTTTAGAGAAATTTGGTAATTTACAGTTTTGTGTATGTTCAGTTTTCACCATTTCGCAAAAAGGTGCAATTAAAGAATTTACAAATATTTGCTATTTATTAACTCAACACAGGTTAAGCTTTTATATTTAGTAAGAATTTAGCAGGAATTTTGTAAAATTTGCTGTGTTTGTATCCGCTATAAATGATTTTAGTGTACTTTTAGCGAAAATATTGACTTGGTAAACATCTGCGCAAATATTGTGGGGGCCTTAAAAATCAGTAGCACCTTACTTTTATTCTACTGGTCCTATGCTTTCAAAAAATATAGGGTTTGGGAGGTCTTTAACAAACTCTGAAAGCTGTAAGGGAACAATGAAAACCTTCAGATTTTTAGAGAAATGTGGTTGTTTTCATTTTTGCATATGTTCAGTTTTCACCATTTTGCAAAAAGGTGTAATTTAAAAATTACAAATATTTGTTTTTTAATAACTCAATACAGGTTAAGCTTTTATATTTAGTAGGAATTTAGCCGGGGATTTTGTGAAATTTGCTGTGTTTATATCTGCTAAAAATGAATTTAGAGAATTTCTAGAGAATATATTGTTTTGATAAACATTTGTGCCTATATCACAGGGCGTTAAAATCGGTAGCACCTTCTTTTTATTCTACAGGTCATGTGCTTTCAGAAAATCTATGGCTTGGGGGGTCCTAAACAAACTCTGAAAGCTATAAGGGAACGATGATATTTTGAGAAGTTTGGATATTTCCATTTTTGCGTATGTTAGATTTTCAGTGTATTTTTAGCAAAAATTAGATTTTTGACTTACCGTAAAATCCGATTCTCTTATGTTCATTGACGGACACAGCTCCTGATTTTCTTAACCATTAGGTTATATTGCCCCCTACAGAAGTAGGACACTGGGAAGAAAAAAAGTCTGGCTACGCCTATGGGCAGTTCCAGGGGGTATACTCCCTCTCCCTGCTACAGGTAGTCAGTAGTCAGTTTTGTGACAAGCAGTGTCAGAAGAACTACAACTCCACAGAGGGGTGGCTGCTCTGTCTCTCAATGAACATCAGAGAAATGGACTTTACGGTAAGTCAAAAATCCCATTTTCTCTTTCGTTCACTCATGGACACAGCTCCTGATCTTCTTAACCATTGGGACGTCCCAAAGCAGCGTTAAACATGAGGGGTGAGCCTCCTCCAGAACCCGGAAGTATTAGCGGACGTCTCTCAGCAGCTCCAAACATACTTCCAGATGAATGGTACCCTGGAGAGTGACCCCGGAGTGGTCTGGGAAGCTCACAAGGCCGTGATTTGGGGGGTTCTCATATGCCATGGAGCCCGTATCAAACGCAAGTGGGAAGCCCAACTGACCAAACTTCTGGCTGATGTTACTACGCTGGAAAATAGACATAAACAAACCCAGGATGCCTCTGATGGAGTTGAGCTTCTATGCTTGCGGGACCAGGTGGTGGATCTCTTACGCTACCGGGCCAAGGCGGCACTTCAGTGCTGCAAAAAGCTCTCCTACGAAGCAGGAGATAAGTGTGAGCGGATTCTGGCAAACTCCCTTCGGGATCAAAGAGCTGCCTCTTATATTCCCTATGTAGTTAGAGAAGGGGGCAGGAAACAGCACCTCCCCAAAGACATTTCTCGCAGCTTTGCATCCTTCTATTCTCGCTTATACCACCTGCCGCAAGCTTCTTCCCATCCCTCAGCTGTTTTGTCCTATCTGGACTCTGTACCCCTACCGCGTCTTCCGTCACCTGCTCGAGAATCTTTGGAATCGCCATTTTCCCCGGAAGAGCTCTCACAGGCCATAAATGCGGCAAAGTCGGGTAAAGCTCGGGGCCCAGACAGCTTCACGGTCCTTTACTATCAAAATCTCCAAACTTTATTAATGCCACATATGCTGACGTTATTTAATGACCTAGGTCACACTGCCTCCTTTCATGACACAACCTTGCTGGCCCACATCTCGGTTATTCCCAAAGAAGAGAAGGACCCGTCTGCTTGCAGCAGCTATCGCCCGACTTCTCTGCTTAATGCGGACCTGAAATTTTTCACCAAGATCCTAGCGTCCCATCTCCAACCCTACCTGCCTGACCTGGTACATCTTGACCAGGTCGATTTCATTTCTACCAGAGAAGCTAGGGACAACACCACCAAGGCCTTGAATCTGATACACCTGGCCATAAGCGATAACACACCGATGGTTTTCCTGAGTACAGATGCCGAAAAGGCGTTCAATCGAGTTAATGGGGACTACATGTTTGCCGTGATGCTGGGGTGGATAGCCAGTGCATATGTAAACCCCAGAGCGTCTGTAAAGGCGAACGGGGTGCTCTTGGACCCATTTAAGATTTCTAATAGCACCCAACAGGGATGTCCTCTTTCCCCTTCGCTTTTTGCCCTCTCCCTGGAACCCTTTCTGATTAAGGTTCATTTGAATCTGGACATCTCCGGTGTCCAACTAGGCTCTGTTTCCTATAAGATCTCGGCTTATGCCGATGACCTCGTTTTCTCTATAACTCAACCCATGGTCTCTATTACTAATCTTCTGAAGGAGTTTGAGGTTTATGGGGCGGTCTCCAATCTGAAGATTAACTATGGCAAATCGGAGATTATGGGTGTCTCACTGCCCCCCGCACTCCGTGACCTATTAACTCGTAATTTCACTTTTAAATTCGGCTCCGGTAGCATTAAAAGACTTGGGTACGTTACTCCCCCGAACCCGTCTGATGTGTTCCGCCTGAACTTCCCACCCCTCCTGAGTTCAGTACTAGTACTACTAGAAAAATGGACGACGGGTCTGCATTCGTGGTTTGGACGCTGTAACATCTTGAAGAACACCATCCTACCTAAATTCCTTTACCTGTTCCAAACACTGCCGGTTTCTATTCCGGCTGCTTTTTTCAAGAAAGTGCATTCGGTGTTTACCATATTTATCTGGGCGGGGAAACGGCCCAGACAATTGAAACTTAGCCTTACTTTGCCTAAGGCTCATGGCGGTGTGGCAGTGCCGGACTCTAGACGCTACTACCAGGCCGCACGCATGAACCGATGGGTGGACTGGTGCAGACATTCCCACCTGAAGCTCTGGTCAACTATAAAACAGTCTCTATTCCCGATCTACCTTCCTGGGGCCCCTTGGTTTTCGGGGAATCCTTCCCGACTACGTGAAGTCACACTCCCTTATCGATCTGACCCTTCGTGTCTGCGAAGTGTCCATTCTCAGGAGAGGTCCTGCACTCCCCCCTGTTTCCGATTCTGGGCAACCCGGCTTTCCCTCCAGGTTGCGAGCGGAATAGGTTCCAGGAGTTGATGGAGGATGGTTGCGTCCGGGCCTACTGGTCGGCGATTCCTGGCCGTCCTTTACTCACTTGACGGTATCTAACGACCGCTTCGCACTTTCTCGCTGGCAAGCTTTGCAACTCCTTTATTTCCCGAGGGGATTGGGACCCCCCCTCCCGATTTGCAAGAGAACGTACTCCCTTTGAGGACTTACTGGTGGGGCAAGGGCCCCTCCCCCATGCACTCTTGCAGGTATACTCTCTACTCTCCCTACCAGAGACGGACTTTGTCCTGCCAGGCATTTTAAAGTGGGAAGGGGAATTGCACAGGACGTTTTCCTTAACCCAACGACGGAACATCATTCGATTTGCATTGAAATCATCCATATGTACCCGTATCCAAGAATCAAATTACAAACTACTAGCCCACTGGTACTATACTCCGATGCGACTTCGGCGCATCTTCCCGGAGACCTCGGATAGATGCTGGCATTGCAACCAATCGCAAGTCACTCTACTCCATATCTTTTGGAGTTGCCCTATCTTACGTGGCTTCTGGGGCGAGGTTAGTAGGATAACCCAATTGATGACAGATTTTGTCCTTCCGAATGATCCTGCCTTTTTTCTGTTACATCGCTCAGCTATCCCACCAAAGCAATATAAACACTCTGTCATTCACCATTGCTGAATACAGCTAAATCCTGCATCAGTCTTCGTTGGAAGGATGCTGCCCCTCCCTCTGTATCGCTTTGGTTGCGGAAAGTAAAATTGATAAATGACCTGGAAGATCTGGTGCTGACCTCACAGGGTAGAAAGGAACGTTATTCCAAAACTTGGAGCTGCTGGAATATGTTTATATTATCGGATGAGGGTCAGGCCCTGAGCGCTGATGCTGGCTCTTCGGTGCTCTGAGGCTGACTCTCCCGCACGGGGTCCCCCCTCTCGTCCCTGCCCGTCCTCCTCTTCCCTTCCCCTATCCACTCCCCCGCTTCTCTCTTACTGCCCTCCCTCCTCTTCCTCCCTTCCCCCCTTTTTCTGTTCCCTTCCTGATCCGTTTTCCTCTTGCTCTCGACCCCCCCCCCCCCCCCCCACCTCCACATTTCTTGAAATATTCTGATTTTTCCTCAGTACAGTTATTCTTTTGCATACTCAATTCTTCGCTATCGCATACACGATTTGATGTCCTGTTATGGTGGACTGCATATTCAGTTCCGGACCTGTATTACATTCACAAAGTCTAAGGTGTTTTCACGGACCTCTACCTCGTTGTAAGTTTTTCTGAGTGTCTGACTGTTATTCTGTCCATTTTTGCTTCTACGCCACTGTTGCCCTAGGTACCTCAGGGATTTTACTGCTGTACTGTGTATACGTTGTAACTGAGTTTCATGTTTTATATTTTCTGCTTAAATAAAGAATTTGAAAAAAACATGAGGGGTGGGAACAGCGAAAAAGAAATTCCCAAGGCTAAACTATAGCAGCCCGATAAACAAGAGCTCAACCAAAACAACCCGAGCCCACCTGAAAAGAACAATACACCCTCAGATCCATCTGGAAATGGTTGCAGAGGAAGCTGACAACCCTTTCAGAGGTCATCCTTGAGCACAAATAGTGAGTCTGATTTGCTAAAAGACTCCGTAGCTGCCAGGTACACTCTAATCGCCCGGACCACATCCAAGACAAGCAAAGCAATTTCCTTCGGATGTTTTGGCCTGGGGCACAGGGAAGGCAACACAATGTCTTCATTCAAATGAAAATCAGAGACAACCTTTGGAAGGAACGACAGACAGGGGTGAAGAACCACCTTATCTCTGTGAACCACTAAGTAAGGTGAACGACAGGATAATGCCATCAATTCCGACACCCTGCATGCAGAGGTGATAGCTACCAAAAAGGCCACCTTCTGGGACATCGTAAGCAGGAGAATCTCCCAAAGATTCTCAAAGGGAGGCTTCTGGAGGACTGAGAGAACCAAATTAGGGTCCCAAGGCAGTAACAACAGAGACCGCACTGGAGGAGCCAAGTCCCGAACTCCCTGAAGAAAAGTACGCACCAGGGAGTCTGTGGCCAAGGGCCGTTGAAAGAAGACCGCTAAGGCCGACACCTGGCCCTTGATAGTACTCAAGGCCAGTTTCTGCTTTACCCCCTGTTGAAGAAAGGTCAAGATCCGAGCCACCAAAAAAGAATGAGGATGAACTCCAAGAGACTCACACCATGCAATGTACGTCTTCCATGTACAATGGTAGATCTTCCTAGAAGTAGGATTTCCTAGCTTTTAACAGCGTTGGAATCACTGACACAAACAAACCTCTATCCCTCAGCACCTGGCTTCAACAGTCAAGCCGTCAAAGCCACCAACTGTAAAGCAGGAAGGAAGATTGGTCCTTGAGACCGCAGATCCTCCCTAAGAGGAAGCTTCCAAGGTATGTCGGCGACCCCCCTGCACCAGACTGGTGTACCAAGCCCCGCAAGGCCATTCCCGGGCCACTAAGATGACCAGAATCTCTTCTGCCTCGATTCTGCGTGGAAGTATTGGCAGAAGCTTGAGAGGGGGAAAGGTGTAAATCAGAGGATACTGACCTCACAGGGCCACCATCTAGTCTGTGGTGTCCACTTGAGGATCCCATGGCCAAGCCACAAACCTCTGCCCCTTTCTGTTGAGCCGGGACGCCACCGGATGCCCCACCGGAGACACAACTGATTAAACACCTCCGGATAAAGGGACCACTCCCCTTGGTCCACTGCCTGCAGACTGAGGTAATCCGCCTGCCAGTTTTCCACCCCGGGAATGTGTACGGTGGAGGGGGCTGGAACGGACTGTTCTGCCCACCTTAGAATGCCGGCTACCTCCAGAGCCGCCAGGACACTTCTTGTGTCCCCCTGGTGATTGACATAAGCCACGGCCATGGCATTGTCAGATTGAATGCACACTGGACTTCCCTGAAGACGATCCGTCCAATGTTCTAGACACAGTCTGATTGCTCTGAGATTTCAAGACATTGATCGGTAGTGTGGACTCTTCCAGTGTCCAGATCCCCTGAGCAGATGTTTTGCCGAGGACATCTCCCCAGCCAGACAGGCTGGCATCTGTGTCCAATACAAGGGGAGGAAGGATTTGCCCAGCTGAAGCGCCAGAGAACAAAGCCACCATATCATGGACTCTTTTGTTCCCAGGCTCAGCCGGATCTGATTGTCCAGAGACTGCAGGGTCTTGTCCCATTTGGCCAGAATCTCCCTTTACAGGGACCTTTTATAAAACTGTGCAAACTGAACCGCCTAGAAGGTAGACACCATCAGGCCCAGCACCCACATTCAAGTCCACTGGGATGACCATCTGCTGGACAGCAGGAGACGAATCGCAGCCTGCAGTTTCTGGAGTTTGTCCAGAGGAAGGAGCAATCTGCTAAGGCCTAGTCCAGAGTCAGACCCAGATAGTCCAGCTTTGTGGACGGAACCAGAGCAGACTTTTGAAAATTCAGAATCCAGTCAAACTCCCACAGAGTTCGTATGGTGTTTTCCAGGTTTTCTACCAGAGCTGTAGAAGACTGCGCTCACAGAAGGAGGTCGTCCAAGTAGCCCAGTACTGCGATCCCCCATTAGCATAACAATGCTAGCACCGTAGCACCCGAGGAGCAGAGGCGAGACCAAAGGGTACCGCCACAAACTGATAATGCTCCTCTCCCACGCAAAAGTGGAGGAAGCGCTGGTGACCAGTACATATTGGAATATGAAGGTAAGTATCCTTGATGTCGATGGAGGCAAGAAAATCCCTCTGATGCAGGGATCCCACCACTGTGCGAATGGACTCCATTCTGAACTTCTGCACCCGCACAAAGCAGTTCAGCGCCTTGAGGTCCAGGATTGGACGCACCTTGCCTTCCTTCCTGGGAACTGTAAACAGGTTTAAGTAAAAACCCTGAAAACGTTCCGATGTCGGAACCGGGACAATCACCCCTTGAAGTAACAGGTCTTGTACCTCCCCAAACAGACCCTGAAAGCGGTCTAGGGAGAGGTGCAAGTTGGAAGGTAAGAACCTTGCCGGGGGTAAGAGCGAAACTCGATCTTGTAGCTGGACCGTATAACTTTGTGGACCCACTTGTCTTGTACCAAGGAAGTCCACGGGTCCAGAAACCAGTGAAGATGTCCCCCCACCCCTAATACGGGTGAGGGTGCACCTTCATGCTGAAGGAACCTTGTCCACGGCTCTGGATAAGCCTGCTGTCGACTTGCCAGACCAAGTTTGCTTGGATCCACCAGAGGATGCCCTGAACGGCTTTGATCCTTTGTCAGTCATCCCTGAGGGACGAAAAAACTTCTTATGAGCCAAGAAGGATGGCTCACGTCTGCCCTTAGTAGCCTGCAGAAGAAAGGTACTCTTCCCCCCTGTGAGACCTTTAATAATGTCATCCAGAGTAGCTCCAGACAGGCAATCTCCTTGAAAAGGAAGATCAGTCAAGGCCTTTTTAGAAGTCTGGTCCGCAGACCAGTATTTGAGCTAAAAAAATACGCAGAAGGACCACTGCTGAAACAGAGAGCCTAGCGACTAGGGAAGCCGCATCCATCAGCAAAGGCAGAGGGGAGCTGCTCCCCCTCCAGGTCATGCCGTAATAGCTCAGCCCACTCGGTCAGAGTTTGTGACACCAGTGCAATGGTAAATAGCGGCCTCAGTGCCAAACTGTCCAGGGTGTACATATTGCGGGCTATAGCCTCCGCCTTCCTGTCAGCCAGGTCCTTAAAGGCCGGGAACTCTTCAACCGGAATCATGGTTGCTTTGTTCAATCTGGAGACCAGAGGGTCCACCACCGGTGGAACAGTCCACTTTTTAAGAAGTGACTCCTCATAGGGGTACCGCATACCAAATCGCTTAGGGACCACCAGAGGACGTTTTTGCTGTTCCCACTCTTTAGCAACAATTCTGTCAAAATAGGCGGGGAAAGGAAACACCTTTGCCGCTCTGGGTGGCTTGTGAGTGTCAAAGGAACCCAACTTCCCTGTTGCAGCTTCAGCTGCGTCTTCCATTTTTAAGGTCTCACGCACAGATACAATCAGTGCATCCACCAGCACCTTTTTATGTGCGGTTGCAGAAGTGGAGGAATTATCCTCACTATCTGAGAACTCAGAGCGCATGTTCGCAGACCCAGCCGAGTGACCCATGTCCACGGCGGCCGAATCAGATTCATGATCTAAGAAGACAAATGAGGCAGGGGAAGGCAGGGGGCAATTTTTGCTAGCCTGTCGCCCAAAAACCAACTCCACCCGGGACATAAAGGACTCCAGGATCGCCGCCAGTGAATCGATGGATGGTTGGGACCCGGAGGGCCCCGCTGCCTCCGAGAGGGGATCAGGTGGGGAAATGTGCTCCAAAGACTCCAATAGGGGGACCACACAAGAAAAGGTGTAAAAACACTGCTAAGGGACACCCTCACCGCTTCGGAAGCACCACTCGGTCGCCAGTAATGGAGCACCTAATCAATCCTCAGCAGAGAGGGACAGGGCCCCACCAGACTCGCCACCCAGCAAAAGGGGGGCGTTATGGCCCATGGGGACCACCAGACGGATGAGGGGGTTCCTAACTGGAAGAAGGGGAACCCAGGGGTCTGACCGTCCCATGGAGGGGCCCACATCCACCCCAAAACCCTTCAGGGAGAGAGGGGGGATAGTCACTTACAATACCAGGAACCAGGCTGGCGCCACTCCAGACAGAACCTCCTCCCTATTGAAATGGGGGGGCTGTTGGTCATAAGGAACGCTGCGACTGAGGCTAAGACCCGGTCGTATGCGACCTTGTGAGGCGTTTAACTCGCAGGCCAGCCCCTGTCCGGTGGGGTTATGTCGCGGCCAACCTAGCGCGGAGCTGAGGTCTGTGTGCACTCGCTGGCCAGACTGGGGGAACCACTGGATCTAGATTATCCAGCCCGTCGCCCAGTTCGGCAGTTGATTATAGATCTCACAGGAAAAAAAAACAGGAGAAAAAATTCTATCTAAAAAGAAAAAAATTGCCAGGACCAGACATCCGAGAAAGGAACTAGGTCCTAACTCCTGACTAGGCGGAACAAAAACTGAGAACCTATAGCTGGGAGAGGGAGTATACCCCCTGGGACTGCCCATAGGCGTAGCCAGACTTTTTTTCTGACTAGTGTCCTACTCCTGTATGGGGCAGTATAATCCAGTGTTAAGAAGATCATGAGCTGTGTCCGTCAATGAATGAAAGAGAAAATATTGTTTTGATAAACATTTGCCCAAACATCATTGTGCCCTAAAAATCAATAGCACCTTATTTGTATTCTACTGGTCATGTGCTTTCAGAAAATATATGGTTTGGGGGGTCTTTAACAAACTCTGAAAGCTGTAAGGGAAAAATAAAAAAGCAATGGAAAAATTGCACCTACTGCAACTCACCTACTCTAGCATTGTCCCTCAATGGCCAAACCAATGAGATGTTGCCCTTCTTACAATCAAGATTCTGCATCATTTTGGCCAGCAAGGGAACAACTTTTTAGATAGAATAGCAAAAATGTCAAGGTGTCCCCACTGCCTAAAACCGCATTGTGACCTGGGCCAAGGGGTCATAACTGGTCTGATAGTTTAGCACATCTCACTGACACATATGAATATCTCTACAGTTCCCATCTCCGGAGTGGGACACAGTGACACCAGAAGCTAAGAACCTGATTAACCAGATGCTGACCATTAACCCTGCCAAGCGTATTACTGCTCATGAAGCTCTCAAGCACCCATGGGTCTGCGTGAGTAACCCATATTTTTTACATTCTTATATTTGTTGATACTGGCTACTATGACATCTATGTGGTTGGACTGTACATCACAGTAGGGATTAGCTTCATTATTACATGATGCAACTTTCCTGTCTGTTTCTTTACAGCAACGTTCAACTGTTGCCTCAATGATGCACAGACAAGAGACTGTGGAGTGCCTGAAGAAATTCAATGCTCGTCGAAAGCTGAAAGTAAGTGTGGTTCCATCATGCATTTCTGATCTGTGTTCCTTTACCATTTAGATGCCATATTAATCCACATTACGCTATTTCTATAGGGAGCCATTCTGACCACTATGCTGGCAACAAGGAACTTTTCTGGTAAGTGATTCCCCCACCTAATCTGGGAAATCTTCTACAGGCACTCTGCTAATCCAATATACTTACTGTTATCATGTTCTACAGGACCACTGCTGAACTTTACTATATTGATGTATGAGGAAGATTCCACTATTATAATCATTTCTTACATAATTCCAAAACCACATTTCAATACATAACAAGTGCTCAACGCCTTTACATAATACTGGTCTGCAGGAAAAAGTGATAATGATGCATATTAACTACCACAGGTCCTAACAGTGGCACAGGCAAAGATGTCAACACTATTAACATTTTATGGAATGGCATCACTATATACAACAAAAATTAGACCATCTTATCTTCCACATTGTATTTTTATCATTTATTACTAGTGTGACATGCTGCAAAGCCTTCTGGTATACTCAATACTGTGCATTTGCAGGGTTAACTGTAAGATCTCATGCATACTGAGCATTAAAAATGCAGTTTTTGGGATGTCTGACATTCTACCTGTAAAGACCTCTCCATGTTAGCTTATGTGCCCATGCACACATAGGTGTTTGGCGACGTTTGGCAGAAAAAGCACTTGAATGTTAAATAATTTCAATGGCCAGAAAATATTATTATTCTGGCCAATGAATGAATTACTCCCCCAAGGACTTGACGTGCCTAAACTTATTTACACACGTCAAGTATTTTTCTGCCAACACGCTGAGAGAAGAAAAGGCGTTTAGTAGAGCTGGGCAAACACTTTTTTAAGAATTCTATCTTTCACACAACACTGTGTTCTAGCTGCATTTCGGATATGACCAGTGATAGGCCCAGCAGATTTGATCTGATTCAAAAGAGGCTCTGCAATGTAGTCTCTGTTAATAATACCAATACACAGATAAAACCACTTCTTATAAAAAGCATATAACACTACAAAATTGCCCTAAAATACCACCCACTTATTTCTACATGTGTTTATTCCATGTACAGCAAAGCATAGGCCAATGCTTTCCAATTATAGAAATGCACAGAAGAGCCCAGCACTTTACATCCAATGGGGCTCATTCTGATGTGACCAGCTCAATGTGCTGCAGAACTTTGTTTAATATACCCAGTTAACAGTGATCCATCTCTTTGTGTAAACATGTGGTGGGGATAATATGCTTTTCTTTCTGCTCTTATTTTTTCTTTATTTTAAGTCTGCCCTATTCTACTTCCTTCATCTCTCCTCTCCTTCCCTCCTTCTTGCTCTCCAACATGTTGTTACCCCCCACACATCTCCTTCTAATTCCTTTTCCTCATGTTCTGTCTTGTTTGGACCTTCCTGTGTTCATTCGTCCTCCTCCTTACATTGAATTTGTCTTCCTCTCTTTCTACCTTCTGTTCTTATTGGTTTATTTCATATGTGTGTATATAACCAACCTCCTGTGTCCCATTCACTGTTAAATGTGATTTATCTAATCACCACTTTCCTCCATTGTTTACTTTTTTCCTCCGTCCCCTTTTCTCTGATCTCTGTCATTCTAACAGTGGGCAGACAGACCACAGCTCCTGCCACAATCACCACTGCCGCCACTAGTACAGCCCTGGGGTTGGTGGAACAAGGTAGTAGTGTCCGCAAGGCACTTCCCCTCCCTCTTTACACCTGCCCCTTCCCTCCCCTCAGAAGTGACTGCATGTAGCTGCTTCTTCCTTAGCTGCCTGCCTGCGTGGAATATTGAAAGGAGACTGTTTTGCAGGTTTGTCCTGCAAGGATTAGGAGATAGAAGGGGATAGGATTGACTATAGTAGGGTTTCTAATATTACCTAAGCACTTAAGTAATAACTTTGAATGCCCGAATGTGGAAAGGTAAAATCTCTACCAGCCTGTCTAATAATAGATTGTCCCACATATACTAGGTACTAGCTGGCTTCTTTTCTTTTATGTGCTAATCTGTCTTTGCCATGTTGAGGTTAAATAGGTAGCAAATAAGGGGCCTTTTTTGGGTGTCCACTTGGAGACGCTGCATGTAATGTGCCTACCTTGGAGCATGCTGTACGCTTGGGCATGTCATGTGCATGGCATGTGTTGAGGTACAACCCAGCAATTATCTGACAGTATACATGGCATTTATGGTACAATGGATCTCACTGTGCTCCTCAGCAGTTCTGTGTATACATGTACAGTGCATGTGTGTGTACACGTTGTATGTGAGTGTCACTGTTCAAAGAGAATATTTAGATGTTGTATTGTGAATAGCAGTCTATGCCCTTGCCAGTGTTCTGTCAGTGTTTGAATGATCGTAGCTAGGAAAGCTAAGCCTAGCAAGACAGTGACACAAAATAATAAATAATACATTTACATAAAGGTGTACAAAGCTACTAAACCTTATAGTACAGTTAGTTACAATAATAATAGTTAAACAGAAGCCTTATAGTCTCTACTGAGGGCACATTTTTTGGCAGTTCAAAAAAAAAAAAAAAAGCACATTTACACTTGGAGTTTTCTCCATGACAAAAGGTTAAGTAAATAATAATTAATAATATATATATAAATAATACCTCATTTAATTACATTAAAAGCAGTACATATGTTTTCTTGTAGGACCTCATATATGTATGTAGAAACTGTATCTGAGTATAAACGTTACATGTGATTTTTGTTTCTAGAAAATATACACTAATCAGCTATAACGTTATGACCATTAACAGATAAAATGAATAACATTAATTATCTTGTTACAATGGCACCTGGAAAAGGTGGGATATATTAGGCAGCAAGTAACCATGTTGTCCCAGAAGTTAATGTGTTGAAAGCAGAAAAAATGGGGATTGCGGTTTGTTGCGTATAGGACATCATAGCTTCAAACCCATGCTGGCCTGTGTCCATAGCCAAAAGCGCCTACAATGGGCATGTGAGCATCAGAACTGAACCACAAAGCAATGGAAGAAGGTGTCTGGGTCTAATGAATCACATTTTCTTTTACATCATGTGGATGGCTGGATGTGTGTGCATCGATTAGCTGGGGAAGAAATGGCACTAGAATGTACTATGGGAAGAAGGCAAGCTGGCGGAGGCAGTGTGAATCTTTGGGCAATGTCCTGCTGGAAAACCTTTGGTCCTGCCATTTATGTGGATGTTGCTTTGACACACCCATCTACAGTACCTAAACCTTGTTGCTGACCAAGTACACCCCTTCATGAAAACCATTTTCCATAAATGCAGTGGCCTCTTTCAGCAGGGTAATGGTGGGTTGTCATAATGTTATGGCTGATCGTTGTATAAACACAGTATAGTGTTTACATCTTATAAATAGAGGTACAGACTCTTTAAAGGAAATAGCTAACACTTTCCACTTATGCTTAAGTCTGCCATACTGTCAGGACCATTCAGCTCGGCAAACTTTGACCTAAACACCAATGAAACTAGGAGTTGGCAGAAAAATCCAGCGTAAAACATGCTCAGCCTGGTGCTTTTTTGGTGCTCATGCGCATATGGCACTTCAGCCTGGGTTAACACTAGTGCGAATTGGAAGCGGTTTTCCCTGCATCCAATTCGCATGTCAGAAGACTATGACCGGCTCTCAATGGAGCCAGTCCACACAGTCCTGGGATGGCTGAGGAGCGGTTTGCAGAAGAGTCCTGTGTGTCTTCTGGTTCATTTCAGGTCCAAATCCAGCCAAAAATGTGGGCCTTATTCGTCCCTGAAATGGAGAACAGGGAGGCATCGGACCCCTGCTGCGAGCCACTCCACACAGCAGTGTGAACCTAGCCTCAAGGCATATGCATGTAGTTTCATGCTACAGGAATATTTGTTACAGCTACTAGAAAAAAAATGCTGCATGTGTATGTGTTTTTGTGCGCATATGCACAAATGATACCAGTACATTAATCTCTGAAGGCAGGTTTGAGGCATTTTGTAAAATGCCCCTAAAAAGTGCTCTAAAACTTGAATCTAAATACCGCAATGTGCATGGACACGTTGGCTAATATTGAAATGTTTTCAGAGGCCCTTAAGGCATCTTTTTTCTTCTGTGTGCATGCCCCTCTATCTACTGTCATTCAGCTGATAATCTCTAGAACCTCAAGATCCCATTACTACTCTGACTGCATAAGTGGTTTAGTGTTGATAATGAATGGGACTTAAACTCAGTTTTGAGAGTACTCAATGCCCAATGTATAGTCTGAGCCAAGGGACTCTACATTGACCAAGGTTTAGTCTAAAGGGTACACAAGGGTGCTTGCAGAAACCAATGGGTATCTTCACTTTAACTGTGTTGTTACAATAGGTATTTTTAGGGCCAGGTTCACTTTAATGCAGCTTTCTCCACAAGTGATATCATTTACTGAGCAGCCTACCCGCACACAGTTTGAATATTTCTTCAAATTCCTCTTTCAAGTCTCGTATCACACTGTAAGCCAAATAGACACAAATGCAGTGTTTTCCACACATGACAAATGCAGTGTATTACAGGCAGAGAGCAAAAGAGGTGGGGGTTGTGAGTGTTGTAGTTGGACAGTGTTTTCGTGGCTGGGCATGTGTTGGATGTCCTGTCTTGCCAGCCTGCTGATGCCCGAAGTATATGCACAGATTTGCCATTTGACAGTGCCCACCTTGTGTATTTTACCTATGTGTATCTTTTCCTCTTCCCCCTGTCTTTTTTCACTGTTTCACTATTTCTCTTTTTCTCTCTCCTTCTGTTTGACTTTCCTAATTCTGGCTTCTTTCTTTTATGTTCTATCTCTGCTTTCATTCCTTGCCTCTCTCTTTCTACTATGTATTCTTCCGTTCCTTTTCTATTAATTGCAAGGTAAGTTCTAGCACTTTGGTTATTCTTTTACATCCTGTTTTGTCAGTGGAAGTGATATTTCCGTAAGCAGGCTTTACTATTCTGATGCCATGTGAACCTCTATGGTAAATTATTAACTGCACTTTATAAAGCAAAAATACATTAAAGATGAAACTCCCCAATTTTCTTGGGATCCAAGCACAAAGTGGTCCCCTCTTAAACAATCACTTTAAAAGTTGTCCCATGATTAGCAATTTTCTGTCATCCTTAGTTGACAGAAATCATTACAAAAACATACGATATTACATACGTCAATAAGCATAGAGTCTTTGTATTATTTGGTCATATTGCAAACCCAAGAATTTATAGCTCAATGTTCAAATAAAAAAGAGAGCTGCATTAGAAAAAAACAACACCGTCTTTTACATAACTAGTGGAGCACAATTCAAAATGAATTTATAAGCAATTACTAAACCATACAAAATAGGATTTCCAATGTGCTAGCAGGAAAATAAAAATCCTAATAGAGAAAAGTTTATAATAAAATATACATTTCTCTTTCATTCATTGACAGACACAGCTCTTCATCTTCACGACTGTAGGGTTATGCTGCCCCTACAGGAGTATGACACTAGGCAGAAAAAAGCTTGAGCATGCCTATTGGCAGTCCCTGGGGGTATAATCCCACTTCCTGCTATAGGTATTCAGTTTTTTCTGCCTAGTCAGGAGTAAGGACCTAAGACCTAGTTCCTTGCTGGGATCTCTGGTCCTAGCTATTTTTTCTTTTTAAATTGAATATTTTCCTTTTTTCATTATTTTGTTCTTGTGAGAATATACTATCAACTGCCTGACTGGACGACGAACTGGATAATCTAGATCCTTAGGGTCCTCTCCCTCCGTCTGGCCAGTGAGCGCATGCAGACCGCAGCTCTACGCTAGGTGGGCCCCGACATAGCCCCACTGGACAGGGGCTGGCCTGCGAGTTAACTGTCTCTTGAGGGTGCATATGAACTGGCTTCGGCCTGAGTCTCAGCGTTTCCCCCGGCCCACAGTACCCACATTACGATGAAGTGGTGTCTTGTCCAGAGCAGTGCCCACACTGTTCCTGGTGTGGTAAGTAGATGTCCCCCCTCGACCTCAGGCGGGTTTTTGGGGTGGACATGGGCCCCTCCCTGGGATGGTCGGACCTCCGGGTTCCCCTCCTTCCCGATCACATCTCCCCTCCCCCCAGCTCAGTGGTATTGCAGCCTTTGCCTTTGTCCCCCATCTGCTCACCCACCCTGTTAGGACCTTTTTTTCTGGCCTTGGGAGCCCCCCCCCCCGGGAGCCGCATGGTGCCACGCGGGGCCACCATTTTCTTGTAGCTTGGTTTGCTACAGATCGGCGGCCATGTTTGTGTCGCCTCAGGGGCCATTTTCCTATAGTTTCCCATTGAAAATAGCAGTGGCCATGTTTTTGGAGCTCAGATGGATGGTGATTCAGCAGTGGGAAGTCTTCAGCCTCTAGTGCTAATAGCCAAACATGCCTTTTACGGTTAGCCGCACAGCGGGCAGAAGCTTACTGTGAGCTGACCGGTGGTGATTAGTGCCTGAGGCTTCCTCTCCCTCTTGCTGCTTTACAGAGGTAGTGCTGTGCTGGGCCTTGTGGTACGGACAGCGTGGTAGGGTGTCTCTTACAGTGTGTTTTTACACTTCTGGTGCAGATTCCCCTCTCCATTCATGGAGTCACTGAAACATTTTCACCACTTTAACCATTAAGAGTCTGCCGGGCCCTCCGGGGCCCGACAACTGGCTGCACTGACGGCGGCCCTGGAGTCCTTGGTGTCCAAAGTGTATTTGGCCCTGGGAAAACGGGCTACCAAAAAGTGTCCCCGCCTTCACCTGCTCCCTCTGTCACTTCAGATCCATGGTCTGAATCGGCTGCTGCGGATGCCAGTTACCCTTCGAGGTCTGTGTCCACGCACCCCGTGTGCTCACATAGTGAGGATGATTCCTCTGTTCCTCTAGCCACACATGAAAAGGCGCTAGTGGATGCACTGATTGTATCGGTGCGGGAAACCTTACATATGGAAGATGCAACTAATGTACCATCATAGATGTGGGTCACCTTTGGCACCCACAGGCCCTCTAACGAGGCAAGGGTGTTCCCCTTTCCCGCCTTCTTTGACGATATTGTCTCAAAACAGTGGGGGTCCCCAAAACGCACCTTTGCAATCCCTAAGCATTTTGCAATGCTGTACCCTTATGAGGAGTCCCTCCTTAAAAAATGGACCTTGCCTCCTGTGGTAGAATCTCCGGTCTTCTCTGACCTGGCTGATAGGAGGTCGGAGGCCTTGACCCGCCAAATGTTCACTGTGGCTGGGTCAGACTTAGGCCGGTGTTTACCATCACCCTGGTGTCACAAGACATGACTGAGCTTGTGGAGCTGGCAGATCAATTGGTCCAAGGGCTACAATAAGCCTTGTCCGATCTTCCATTCGTGGGAGATCCCCTGTTTGGAGCTTCCTTGGATGACCTTATCAAAAGCCTCACAGAGGGAAAGGGTACTCTTCTTTCTCAGGCTTCCGAGGGTAAGGAGTTCTGTCACAGACAGCGACCCTCTTTTTTTTAGAGCCGGGTCTGCCGGGCCAGTGGACAAAAATTCCTCCGCATGAAGGGGCGCCCTCACCCATATCAGGGGTGGGGGGACGTCTTCGCTGTTTTCCTGGACCTTCCTAATTTAGGACAAGTGGATCCACAAAGTCGTTCGATCAAGCTATAAGATCGAGTTTCGATCATACCCACCGGCAAGGTTTTTTCCTTCCAACATACACTTATCCCCAGATCACTTACAGGATCTCTATGGGGCAGTGCAAGACGTGTTGTCTCAAGGAGTAATTGTTCCAGTTGCGATGTCGGAACGCTTTCAAGGTTTCTATTCAAACCTGTTTACGGTTTCCAGAAAGGAGGGCAAGGTGTGTCAAATTCTGGACCTCAAGGTGCTGAACTGCTTTGTGCGGGTGAAGAAGTTTCAAATGGAGTCCATTTGCACGGTGGTAGCATCCCTACATCAGGGGGACTTTCTCGCATCCATCGTTATCAAGGACGCTTACCTTCACATCCCTATTTGTATCGCCCATCAGCGATTCCTCTGATTTGCCGTGGGTGAGGAGCATTATCAATTTATGGCATTACCCTTTGGTCTCGCCTCTGCTCCTGGAGTCTTCACAAAAGTGCTGGCCCCGGTTCTAGCATTACTGCGCCATAGGTTGATCGCGATATTGGGGTACCTGGAGGAACAAGGATCCTCAGTCTCTAGACAATCTGATCATGTTGAGCCGGAGAACAAGGGGGTCCCTGGTTTGGTGGCTTCGCTCTGTGGCACTTCTTCAAGGAAAATCTTTTCTTCCCCTGTACTGGATGGTTGTCACAATGGATGCCAGCCTATCTGGGTGGGGAGGCGTCCTTGGCTAGGATTGTGCTCTAGGGGTCTGGACTCTGGAGGAGTCCAGGCTACCGATCAATGTACTGGATCTCCGAGTGATCCAACTTGCCTTGATCATTGGACAGTTCGTCTCCAGGGATGTCTAGTACGGATTCAATCGGACAATGCCACGGCCGTGGCTTATGTCAATCACCAAGGGGGCACGAGAAGTGTTCCGGCGGCTCAGAAAGTAGCCGAAATTCTAAGGTGGGCAGAACGGTTCGTTCCAGCACTCTTGGTACGCCGATCTGGTATGGCTGGTCACCGATGTTCCTTGGAGACTCCCTCTCAAGGAAGATCTGCTGTCTCAAGGACCAATCTTTCATCCTGCTTTACAGTCACTGACTTTGACGGCTTGGCTGTTGAAAGCCAGTTGCTGAAGGATAGAGGGTTGTCTGATTCAGTGATTCCTACGCTTTTAAAAGCTAGAAAATCTTCTTCCAAGAAGATTTACCATCATACTTGGAAGATATACATTGTGTGGTTTGAGTCTTTTGGGGTTCACCCTCGCACCTTTTCTGTGATTCTGATCTTGGCTTTCCTACAGTGAGAGGTCGAGCAACGTTTGGCCTTGGGTACCATCAAGGGCCAGGTCTCGGCCTTGGCGATTTTCTTTCAACGTCCATTGGCCTCACACTCCTTGGTGCATACATTTCTCCATGGAGTGAGACACTTGGCTCCCCCGGTGCGGTCTCCATAGCCACCGTGGAACCTCAATTTTGTGTTCTCGGTTCTTCAGAAATTTCCCTTTGAAAAAATTCGGGAGATTCCCCTGCTTACATTGTCCCAGAAGGTGGACTTTTTGATTGCTATTACTTTGGCGCACAGGGTGTCTAAGCTGGCGGCGCTGTCTTGCCATCTCCTTATCTAGTTGTTTACAGGGATAAGTTGGTCTCCGATTTTCATCTGAATTAAGACATTGTGTTGCCTTCCCTATGTCCTAAGCCTAAGCATCCTAAGGAAGTTGCTTTGCATTCCGTGGATGTGGTTTGGGCAATCAGGGTGTACGTGGCAGCAACAGAATTACGGACGGACGGACCTCACAAAGGGCTGGCTGCTTCTGCTGCGACCATTTCCAGATGGATCAGGCAGATTGTGGTTCAGGCTTATTCTGTTAAGGGTCAGGTTCCTCCTTTCCCTGTGAGGGTGCACTCTACTCGGGCGCTTAGTGCCTTGTGGGCTTTCCACCATCAGGCGTCAGTGGTGCAAGTTTGCAAAGCGGCCACTTGGTCGTCTGTGCACACATTCACAAAGTTTTATAAAGTGGATGTGTTGGCATCTGCGGATGCTTCTTTTGGCCGCAAAGTTTTGCAGGCTGCTGTTTTGAGGAATTGTCCTCTTTGAGGGTGTTTTTTTCAGGTGAGCTCCAGTTGTTCTCAGTTGAGCTCCATGTTACCTGGTTGGCTATGTTTAGCCTTTGGTAAGTTTGTTGTCTGCTGTTCCCACCCCGCATGTTTGACACTGCTTTGAGACGTCCCTACGGTCATGAAGATGAAGAGCTGTGTCCATCAATGCATGAAAGAGAAAATGGGATTTTTGACTTACCGTAAAATCAATTTCTCTGATGTTCATTGACGGACACAGCACCTGCTCCTCTTTGGAGTTGGGCTGTTTTTCTTTTGACACTGCTTGTTACAAAACTGAATACCTATAGCAGGAAGTGGGAATATACCCCAAGGGACTGCCCCATAGGCGTGCTCAAGCTTTTCTCTGCCTAGTGTCTTCTGTAGGGGGCATCATAACCCTACAGTCATGAAGATGAAGAGCTGTGTCCATCAATGAACATCAGAGAAGTGGATTTTACAGTAAGTCAAAAATCCAATTTTAGTGTACAAACAATGTAAAATCTCAGATAAATCAAGGGCCCAAATGTAAGAATAACTATATAAAAAAAAGTACATATCGCAACATCCTGGACTATATTGGCATATGTCCCATTTAGCCAACGCACACCACGGATACGCCGTTTCTTCATAGGGTAACTGTCTTCAAGTCCATAAACTTACTGTATACTGCATCTATAAAAAATTATAATATATAGTGTAATGGCAGTTATAATCGCATATTTACCTCACTTACACACGTAAAGCGATGTCATCTCCTAGCGACTTTTTATGAGATAAAGCTTGTTAATAGTATCTGTGATGTCATCTCAGGGCCAAATGTCCATTCATACATGTCAAACAGGTCAGAACATGCCGTAAAGGAAAGCAGAGGATGTAGAAGTTCCATTAAATGGAAGTAGTGTGTAGTGCCAATTAAGTCATTACTACCCATACCACGATCACCAAGAATGTTTGCATTCGAAGGGGGATTAGCAAGCTCTAGTGCCTGTGGGGAGACTCTGGGGTACAAAGGGCAGCCATTAGGTTATCATAAGTAATTAATGTTTAAGTAAATCTAATAATAATATATTAATTTAAATGGATTCTATGTCGTATTACAATGTATATTATAATTTTTTATAGATGGACCTTAGGTTTATGGACTTCAAGACAGTTACCCTACCCGACTTTATAGGACATATGCCAATACAGTCCATAATGTTGTGATATGTATTTTTATATATTTATTCCTATATGTGGGCCTTTATTTATGGGATGATTTTAACATTGTTTGTACAATAAAGTTTATATTTTTTCATAAACTTTTCTTGTTGGGATTTGTATTTTCCTAGCGGAACATTAAAATTCCTATTTTGTATGGTTTAGCATTTGCTATTGGGAAAAAAATACCTTTGCTACTTTGAAGAGGGATTGTTCTGGAAATCCTCTTCCACTTAAAGACTAAGTCCGCCTCAAAAATGTTTATTATTGGTGTGGATGCCAGTATACTGCAACATAGTTATTTCATTTCTCAAAATGATCCCTGCCTATAGTCCAAGCCACTGGTATATTTTTTTACAGTTGTTTTTTAACACTATGAATGATAGAAAAAAGCAAACATTTAGTGCACCTGCTAAGTTTCACAGAGCTTCACTTTTTTTTATATTTTAATATGTTACAGCCTTATTCCAAAATGGATTAAATTCATTATTTTCCTCAAAATTCTACAAACTATACCCTTTAATGACAACCTGACCCTTTGCTACAATATAAAGTAGTGAGTATACAGCTTGTATAACAGTGTAAATTTGCTGTCCCCTCAAAATAACTCAACACACAGCCATTAATGTCTAAACCACTGGCAACAAAAGGGAGTACACCCCTAAGTGAACATGTCCAGATTGGGCCCAAGTAGCCATTTTCCCTCCCCGATGTCATGTGACTCATTAGCGTTACAAGGTCTCAGGTGTGAATGGGGAGTAGGTGTGTTAAATTTGGTGTTATCGCCCTCATTATCTCATACTGGTCACTGGAAGTTTAACATGGCACCTCATGGCGAAGAACTCTCTGAGGATCTGAAAAAAGAAATTGTTGCTCTACATAAAGATTGCCTAGGCTATAATGAGATTGCCAAGACCCTGAAACTGAGCTGCAACACGGTGGTCAAGATCATACAGCAGCTTAACAGAACAGGTTCCACTCAGAACAGGCCTCGCCATGGTCGACCAAGAAGTTGAGTGCACGCGCTCAGTGTCACATCCAGAGGTTGTCTTTGGGAAAAAGACGTATGAGTGGGAAATAGATGTATGAGTGATTTTGAAAAATATTGCTAGAGATTTAGAACAATAGAAAGCACCACATCCCTATAATAAAGGTAACTACAATAAAGGGGGCAAAGTGGGACTTTATAGGTGCAAATGATGGAGAAAAATCTGAATTCTCGAAAATTAAACATTTTATTAAACATAAAGAATTAGGACAAGACAGTACATTGATTTAAAATGTTAAAAGCAAAAAAATGCACTCGATAATATCAACTCTACATGTTTCGCCATCTTCATAATAGCTTCTTCAGGAGTTTTGATAGATATTTCTCGAGAGTGAACATTCCTAAATTGCAAAAGAAAAAACATGAAAAATAGGACAAATATGCTTTTTGTAGGGCATGTAACAATGGTCCTAAATTGAATGCCCAGGTAAATTTTGTAATTCTAGTACTAATATCAAAATGTTCCTTAAGAAGACCTGAACCCTTTCTTTTGCCGGGAGTGAAGGCAACGAAGGTGCTGAAGCCGAGGTGAATAGAGAGGAGAGGACTGAGACATCTGACCTCTTAAGGTTGACCCATAGAGAAGATGATAGCCAAGCCGAATATAACACGTATTGAGAATAAGAGACTGCAATATAGGAATACATTTCAGACGATATAAATTGCATGACCTCCTCTTAGGGAGTAGATATCAAATTAATGAGCTTAAATATATTTACCAATTTGAATAAGGAGTGAAAATACTTCAGGGGGCACCCCAATATCAAAAGCGGGGAGGGAAAATTATCCCATAAAGATCCCAAGAAGGAGGTATCCCTTTAAGATAACAAAGAGAGGTATTATAAATACATCCTAAATTAAGGGAGGACTGACAGACATGTTGATGGTCTGTCCAATTATGAAGAGATGACTATTTCCATGCACAATTGTATATAGAAGGCCGCCAACTCACAGAAATTCTCCCAATGGTGCGCTCCAATATGGGGGCTGCACAAGAGAAAAAGGGCACAAGGCAGTTTAATCAGCATATCGAAGCCCAAAAAAGGTGAAAAAGGAGAGTCAAAGAAAGAAAATTCCATTACCGCATAAGTCTCCAAATAGATGTGTGGTTCCCCGGTGGTCTAGTGGAATACTGACCATGTTGCGCCGGCATTTATACATCCTATCCACTCCCTCGGCATCTGACGTCACCGAGGGAGTGAGAGCAAGGCGCGCCCAGTTGTCCAATCGGAGCCGGACAGGAAGTGCGTCATAAAGACACGACAGCATCACATGGTAAGGCCCGGAAACCGGAAGTCGAGGATGACAACATCCGGTCCGGCCGCCATGTAAGCAGAGGAAGTAACTAGATCGGAACAGGCAGTCCTCTGTGAATTAACACACACAATAAAGCAATGCCGGAGTTAGAATTCCAACAAAGACAATGCCTGAATATTATCAAGTATCAAGGAAGATTATATAGGAACTCAGTCACATACAAAAATCGACCTAATTATTTGTCTCTATATTTGTAATAAAGAGTATTTGCTCGTCTAGCAGAAAGGAAATTCAAAGAAGGGGAATATCATGAGGCTCCAATGGGGGACCAACTGGGAATCAAAGGCGGTGTCGATTTTTGTATGTGACTGAGTTCCTATAAAATCTTCCTTGATACTTGATAATATTCAGGCATTGTCTTTGTTGGAATTCTAACTCCGGCATTGCTTTATTGTGTGTGTTAATTCACAGAGGACTGCCTGTTCCGATCTAGTTACTTCCTCTGCTTACATGGCGGCCGGACCGGATGTTGTCATCCTCGACTTCCGGTTTCCGGGCCTTACCATGTGATGCTGTCGTGTCTTTATGACGCACTTCCTGTCCGGCTCCGATTGGACAACTGGGCGCGCCTTGCTCTCACTCCCTCGGTGACGTCAGACGCCGAGGGAGTGGAGAGGATGTATAAATGCCGGCGCAACATGGTCAGTATTCCACTAGACCACCGGGGAACCACACATCTATTTGGAGACTTATGCGGTAATGGAATTTTCTTTCTTTGACTCTCCTTTTTCATCTTTTTTGGGCTTCGATATGCTGATTAAACTGCCTTGTGCCCTTTTTCTCTTGTGCAGCCCCCATATTGGAGCGCACCATTGGGAGAATTTCTGTGAGTTGGCGGCCTTCTATATACAATTGTGCATGGAAATTTCGATGTGTTCAACATTGTATTATCAGGGTAAATAGTCATCTCTTCATAATTGGACAGACCATCAACATGTCTGTCAGTCCTCCCTTAATTTAGGATGTATTTATAATACCTCTCTTTGTTATCTTAAAGGGATACCTCCTTCTTGGGATCTTTATGGGATAATTTTCCCTCCCCGCTTTTGATATTGGGGTGCCCCCTGAAGTATTTTCACTCCTTATTCAAATTGGTAAATATATTTAAGCTCATTAATTTGATATCTACTCCCTAAGAGGAGGTCATGCAATTTATATTGTCTGAAATGTATTCCTATATTGCAGTCTCTTATTCTCAATACGTGTTATATTCGGCTTGGCTATCATCTTCTCTATGGGTCAACCTTAAGAGGTCAGATGTCTCAGTCCTCTCCTCTCTATTCACCTCGGCTTTAGCACCTTCGTTGCCTTCACTCCCGGCAAAAGAAAGGGTTCAGGTCTTCTTAAGGTACATTTTGATATTAGTACTAGAATTACGAAATTTACCTGGGCATTCAATTTAGGACCATTGTTACATGCCCTACAAAAAGTATATTTGTCCTATTTTTCATGTTTTTTCTTTTGCAATTTAGAAATGTTCACTCTCGAGAAATATCTATCAAAACTCCTGAAGAAGCTATTATGTAGATGGCGAAACATGTAGAGTTGATATTATCGAGTGCATTTTTTTGCTTTTAACATTTTAAATCAATGTACTGTCTTGTCCTAATTCTTCATGTTTAATAAAATGTTAAATTTTTGAGAATTCAGATTTTTCTCCATCATTTGCACCTATAAAGTCCCACTTTGCCCCCTTTATTGTAGTTAGATGTATGAGTGCTGCCAGCATTGCTGCAGAGGTTGAAGGGGTGGGGGGTCAGCCTGTCGGTGCTCAGACCATATTCCGCACACTGCATCAAATTGGTCTGCATGGCTGTCGTCCCAGAAGGAAGCCTCTTCTACAGATGATGCACAAGAAGGCCTAGAAAATGTTTGCTGAAGGCAAGCAGACTAAGGACATGGATTACATTAACCATGTTCTGTGGTCTGATGAGACCAAGATAAACTTATTTGGTTCAGATAGTGTCAAGTATGTGTGGCGGCAACCAGGTGAGGAGTACAAAGACAAGTGTGTCTTTCCTACAGTCAAGCACGGTGGTGGGAGTGTCATGGTCTGGGGTTGCATCGATGCTGCTGGCACTGGGGAGCTACAGTTCATTGAGGGAACCATGAATGCCAACATGTACTGTAACAAACTGAAGCAGAGCATGATCCCCTCCCTTTGAAGACTGCGCCGCAGGGCAGTATTCTAACATGATAACGACCCCAAACACACCTCCACGATGTCCACTGCCTTGCTAAAGAAGCTGAGGGTAAAGGTGATGGACTGGCCAAGCATGTCTCCAGACCTAAACTCTATTGAGCATCTGTGGGGCATCCTCAAATGGAAGGTATAGGAGCGCAAGGTTTCTAACATCCACCAGTTCGGTGATGTCATCATGGAGGAGTGAAAGAGGACTCCAGTGGCAACCTGTGAAGCTCTGGTGAACTCCATGCCTAAGAGGGTTAAGACAGTGCTGGAAAATAATGGTGGCCACTAAAAAAATTGCCACTTTGGTCCCAATTTGGGCATTTCCACTTAGGGGTGTACTCACTTTTGTTGCCAGCGGTTAAGACATTAATGGCTGTGTGTTGAGTTATTTTAAGAGGACAGCAAATTTACACTGTTATACAAGCTGTACACTCACTACTTTACATTATAGCAAAGTGTCATGTCTTCAGTGTTGTCACATGAAAAGATGTAATAAAATATTTACAAAAATGTAAGGGGTGTACTCACTTTTGTGAGATACTGTAAGCATTCACAGCCTTTGCCCAATACTTTGTTGAAGCACCATTGGCACCAATTACAGCCTCATGTATTTTTGAGTATGATGCTACAAGCTTGGCACACCTATTTTTGGGCAGTTTCCCTCATTCTTCTTTGCAGGACCTCTCAAAATTGGATAGGGAGCGTCGGTGAACAGCCATTTTCAGATCTCCCCAGAGATGTTTAATTGGCTTCAAGTCTGGGCTCTAGCTGGGCCACTCAAGAACATTCACAGAGTTGTCTCATAGCCACTCCTTTGTTATCTTGGCTGTGTGCTTAGGGTCTTTGTCCTGTTGGAAGATGAACCTTTGCCCCAGTCTGAGGTCCATAGTTCTCTGGAGCTGGTTTTCATCAAGGATGTCTCATTTCTGCATTCATCTTGCCCTTGATCCTGACTGGTCTCCTAGTTCCTGCCGCTGAAAACATCCTCACAGCATGATGCTGCCACCATCATGCTTCATTGTAGGGAAGATATTGGCCAGGTGATGAGCGGTGCCTGATTTCCTCCAGACATGACGCTTGCCATTCAGGCCAACAAGTTCAATTTTTTTTCATCAGACCAGAGAATTTTGTTTCTCATGGTCTTAGAGTCCTTCCGGTGCCTTTTGGCAAACTCCAGGTGAAATGTCATCTGCCTTTTACTTAGGAGTGGCTTCCGTCTGGCCACTGTACCATCCAGGCCTGACTGGTGAAGTGCTGCAGAGATGGTTGTTCTTCTGGAAGGTTTTCCTCTCTCCACAGAGAAACACTGGAGCTCTGTCAGAGTGAATGTCAGGTTCTTGGTCACCTCCCTAACTAAGGCTCATCTCCCCCAATCGCTCAGTTTGGCTGGGCGGCCCGCTCTAGGAAGAGTCCTAGTGGTACAAACTTCTTCCATTTACAGATGAGGGAGGCCACTGTGCTCATTGGGACCTTTAATGCTGCAGAAATTTGTCTGTACCCTTCCCCACACCTGTGCCTTGAAATAATCCTGTCTCAGAGGTATATATACAATTCCTTGCTCTGACATGCACATGCAACTGTGGGACCTTATATGGACAGATGTGTGCCTTTCCAAATCATGTCCAATCAACTGAATTTACCACAGATGGACTCCCAATACAGTTCTAGAAAGATCTCAAGGATGATCAGTGGAAACAGGATGCACCTGAGCTGAATTTTGAGTGTCATGGCAAAGGCTGTGAATATATATGTATATGTGACTTTTTCCCTTTTTTATTTTTTGTTATAATTTGCAAAGATTTCAAACAAACTTCTTTCACATTGTCATTATTAGGTTGTATGTTGGTAGAAATTTTAGGAAATTTATTAATTTAATCCATTTTGGAATAAGACTGTAACATAACAAAACATGGAAAAAGTGAAGCGCTGTTAATAATTTCCGCATGCACTGTATATTAGCTAAAGTAGAAATTGTTTAAATGTATATATGGTTTAATATTTAGTAACCTAAAATCTCTGAAAGTCTTTGAAAAGCAAACTTAGTAGCAATTGCCTAGACATAGGCAATACCATACAATCATCTACAATAAAAAATGAAATCTGGGGCATTCAGTCATTTAAACTTGAAGAATGAGTTAGTTTCCAAAACTTTGGCATTTAGCAATCAGAAATATTACAACATTTTTATCTGTACCAGAATGGGTACTATATCAGTATCCAAACAAGCTTACAATAGGGGTCATAAGAAGTTTAAAGATTTTTTCACATAATTGAGAAATCAGATCCACACCACCAACATAATAAAAACACCAGGGATTCCACATAATGGAAGCACTACAAAGAGAACAGGAGGCTTTCTTATACAAGTACATAGTACACCAGGCACATATCAGGAATATGAAGTGTTGGGGTAACAAACACTTTAAGTTATAAAGATACCATATCCTGGCCTACATAAAATATATAAGATATGTATTCTGCTACTTTCCTTTTCTATCTCACTGGGGAAGACCCATGCATCCTCCTTCACCTATTTGCTCACATTATGTGGTCCCTTCTCCATTTCCTCCTACCCTGTTTTCATCCTTTAAAGAGGTTGTACACCAAGAATTTTTTTTTTTCTCTTCTTTACAACCTGAAAGAGAAACCCATAATGAGCTAGTATGCATCGCATACTAGCTCATTATGAAATACTTACCTTAGAACGAGCCCCCGCCGTGCCGTCCGCTTACCTGTATGACGGGCGACATGTATTGTCGCCCGTCTTCCGGGATCGCGGCATCCGGCCATCTGATTGGCCGGAGCCGCGGTGACGTCACTCCCGCGCACGCGCGCGGGAGCCGACGGTCACGGCACGGGGCTCTGAAGGAACGGCACGATCTGCCGTTCCTTCAGAGCGCATGCGCCAGTGACGTCACTGGCTGCATTAAAGGTAAATATCTCCTAAACGGTACATGTTTAGGAGATATTTACAGTACCTATAGGTAAGCCTTAATATAGGCTTACCTATAGGTACAACTTCCTGAGGAGGGTTTACTTCCTCTTTAATAGCTGAAATACTGTCAACTGCCCTAAACTTTCTGTCCTACCTACAGCAACTGAACCCCAGTGTTAAAACCTATGTTATGCTTTATTAAATAAATCTGATATAATCAGTTCCAAAATGTAAGGCGTACAAGTTTAGTAACATCTAGTGCAAAGTGAAAGCCATGCAGCCTACTTATTTTTAATCTCCACTTCTGTGTTCCCACACTCCTCCAGACCCACTCAGCACATGTACACCTTCCCTGTCTCTATTGTCTGCTGTCACAGCCCTACTCTTATTCTGCACAGCAGCTCAGCTCACTAGCAAAAAAGTTATTTGGAAACTATTTTGCTTTCAGCCAATTTCCGGAAGGGTGGAAGGGTCAGAACCAAAGTTTCTGTCCTACTGACTACTGTAAATGTGAATCTCCCCAGTGCAAAAATGACAGCAATAAAAATAAAAAAAAAAACTGACAGAAGTCCTAACCCTTGTTTACAGCTAAAATGTTTGGGCACGAGTCTCACTGTGAAAAAAAAACAAAAAACTGGTCTGTGCAGGCCCCTTTTTGACAACTGGAGATCAAACCTGCAGTGTTTCCATGTTTGGGTCCATGTACACTGCAACTTTTAAACGGCCGTTTAGGAGCAGTTGGGCATTTTTTTCAGAAGCCCCTGAACCCACCTCCATGTTATCTTATCTGTCCATGTACACCGGGTCGTTTACAGTCATTTGCAGGCAGTTGAGTTCAGTGACGTTTTTTGGAAAGCAATTATTTGCGTTCGAAACATGTGTTTCCCAGCATTTCAAACGCAAAAACACGATCGAACGCGACCACCCGCGTTTAGCGCTCGCGTTTTTCCATTTTAAGGCTCCATGTACACTGCAACTTGTAAACGGTCGTTTAGGAGCAGTTGGGCGTTTTTTTCAGAAGCCCCTGAACCCACCTCCATGTTATCTTATCTGTCCATGTACACAGGGTCCTTTACAGTCATTTGCAGGCAGCTGAGTTCAGTGATGTTTTTTGGAAAGCAATTATTTACGTTCGAACGTGTGTTTCCCGGTGTTTCAAACGCAAAAACGCGACTGAACGCGATGACCCGCATTTAGCGCTCGCGTTTTTCCATTTTAAAGGGGAATGATTTTTTGACCTCTAGAAACGGTTCTAAACACAAACGCCCGCTAAACGCGAGGGCAAACGCGACACAACAGACGTTTTAAACGTCCTTTAAATTCCAGCATTCAAGGGACTTTTTAAAACGTCCTGTGTACATGAAGCCTAAAGGGGAATGATTTTTTGACCTCTAGAAATGGTTCTAAACGCAAATGCCCGCTAAACGCGGGTGCAAACGCGACACAACGGACGTTTTAAATGTCCTTTAAATTCCAGCATTCAAGGGACTTTTTAAAATGTCCCGTGTACATGAAGCCTTAAAGAAGATAAGCTAATGCTTTAAACAAGCAGTGTATAAATATCCTGAAGAGGTATTAAACAAGACCTGTCTGCTTCTAAACCTATGTTGCTGTCAAAGAAAAGGAATTACAGGGGATCCACACACGTGGCACAGCAATATACTGTAGGACAGCACTAAAGCAAATGGAACAGCTATGACAATCAGCTGAATATTTTAACAGCAAAAAAAAGTATCTCACTCAGAAAGCCATATTTCTAAACTGTTAACCCCTGCAGCGCAAATATGAATTCTGACACGTGTTTAGGATAGGCACGCGTGACTGCTCGATAATTTTAATTTTAATGTTTAGGGCTTTTTTACACTTATTTCGACTTTAACGCACATTAAAGCACCTACTGTTTCAACATGTTTTTTATGTGTTTTTTATGCTTCGTGGTGCTTTATTGATGCCTTTTTGAAGTTTTAATGAAGCTTAGCAAATGCCCTGTGTGTGTGTGTTAATTTTCGATTTGTTTTAAAGTGGCCCAGTAAAACCCCATCTCAGTAGTACCCCCACTCAGCAGATTCCCAGCTCATTGGTATTCTCGTTCTGCAGATCCTTAGCTTATTAGTACCCTCATTCAGCAGTTTCTCTGCCCAGTAGTAACCCCCAGCTCTGCTGATCCCTCACTCAGTAGCAACTCCCAACTTTGCTGATCACTTACTCAGTAGTAACCCCCAGCTCTGCTGATCCTCCTCTCTATCTGGTCCCTGCTCATCTCCCGCTACATACCACATGTGGCATTGCTAGTTTCTCCTTCTCAGTCCCACAGCTATGCTGATCCTCTGTCCTCTCTCTCTGCTCAACTTCTGCTATCACTTTCCATGTTGCACACCATGTGTGCCATCTGCTAGTTGCTCTGCTCCAGTCCGGACCCTGCTCCTCTTCCTGCTGCTCCTTGCTGCACACCAGATGTGACGTCTGCACCAGACACTTACAGAATATATATACACATGAAGTGACTGCTGATGACGTCTTTCCGGTTTGCTTGTTGGTTTACCGGTGCACCCTGGGATATCGCATACTTGCAATAACTACAAAACAAAGCAAAGCTAAAGATGAATAATAGCCTCTCAAGAGCTGCAGGTGCTTCAAGCGAGCTTTGTTATAGACTTCTGTGGAGGCTTTGAAGACCCTTTGAAGCACCAATAAAGCAACATGGGATATCATTTTTGAAGCAAAGCAAACACAACATGCAAACAGGACTGTAACACAATGTGTAAACAGGATGCTTACCATTTTATTTAGTGACAGGTGCTTTGACTGACTGGCATTCAGAGGGCCTTAAAAAAGGTATTTCCAATGCCACATTTTGAAGCAAGTGTAAACAAGCCCTTAGTTTCTTACCTGGGAAATATATATACTGTTGCATCCATATCTCATTTTGTTTTACATGAACACATATTTCTCCATCATATTTATTAGTAATAACTGGAATTCCAACTATTCTCCCTGAGATATTGGTCTTGCATTATAAGACTCATCAGGTTCATGGTTCGAAGGGGTAAAATAGATCAAAAAGACTCATAGAAATAATCCCATGCTGGCAAAATATATTACATTTATCAATGGTGATGGTTTTATGCATGCTGACCTTATTCTTTATTTTTTGACCCTCCTGCAGCAGCTAAGAGTTTACTGAACAAGAAGACGGATGTCGGAAAGGTAATATTGACATACAACAATAATTTAAAGTATGTTTTTTATAAAATAAACCAAAAAATTAACACAAAAGAACAATACTTTAGATTACAACTTATTTTAACAAACTTCTTAATTTATGAAACTTTTTATCTATGGGTTCATAAAATACTTCAGTTAAACCTGGACATTTAGCATTTAAGCACAATTTTTTCGACACAGCCTACCTGCTTAACATTTATCTAGTGTTGCTAGCTACCTCACTCTATTTATTCCTGAATTCAAGCCCAAAAATATGCAGGTCATATGTTCGCAGGTTCTTAGCACTATGCTTTTAGTTAACCAAAAGGGATGTTACTCAACATAGAATAATGTGGCAAAAAAAGTCTGCATCACAACCAAGAAGCTACCTGCTATACCTGCTTAATAATGTGGCTGGAATGTATAGAAACTAAGATTAAAGTAAATGAAGTGGACAGACTTTAGAGATGTAGTACAAAAGAAATACAAATTACCATTTGGCCTTACTTTTTAGCTTGCAAAGCTCTTTAATATAGGCCTCTACATTACTGCTTCAAAATAGTCTTCCTGGCTTGTATATTTTTTATGGTGTTACGTACAGCAGTCCACACAGCTCTGCTTCCTTGCTGACAATTAGTCTCATCTTTGTCTCTCTCCCAAGCCTCAGACGAACAGCACTAAGAACAGCGCTGGAGTGACTAGTCCGAAGGGGCCTATTCCACCAGCTGCCTTGGTATGAGAAGTGGGTCGGACTGAACCACACTTTTTGTTCATCTGGGATATTTTGTGGGATGCAAAACTGTTGGGGCGAAGGCGGGTATAAGGGCATATTCTGCCCTGTCTGTAAGTGGAGTGCTGCCTTCTTCCTGTCTATTTTTTGGCAAGTTTGTTTTGTGTTCTTTGGAGTACAGACGTTTGTGGTTTGTCTCAGGAAGGTCTATCTGTGGGCTTAGGGATACGTGTTTTAATTTGTTTGTGGTTCAGATAAGTTTGTGGTCTGTCTTTGGAGCGGGAAGTCTGTTATCTGTCTGTGGCTTAGATTAGTCTGTAATCTTTCTGTGGGGTAGTTTGAAGGTCTGTGATTTGTGAAGCAGTCTTTACATGCCCTGCCACTCTCCCATCTTCTCAGTCCTGCTACCCTGTCATCTCTCCTCCCATCCTCTTCTTTACCTCTCCACGTCCCTGACACCCCAATTCCTTCTCACTCCTCTTCTTATCCCCCTACCTTTTCTTGTTCTCTCCTCCTTCCCATTTCTCATTCTTTCTTCCTCTGTAGGAGCCTCAAACCACAGTAATTCATAACCTGGTGGACGGGATAAAGGTATTTGCCATATCTTTACCTCTCTCTTCATGTGTCATGTTTTATGCACCTCTTTACTCTGGAGGCACCAGAGGAAGGGCTGTGTGAGAGATTCTCACTATAGTATACATGGTGTAATTCTAAACATAGCCACTAGTTGGTGCATTTTGTCGTAATACATACACAAATATTTCACTACAGACATATTGCTGGCAGGGGTCTTGTTTGCGTTATGATAAAAGTTTGATTGGTAGACTCTAGTGATTAGAAGATGCTTTACCTGAGAAAACAAGATGTGCTAAAAACAACTCCTAATGATTTTTTGTTGATGTGAAGTAAAAATCTGATATTTTTGGAGAGGCATTGTGTTGTGTATACCAAGCATTTCCATATATATGATTTTTTTTTTTTATCTGACAGGGAAGGGGGGTTATTTATTGGCAAATCAGCAGTATATGTTAGGGCATCAAAATAATGACATGGCCTCATTAAGAGTGAAAGTTGTCACCTGACAACTGTTTCCATGTGGCAGTTGACAAAGTTCTGTTATGTTTTTATCCTCTTATCTGTTATGGTATTATTCTCAGTTCCTGTTGGTGAAAAAAAAAGAACAAAAGTATGTCTGATAACTAGATCATTGAGAGTGTAATTAACGGGAAACTAGTGCAAGTGGCATGCACTACTTTACCCAAACAGATAGACCTGTTTCAGTTCTATGTGAGCTACCCATGCAAGTTTCTATTTGAGAGTAGAACAGAAACTGGCGTTGGTTCTGCATGTTCTGTGCAATTCTTTGGTAGCTCCCCCATAATGTATATTAATTTTAACTTATGGCTCAGACAACTTAGAATCATAAAAATACAGTATTAAAATAGCGCATAGTACTGTTAAAGAAAAAAACACACACACACATATATATATATATATATATATATATATATATATATATATATATAAAATCAACTGAGCTAGTCTTGTGAAGCACACACATCTGCCACACTAGCCATGCCCCCCTCCCCATCATTTGCTGGCTCAGCTTTGCAGCTTCCCTTGTCTTCTCTCATTTCACAGCCTACTCATTAAACAAACAATGAGAACCCTGGCATTTTTTATTTATTGTTCAGTGAGCAGGGAGATGACATAGGAGACATTGAAATTACCGTATTGGCTATATAGTGTGGCAGGGGTGTGTAAAATTAGAAAGGCAAAATAGTTTACATACATGGATCTCAACTGTAAAGTAAGCTGCTTCAGTGAATTCTTGTTTATGGATGTATGTACATATTAAAATGTTTCTGAAAGGACTACTAAGATGAAATAAATAACATAAACTGCACCCTGACCTACCTAATCATACTCAGTTATGTTCAAAAACATGAACATATTTTACAGTATACTATAAATATGAGCATACTTTAAAATATGGACAATATTTATTTTCCCCGACTTTAAGGGCTTGTTCACACCATTTGTGTTGAACTGTGCTGTGCAGCTTTACCCAGTGCAGTCTGAAAGTAGTTTGCCTTGTTCCATATGGTGTCAGTTCACACCACTGTGTTGTAGTGATTTGCACTGAAAAAAGTACTGCGTGCAGTACTTTTTTTTAGCATGCAGGGCTGCAGTGAAAACCACCACAACACAACAAAGCTGTGTGAATAGAACATGATGAAATGAAAAAAAAAGTGTGATGCCCCAGGACTGGCTTTTCAGCAATGTGTCTTCCTAGCACACACCAGCAGCTGTGCATTCTGGCTACTGGTGTGAGTCAGCCCTAACTGTAATTTGCTAATGTTATAGAAAACAACTCCAAAAGGTTTGGATATGCAGAATTGTGGGAATTGTGGGAGGTGTTTTAAAAACTCAGCTTTCCCTGTTGTGCTCCCACTGCCTCAATGCATTGGTATGTTATAGAAGCACATCTAATGAAGGATGTCACAGACATATACAGTATGTGACTTACACTTTAAAGTGGAATTTCACTCTAATATTCAACATTGATTATTTTTAATAATGCTGCTAGCATTAGTAAATAGATAGGAAAGTATATCATAGTTACATAGTTTTAATTTTTTTTTTTTTTTTTACATTTCTTTAGTTACTTCCTGGTTTCTTGCCTAGGCAAATGATGTCATACATCCCAGGAGCCTTCAGGAGGGGAGAATGGGTTTTCTTAGCTAAGCACACTCTCGAGCATGCATGCTTTGAGCTAAGGGCAGATGAATTCCAGGAAGTAAATGCTACACAAATCATCTGCCCTTACTCAAGATGGCTACGGACAGAAATGCTAGGGGGATGTTTTTCAAAGTAATTTCTCGACAAAATAAATTCATGAAATATTTATTTAACTTCAAATCTAAACTATACATATTTTGTTAATACTGGACAAAGGTAGAAAGTCTCATTTTACTGTAAAAATATATTTTAAAAAGTATTTTGTTTAAATTCTGAGCCAGTGTGTTGATTCAGTTATAATTTACAGTTATAGTTATAATTACCATGTTTATCTAAAGAGGTCCAAACTAACAATACTCCTCAGTTTAAAAAACTGGAGACATGGGGGTTGATTTACTAAAGGCAAATAGGCTGTTGATTTTGCAAGGGAAATTTTCCTTAGGTTAGTGAATGTGGTGAAAGTTCACTTTGCAAGGAATACCCAATCAAATGCAAGGAAATAGGAAAAACAGTATTTTTACTTGCACATGATTGGATAATGTAAAACAGCAGAACTTCACCCCATTCACCAAGCTAAGGGAAAATTCCCTTGCAAAGTGAGCAGCCTATTTGCCTTTAGTAAATCAACTCCATGGATAGTGAAGTTGTTACATATAGCAACTAATCAGAATTCAAATTATATTTTTTTTAGAGGTTACAAGTTGAGGGTAAGAATCTAAAGTGATTATTGCAACACTGCTATCTTTCTTGATTTAATACAATTTACCAGCACTTTTCCATACTAGCTAGAAAACAAACCAACTTATTTATATAGACATGTAGATATTCTTTCATGGCTAAGCAGAACTAAGTACAATTTAACTGTACTGTATGGAATAGTTTGCAGTAGGAAAATTTGAGGTCCATCAGGCTAGCTTTGTGTTAAAATGGTATTTAGTTATAAATCAATACATTTGTGTATGTGATATTTGTGGAAGTGCTTGTAACCATAGTTTTTTTTGTCCCTCTTTTTCTTTCCCACCATTTCCTTTTCTCACATAGGAGTCATCAGACAGTACACATACAAACCCAGAGGATGAAGAAATGAAAGGTATTGTAGCTCTAGCCACATAAAACGTTCCTCATCTTACTACCATTGAATGAAGTAAGTCTTTTCATGTATCCACCTACTTTTCTGAATAGAACATCTGGTTACATCAATCCATACACTATTCCATCTACACCTTCTATACCCATGCCAGTTCCTCAGTGCACCCATATACTATGTTCCATAGATTGTCTCTCCTAAACATTTGTTGATTCTTGATAAGAACAATTCTGAAATGCAAATAACCTCTTAACTAACGAACCCATACACTCTCACTTTGCTTTCTTTCCATCTATCTGTTGTTTCTTGTTGCACTTTATTAGGGTCATCTCTGTTGCCATGTTGTTTCCTGTTTATCATACTTGCCTCAAATTTATTTTTATGGTTTCATCCTATAGGACTCAAACTGCTGATTCAAAATGGTGCCACAGTTATAACTTAAAGCGGAGTTCCACCCAAAAGTGAAACTTCCGCTGATCTGCTTCCCCCCCCCCCCTCCGGGCCACATTTGGCATCTTTTAGGGGGTAACAGGTACCTGTCTTTGACAAGTACCCTTCCCCACTTCTGGGAGACAGCACCGCGGCGCCACCCCTCGTAAATTCGGCCCCCTCCTTCCCCCACCACCAGGCCAATTAGAAAGTGCAGCGCACTTTGCTCATGCGCAGTAGATAACCAGCTGTGAAGCCGAAAGGCTTCACTGCTGGTTTCCCTTAGAATGAATGACGGCAGCAGCACCCAGTAGCCGATCCGAAAATCGGCTGGGGTGCTGACATCGTGGGCTCCCTGGACAAGTAAGTGTCTGTATATTAAAAGTCAGCAGCTACAGTGATTGTAGCTGCTGACTTTTATTTTTTTTTCCCAGCTGGAACACCTCTTTAGTTGTCTGCCAACCAGCTTACAGGGAAAGGGTAAATACTAGTAGAGAGGTTGGAGCTAACCTTTAGATGGTAAATGGTTCACAGACGTTCAGGTTCAACATCTCTGCTGAAAGATATTTTCACAAATATGTATGCTTGTGTCAACTACATGTGTATGTTTTATCTGTTGGGGAGGAGGTGCAGCACTGTTAGACACTTCTTATTTTGGTTCACCTCAGTGAAGACAATAGTAATTGACTGGGAAATTCCACCTCGAATGACTGATATTTTTCTCTTTTAAGAAGGCTAAGAGCCGGTTCACACTACCGCGACCAGAAAATCGCCCCATGAAGGAGCAACTTTTTAGCGCGACTTTAGCGCGACTTTGAAGAGACTTAAATGATAGGCGACTTTGTCTGTGTGGAATGCCTGGGTAATCTTTTTCTTCTTCCTGGAAAGTCTGATCACAGTCGCCTGAAAATAGATAAGGATCTGACTTAGAGGCGACTCCCATTGAAGTCTATGTGTACAGATCAGATAGAGGTCACCTTGAAGTAGTACAGGAACCTTTTCTGAAGTCTTCAGTAGTGCATATTAAGATTTGCTCTCATTCATTTACATTGAAATTGTAATGACAAGCGACTTGGGGCGACTTGAAGTCGCACAAGTCGCGTCCCAAGTCGGAGTAGTGTGAACCGGGTCTAAGGGTTATGTTGTTTCAGTGAGTGTTCAAACATAAATAATATGTAGCGTATTGGCTGATTAAACTTTTAGGGCTCATTCAGATGGCTGATTTGTGGCACCTTCCCTGCAGAGCCACTGGCAGATGACTGTGTATCCACTTCGGAAGTTGTGTTCAGGCAGTCCAAAGAAGTGGATGCACACACAAGCAGCTACACGGACACAAACACGTGTCAACGCACGCAGGCAGGAGCAGGTGCATAGATTGGAATGTAGAGCTTCTGCATTCGGATCTATGCACCTGCTCCTGCTTGCACGTCAAAGATTGATTCTGTGCAGCTGCTGCATGTGCATCCACTTCTATGGCCTGCCTGCTTGTAGCTCCAAAGTGTATGCACATGCATCTGGCAGTGGACAGCACTAATCAGCCATCTAAATGAGCCCCTAATTTGCTACTTTTAGTTCCGTTTTGAAAAACAGTTTTGTGCATTTCTAGTGTGCAAATTATTTGCATAATAATCTAAGGTTAAGGCCTTGTTCACACCCATCTGCAGTGAGGTGAGTTTTTCTGAACTTGTTTCTGCAAGGACACAAAGAAAACAATTTTTTTCTATGTGCCCTATTTACACCACAACACTGGTATCATGTGCAGATTTCTTTTTCGCAGGAATCTGCAACGTGTATGCAATTTTCTGCACTGAAAAAAACACGACATGAATATTGTGGTGTGAACAGGACACATAGAGAACAATTGTTTTTTGTGTCCTTGTAGAGGATGTCACATATCTCTGCACAGAAAAAAAAAATCTGCATGTTGTACCAGTGTTATGGTGTGAACTGGGCAATTAGAAAACAATTGTTTTCTTTGTGTCCTTGCAGAGACAAATCAAATCTGTGTGTTTTTTCCAACCGTTTTTATGCACGTATGATGTGAACGAGGCCTAAAGGTTAATGGAAACCTCTTTATAGGTACTGGAGACAGAAGTGCTTTCAAAAACATGAAAAGGTTAACAGAAACAAGGTAGAATATTGAGTTTTGTGGCAAACGCAGAATACAGTTTGTTGACTTCACCCATGATGACAATAGCCGTTCTGGAGCTGACAAGATATTTCCCTAAAATAGTTGATTTGGAACCCTGTGCAGTCTAAAAGAACTAGGAAACAACAAAAACAAGAGAAGGGCGCACCGACCTAGTGCAATATCATAAAAAAAATAGTTTCAAAGGAGAACCCTCTTCAGAGCTCTGATAGAGAGGGTTCTCCCTATTTTACCCTTAAATAAATGTTTTATGATATTGCACTAGGTCAGTGCGTCCTTCTCTTGTTTTTGTTGTTTCCTAGTTTATGTGGATGCCCATGGTCCTGAGAGGACAGCAAGAACCTAGACGGCATCAACACAGCCTTTCCCTTTAGCACAGCACCTAAGCGCAACAGAATTATTTGTTATTTGTTAGTCCCGTACCGAACCATTCCAACACCGTACCATGTGGTACCATGCAGTGGAAAAGCGCAAAAGCGAGCCGAACCGCTTGGTTCCATGCAGTGGAAAAGCGCCATAAAAGAACTATTAACAACTGACCACTGGAAACATCTTGACTTGTGGCATCAGTAACTGACAGATTTTGATACATTGTTACATGTGTGCTTCATTCTACCCCAACTCTTTTCTTTGTATCCAGCTTCATGAATTTAATATTAACCCGTAGTTCTGTTAGAGGTCTTGATAAACAGGTAATGCATGTATCATGTAGTTTGGTGGAGCCAGTGTGCCACCAGCGGCAACAGCTGACTAGCAGGCAGGTCAGATGCTATATTTCTGTAATTATGGTCAGCGCAAACAGCAAACAACAGACAGTAGCAGAGGCAGCAGACTAATGGTCATAAGAACACACAGAACAGACCTAAACAGATTCAGGTTTAACACAAGTGGGTAGGATAAGCACAGACAAGCGGAGTATAAACGCAGTCCAAACAATTTAAATGACTAATCCAGAGCATTACAGACAGAAATCAGAGTCAGACAATCCTCAATGAATAGCATCAGCAGAAAAATCAACCTGTTGATCAGACACAGGCTGCATGTTCAACAGTCTATTTATCCTTTCTTGATTAGTGTACAGCCTTTAACTGCAGAGACCTGAGTTGCAGTGCTGAGTAATAAGCGGCAGATGACAAAGGCTACAGGTTGACCATTACAGTAACTAAGGGCAAGGGAAGAGGAACTTGCGTGTTATTTAAAGCCCAACTCTGGAATACCTAAAATAGGAGTGGCAATTCTTTCTATAGGCCCCCCAGCTGTAACTGTATACATTTGTATGCCAGCAACATTCCAATTTATCAAAATCCATACACATAAAGGAAATTGTGATGTCACTGGTAGCTGCAGTAAATTCTTCTCTCCCCAATGTATATGGGCAGACAGTCTTTAGGGCTAATGTCACTTCACCTTTCCTCTGGTTGGCACAAGGATATTAGTTTCTTGGTTGGGTGGTAATTGGGTAGGTGTCTGTGGGTGGTATCAGTGTAACTGTGTCCTTTGTTTATGCCTGCAATACCCGCCAGCTCTGTGATTTACCCTTCTGTAAATGCACACCGGAGGGCCAGGTGTGAGTCTGCCAGGGCTGCCGACATCACAACCAAGATGGCGGTGTCCAGGAATAATTTCGGGGCTTTTTGATTGCTACACAGAAGAGGCTTTTACAGGTAAACAAAATGCATAAACTACATTAAATACACACATAATCTTATTTTCGTTGAATTTTATTGTTAATTCTTCCTGATAAAGACCTGAAGAATAATAGCTAGGCAAGAAAAATATTAGCTATCTGATTATAGATTAAAACAGTGGGCGTTTGCAGTTTGAGGATGTCATATGAGAAGAATTTTCATTTTTTTTTTTAAATATTAGTACTCTTGTGATACAATTTTGGGCATCTTTACTTTCCACCCTAATGGTCATTTCCTCCCTACATTGGGCCATTGATAACAGGACTCTATAAATCACCTATTAGGCTGGGTTTCTGAACACCCAATATTATCAAACGAAAGCACCACATGTTACACCACTTACTTAGTAAAGGAACAGAACCAAAAAATGTGTTTGATACCCTTCTGTATACTTATACATACAGTATCTCGCAGAAGTGAGTACACCCCTCACATTTTTGTAAATATTTTATTATATCTTTTCATGTGACAACACTGAAGAAATTACACTTTGCTACAATGTAGAGTAGTGAATGTACAGCTTATATAACAGTGTAATTTTGCTGTCCCCCCGAAATAACTCAATACACAGCCATTAATGTCTAAACCGCTGGCAACAAAAGTGAGTACACCCCCAAGTAAAAATGTCCAAATCGGGCCCAATTAGCCATTTTCCCTCCCAGATGTCATGTGACTCGTTAGTGTTACAAGGTCTTACATAGTTACATAGTTTGTGAGGTTGAAAAAAGACATCAGTCCATCCAGTTTAACCTATGATGTGTGTGTGTGTTTGCTGTTAACCGTACATTGAATACCCCTGTATGTTGTGGTCTTTAAGGTGCCCATCTAATAGTTTTTTGAAACTATCGATGCTCCCTGCTGATAGGACTGCTTGTGGAAGAGAATTCCACATCCTTACTGCTCTGACAGTGAAGAACCCTTTACGTATTTTAAGGTTAAACCATTTTTCCTCTAGTTTTAGTGAGTGGCCTTAAGTCTTATTGTATTCCCTTTCTCTAAAAAGTTTGTTCCTTATGCTAGGGTCGTCCAGTCCAGTATTTGTACATTGATATCATATCCCCCCTCAATCGTCTCTTCTCCAGAGAGAATAAATTCAGTGCTTGTAGTCTTTCTTCATAGCCGATGCCCTCCATTCCCCTAATTATTTTTGTTGCCCTTCTTTGGACTCTCTCTGGTTCCAGCACATCCTTCCTGAGGACTTGTGCCCAGAACTGGACAGCATGCTCCAGATTTGGCCGGACCAGAGTCTTGTAGAGTGGGAGAATAATCTCTTTTTTTATACATGCCAGTATTCTGTTGACTTTGCTTGCAGCGGCTTGGCATTGCATGCCACTGCCAAGCCTGTTGTCCACCAGTACCCCCAGGTCCTTTTCCATCCTAGACTCACCAGAGGTTTCCCTCCCAGTTAGTAGCTTGCTTTCGTGTCTCTGACGCCCAAGTGCTTTACTTTACATTTTTCAAAATTAAACCTCATCTGCCATGTAGTTGCCCACCCCATTATTTTGTTCAGGTCCGCTTGTAAGGTTTCCACATCCTGCATAGAAGATATTGGCATGCTTAGTTTAGTATCATCCGCAAATACTGAGATTGTACTAGATATCCCCTCCTCTAGATCATTTATGAATAAATTAAACAGGATTGGTCCCAGGACAGAACCTTGGGGGACTCCACTTTCCACACCCGCCCAATCCGAGTACTCCCCATTTATCACCACCCTCTGGACTCTCCCCTGGAGCCAGTTCTCTATCCGGGTACTCACCCTATGGTCCATACCTACATTCATTAGTTTGTACAGTAAGCGTTTGTGGGGAACGGTGTCAAAGGCCTTTGCAAAGTCCAGATACACCACATCCACAGGCTTTCCTTTATCAAGGTGGCAGCTCACTTCATTGTAGAAGGTTAATAGATTGGTTTGGCAAGAACGATTTTTCATGAATCCATGCTGATTACTAGTAATAATACAGTTTTCATTACTAAAGTCTTGTATGTGGTCCCTTAACCACTTTACCTCCGCCCACAGTAATATTACTGCGGCAGAGTGGCTCGTTATCGTCTGACGACGTAGTACTACGTCGTCAGACACTCCCCCTTCTGAGCGGCGCTTGCACGCCGCCGGAGGCTCGCTCCCACTGTTTTCATTCACAGCGGGAGTCGGGCCAGGGGAGGAGCAGCGGCGATCGCCGCTGCTCTGCCCCGATCGCCGGGGATCTAGTGTGGAGATCCGCCCGCCTGTGTAAACACAAGCGGGCGGATCTCCATAGTGACAGGGACTGACAGATCGGACTGTTCAGCATAGCTGGACATCCGATCTGTCCATGACTCACTCAGTCACCTCCCCCCCTACACGTCAGTAAGCACCAGGCATACATTAACCCCTCCCTCTCCAATAAAATTAACCCCTTCCCTGCCAGTGTCATTTTTACAGTAACAGTGCATATTTATAGCACTGATTACTGTAGTAATGTCACTGGTACCCCCAAAAGTGTCAAAAATGTCAGTCAAGGGTCCGATCTGTCCGCCGCAATGTCGCAGTCCCACAAAAAAAATCGCAGATCGCCGCCATTATGCGTTAAAAAAAAAAACCACCAAAAATGACAGAAATCTTTCCCTTTGTTAGTAAACGCAATAACTTTTGCGCAAACCAATCAAAATATGCTTATTGCGATTTTTTTTACCAAACATAGGTAGCAGAAAACAAATTGGCCAAAAATTTTTAAAAAATTTGGTTTTTACATCTTTTTTGGGGGGAATTTCATATAAAAAAATGTTAAAAATATTGTTATTTTTTCAAAATAAACGCTCTTTTTTTGTTTATAGCGCAAAAAGTAAAAATCGCACAGGTGATCAAATACCACCAAAAGAAAGCTCTGTTTGTGAAAAAAAAGGACATAAATTTCGTTTGGGTACGGCGTCGCACGACCGCGCAATTGTCAGTTGAAGTCGCACAGCGCCGAATCGCAAAAAGTGGCCTGGACGGAAGACAGCAAAATCCTCCGGTGGTAAAGTGGTTAACATCCCCTCCAAAATCTTGCAGATTACTGATGTTAGGCTGACCGGCCTATAGTTACCCGGCCCTTTTTTAAATATTGGTACCACGTTGGCTTTTTTCCAATCAGCTGGCACCATACCCATCTGTAGACTATTCTTAAAGATCAAGAATAATGGTCTGGCAATAACCTGGCTGAGCTCTTTAGGAACGCTCGGGTGCAAGCCATCCGATCCCGGTGATTTATTTATGTTAAGTTTCTCTAGTTTAGTTCTAAGTCTATCTTCTTTTAGCCATGGCGGTACTTCCTGAGTTGTATTATTTAGTTTAGCATTACAAGCTGAGTTAGTGTAGCCCCCCTATTATTTTGTGAAGACTGAAGAGAAGAAATGATTTAACACTTTCGCCTTTTCTCTGTCCTCTGTGGCCAAATTTCCTTCGTCGTCTTTTATGGGGCCAATGTGTTCTGGCCTCGCTTTCTTACTGTTTATATACTTAAAGAATTTCTTGGGGTTCTTTTTACTCTCTACCCGCTATATGCCTCTCGTGTTCTATTTTAGCCGCCTTAATTTCATCTTTACATTTCTTATTACAATTGTTTGTAATGCTTGAATGCTGCCAATGACCCCTGAGCCTTGTATTTTATTATTAGTATTAATATGTATTTTTATGTTGGAGTTTAGCCACCCAGGGTTTAGTTTTCCTCTTTTAAATTAATTTCCCTTTGGAATGCACTGGCCAATCCCTTTGTTAAGTATGCACTCCCATTTCTCCTCCGTGTTCTTTGTTCCCAGGGTTCTATCCCATTTGATATTTTCTAGCAGAGAGCGCAGTTTTGGGAAATTGGCTCTTTTGAAATTCAGTGTCCTTATATTACCCTTGTGTTTCCTATTACTATGATTAATACTGAAACAAATTGACCTATGGTCACTGTTTCCTAAGTTGCCCCGTATTTCTATATCCGTGAGCAGGTCTGTATTGTTGGTAATCAGTAGGTCAAGTACCGCATTGTTTCTTGTCGGTGCGTTCACCATCTGACCTATAAAATTGTCCTGCAAAACATTTAGGAACTGCCGAGCCTTGGATGAATGAGCGGTTCCTTCTGCCCAGTCTATATCTGGATAATTAAAGTCCCCCATTATAATGACATTTCCCATCCTTACTGCCAATCCTATCTGTAAAAGGAGGTCCGCCTCCCCCTCCTCCCTTTGGTTGGGGGGCTAGGTCTCAGGTGTGAATGGTAAGCAGGTGTGTTAAATTTGGTGTTATCGCTCTCTCTCATACTTGTCAGAATTGTTGCTCTACATAAAAATGCCCTAGGCTATAGGAAGATTGCCAAGACCCTGAAACTGAGCTGCAGCACAGTGGCCAAGACCATACAGCAGTTTAACAGGACAGGTTCCACTCAGAACAGGCGTCACCATGGTCAACCAAAGAAGTTGAAAAAGAAGAATCCAGAGGTTGTCTTTGAGAAATAGAGGTATGAGTGCTGCCAGCATTGCTACAGAGGTTGAAGGGGTGGGGGGTCAGCTTGTCAGTGATCAGACCATACAATGAACACTGCATCAAATTGGTCTGCATGGCTGTTGTCCCAGAAGGAAGCTTCTTATAAAGATGATGCACAAGAAAGCCTGCAAACAGTTTGCTGAAGACAAGCAGACTAAGGAGATGGATTACTGGAACCATGTTCTGTGGTCTGATGAGACCAAGATAAACTTATTTGGTTCAGATGGTGTCAAGCGTGTGTGGTGGCAACCAGGTGACGAGTACAAAGACAAGTGTGTCTTGCCTACAATCAAGCATGGTGGTGGGAGTGTCATGGTCTGGGGCTGCATCAGTGCTGCCGGCACTGGGGAGCTACAGTTCATTGAGGGAGCCACGAATGCCTACATGTACTGTGACAAACTGAAGCAGAGCATGATCCCTTCCCTTTGGAGACTGTGCCGCAGGGCAGTATTCTAACATGATAACGACCCCAAACACACCTCCAAGACCACTGCCTTTGCTAAAGAAGCTGAGGGTAAGGGTGATGGACTGGACTGGCCAAGCATGTCTCCAGACCTAAACCCTATTGAGCATCTGTGGGGCATCCTCAAATGGAAGGTGGAGGAGTGCAAGGTTTCTAACATCCACTAATTCCGTGATATCATCATGGAGGAGTGGAAGAGGAATCCAGTGGCAACCTATGAAGCTCTGGTGAACTCCATGCCCAAGAGGATTAAGGCAGTGCTGGAAAAAAATGGTGGCCACACAAAATATTGACACTTTGGGCCCAATTTGGAGATTTTTACTTAGGGGTGTACTCTTTTTTTTATTGGTTGAGCCAGATGGACTTTTTTCAACCTGACTAACTATGTAACTTTTGTTGCCAGCGGTTTAGACATTAATGGCTGTGTGCTGAATTATTTTGAGGGGACAGTAAATTTACACTGTTATACAAGCTGTACACTCACTACTTTACATTGTAGAAAAGTGTCATTTCTTCAGTGTTGTAACATGAAAAGATTTAATAAAATATTTACAAAAATGTGAGGGTGTACTCATTTTTGTGAGATACTGTATGTGATGTCTATAAATTTGGCTTTGAAGTAGAACTACTGTATAAGCAAAGCTTTTTATTTTTTATTTTGGATAGAGCAAAGGAGGGTTATAACCCCTCCCTGTCAGATTTTTTTTTCGCCATCTGTGTCCCATTGCACAGATTTCCCGTCACTTCCTGACCCATTGCCAAACAGGAAGTGAGAGGAAATCCCTGCAATTTAAGAGAATTCCTTCCTTACAGAACTAGTGTCCCCTTTGGAAGATTTTTCCTCTATTACTTTTCTGGAGACAGCCCAAAATTTTAGATTTTTTTTTTTTTACTTTCACCTTCATGATAATTGTAAACAGAATAAATAAAGAGGATGTAGCTCCCTAACAGGGGTACAGACAGCAATAAAAACTGACAAGTGTTCTTATCCCTCTCCGCTTCATGCAAAACAAAGAAGAAAAATGTTTGGACTTTAGTTATACTTTAATAGTCCAGTTTGACAATTTAACCAGTCAAAAATGACAATCTTGCAACTTTAAAAGAAAAAGCTTGAGTATTTTACTGTGGAATACCCATTTTTACTCAGCAGGTGGGTATACAGGATGTCCTAAGTGTGTGTGCTTTTTCTTGTACCTTAATACCAATGTTGTTTTTTCAGTTTCCTATGGTCTAAATTTCCTTTTACACGCCTAATTAAACTCAGCATGTTCAACTCATAACATTTCTGCTCCTCATGACTTGCTCTACTTCATAATCATTTTCCTTCTTTCTCTGTCTGGCTTCACCTCCTCTTCTCTCCCCGTTCTCTCTAGTGCTGAAGTTCTCAGACATTTTAAGCTCAGTGAGGAGGGGTTCGGGGGCCCTGGAAGCTGAGGGACCTCAAGCAGCGGTCGCTCAGCAGCCCCTCTCCCCATCCTTCCCCCATTCACCTCTTGCACAGCGTAAGTAATAGGAGTGGGACCCAGAAATCCTATAAACCTATATGCATGGATAGTTCAGTAAAGAAATTGATTTATTACTCCTACTCTATTAGAATAAGGATATTATTGGATGCTGCAAATGTTATTATTTTAATAAATCACATGTGATTTCTAAATGATGTTTAAATGTATTAAGTTAACACAAGAAAATACTGCAGTGAAAACAGAAATATTTTAATCCAAGATGCCAATTTATTTAATTACAGTTGGTGCTGCAATGGGCAGTGGATTCAGATTAGATTATTGAGAAGCCCCTTGTGTTTCTGTCACAGTTTATATGTGCGGGGGGGGGGGGGGTTTGGGGTTGGCTTTGCTCCCTACTTGCTTTCTGGGGGGTGGAGACTGGCATTGTCCTTGGCTGTTTGTGATGAGATGTTGTTTGTGTTTGTCACTCACATTGCTACTGTGTCTCTGCTCTTTCTGTGTTGATATCTGTCTTCTTTTTTCCCCCCCTTTCTTTCTCTTAACTTGGTTTCTTCCTTACCCCCCCCCCCCCCCTTTCCCAATTCCTTGATATTTGCTATGGCCCTTCCACTTCCTCTTTACCTTTCTTCTTGGTCTTCTTGGATTCCCACATTTCTTTCTTTTTTTTTCTGATTTTTTGTCATTTTTTGCTGCGATTGGTCTTCTACATTCATCTTATTTTTATAATTTCCCTATTACTGCTTCGTGTTTTCATAATAACTATATCTGGTTAATTTTTTCTGCCTTTGTGTATATCATCTTTCCTTCTATCTTTATTTCTGTGATTGTGCTACAATCTTGTGGCCTATTCTTCATTCGCTGTTCTTTATCTTCTTACTGTATCCTGCTTGTCATTCTTTGGTTCTTGTTATTGTACTTTTTTTTTTTTAATTTCTGTTCCCTGCACTTCTTTTTACTTTCCTTGGTTACCTTTACTTTTTTGCTTTTTGTGTCTGTATCTCTTCCTTTTAATACCTGCCTATCTTCCTTTTACTCTTTTTTATCCTTTTACATTCATTTTTGCTTATGTTTTTTGTCTTTTTACCTTTGCTGCTCTATTTTTCTGGTCTCTTTGCTATTTCTCTGACCCTTTCCTGTCTGCTTCTCTATCTCTTGTTCTGCTATGCCTGTCAATGCTTCTCTGATCCTTGTTCTTATAACTTTCCTGCTTTTCTGTCACATGTCCTTATAACTCTGTCTCTGCTGTTCTGTCTCTTGTCCTACTTCTTCTGTTTCTGCTTTCCTGTCTCTTGTCTCTATTTCTTTCCCTGGTTCCCGTCTCTTTGTCCTCCTCCCAGCTGCTAGATTCACAGATATATTTAACACAGTCAGACGAGGCTCAGAAGCAGAGGGGGTGCAGTATTCCAACACGCAGCATCGGCTCTCCCAGCCCCACCTAAACTCTCCGTTTGTACAGCGTAAGTAGAACTAGCGCATACAAACGCATCTCACATGGGCTCACTCTCCTCCTCCTTCCTTTTAAGACCATTGTCTCTAGCGTCTCATCATATTTTTGTTCTTCTTACAGTCCTCTCTTCTCTCAACAATTTTCTCACAACTATGTTTATCTTCTCACCAGCTTCTCATCTTCTGTAACATCAACAACATACAACATCTTCTATAAAACGTTCTTCTTTACGTCAATTCTTCCACATATTAACCACTTTTCTCCTCCAGGCAGATATGTTTACCTTATTCTCTTCTATCTATCATGCTCATCACGCATGCGTTCTTCTCCTATATTTCATTCTCTGGGACATATACTTTCTCATCCATTGCGCAATACTCTGGCAAAACTTTTGCTCACCTTTTCTCTTCTAAGCACAATATCAGCTCCCAATATTTTTTTCCCTCGATCCAGGTTTCCTGTCTTCCTCTTTTGTAGTTTTCTTAGTTTAGTCCTTATTCGGCATAGTGCTGTTATTTACTCTCTTTTCTATGTTTACATGTGACTTTCCTTTTTCTTTGATAGTTTTCCAAGTTACCATTTGACAAGGTGTCATTTCCACACCAATGTTCTTCTCACTTTTTTTCCTAAGCAGAATGGATGTTTGTTCCCTCAAGTTTACTGACCCAAACTGGGGTGTTATCTGACTTGCCACCATGGTCTGCTATCTTGTTCACAATGGCTATCTCCAAGTCTCTGAACCAGTTAGCGATAACACGTTAAGCCTTGCTTTTACCATATTTTCTAAGATTTTATTTCCATGTCTATTGGGAAATGATCACATAACCATGCATTTATTGCAATATCCATTCATAATGCAGTATTCTAATTTCCACTATTACTAAGCGTCCATCTTTTTTGCCACCCTTTTATAGGGATCCCCCACACAGGGTACTCTGATAGTTCATGTTGTGTTCTTTAAATGAAGTTCAAGCAGTTTAGACCACCAAATGCTGATGTGCCGCTATTTTAGAATGCATAAACCAAGAAGATATCTTATATGAAAAGCCCTTAAAACCCTAACATTTTGTGCATTTGTAATAAACATAATGTACATATACTATATACTTATCTACCTCCAACCCCTTTTTAATGTATGTTTCCATGCTGTTTTTGTATTTTCCATTCAGACAGCTTGGTTACCTTCACACTTTAAAGTCATGACATTTTTTCCTTGAAAATAATCCAGTTTCATTTTCTGCTAGACATTTACATTTAGCACCTTGCACATAAGGTTGTTCACACATTATTTGGTCAATATCTGCTTTTCTGGTGTTGAACAGCCCAAAAAATTCCAAAGTATCTGTGGATCTGTGAAAAGTCTGTTATGCCCTTTTCATACGGGCTCCTCCATGCAACAGATTCCACTTGCTCAGCGAGGGATCACTGCGCTGATCCCCGCTGAGCAGACGGATGACAGGTCCACAGCAGAGTGGACACGGACCTAGTTCCGCTCTCCTTTATAGGGAAATCAGATGGAAACTGATCTGCCGGACGGATAGAAAATAGAACCACCATCCGTCTGGATTTTGCAGGCAGGATCAGATCGGATAGCGGCAAATGTCAGCAGACATGTGTCAGCTGACATCGCCCCTCCGTAGGGGAAACTGCAATGTCCGATCAGGTTTGTCTGAAAAACTGACAGGCGGACCTGATCGGACAGCCCGTGTGAAGGGATCCTTAAGTGGGGTACACACCATATGAAAATTGGGCAAACAATTGTCTGATTTTCCTCGTTGTTTCACAGCAAATCAGAACCGATGAACAAAAATTCTTAAGAAGATTTGTACGAAAATTCTCGTACGACAAAGGCTTTTTTTGTTGTTTATTGTTTCTGATCATGTGCAGTCTTTCTTTTCTGATTTTTCTTGTACAAAAATCATACGAAAACAATACACATTAAACGAAAATCGTTAGTTTTTTCCCGTACGAGAAACATTTTGGAGTTTGTTCCTTCGAGTATTTTCGTACGAAAATTCTGAATCGTCTGTAGAAAGTTCTGTACACACCATACGAAAATTCTTTGGATGAAAATGTTCGCCCGATTTTCATATTGCATGTATGAGCCTTTACTCTACTAGATGAGCCATTTTTTTTCTTTGACAGCCTATAGCCACTTCTTTTTCCTCTCTTTTTTTCTGCTGAACGATAACGGTCAGTACTTCTAATGATTGTCATTTCAAATTTTTTAAGTTTTCCACTTCCCCGCTGCACTTTCGCTAAGACGCAGGCTCTACGGTTTTCGTGCAGGTTAGCTGTATTTACCCATACACTTTTATGAGGACCTGTGGTGTTAGTGTGGTTTCAGAAAGTACACCAAAACACCTCCGTGCTTTATCTTTGGTGCTTTTTCTGAAACCACAACAGAACAATGGGACCTCATAGAAGTCTATGGGAAATCGCAGCTAACCCACACAAAAAAAGCACATCAGGGCAGTGTGAAGCCGCCCTAAAAAGGTATCAGTTATCAAGATGGCAGCGTTAGAATGAAATGCTAATATCCATGGCTATAATCATGTGCTAATAGGCGTGATCTATAACACTAATATACAGTACATGTTCAATGAACATATTCGCTGGAGCAACATTTCTTCAGAATGGTAAACCATTAAATTTGGTGTATTACTGATTGAGCCTACCACACAAGCTCTGCTTTTCACATGAGACTGACAAGCAATCTTTAGCTCCATTCAGTCCTGGAGGAAAGTTGTAGGGGGTCCAGCGTTCCTGAAATAGAGGAACAAATCTCTATCATCAATATTAAAAAAACATTTTTTCCATACATGTCCGTTCTAATATTTTAATGCCATTTATACATATTTACATGAACAGGTGGATATTATCTCTGACTCTTACATCTTGATTTAACATACTGACCCAAAATTCCACATACTATTCCCTGCACTTGTTTTCATCTGTTGAATTGAAGGTTGAAAAATTTTTTTGTTTAGCATCTATTCCATACTTATATTTACCATTAGTATCTCATCTAAGTTTGTGTTCCTTCACCATTAGTATCTCATCTAAGTTTGTGTTCCTTCAGACGTTCACCAGACTAATTTTTGTTCTGCAGTACTTTTCTCGCTCTATTTTGTTTAGTTTAACCGACCACTTTGTTTTCCAGCTCGGAAACAGGAGATTATTAAGATAACAGAACAGCTGATTGAGGCAGTGAATAATGGAGACTTCGAAGCATATGCGTGAGTTGCTGTGCTCTGTTACTAACATATACAACAAAGCTTTACTATTAACATACATTGCAATCATGAATATTCAAGGGTTAGGGACACAAAAGAAAATGGGAAATAGTAAGTATATATTATTGTGCAGAAATAGGTTAGGTTTCCTGACTATAACAGAAGATGTTTCTTTGTTCATTCTGTTGCATGAGAAAGATTGCATTCTATAGCACAAAGCGATTTTCTTCCACATCTCTTGATAGCTCACAAATTACAGAACCACTATACTCTTAAAAGGTTAGTTCACCTTTCCGACACATTTCCAACACGCTCACCGTTTACAGTAATACCTTGGTTTGAGAGTAACTTGGTTTGATAGCGTTTTGCAAGACAAGCAAAATTTTTTTATCAATTTTGACTTGATAGACAAGCGACGTCTTAATATAAGAATAGCGTCACGTCACGATTGAATATAAAAGAGAAGAGAGGCGCCTCTAAGTGTAGCAATATGGTTACATTTAATGAAGGTACAACATTTAGCAAGTCACATGGTTGATGATTAAAACAGGCACATCTAAGTTTGCAGGCTTCCGAGGTAAAGCTGTCCACATAGACCATCCTCCGCACCGCCATCTACGTCATACCCTCCACACTGCGCTCCACGAGCGCTTCAAGCCTTGCTTTCAGGTCGCTCTACTGCAGGGTAGTCTTCCCGGTCAAGGCTGCAGACCGACAGCGGTGAGAGTCGGCGGTGAAGAGGACAGTATATGTGGACAGCTTTACCTCGGACGCCTGCAACTTAGATGTCCCTCTTTTAATCATCAACCATGTGAGTTGGTAAATGTTGTACCTTCTTTAAATGTAACAATATTGCTACACTTAGAGGCGCCTCTCTTTTCTTTTATACTCTGTAGCTCCTGCTGGATTTTGCTTCTAATCCGCTTGTGGAGGCTTCAATTTGTGGATGGACATTTTCTGGTTACACAGCCTATCATATTGCTATAATCATTTTATGTGGACTATAAACTGAAGGACTTATGAATAAATGGTTGTGGAACGAATCATCTGAGTTTCCATTATTTCTTATAGAGAAATTCACTTTGATATAAGAGTGCTTTGGATTACAAGCATATTTCCGGAAAAAATTATGCTCGCAATCCAAGGTTTTACTGAATTTTAGCTTCCCTAGCTCATTACATAGCACTGCTCGGAATGTTTAAAAAAAATGCTCCTTCCATTCTATTTTTGCAGGCCGTGCACAGCTTCTCTGCCAAAACTCCCAGGTAGCTGGATCCCCACCATGCAAGACAGGTTGAAAATGAAAAGTGAACCTCCAGCAGGTGCTACGGCTCGTTCAAATTGCATGCATGCGCAGAGCATTCCTTGTCTCTCTTGCAGTGGCTGTCACATAAATCTGAACTCAATTGCTGCTAGAGGGAGAGTGTGCATGCGTGCAGTTTGAATGAGCCAGAGCTCCAGCTGGGAGTTCACTTCGACCAATGGCCTGTCCTGCCATTTAGGCAGGCAGAGGAGGTCCAGCTACCTGAGAATTTTTTAAGAAAGGCTGCATAAATGGAATGGAAAAGGAGCACCTTTTGAAAAAAACACTGAGCAATGGTATGTAATGAGCTGGGGATGCTGGAATGCATGCAGGGTTTTGTAAGAAATATACAAGAAAGGTAAACTAACCCTTTAAGAAAAGTATTCAATATTGGTTTTACTCAACTAGGTGCGCATGGGATGAGCCAATAAGTAATTGGGTATGTACATCGAGCTAGCCTCATTAAAAGAGAAGTTTGGGGTTGGAAAAAAAACTAACATCTATACTCACCTCCATGCTGATGCTGCAGCTGTCTCCCACCAGCTCTAAACCCGAGAGCTGAGTAATTACATGACAATTGATCGCTCAGTTCTCGGTCCACTCTGAGTAGAGAGCAGTGACTGTCAGTCATCGATCTTTGCTCTGCCCCTCCAGCGCTCACAGGAACACTGAGCTGGTGAGGGGGTGGAAGCAGCTGCCTTCTGCTCTCAGAGCACCACTGAGAGCCTGAACCAGCTGCCAATCAGGTTTTTGGGTGGGTCCCGACATTATGGTTGGAACAATTCCAAAGTCTCGAGCAGCTCTGTGGCTTTATTCTGCATTCGGCTGATTTTGGGTCACATGAGAGTACAGGCTCTGGCCATAATTCTCTTTTAAGCATGATGACAGCATTTTCAGTCCTGGAATATTTAAATTTTAAGAATTCAGCTGTGTATGAAGATGGAATGCAGCATCAGCTAATCCAGGTAGCTTTAAGTGATCATAAGCAGACTAGTTGCTTTTCTAGGTTCATTTATGATCCTGGATAACAGGATTTGTTAGCAGATTTTGTAAGGGAAGTTCAAATGTTAATTTAATAATTACCTTAAAAAACCTTTTGAACAAGTGACAAAGGAACCAGCTGGGCTATACAACCCCAATTCCAATCAAATTGAGACACTGCATAAAATCGACATAAAAACAAAATGCATTGATTTTCAAACCTCATAAATCCATACTTTAATTACAATAGAAAATAAAAAAACATACCAAATGTTTAAACTAAGAATATTTACTATTTTAAGAAAAAAAATAGGGTAATTTTGAAATTGATAGCAGCAAATGTCTCAAGAAAGTTGTGACAGGGCAACAAAAAGCAAAAGCACTTACCAAAGTGATACTAACAAGGAAGAGCTGGAAGAACATTTTGCAACCAAATAAGTTAATTAATAACTGGTCAGTGTGATTATCAAAAGAGCATCTTTGAGAGTGAGAGTGTCTCTGAACTAAAGATGGGCAGAGATTCACCAATCTGTGAAAAGCTGCTTCTATAAATTGTCAAACAACTTCAGAACAATTTTCCTCAACGTAAATATGCAAAGTCTTTAAATATATCATCATCTACAGTACATCAGATCATCGGAAAATTCAGAAAATCTGGAGAAATCTTTGTGTGCAAGGGACAACGCTGAAACACAATACTGGATGCCTGTGATCTTCTGGCCCTCAGATGGCACTGCATTAAAAACAGGCATGATGCTGTAATGGACATCACAGCATGGCCTTGTAATATTTCCAAAAATCACGGTCTGTGAACACAGTTTACCGTGCCATGCCCCCGATGATGTCACACATGACAAAACACTTAGACCGTTGTCTATGTCTGAACTAACCACTCCAACTGAACTTGAATACAAGTTATTTTTATCCTGGGAACTACCACTATTCACTGGATTGATGTAAGTGTTTAGCAACCTTTTTTCGAAATAAAAGTGTTTTTCACTATGTGGACCCCCTTTTTTTTCCTTATTGGTCACGTCTGAGGAACACCAGGGGTTTGTTTGGCCAGCCATGTTACCTTCCTTTCCGGTCTAACCACTGAGGGATTTGCTTTGAGTGCTGGTTCATTATTTAAACACTTGTCTAGGCTCCTATTTTGTGGAGTCTAGAGATCTGGTAAGCTCACATCCTATTTATTATTACGGTGGAGATGCACAAGGTGGATATTCATCTAAACCATCACATTTGGATATTACTTCAATGAACTTTCTTTTCATCTGTCACTATGCACTTTAGTGTTCAAGCACTATATGGATTATTTTTTAATGATTTACTTTGAACTTCATTTATTTAGCGCTGCAATTTTTATCATGTATGTCTTCACACTGGTCCGTTGATCTTCCATTGTGGTGTTAAAAATCTTGCTTGTTTCTTTTTTGGTCAGTAAAAAAAAAAAAAACACACCTCCTTTTTCGAAATGTGTTGAAAATGCCAAAAGAGCGCATCAATAATGCACCCGTGTCATGTTTTTGATGTGGTTTTTGAGTCACATGACCTATGAAAAACACACCATAAGCACAGCAAAATCGCATGCATTTTCTGCACCTTTTTTTCCCCATCAGCAAAATGCCGAAAACACCATTTTTGCAAGATATGTTTTGGCATATAAATTTTCGGTGCATCTCTAGAATCTTGTATCAGGCAAGAATGGGACAACATTCTTCTCTCAAAACTCCAGTAACTGGTCTTGTCAATACCAAAAGTTTGCAGAGTGTTAAAATAAGAGTGGATGCTACGCCGTGGTAAACGTCCCTCTGTCCCAACCTTTTTGAGACGTGTTGTTGCCATCAACTTCAAAATTACCTTTTATTTTTTTGGTACATTTTCTCAGTTTAAACATTTGATATGTTTTCTATTGTGAATAAAAAATGGGGTTTTGAGACTTGCTAATCATTTCATTTTGTTTTGCGTAGATTTTACACAGCATCCCAACTATTTTGGAATTGGGTTTGTATTTATTTAGGGTTGGAGAAAACATGCATATTTTTTAACAAACAAATCCCTTTTTTTCTAGGAAAATTTGTGACCCTGGATTGACTACGTTTGAGCCAGAAGCTCTGGGTAACCTTGTTGAGGGGATAGATTTTCATCGATTTTACTTCGAGAACTGTAAGGAGACAATGCAGGGAGATATCACAATGATGTCACTTTCTGTACCAATAGCAATTATTTTCTTTTTGGTGGGAGTGGGTAAAAATGTACAAAAAAAAAAAAAAAGAAAGACTCCTGTTTACCCAACTGCACTGTCTTTTTACAAAAGTCACTAATTGAATCGTGGTTCTGTGGCTACAGCCTAGCAAGTTTATGAAATCCGAAAACAAGCACTGCTCCAAATCTCTGTTGCTTCAGTGGAATCTAGGAAGGACACATATTAGTCAGGAGGGATAATAATGTAGAATTCAGAGTTTGTGTATTCCATTCTAGATGTTTAGGGCTTGTTCAAACATGTGCTTATGAGGCATTTCTTCAGCATTTTTAAAGTCTCAAAACTGTCCTTCAACACCTGCCATGAATATTACAATGGCACCACACAGTGCTGTTCAATGGCATTGTGTTGGGTTGTGTCGTGTTAAAAATTAAGCAGCATGTCACTTTTATGAGGCATCAACTCTTGTCAACCACGTCTATGGATTTCAATGGTGATGCTCTATAACCCCACCTTAACATCACTTAGAGCAGTAATGACGAACCTTGGCATCCCAGATGTTACGGAACTACATTTTCCATGATGCTCATGGTGGCCCAGCTGTGAGTGGTCGGGGTATCATGTGATCGCTATGACATAGCAATCACAAGATAACGTACGCAAAACTGTCATGAATGGCTTCCATTCATGACAGCATGCTTACTACTGTGATGCTGTAAAGTGACATCTATCACATGGTACCTGGTACAACAGCATCACAATAGTAAGCAAGCTGTCATGAATGAAAGTCAGTTAAAACTACTTCTTATAACAGCATCACTGTTATAAGCAATGACAGTGTAAAAAAAAAAATCCTTGATTACCCCCCCCCCTCCCTATGGTGACACTTAACTACTCTGATGATGACAGTATGTAAAAAAAAAAAATTAAACAAATTATTTAAAGTATCCCCGATGATCACTGTCACACCAGTCATAGGATGGTGCTGTATTGCACTGGTGACAGTATGTAAGAAAAAAATTGTGAAAAAAACAAACCAAATTTTATTTATGTCCTTCATTTTTCAAAAAGCTGTGACAAAAAACTTGGACTGTCTACTTTCCAAAAAGGGTAATTTATGCTGTCCTGGCAGTTTATTACCTCAAGAAAAACATCAGGACTGATCAATTTTCAAATATAAATTCCACAGTTTGTATAACTTTCACACAGACTAAATAATATGCAGTACACCATATTTATTTATTTATTTTTGTTTATATCGCAAAAAATTAAAAACCCAGTGGTCAATAAAGGTCTCCCCCAAGTCTCCCCCAGAAAAATTAAAAGTCAACAGCTACAAATACTGCCTTCCGTAGGTCAGGTGTTTAAGCGCTTCACACTAGGAAAAACAACACTTGCATGGACATCAAGCATTCTTGAAGCTTTTTCAAAGCTTCATAAACACAACAAAGTCAGGTCATAAACACATCACAAATGCTATAAGAGCTTTAATGAACATTGCTTCATTCTTCATGATCAACACACGTGAACAAGCTGAAGCCCACGTGAAAGAGTTTTTAAGGCTAGGCCTGCACAGAAAAACACAGGAGCTGTATTCGGGGGGCCATTAATACTAATGGCTCGCTGCACACACTGGAAATCGCACCCACACTGGAAACCACTCTGCAATTGCTGTTCCCATAGGGGCTGCGATTTCTGGAATGCTGCAGGGACCTTTTCGCTGCATTTCAGGAGGCACGTCAGCCCATTCAAATGTATGGCTGCAGTGCCCATGCTAATTTGCCTGCAGAGCCACACAGATGTGGAAGGAGACAAGAACTGGCTCTGGTGCATTCAGCAGAAATTGTGAAAAGATTTCTAAATACAATAACTTTTTACCATGCCTAATTTATTTTTAGCATGTTAAAATATCATATGTTAAAATTCCTTTTCAACAGTGTCCTCTCCACATCAAAATGTTCTTACCACATCCATGGCTAGCATTTCTGTTATAAACATTAATAGCTGTCAGTAGGAACATTCTCAGATATATAATTTTTGAGAACAGAGAACAGCTGCCTACACATGTATACTTAAGATGTCAGGTTTAAAGTCAGTCAGAAAAACACCTGCGAGGCAGGGCTGTCTTAATGCTTGGGTACCCCTGGGCACTTTCCAGGGCTCCAGGTACTTGGGGGCTCCTTGATAATCTTGCATTACCTCATACTTGCCAACTATCCTGGATTTGACAGGACAGTTAAGCTTTTTACTAAGCTGTTCCGGGATGGTAGTGTCCCAGGCAGCTTCCCGGAACCTGTACTATGCCCTCCTGATCCTAGTATTGTGCTCCCCTGACTCCTTCTGTATTGTGTCCTTCTGCCTCCAATGTACTGTGCTCTTTGTGTTGATTAGTCTTTGATTTATGGCATGCTTTATTTTTGTTTAAAATCGATTTTATTAATAGTACTAATAAATATATGTTCAATTCTATCAGCTATTTATACTTTAATTCTAAAGAGTAGGTGCATAAATTGGTGTGTACTGGTAGGGGGCCCTAGTGCATTACTTTGCCAAGGGGCCCATGATGCTATTAAGACAGCCCTGTTTTGAGGTAAGGTTTAAATGGAAGTATCCATTCCCCAACTAATATCCCATATATGCCGTGGCAGAAGTATGTATACAGAAATTTGATTTACCCTACGACAGAGCCTTTTAATCTGTTGATAATTGTCTTGTAAAGAAGATTCTCACTATGAAAGCATAAAGGGTCACAAGTAGTAAATAATCATAGTTATACGTTCACTGCATTTGCCCTTGTATTTGGGCACTGTATTACCATTTCTATTACGCTCACTAGTGGCAAAGTAGCAAATTACGGCAATAAGAATGCATATAAAGATTGTATGTTTTGTCTTAAACACCAAACTCCGCAGTCACTGCAGGGAATCAACAAACACATACACAGTTAAAGTTGGTCATAGATAGATAGAAACTCAGCTGGTTTAGCAGGGACTGACCAAATTCGATGTCCATTCTTGCTCATGTGAAGTCAATATAATGATCAACTACTCACAAATGAGCTTGTTGTAAAATTTTGGTTCGATCAGCACATGCATCCAATAGGTTGCAGCGCTGATCAGCGTATTCTGATGTTGGGGGAGATGGCAGGGAGGATTCCAGCATTCACCTTGAATGGCTTGCTGGCTGAACGAAAAAACAAAACCATGCATAGCCAGCTTACCTGTCTGTAATATTTCACCCCTTGGGTACTAAACTGCCCTTTCATTGTAATAAATGACAAACATCTAGAAAATTAAAATCCTTTTCATCAATGGCACAAGGTTTGCATTTTCAAACAGGCTTCAAAGCCTAACTCCAGGTTTTAGTGAACTTTTAGTTTGTGTAGCACTTACCCCCCAAAGGTCGCTGGATTTGTCCAGGTTCTTTCCTATTCAGGCTGACAGGCACACCGTAATCATTTCACTTACTCTGGCTCAGAAAACAGTCCAGGGGACGTCTTTGTGAGGTTTATTGCTGTGGAACTTGAACAGAAGATCAATGGGGAATGGGATATTTCAAAATGCCAAACGCCAAATTAAGCTGAGGACACATCTCTCTATAGCAACAGTTCAGTAAATTTTTTCGCAGTTGACCATGAACAAAAGGGTTTTAGCACCTTTTTTTTTTTAGTATAACGGAGCAGCCTAAAACCCTTGCAGCTGAGAACCATAAACAATCATTAACATGTTCAGGGCTAACTGGAACAGTCACTATCCACAGCTGGGGACCATAGAAACTTCAGCTCAGTAATCAGGCTTTACTCATGGACCTAGGAGAGAGATGCAGAACTTGAGGGTTCTGTCCATACAACTGGGTATTAAAGCAGTGAATCCTGGATGGCTCCAGGGGTAAGTGGCCCCTGAATTTTCAGCAGTCCATCATTGGATTTGTCAGACCAAGCACACACTAGCTCCTCTGCCCAGGCTTCAGCCTATTTAACCCCTCCTCTGACAACCTACTGCGCACACCTCCCCAGGGATTGGTCAGAGGGTAATTAATATTTAAGCTGAGGATTTGTATTTTCCTGCTTCAAGCTCTGGAAGTTTCTCAACAGAACTAGGGGGAAACAATCAATCCCACAGTTTTTGGAGCCACAGCAGACCAAATCAGACAATGCAACTTCTATGACTACAGAGTGTGCCAAAAAACTAAATTTCTAGAAAAAACGAAATTAGCAACCTAACTAGGAGGGTCCAAACAAACTATTTATTTCACTAACACATGCAGCAGCTGTGTGCGCTTTATAAACTGTATGAATCATCAGCTATATAGAGTATACAGCACTGTGTTGCGGCACAGGGAACTCTGTTCCAAACAAAATAGAATCGGGCTGAGCGCTGCTTGGCTATTCACAGAAAACTTTGTATTTTACACGGTTTCCTCTGATTGGCTGAGGTGGAGATCGTGGCATCATCCATCTGCCTTTCGTCCTCAGCCAATCAGAGGAAGCCTTGCATTCATTCATAAAATACAAAGCCACCTGTGAATGACAAACAGCACTCAGCCCGACTCAATTTTGATCTGGGAGCGGAACAGGAAGTCCTCATCCCGGGAACACAGCGCCGTATAATGTATGCTACATACAGTTTATACAGAGCATACTGAGGCTTTAGGTGACCAGCTTGGTCCAAATAACTATTTAAAGTTTGCTAAAACTTGGAGTTGGGCTTTAAGGCAGGCAAGTCAGGCTAAATAAAACATGGGCCAAATGATAGGGGGCCACACTTACCTAAAAAAATATGGCGGAACCTTATAAACTGCAATTTTTAATTAGTAAATATTTAGTTACAGGCTTGGTGTAATAAATTAATTTAAGAGCCCTTTCACACAGAGGCACTTAAAACTGCCCATAAAACACTGAGCACTTTTGCGGCGCTTTTCAGGCACTTTTTTAAGTGCCAAAGCGCTTTTCGTCTCAGTGTGAAAGGGCTCTAAATGTATTAAACCCGATAAAAGGTCCAAAACACTTTACAAATTTGTGTAATTAACCCAAATGACCTATACTTTATTTCACTTCTAAGAGTTTTCAAGGGACACAAGATTAAAGATAGCTATAAATATTTAAGATATTTTTACAATTAAATGTTAACATGCACAAAACACTTAAATATGCATGTTAATGTATATGAAAAAGATGGAGGAGATCATAGAGACACCACTATGCTAACTTAAATTGAGCTTGCTATGGGGGGGCACTTGTGCCTGCTCGCTCCTGAGCTCCACTGGCTGTGACTGACAGCAGCAGTGGGGCTGTGATTGACAGCAGCAGGAGCCATTGGCTTCTATCAGCCAGTGAGAGGGCAGAGACCTGGGAAAGCAGCCACTCTCTATCACAATCAAGATTGCGATCAGGCTTGGGTAAGTTTTAGAAGGGGCTGCAGGGGGAACTGCATACTGAAGGTTTTTTACCATAGAATGCATGAAGGTAAAAAAAAAAAAAAAAAACTTTCAACCTTTAGAAGCACTTTAAAGTCGAACTAAAGGCGATTTATTTTTTTCCATTTTGGATAGAGTAAGGAAGGGTTATAACCCTTGTCAGTTTTTTTGCAATCCATATCTCACTGGAGAGATTCCCATTACTTCCTGTCCCATAGACAAAATAGAAGTTAGAGGAAATCCCTCCAAAGCGAGGGAGGATTTCCCATCTATTAATGTTCTGGGGACAACTCAAAATTTGGAATTTGTTTTTTTTTTTTTTTTTTTACTTTAATAACAATAAACATGACAAATACAGAGGGTAATTGTCCCCAACGTGGCACAAACAGCAATTAAAATCTAAGAGGTGTTTCAACCCTTGTCTAATTAAGGCCACTTTCACACTTGTGCGACTAGTCCTGCGACTTGGGACTCCAAAGTCGCATAACAAGTCATACCCCATAATTTCCAATGAGTACCGTTTATATCTATACTTCAAGTTGCAGCAACTTCAAAGTAGTCCCTTTACTACTTTGGTCCGGCTTTGATGCGACTTGAGGTCCATAGACCTCAAGATTACACAAGTCCAGTCAAAGTCACGTCAAAATCGATGCATAATTAGGTCGCACATGTGTGAAAGGGGCCTATCTAACTAAAAATAAAGTTTTAGGTTATACTTTAATCCTAAAATAAAATCCAACCTGACCAATCTAAAGTTCTAAAAATCACTGGAATAATGGTTTCAGTTTTTTTGGTACTAGAAAGACCATCACCATGTTGCCAAAATCCAGTGATAAGGTGATGATAACATTTCTGTTGGTACTAGAGGGCTGTATATTGATCAAACATTATAAGACCGATGTACCTAAATAAAAACAATGTAAAAACACACTTTTATACAGGAAATTTTTAGACTTCTTGCACATGGACAAAGAAAGGAGGGAAATTGGGTAGTACATTTATAAAATCTAGCATGACATTTTCCAGGCTTTCCCACTCTTGGGGAGCCACAGGTGCCACGTGCTGTAGGTGCCAGAAATACAGGTAATTGGCTGTATGTGTCTGTACTTGTGTAAGTGTCAATCGTTTCTGCATTGGCTTTTACCCATGCTTGAGCAAATAGCATATTTCCCAGAATGCTGCATGTTTGCCTTTGGGGAAAGAGGCTGTACATGTGCATGTAAACTCCAATGCAGAAGCAATCGGCGTTTACATGAGTACAGCCGCTTACGCCCAATCACCTAAACTGGCTAATGTAACATGTGGGGAACATGAAAGCACTGGTGATTTTACACTAGAGAGCTTTGCTGCTGCTAGTTGTCTGTGTACATGAGACCTTATACTTATGGCACCATTTTATTGATTTTGATGTTTTATTTTATATTTCTCTTTAAAACAAAAACAAATTCTTCATTGTGTTTAGTGCTGTCTAAGAACAACAAGCCAATCCACACGACCATCTTGAATCCTCATGTCCATGTGGTGGGAGAGGATGCTGCCTGTATCGCCTACATACGCCTGACACAATACATCGATACACAAGGTCGACCTCGTACCAGCCAGTCTGAAGAAACCCGTGTTTGGCATCGTCGTGATGGCAAGTGGCAAAATGTGCACTTCCACTGCTCAGGGGCCCCTGTGGCACCCCTCCAGTGACAGTAAGATCTTGCACATTCTACTATTGTTTGCTTGTTTCAGTGCAAAGTGACTCCTGAGTGACCCCTTAGCAAGGACTTCTCACTGATCCACACTCCTTCACCACTTCCCACTCCTTCAAACCTTTGATACTCTACTATAACAGAGTGGTTTCCAGGTATGGGGCAGGGGGTGACTTCATCCATGTGACAGTTCTTGTGCCTGAGTGGCTAAACACCAGACCCAAGTACTGTCACATGGAAGGGGGGTCAGGGTCCACATCCACCTGCTTAAGTTCGGACACCGAAGCTTTTCCAGGGAGCACTCCGTCAGTGTAAAGGTGGCTAAAGGGTGGGGATAGGTGAATCATCCTTGCTTGGGGAGGGGTATAAAATTAGGGTATGAGATCAAAGGGGACTTTGCTGACTGAGTAGAAAAAAAAAACCCTGTTCTTCTGTAATTACAGATAGATGTAAAAATAAGGTTTGTTAGTACAATCTATACGGTATGTTGTGTTAAAAAAATGATTACATGCATTTACAGATAACTACCACTGTCAGTAACAGATAAAAAGGAAACCCCTCAAAAAAACAGAAACATTGCTTTGATGCTTCAGTTCAAAAATATACTTATTACACATAACAACCAAAACACACTGGGGTCGTCTTACTAAAATTGCAGAGTCCAAAATCTGGAGCAGTTCTGTGTAGAAACCAATCAGCTTCCAGTTTTTTTGTCAAAGCCGAATTAAACAAGCTAAAGTTAGAAGCTGATTGGCTACCATACACAGCCGCACCAGATTTTGCACTCTCAAGTTTTAGTAAATCAACTCCATTATGTTTCAGGCATAGCTTAGAATGAAAACAAAATTAGATTAGTTACTATGGATAACTATGCTTCTTCATGAATCATGAATGTCTGTGAACAATAGCAAATCAGTAAAGGTAAGAATTATGCAAACACTTTTCTTCACTGAAATTGTATGTTTTTTTTTTCATTCAGATTTATATATCAGTGACAAATACATTAAGGCATATCTAAAGCCCAAAACAAAAATGTAATATATTATCGCTTTTCAATCATTAAAATGGTGGCTGCATTCATTTTCTCTGAGTGAACTAGTCAGTAAAACACTTCTTTGTATTAGCCCTGGTTCACACTGCCGCAACTTGTCATGCGACTTGAGAGTTTAAAGTCGTGTGACAAATCACACCCCATTAACTGCAATGGAACCATCCTCATCGGTGCAACTCAAGTCGCTCCAACTTATAAAAAGGTTCCTGCACTACTTCTGGTGTGACATCAATACCACTTGCATTGACTTCTGTTAAAGAAGTCGTATGCATGCCATGATGCAGTCGCGCAGGGATGTTGGATTCAAAGTTGTGGCAGTGTAATCCCAGTCTTAGGGCAATCCGATCAGATCCGCCTGTCAGTTTTTTAGGCGGATCTGATCGGATCCTCCATGCAGCTCTATGGGCAGCGGATGTCAGCGGAGACACCTCCGCTGACACCCGCTGCCATCCGCATCCGATCCTGTGCGTGAAATCTGGACGGATGGAAACCATATTTTCCATCCGTTCAGTAATCGGATCTGATGAGAGCGGACAAGTGGTCTGCTCTCATCCGATCCCCCATAGAGGGCAGCGGGGGCTGAGACACCTCCCTCTCCGCTCTGCAAGCGGAGACGGAGCTGTCATCCGCCGGCTCAGCGGGGATCGTGGATCAATCCCCGCTGAGCAACACGGATCCGCCTACGGAGGCGGACCGTGTGAAAGAGCCCTAAGAGTGGATCTACTCTCTGGAGGAGCAGCAGGGCCATCCTTGGCCAGCAGCATTGTCAACCTGTGGAGGAAAAAGTGCAGGGCTGGCCATACACTGATAGTTTTTTTTTATTCTGTCTACATACTAGTTGAACAGATTTCATCAATGTTATACAGTGTAGATGGATGATTCTATCTAGTGGACTGTGCAGCAACTGTCAGAATACCCAAACAGAGGCTGTATATGAGTGAATGCAGCCACTGGTTAAAACAACATCTGCCCCCCCAGCTCCTAGAAATAGCATTCAGGAGGTGACAGTATTACCTGCCTGCACACCAGTTTAAAACCACATCTAAGAAAATAAGAATCACTTTTTAGAGGGGTATTAGAGCCTGTTGCACATGCAGCTCTTACTGGCTGAATCACCAGGTTCAAATAAAGAAAAAAAAAAAAAAAAAGCATACTAATAAAAAAACTAGTGCAGCCACCACATTTAAAGAGGAACTAAAGCCGCAAATGCTCACCTTCCCAGCAATGTTCTGACATCTGCAAGGTCCCTCGCAGGCACCGATATTATCTCCCCAGCTTAGTCTGGGTGACAGATCTTTATCAATTTTGATTATGTGACTTGGAATGACATTCTCTAGGCACACAGGCACCAAGCCGGGAATGTACCCATGAGCTGCACGTTTACAATGTACACTGAGCTGCAAACAAGAATGCAAACGGGCAGGTAAGTTTATTTTATTGCAGAAGAGAGTGAGACACTAGGGTTGGATTTACTAAAACTGGAGAGAGCAAAATCTGGTGCAGCTCTGCATAGAAACCAATTAGCTTCCAGGTTTTTTTGTCAAAGCTTCATTGAATAAGCTGAAGTTAAAAGTTGATTGGCTACCATGCACAGTTGCACCAACTTTTGTAATTTTCAGTTTTAGTAAATCAACCCCATAGCATGTTTCTTCTGCCATAAATAACCTTTCTGCTCACAGTTTTTTGTTTTGTACCTTTAGTTCTTCTTTAGGGATTCATGAGCTGCAAAATACAATTTTTTTGCTTTTATGTTTAAACTATGAAGAAAAATAGACAGAGGAATTTAGCTTCAAAACAGAGCTAGATGTAAGCTTTCACATCACGGATTAGAAAATATGCTTTAAGTCACAAATGGCAGAAATCTAATAGATTTATCTACTACCTAATTTTTACATCTGATCCTAGATGACTTTATCTCTTTTTACACAGCCTCCAGTAATGCCCTCCTGGCTTCACCAGAAAAGAGGAAGTGCCAGAGACTTTTGGCTCCGCCGCTCACAGAGTTCCAGCGGCGAGGAAAAGCACGTGACCGCATGCTTGTGCCGTTCCCTCTCATCCCTCCTCCCCCCTCAACCCCTCCAAATCCAGACTTCTTCTATTCTTGTGGCCCTCAATCCCCTCCCCCATGTGCACACATACCCCAGACATCCACTGCCTGGACTCATGAAATGTTTGCAAGAAGACAAGAAAATGTTGTAGGAAAAAAAAGCCTCCTTTGTATGTTTCCCTTCTGAACTTCTAAGCATTCTTATCCCTCCCAAGCTGGGGAAGGGAAAGCTGAAACCTGTATGACCCCTACAATGCTACAGGGGTAAGTGCATCTATTGACTTATTGCAGAGAGAAAATTTTGACCTTCAGCCTTCTTCCCTCTAGTCTTTTTGGCTTTATTTGGGGGGTTGTGGAGGGGTGGAGGGATCATCTGAAATCTCGAGGGGCTGGGGGGAGAGAACTGTAACCTTCCCGTGGAGCTGTTCCTTCCCGTGTGTTTGCGCGTCCAACGTGAAATGAGTCGTCCAAACAGAACAAAGAGAAAACAAAAAAGGTACTTTAAAAAACACACAAAAAAAATTTAAAAGACATAAAATAAAAAAAAATATATATTTTTTGTTTTTATTTCCGCAAAGCAGTTCTCCCAGGGGCCCCCACTGTTACCTGTTTCTGTTTTCTTTTGCTTTAGGAATACAGAAATAATATATATATATATATATATTTAAATATATATATACACCAAAAGAAGAAAAAAATATATATATATTTATATATATTTAAGACGTGACCCAGCTCCCACAAACCCACACCCTGTAAATAATGGTCTTATCCATTGTCTGCAGTGGGAGAGCCAGTCCCAAAGCATGGCCGGTGCATTTTATGGAGTGTGCTTAAAGTCTGTCATTTCTCAGTGAGTACGATTCTCCTCTGACATGTGGGGTCTGTGCACAGAATCCATGACGCCACTCAGATCTTCTGAGATCAGATATATAACAGGGATTCTTCTTATAGATTTCCTTTGAAGTAGCTTGGGCTTTCATTCAGTGGCCCTCAAGGAGATAATGTTTTTTTCTGAATTCTAGTTACTATTGAGATAACCATTATTTTGTAGTCTATGACATTTTTTGCAGAAGGTTTAGGGTTTATAGGATTTTCTGTGTTTGTAGGGCGGCAATGTATGATCCAAGGATAATATAAGTCCAGTGTAAAGGACCGAATCTTCCAGGATGCAAAAGTTTCCCTTAAAGTGGATCTGCTTCACTGTGGAGGTGGCCCTTTTCGTGACTTGAGCTACTTTTTAGAAGAATGCAGGAAACGGTTTATAATTCACTAGGATCTAGTGTGACTAATTTTACAGAGGATGAGCTTTGGATCTGCACCCGAAAATGGCTACTTTCACTGTGTTGAGACGACTGGTCCTCTTTGAATACACTGGGAAAAAGCAGCAACCAAAATCTTCAGGGATTGAGGGAAAGCAGAAATCCAATTATTGCTATTGTGCCTGACCTTTGTTGCCAGGACAGACTCTTCTGCGCATCCCTAACAGAATAGGCAAGGAGCATATGTGTAACACTCCTTCTTTGAATGCCAATTTTACACAAGTTTACAGGGTTCAGAGCAGTGACCCCAAGGGAGAGGAGAGGCGAATCTCCGGCCTGACTTGTTTTCATTTGTTGCTGTTTAATTTTTCTGCATGCCCTTTAAACAGAAATCCTATAAATACATATATATATACATAAATCTATATATAAGAGAAACAAGAGGACAGCTTGTTCGTTTTCTGAATGCCAGTGGGGTTCTTTTGCTGCTGTCTTCCTTTATATTTCTGTTTTCTCGTCTCTTTCTCACTATTTTTTTCTGAGCCTTGTAAGTGTCAAAGCAAGAGGATAAAGACAAACAGAAAAAAATTCTTCCTCTTGATTTGTTTCAGAATATTGCAAATTAAAAAAGAAAATCATAATATGTCTGGTCTGGTCTATGCTCACAAATATTTCTTCAGCTGTACTTCAAACCTCCCAACTGTCTAAAAAGGAACTATTTTAAGCCTCTCCATCTCAGATTTCCAAGACAGATTAAAAGTGGCACTATGGAACAATACATATAGTTACTACACCACTGTATAAAGCTTTATTCTATTTTGCCCAGGTGACTTTCATTTAAAAAGGCAGCAAGCAAACAAACAAATCTTACATTCACACTCAAGAAAGATGATTGTTGATAAGTTGCTGTGGGTAATTGTGGTCTGCCCATCCTCCACATTTTTTCCTACAACAGTCTATATCAATAAAGGAAGTAAAAACAATTCCCAAAATACATTTTTTTAAGCTTTTGAAACATTACAATCTGCAGCCGATCTGCAGCCCAAGAGCCATTTTCAGCCCTTTGGTACTTGTGATGCAGCCCTTAAACCTGAGCAGTAAGTATTGAGAGCACCAATTTGAAAATGGAATGCAATGACAATGATGTCTACCAGTCTCTCGTAACATGTAAGAGGAAGGTGGAGAGTCCAAAAAAACGATTTCAGGGAATTAGGGAATAAATTGAGTAGGACCTCCAAGGTGGCTTTCTCTGAAATACTACTTGTAATAAAGAAATGTCCCTGTCTCTGAAATACTACCTGTGCCTCAAGCCACACCAGAGAGGTAGCGGGAGCTTAGGGAACTGAACAAGTGGCTGAGGAACTGGTGTAGGAAGGAGGGGTTCAGGTTCATGCAGAACTGGGCTGACTTCTCAGTCAGTTACCGGCTCTTTAGTAAGGACAGGCTGCACATTAAGGGGGATGGTAAAGCTCTATTGGGAAGAAAGATGGCCACAAAGTTGGAGGGGCTTTTAAGCTTGGTGTTTGGGGGGAGGGTTCAAAGATAGTGATAGTCAGCAGTGAACAAAGGACAGAGGGTAATATGGGAGTCAGTAGTGATAATATAACATTAATGTCAAATCCTGGGGTGAATGAGTGGTCTAATCTCAAACAAAGCATGAGAAAACGTAAAGAGAAATCAATATCCACTCATACAACACTGAGAGGAGTATATACAAATAACAGGAGCCTAGCTTACAAAATAGAGGAACTGGAACTGCTATTAGACGAGGAGGACTTAGACTTTGTGGGATTAACAGAAACTTGGTTTGACAGCTCACACAACTGGCTGGCAAATATACAAGGGTATTCCTTGTATAAGAAGGACAGAGAAGGTAAAAGAGGGTGGGGGGGGGGGGGTAGATCTCTATATCAAAAATCATGTAAGGGTAGTAGGGAGGATTGACATTGTGAATGGGACGAGGGGGGAGGTGGAATCCATGTGGGTAGAACTCCACAGGGAAGAAGTGGAAAATTAATAGTTGGGGTATGTTATAGGCCCCTCAACCTGAAGGAGCTGGACCTTCTGTCACAGTTAGGAATGACGGTGAAGCAGGGAAATGTCATCATAATAGGAGACTTCAATTATCCTGATATTGACTGGGTAGAGGGGATAGCTCACTCAATAAAGGCCTGTCATTTCATGAATATCTTACAGGACAACTTCATGTCTCAATCGGTGGATTCTCCTACTAAAAAGAATGCCTTGCTAGAACAATTACGAACAATCAAAGTCCGATCTCAGATGTGGCAATACGGGACAACTTGGGATCTAGTGATCACAGGGTGATCAAATTTAGAGTAAATCATAGCAAAAGAAGGCACAAGGGGAGCACAAGAACCCTAAACTACAGAAGAGCAAACTTTTCTGAACTGTTCTCAATACTAGAGAGCATTAATTGGGACCTAACCCTAGAAACATTGAACACAGAGGAAAAATAGGAATGCTTTAGGAACATATTAAACAAAGGTATCACACAGTGCTTCTTAGAAAAAAAAATGGCCTTTAAGAAATATAAAGAGGAGGGGGCATTGTCCTCTTTCCGACAATACAAGAATGTAACAAGAAATGTAAGAACAAAGTCAGGGCGGCTAAAAAAAGACTACCAGAGACACATAGCAGAGGAGAGTAAAAAAATCCCAAGGAATTCTTTAGATATATTAACAGTAAAAAAGCTAAATCAGAGCATGCTGCACACATAAAAAAAAATGAAGGGAGGATGGTTACAGATGACACAGAGAAGGCAACTGTACTAAATGCTTTCGTCTCCTCAGTTTTTACACAGGAAAAGGAGGAGTATACTGACCATGACAGTATTGTTAGCAGCACATCACAGGAAGTACTGCTGTGGTTAACAGAGTCTTGAATCAAGGAAAGACTTGATAAGCTTAACACAAATAAATCACCAGGACCAGATGGCTTACACCCGAGAGTCCTCAAAGAACTCAGTCGGGTTATAGCTAGACTATTGTTCCTAATCTTTACGGACAGCATACTGACAGGAACTGTATCGATTGACTGGAGAAAAGCAAATGTGGTACCAATATTCAAAAAAGGGCAGAGACATATTCTGGGGAACTACAGGCCAGTCGCCCTGACATCAATAATAGGTAAATTATTGGACGGGATGATAAGGGACTATATCCAAGAATTTGTTGAGGACAACAGTATCATTAGTAGCAATCAGCATGGGTTTACAAAGGGATGTTCTTGCCAAACCAATCTGTTAACATTTTACGAGGAGGGGAGTTGCGATCTAGACAGGGGGAGGTCTGTGGATGTGGTGTATCTGGATTTTGCAAAGGCATTCAATAGAGTTCCCCATAAATGCTTAATCTACAAGCTAAGGTCTGCAGGCATCGACCACAACGTTTGTTCTTGGATAGAAAACTGGTTACATGGGCGCATCCATAGGGTGGTGATAAATAACGTGTACTCAGACTGTTCTGGAGTGGTAAGTGGGGTACCCCAAGGTTCTGTCCTGGGACCAATTCTGTTTAATTTATTTAGAAATGATAGAGAGGATGGGATTAATAGCTCAATCTCAGTTTTTGAAGACCACACAAAAATAGGCAGAGCAATAACTTCACATCAGGATATAGAAATCTTACAGAAAGACCTGAAGAAAATAATCGGAGTGGGCAACTACATAGCAAATGAGGTTTAAGGTGGAAAGATGTAAGGTAAGGCACTTGGGGGCTAAAACAAACGCAAACTATTCACTAGGGGGGGGGAACCTCTGGGGGAATCAAGGATGGAGAAAGATCTGGGTGGCCTAGTGGAAGACAGACTGAGCAATGGCATGCAATGTCAAGCTGCAGCTGCCAAAGCTGGCAGAATATTAGCATTCATAAAAAAGGTGATATACTCCAGAGATAAAACTATAATCCTGCCACTTTACAAAACTCTGGACTGGCCACATCTGGAGTATTCTGTGCAGTTCTGGTCACCAATTCTCAGAAGGGATGTTCTGGAAGGGGAAAGAGTCTAAAAGAGAGCAACAAAATGAATGAGGGGATTGGAGGACCTTAATTACGAGGAGCGACTACAAGAGCTAAATTTATTCTCGCTGGAGAAGAGACGCCATGACAGCAATTTACAAATACCTCAATGGTGATCTCAGCATAGGAAAAAATCTATTTAGTCTCAGGGAGTGGTAAGAGGACACGTGGCCACACAATGAGATTAGAGGAGAATTGGTTTAACCTTAAGCTACTTAGGGGGCTTTTCATTGTCAGGGTGGTAAGAATGTGGAACTCTCTTCCACAATTGGTGGTATCAGCGGGGAGTATTGATACTTTTAAAAGACTCTTGGATGTGCATGTCAAAGAACACAATATACAGGGATATAGGAAATGATTATCGTCACTGAAACACACACACTTACACAGGTTGAACTGGATGGACTATTGTCTTTATTCAACCTTAACTATTATGTAACTATGTTCCCTCTCTCTGATCACCAACCCAGTGCATGAATATGTGAATGAACGTAGCCTCAGCTAGTGCTGTTGCAGCCACACCCTGGTGGGTGTGGCTGGAGCAGCACTGGCTGAGGCCACAGTCATTCACATATTCATGCACTGGGTCCATGAGCAGTGTTTCTTCCTTTCTCTGTTGATGTTTTTACACCCCTGAATGGTTTAAAGGTGCCTACTCCCATCACTGCAACCTCTGGGAGATCTTTGTCTCAGCTTAGAGCGGTACTGCAAGTTATACCTGGATCAATGTTCCCTGTCTCTGTCTGTAACCTACAGCATGCCTTTAGTCTCCAACCATACCTGTAGCACATCCACAGTTTCTGACCATCCCCTGTAATCTAGTTTTCTATAGCAATACATACACTGACCATTATGTGTGGCCTGTTGGCAATGTCAAGAACTACCCAGATAGCAAGCAATTGCGCTACAAGTTTGAAAATATAGGGGAAAGTTTCCGCGCTATTGGAGGAATTAAGTAAATAAATGACTGCAGCCTACCTCAAAAATATAGATAACTATATTTAGTGAATGTGGGGAAAAAGGGAGGTAAAATGGCGCTGTCAGGCTAATAAATAGGAAATATAAATATATCTTATAAGTGCACTGGTGATAAAGTGAATAAAAAATCAAGGTATATAAAACTTAATATGGTGAATCCTTAAAAAGTGTAAATATGTTTAAAAGAAATTGGTAAAAAAAAATATATATATATATTATCGTGGTAAATAGGTGAATAAGAAAATTAAGATATAAATAATAAATTATTGAAAATCAATTCAGTGTGTGATCTTAAAGATGTATATATGATTTCATACAAAATACATTAAATAAATAAAGTGATTTTTTAAATATCCTCCATAAATAATTAAGGTGCTAATTAATCAAATATATATTGTGCTAGTGAGCCAAACAATAAATAGCTTTGTATAAATCTGTACACAATCAATTCATAAATAGTGTCCCAGCAATTTAAATAACATAAATAAATAAATAAATGTAAAAAGAATATATAGAAAAATTGTCCATATAAATAGCCAAATATTAAATGGTGCTGCAAATGTAATTGAGTCCCAAGATGGGAAACGAAGCAGGGATTTAACAGGAAAAAATGGATTCCAGGAGTTCCAGACTGATGGGGGTGCTCAATACAGGAATAAGTGCTCCCCTCCTATTACTCCCGCACTCACCAGATGGTGGTACCCCCACAGGGGTAATCAGCGTTTGGGGTGACTCTCAAAGGTCCCTCCGAAGGCTGGCTAGTAATCCACTTAATCCCGACTTCATATGCTGTATTTTTCTCCAGGGGAAAATTGATGAGAAATCCCTCCTCTTAAAGTACTCCAATATATTTGAGAGATCCGGATGAGGAAAGAAAAAAGGGGCTCCAATAGTGAAGTATTGCAAAAAATAGGTGCTTTATTCATATAAATTTACAATACTCACATTCATTAACAGAAAAACGGTGCATGTATGTCCTAGGGACCGCAACACCCTCGTGTAGCGGTAGTTCCGGGACGCGGTGCGTTCCACCGGCCGGATGTGCGTCTCAGTCAACAGGAAGCGGAACTGACGTAACCACGCTCTACGCGTTTCGTCATCAATGACGTCATCAGGAGCACGCTGCTCCTGATGACGTCATTGATGACGAAACGCGTAGAGCGTGGTTACGTCAGTTCCGCTTCCTGTTGACTGAGACGCACATCCGGCCGGTGGAACGCACCGCGTCCCGGAACTACCGCTACACGAGGGTGTTGCGGTCCCTAGGACATACATGCACCGTTTTTCTGTTAATGAATGTGAGTATTGTAAATTTATATGAATAAAGCACCTATTTTTTGCAATACTTCACTATTGGAGCCCCTTTTTTCTTTCCTCATCCGGATCTCTCAAATATATTGGAGTACTTTAAGAGGAGGGATTTCTCATCAATTTTCCCCTGGAGAAAAATACAGCATATGAAGTCGGGATTAAGTGGATTACTAGCCAGCCTTCGGAGGGACCTTTGAGAGTCACCCCAAACGCTGATTACCCCTGTGGGGGTACCACCATCTGGTGAGTGCGGGAGTAATAGGAGGGGAGCACTTATTCCTGTATTGAGCACCCCCATCAGTCTGGAACTCCTGGAATCCATTTTTTCCTGTTAAATCCCTGCTTCGTTTCCCATCTTGGGACTCAATTACATTTGCAGCACCATTTAATATTTGGCTATTTATATGGACAATTTTTCTATATATTCTTTTTACATTTATTTATTTATTTATGTTATTTAAATTGCTGGGACACTATTTATGAATTGATTGTGTACAGATTTATACAAAGCTATTTATTGTTTGGCTCACTAGCACAATATATATTTGATTAATTAGCACCTTAATTATTTATGGAGGATATTTAAAACATCACTTTATTTATTTAATGTATTTTGTATGAAATCATATATACACCTTTAAGATCACACACTGAATTGATTTTCAATAATTTATTATTTATATCTTAATTTTCTTATTCACCTATTTACCACGATAATATATATATATATATTTTTTTACCAATTTCTTTTAAACATATTTACACTTTTTAAGGATTCACCATATTAAGTTTTATATACCTTGATTTTTTATTCACTTTATCACCAGTGCACTTATAAGATATATTTATATTTCCTATTTATTAGCCTGACAGCGCCATTTTACCTCCCTTTTTCCCCACAAGTTTGAAAATGACTTGCTAAGCTATTGCTAGACTTGCCAGACTTCACACGTTTGTTGCACAATTGCAGCAAGTCTGCATTGCATGACTCCAGATCAACTTTCTTTGCAAACATTCTGCAAGTCTGCTACAGGTTCTGGTTCAGTTATGTTGTGCAATAGTCATCCTACCACAGGGGTCACTGTGGCTGAATTTTCATGCTGTAGACTTGCAGAGATCTTGCTGTAGACTGGAATTTTGCTCTTGCTAGAGACTTGCCACGCAAATTTGCTACAAATTGGAAAAGTGTCAGCTAGAACTTGTGCTTCAAGTACTCTGCAAGTGTACAACTTGTGGAAAAATATACAGAGTATATACCACACGCCAAGGATAAAATTTCAGATAGATATATATAAATAAATAGAGAAATCTAATGAGTATATAAATATATAATAAATAGAGATAAGAGCAGCTGCTGTACAGTAAAAGATGTAGTATAAAAGAATGGTCTTTTTTTGAAAAAAGGCCAAATACAGCGCTTGCTAACCAAAGAATTCAACGGATGTTATATAAATTCCTAAAATTGATTAAACCAAATGCATAAAAACTATTATAAAATCCACAATAAACGGCTCCTCTGGGCTTCGGAGTATAATCAACCCAATATGATGTGAGAAGAGGAAAGAAAGCTCCAGATAGCGTAATAGAGTTAAATAAAGTTTATTACCCGTACATCGGGTTCCAAATACAATGTTAAAGTATAAAACACTCCCTGGTGGTCCTCAGAGGTTGGTTCCTCAACTCTGAGGACGTCACCGGATGTGACGAAACGCGTCAGTTTGGACCGCATTACGTCATTATGCTACCCTGGGTGGAACGCAAGCCGGAAGTAGCCCGTTGATTCCGCGAGGAGGACGCGCAGCCCGCACCACTGACCACCAGGAAGTGTTTTATACTTTAACATTGTATTCGGAACCCGATGTACGGGTAATAAACTTTATTTAACTCTATTACGCTATCTGGAGCTTTCTTTCCTCTTCCCACATCATATTGGGTTGATTATACCCCGGAGCCCAGAGGAGCCACATCAATCCATAGGACCGCTTAAAGCACAGGTGTCGAACACAAGGCCCACGGGCCGAATCCGGCCCTCAAGGCCATTTTATGTGGCCCTCACACCTCTCCTGTAGCTGCAGGAGAGCTCCAGTCCTCCTCTAGACCTTATACTTTCTGCTTTCCAGCAATGCCTCCAGCTTCTTCCCAGCAGCAGCACAAGGTAAGGGAGGTGCACTGTGATGTAAGGGAGGGTGGGGGACTCAACTTCTGATGGTGGAGAGGCTCTTGACGTCCTTTGTAAGGGTAGGGGATGCTCTTGACATCTAGTCTTACAGATACAATTGGCCCTTTTGAGGGCAATTATAATGCTGATGCGGCCCACGATTAAATTGAGTTTGACACCCCTGAGTTAAAGGATGAACCTTTTGGCCCAGGAGGCCACCAAAGCCTGAATGGTCTCAATGTCATACGACATATGAGACCCACTGCATCTGGTAAGTGATCCATTTCTTTCATTCACCTGGGAGAAGGAATCGACACCATAGCCAATCAAGCCACAGCATTTGCACTTTTTCCATTGTGAAGAATCACTCACACTAAGGACATTTTTTTGAGCACAAAGTCACTTTTAACATTGGACTGTTTTTTCTATTTAAATTGTATATAAACTACGTATATAGGAGCTGGTAATCTATACCAATTATATTTTATATCACAGTCACCTATGCACTAAGGAATAATGTGAGCATCACCTTTATATCTTTTATTGCCGTTTATTATTTATGGATTTTATAATAGTTTTTATGCATTTGGTTTAATCAATTTTAGGAATTTATATAACATCCATTGAATTCTTTGGTTAGCAAGCGCTGTATTTGGCCTTTTTTTTTTAAAAAAGACCATTCTTTTATAAGTGTACAACTTGCCAGTGAAAATGTGTAGCAAGTTAACAAACTTACAATTGAACACTGCCACAAATTTGTGGCACGTTATCCTTGCTATCTGGGTACAGCAGTGTTGATAGCCACTGACACAACCAATATTTCTGTTTGTTTTCTGACTCCAACTGTTGTAATAGTGACGTATCCCTTGCTGAGACCTATTCCACAAGATGGCAGTATAATAATTATTTATAGACATTACCATAACTATTCATTATATTATATCTTACATATAAGTGCAACAGCACACTCCCTGTCTGGTGTTGTAATTACCACTATGTTACATCATGACAGTAGTTAGGCAATGCAAATAAACAACGGTGCAATTTGCAGTTGTCTTTAAGACCCAAAAGACAAAAGGAAAATCATGCATATACTGTATATGCAACAATAACTAGATAAGGCATGAAGAAGTGTCAATCAAAGTCCAAGGCACATTCTTCTTGTGACAGAAACTGGATCCAACAGACCCAGGAGGGAAGTTCAGTCTCCAAAAGGCAAGGGTAAAACAAGTTCTGTAATGGGTCTGAGGAAAGTCTTTACAGTTCCTTGTCGTCAAAATGTAACCTTACGTACCATACCATCATCACTAGGAATGGTCTTTGCAATGAGTACCATGGACCATTCAATTCTTTCTGGTTGCTGGTCTTTAAGCAGAACAAGGTCTCCAACTTGGAGGTTAGGGTTCAGACATTGCAATTTTCTGCTTCCTCTCAGAAGAGAAAAATACCCCATCTTCCAACAATTCAAGAAGCAGTTGGTGAGGTGTTGTACTCGCTTCCATTGCTCAGGGTATAAATTCCCTGCTTTAAAGTTTCCAGGTGGAACAGGAACAGACCCAAGCTTCTGGGTAAGAAAAGTAGATGAAGTAAGGAGGGTTGGGGATCTTTGTCAGGATCTAGGAGCCTGAAGACCTCAGCTGAAGTTTCTTCTGTATGAGCCAGCAAGAATTTAGGTCCTGTTGACCAAGAATTGGTAAAGACACTTGCAGACACTATTGGTCTGGTAGCATGATCCGCAGGATTAAACTTTGATGGAACATGATGCCCTTGTTTAGGCCTTGAGGATTTTCTGATTCTTTCTACAGGGTTGCTGACATAGACATAGAAGCACTTTGCCTGATTGTATATGTGGCCCAAAATAGCTTTGCTTTCTGTGTAGAATTTGATGTCGGATAAAATTTGATATGGTATAACATCTGCAATTTCTACGGCTAGCGCAGTGCCACAAATTTCAAGCCTGGGAACTGTGTTCAGGCTTAGGTGCTAACTTAGCTTTGCCAAACAGAAACCCTAAATGGGTTTGATTGAGAGAGTCTCTTACCTTGACGTAGGCAATAGCTGCTATGGCCTCAGTGGATGCATCTGAGATGTGAATCTCTTTTCTCTGACTCGCAGCAAGGGACGGTGAAGTGTATCAGTGTGGGATGTCAATTCCATCCAAGGCATGTCGAGATTGTTTCCAGGACTCCCACTTTAAATATTTGTCTGTTGGTAGTGGAGCATCCCAATCTTGAATAGTCTCTGATAGCTGTCTTAATAGGGATTTACCTTCTATGGTGATGGGTGCCACAAATTCCAGTGGATTGTACAGACTGTTCACTACGGACAGAACACCACCACGTTTGGTGAATGGCTTGTCTGCAGTGCTGACTTGAAAGCCGAATGTGTCTTTTAATAAGTTCCACCATAAGCCCACACTTCTCTGAACAGGAGTCATGTCAATTCCCAGATTTAAATCCTGTGGCATAATCGCCAGGCTAAAAGGCTTTCATCACAGCAGCACTGTTTAAGGCAATCTTATAGAGTCTGCGGTTGGCCTCAGAAAGCATACCTTGAGTCCTTTGGAGCAAGTCAATGGCTTCTTCATCTGTGGGTAAGGATTTAAGTCCATCATCCGCATAGAAGTCTCTCTCAACAAAGTGTCAAGCATTTGCATCATACTTTTTTTCACCATCAAGAGTAGTCCTTCGTAGACCATATGTTGCAACAGCAGGCGAGGGACTGTTTCCAAAGACAAGTGGTATTCAATCATTTCATTGTTTATGTTGTTGTCACGGTGCCACAGAAGCCTTAGGAAGTTCCCATGGTCTTCTCTTACTTCGAAGCAATGGAACATTTGTTCAATGTCAGCAGTTTTGGCAACTGGCTCTCTTCTGAACCTCATAAGTACTCCTACAAGTTTGTTGGTTATGTTAGGACAAGTGAGGACAACATCATTCAGGGATACGCCTTGATGCTTGGCACTGGAGTCAAACACTACTCTGATTTGCTTTAGTTTACGTGGATGATACACTCCAAAGAAAGGCAGATACCAGCACTCGTCATGTTCTAGAAGAGGTGGAGCTCGCTCAACGTGATCCTTGTCAAAGATCCTTTTCATAAAGGCAATGAAATGGTCCTTCATTTCAGACCTGTTGTTAAGTGTTTGCTGAAGTGAGTTGAATCTGGATAAAGCTTGTCCATGATTGTTTGGAAGTCTGACTCTTGTAGCATGGAGAGGTGATGGTGCAACATAGCTGTTAGATTCATCTTTGAAGAATTCACTGTTCATTTTTGCTATGAACTCTCAATCTTCAATTGACCAGGCTTTTCTGTTGTCATCACGTGTAGTACAAAACACTGTGCTACCTAAGTTGTCACAGGGAATGGGAAAAACATCAGATACCTGGATGATGTCAAGCGACTTCTCCTTTACTTCATAATGATGAGGGCATTGTCTGAAGTGAGATGCACGCCCGTTCCTTAACACGTGAATCTTAAAGGAGTTGATCCCAGATGGCATGCGCATTCTGTTCAAGCATACATCGCCCAGCCTAGATCATGTATTTGTGCATTTGGGGCGTTGTCAGATCCACTGCTCTGCTGGCACACTTTATGTACTCTGAGAATGTCTCTTCCCAGCAAGACTAAGATTTCAGCATCCATGTCCATTGGAGGAATCTCGGTAACCAGGTGCCTCAAGTGGGAATGTTAATACGCAGCTTCTGGAGTAGGAATTTCTTCCCTGTTGTCTGGTATTTGGTCACACGCAACTAATGTTGGCAAGAGTATGCCCTGCTTTGCCTTGATATGGGAGACCATGAACCCATCGGCCCTTCTGCCAGAGGTTTGCCACACGACCAGAACAAGTGTTGAGACTATATGGTTTTGCACATCCCTTTATGCCAAAGAGCCCAAAGAATTTAGGTTTAACCCGGGATCTGTTGCTCTGCTCCTTTATTATTGCATACATCCTGGTAGCTTTCTCAGGTTGATCCTTTGGATATATTTTGACTAGACATTTCTTGGCACAGCAATTCTGGCTTAACCCTTCTCCAGAGACTTCAGTACATGAAAAAGAAACATTTGTAGTGGCTGGAGCATGGCTTTTTTGCTCCCTGCCATGATTTGATGCAGGGTTCAATGTAGATTGCTGCTGTGGATTGTCTGGAAGTGGAGCCGGATGCATAGCGATAACGTTTTTGTAACTACTGCAGTCTGTGCATTTGATGACAAAGCACCTATAGCATATTCCAGGTTTCTGGAGAATCTCCCTGCACTCTTCGACAGTCTTTGCCCTAAGCCCACGACATTTCTTAAGAGGGTGAGTTTTTTTGTGAATAGGGCACTGACCATAACAATCTTTATGTCTATCACCTGTGTAAGAGAAGTCAGGTTCATAGGGTAGATGGAATTCCACAGCTTGCGCATATGCGCATGAGCAGACCAGCAACTGGCCAGACAGATGTTCATGTTTGTGGGTTGGGGAGCGCACACAGGTGTGCGCGCAAGCTCATCAATGCGGGCACCCATCACTAATAATGGCGCCAGGCAGGCTATTTAAACAGGCCTTCTCTATGGACTTATTGCTGTTTGGTCTGCAGCTTCTGTGTGTTGTTCCTGATTCCTTGTGACCTCTGATCTTGATCCGGCTTATCCCTAACCTGTGATTGTCTGCTTCATACCCTGACCCCGGCTTGTCTACTGGATTTCACTTCTGCCTCCTGATTCTGCTTAACTTTTTCCTGCTACTGATTCGGCTTGTGACATGACCATCCTGCTGTCTGCCATCTATGTCTAATCTGCCCAACTATTACCAACCCGGCTTGTCTGACCCTGCATCCTGCTCATCAGGTCTGCTACAGCTGTCAGTCGAGCAAATCCTGCTTCCAGCTGCCTTCTACAGTCTGCCAAATTCCGTGTCAGCTCTTCTACTACCAGCCTACTCGCTGCCACATCTACCTTCTGACTGCTGCCGCACAGACTACTGGACTGATTACAGGCAATCCTACGTCACCGTGCTCCTGTGGCTGCTGTCTCACCATCAGTGGCCCTCAAGCCAGAGGCCCTCCTCTACACGTCAGGCTCACTAACCAGGAACGTGAAACCTGTACCACTTTGGTGAGCAGGAGAGGATACGGGAGGTGAGATGTCTGTCTTTTCAGTAGATACAGCTCTATTTAAGTCTCTATGTTTAGCTGCTTTGTTATCGTACCTTGATGATGATGATGATGAAGCAGGCAGACTAGACTCACTGAAACTTGGATCATTTCTTGTCCAGGCTTGTTCACTGATGAATCTGCAAAAATATGAGAATGGAGGAAAAGATACATTATAGACTTTTTTTATCTTGAGCCCTGTTGTACCCATTTCTCCTGCAGGTTGTATGGCAGTTTAGATAGCACTGGATTCAAGCAATGTCCAGATAGCTTACCCGGGTAGACGAGGGTCTGCCTTTCCCAACTCTAGCTCCATGAGAAGGTCGCTTAGTTCTTGAAGCTTGGGATGATCTTCACTACCTATTTTTGGAAAGTTTTGCAGTCTCTTGAAAAGAGCGGTTTCTATGGCTTTAGAATTACCATAGGTTTGCCCATGCAGCAGCAAATTCTGCATCTGGGTAGTCAACATTTTCTGCTCTCAGTCTTTTAACATGACCTGCAGATTCTGGCCCCAGCCACTTTATGAGCAAATCAAGTTCCTCCTTGGCATTAAAGGTTGAGATCAATAATAGCAGCTTTGAAGGTTGATCTCCAAGCCCTATAGTTCTCTGGACAGTCGTCGAATCTTAAGAGGCTGTTAATGAGCTTGCGGCGAATCATACATCTGGCGAAGTCAGACAGGTCTAAACTCTCACTCTTTGGTGCTAAAGTAACTTGTGGGACCCCTTGGGCGTGAAAGTTCTCTGGTGAAAAAGTTTGAAGTTTACCAGGATAAAATTACATTGCAGGAGCATTTAGTCTCTAAGGCTTCTGCTGGCTGTTGCTTGAACTGTGGCTTGTCACTGGGAGTTACCTTATCGTTGGCAGGAGGTGAATGTGGTTTGCTGTGTAGATGCACTTGGTTTATGGACTTGAAGAGGCTCAGGCTTGTGCAGGTTGGAGGTCTCTGTGTTGAGAGTCTGAACAGTGTTGTTAGTAGTTAGTACAGGAGATGATTCTGTATCATTGCAATATATTCACAGGTGCGTTCAACTGGATCTTCCATTTCTGCTGGAATAGAACAGTCTGAATTAGTACTATCTTCCATTGCTTGTTTAGCCTTGCTAGGGAAGCTTCTTCCTCTCTTTCCATTTTCAGAATCTTTATTTGGCATTCCGCCTTTGCTTGGCAAGCTGCCATCTCTGCTTGAAGAGTTTTGCTCTGAGCTTCTATCTCTGCTTGGTGAACTGTCATCTCTGCTTGGCGAGGTTTGTTCTGAGCTTCTATCTCTGTTTCCCTTCTGGCAAATGAGCCTCGCACTTTATTTGCTTCCAGACTTGCGTGCGCCTCTATAAGCTTGTCACTTAAGGTTGAGCTTCTAGAGTGAGAATGATGAACGTGCGGTGAGCTTAGTAGATGTAGATTTATGACATCTGGTCTCCTGCAGATGAGTAATGCTAGCTGATTACATAAGGCTTAGACAGATGTGCCCATATTCATCCCCACAAGCATAATGAGGGAACAGGAAAAGGAAGTACATCACACAATGGGAGGGGCGGAGAGAATACAGAAAGGAAAGGCAGAAAGGCAGGTGCAACAACCAAAACAACCACAAGATGGCAGTATAATATTTTTTTAAGACATTATCATAACTATGCATTATATTATACCTTACATATAGGTGTAACAGCACAGTTTGTGTAAATGTTTACAAAATCTTTGTGAATAATTCTCCAAGCGATCAGTACATAATAAATCATACATGAAATAAGTGATGCGATCTGTGCTGTTATATTCAATGGCATTGTAACTGCATGAAAAAAATTAATAGAGACCATCACGCATTTTGCAAGGTATATCTACAAGCTAGATATACCAAAGCAGTATCATTTTGTGGATTAAAAGCTTTCTGAACACATATTCCTACATAAGCCTGTAAACATGAACACTTTTGCAAATGTTCAAACCATTTTCACTTCCTGCTATATCTCTATAATAGGTGGGTAAAAAGTTATTAACATACAGTGATGCTGTACAAAGCAGACCCTGGATTGGCTGAGGGGCACGTTTATTGTTGTAGGAAAAACTCACAAACTTCTGCCACCACGTTTTAAGTTGGGGATGGTGTGTTCAAGGTGATGTGTAGTGTTAGTTTTCCGCCACACATCGCATTTTGCTTTCAGGCCAAAATGTTCCATTTTGGTCTCATCTGACCAGAGCACCTTCTTCCACATGTTTGCTGTTTCCCCCAAATGGCTTCTTGCAAACTGCAAACGGGACTTCTTATGGCCTTCTTTCAACAATGGTTTTCTTCTTGCCACTCCATAAAAGCCAGATTTGTGGAGTGCATGACTAATAGTTGTCCTGTAGACATATTCTCTCACCTAAGCTGTGGATTTCTGCAGCTCCCCCAGAGCAGCAGTCTGGCGCTTCCAGGCAAAGTGCCGTACATGTACGGCGCTAGCCTGGGAGGAGCTAGGAGGCGATCGCACACTGCCGGAGGCGCGCTTCCACCCCCGCTCGTCGGCTGGGGAGTCAGTGCGTGTGACCGGCGGCTCCGATGGCCGCCGGCCACTCGCGATCTCCTGCTGCAGTGAGAGAAGGACAGAAGGCTGATGTAAACACAGCCGTCTGTCATTCTCACTAAAGTAATCATAGAGGCTATGCGATCCTGTTATGTAGGATCGCATGTCTCTGTGATTACATCACAAACTACGCCCCATGACAGTTAGAATCACGCCCCTAGGGACACACTTAACCCCTTGATCACCAGTAAAGTTAACCCATTCCCTGCCAATGTCATTTTTACGGCAACAGTGCATATTTATAGCACTGATTACTGTAGTGATGTCACTGGTACTCCCAAAAGTGTCAAAAATGTCAGTCAGGTGTCCGATCTGTCCACCGCAATGTCACAGTCCCGCAAAAAAAAAAAAAAAAATGGCAGATCGCCGTCATTACTAGTTAAAAAAAAAAACAATAAAAATGACACAAATCTTTCCCATAGTTAGTAAACTTTTGGGCAAACCAATCAAAATACGCTTTTTGCGATTTTTTTACCAAAAATATGTAGCAGAAAACAAATTGGCCTAAAATGTTAAAAATGTTTGATTTTTACATTTTTTTTGAGAATTTCATATAAAAAAAATGTGAAAAATATTGTTATTTTTTCAAAATCGTTGTTTTTTTTGTTTATAGCGCAAAAAATAAAAATTGCACAGGTGATGAAATACCACCAAAAGAAAGCTCTGTTTGTGGTAAAAAAAAAAGGACATCAATTTCGTTTAGGTACAGTGTTGCACGACCGCGCAATTGTCCGTTAAAGTCACATAGTGCCGAATCGCAAAATAGGGCCTGGTCTTTGAGCAGCCAAATCTTCCAGGGCTAAATTGGTTAAACTTCTCCACAACTTTATCCCTGACCTGTCTTGTGTGTTCCCTGGGCTTCATGATGCTATTTGATAACTAAGGCTCTCTAACAAGCCTCTGAGCGCTTTACAGAACAACTGTATTTATACGGAGATTAAATTACACACAGTAGGACTGTTCAAGAATCTGCTACACATCAATGCTCATTTTCCCACTTTATCATCAAGCTAAAGGAAGTTCTCAGACACTAAACTGCTGTGTGTGTAACAGCAAAGTGTAAAAATAGAAGATCTGATGCTGTAAACTGCATACCAAGCCATGTGTTTATGATGCCTGTTTTGTTAAAGCTGAACTCCAGGCAAACCGCTAAATATACAGATGCATACCTCCCAACAGTCCCGGATTGGGCGGAACTGTCCCGCATTTACACCTCTGTCCCGCTGTACAGAGGCTTTGTCCCGCATTATTCTTCTGATTATTTCCTAATTTCTAGCTCAGAAGGAGCTGCAGCACTGTCTACATGCAGCAGCGCCAGGGGTTGGTGAGAAAGCTGGCTGGGTGTGCACTGTGCAGCCTCATAGAGAGACTGCACCTGTCAAAATCAAGATGTGATGTCGGGAATGGGCGGGACCCGTCCCCGGACCCGCCCCCACCCTCTCCGTCAAGCAACAAGTGAATAGAGTAGGGTTCCGTACATTGCTGACTGGGGAAAAGGTGCCACGCCCCCTGCTTAGCTGTGTAGTTGAAAGTGAAAGCAGAGAGAGCAGCTCTTCTACTTCACCAGGTCTCCCTGCACTGTACTACCATCGGACATCCTTAGAAGTTCGCGGAGTTCAGGAACTGAATATGAGTGCGACAGTGACAGCCAGCAACAAAAAGGTGCTTTTAGAAAGCTATTCATGTGTGGAGCTTTAGGGAATGGGGGGATGGGAAGTTGAGGGCAGAGGGAGGTGTATTTTATGGAGCATTATGTATTAACAGCCTTATGAAGCTTGTCAGACTTATATTGGTGTGCTCTGTTACAGTATTGTACAAGTGGAAAATGTGCAGGTGTGTGCTTTTTTGTCACTCCTCTATTCTTCACTGATTGCCAGTGCAGTCTGATTTTCCTCTCCTTCTCTCTATACAATAACCTGAAGCCAGGCTGTATCCCCTCTCCTCTATGTTTACTGATGATCAGTGAGAGGGGATACAGCCTGGCTTCAGGTCAGTTTGTAGGGAGAAGAAGAGATTCAGACTGTTGATTGGTAAAAAGAGAAGAGAGGGGTGCACTGCAGGCTTCTGACCAGTGAATGGAGGAGATTCAGACTGCTGACTAGTGCACATAGAAAAGAGGAGATCCAGGCTTTTGGTCAATGTAGCGGGTCTTCCTGATTGGCCGAAAGGCAAAACCATGCCATTGGCCGAGGAGGAGGAAGAAGGACTCGAGGAGACACCGGGGGACAGAGGAGAAGCCGCTGCAGGTAAGTGCACCGGTCTCGGGTGGGGGGGCACGGCATGCTGGTCATTCTGCATTAAGGGGTCACACTTGTCATTCTGCATTAAGAGGTCACGCCGGTCATGCTGCATTAAGGGGTCACGCCGGTCATTCTGCATTAAGGGGTCACGCTGGTCATTCTGCATTAAACGGGTCACGCCGGTCATTCTGCATTGAAAGGGGTCACACTGGTTATTCTGCATTGAAAAGGGGCACGCTGGCCATTCTGCATTGAAAGGGGGCACGCTGGTCTCTCTGCATTGAAGGGGGGCACGGCATGCTGGTCACTCTGCATTGAATGGGGGCATGACACGCTGGTCACTCTGCATTGAAAGGGGGCACGCTGGTCATTCTGCATTGAAAGGGGCATGCTGGTCTGTCTGCATTGAAGGGGGCACGCTGGTCATTCTGCATTGAATGGGGCACGCTGGTCTCTCTGCATTGAAAGGGGGCACGCTGGTCATTCTGTATTGAATGGGGCACGCTGGTCTCTCTGCATTGAAAGGGGGCACGCTGGTCTCTCTGTATTGAAAGGGGGCACGCTGGTCACTCTGCATTGAAGGGGGCACACTCTACCTTGATTACTGAAGGCCCCTTTCACACTTTTGTGACCTCAAAGTCACGCAATTTTTTACAACGTTTTTTGCCGCAAAGCAATGCCTATTATATTTTTCTGTTTGCGCCCCCCAAAAGGGGGCATTTGGGTTGGATGGAGCTGGGGGTATTTGGGTGGATGGAGCTGGGGTAGGCATATGGGGTGGAGGGAGCTGGGGTGGGCATTTGGAGTGTTTGGAGGTTGGATTGGTGTTTGGGATAGATAGTGCTAGGGTGGGCATTTGGGGTGGATGGAGCTAGGATGGGCATTTGAGGTGGATAGAGCTGCTGGGGGCATTTGGGGTGGATGGGGGGTATATGGAGCTGGGTGGGCATTTGGGGTGTATAGAGCTGGGGGGATGGATGGTGCAGAGTCCGACCCCTGCATTCTGTACATTACATACTCCTGTCTCCTGCATTCTGTACATTACATAATCCTGTCTCCTGCATTTTGTACATTACACTCTCCTGCACTATATACACAATACTGTACATTATATACTTCTCACCAAAGTCTTCATTGTCCCAACAGTTGCTGGTTGCTATGCAGTCTCTGACTATTTTAATGAAGTTCTTCTTTAAGGTAGGCTGAGCAATCAAAGCATATTTTACGAGTAATAGGAAGTCTGGGTTTTGTTTACCCTATCCCTTAAGCCCCTCCCGCTGCTAAGCAATTGGCCACACCCATAATTTGCCACGGTTTGATTTCTCTTTCTGTGTCCCTCATTGCGAAGTTCAAAACTTGGGAGGTATGCAGATGAAGTTCTTATGACGAAGCTATTTTAACTGCTAAAGTCTTTATATTTCTGTTACTCTGCTCCTGAAATTTACAAAGTCCTGCCAGTAAGCAATGCCAGGCAGATAACACCACTTTCTCTGTATAAATGAATGACTGTAAATAGCATAAATCAGTGTGCTCGCTCCACTCCAAGCCTGTTGATGAAACAGCAATACAGCAGAAGGCTCATGAGGTAAACTTTCTGTTCATCCTGTTTTCTCTTCACATCAAGTTCCTTGTTAGCACATTTACGTGCAACACACCTGACTGGTTGTCAGCTCGGTCTTTCCCATTTTCAGGTTGAGTGTTGTTATATAGGCCCAAGGCCGCCGATACCAAGTCTAATTCAGATACTTACACTAGTTGCATTTAAAAATACACATTTAATGATGAGCGGTTGTAAAGGCAGATCGTTTTTTTTTACCTTAATGCATTCTCTGCATTAAGATAAACAGCCTTCTGTGTGCAGCTTCCCCCTCAGCCCCTCTAATACTTACCTGAGCCCCATCTCTATCCAGCAATGTCCACGAGTGCCTCAGCTGTCCAGGACTCTTTCTCATGATTGGCTGAGACACAGCAGCGGCACCATTGGCTCCCGCTGCTATTAATCAAACTCAGTTAGCCAACCAGAACAGAGAGAGGCAGGGCCGAACGGTAGCTCTGAATGGATACAGGGGGCTGTAGCTCGGCTCGGGTGCCCTCATAGCAAGGCTGCTTGCTGTGGGGAGAATTAAACAGGAGGGAGGGGCCAGGAGCTCCAGCCAGGGACCTGAGAAGAGGAGGATCTGGGTTGCTCTGTGCAAAACCAACTGGTAAGCAGGTAAGTATAATATGTTTGTTATTTCAATAGAAAAAAAAAAATGAGACTTTACAGTTACTTTTTTGTAAAAAACTATACTGCACAAATTAGCGCAACAGGGGCTACTCCAATGTCTATCCTAATATAGTAGCAGCAGCTGAGAGAACCCCAAAATTCCCAGTGAGGAGATAACATGCATATAAAGTCAGCGCTTACTTTAAGCAGTCCTAAACATAACTTTAAAAAAGTCCCACTATTAGAAATCTTATGTCTAATCCGATTGGAGTCTGAAATATGGTGTTTATATTGCACTTACATAAAAATCATGAAATGATTTCGATTGAATCCAAATTGTGTTCTTATAAATATACGCTTACCGTTATGGCAATCGCCATAAATCAAAAACAGACTTTTGTGAGTAATATGGTTTTTGATTTATGGTGACTAAATAGTGTGGCAGTATTACACCATGTCATTCTACTTCATTTTCGAAGAGAGGGGAGGAGGGATCCTTCTGGAGGGGAGATAAAGGCACAGTAAAACAGCCACATTGGAGTCAGGGCCGGACTCGCCTACCGGGAATTTTCCCGGTAGGCCGGCAAGTCCCCCTGCCCTAGGGCTAGCTGAACATCAGTGGCACCTGTAAAAAAAATCGCTGCGGCCGGCCCAACATGTACATGCTTGGCTATTCTCGGGCAGCGCTATTTTTAAATGTAAGGCGCCTCACTGATGGGTAATTCTCCTGTACCATGCCCGCAGCCCTACATCCTCTGTACCATGCCCGCAGCCCTGCATCTTCTGTACCATGCTCGCAGCCCTGCATTTCCTGTACCATGCCCGCAGCCCTGCATTTCCTGTACCATGCCCGCAGCCCTGCATCTCCTGTACCATGTCTGCAGTCCTGCATCTCCTGTACCATGCCTGCAGCCCTGCATCTCCTGTACCATGCCCACAGCCATGCCCACAGCCATGCCCACAGCCCTGCATCTCCTGTACCATGCCCGCAGAGCCCCTGCATCATGCCTGTAGCCCCTGCATCTCCTGCATCATGCCCACAGCCTCTGCATCTCCTGCACCATGCCCGCAGCCCCTGCATCTCTCTCTATATATATATATATATATATATATATATATATATATATATATAGCCCTATATGCTTTCATATATCTATAATTTATCTATAATAAACTCTTCAAATGTGCTTTAACCACTTCCCGCAAACCATCGTAGCTCTACGTCGGCTCAGAGAAGTGGTTGTACCGGGGTGATGCCTGCAGCTGGAGACATCATTGTGGTACCATTTTTTCTCCTGTCCCACTGAGCACTTTATCGATTGGGACATTAAAAAAACTTTTAAAATTGCTAATAGTGAGACTTTTTAGAATTATGTTTAGGATTGCTGATAGTGGGAGCTTACTTTATATGCATATTAACCACTTCCCGAAAACCAACGTACCTGTACGTCAGCTTGAAGAAATGGTTGTACCGGGAGGCCGCCTGCAGCTGCAGGCATTAACCCAGTGCTGTTTTTTAGAGCCGACAGTCGGCTTTCAGGAGATAACAACCGATGCTGACCCTTGATGGTACTCCAGGCCAATTTCTGTTCAATCCCCCATTAATGGAAGGTCAAGATCTGAGCCACCGAGGAGGAGCGAGGATGAACCTCAAGAGACTCACACCACGCAACGTACGTCTTCCATGTACAACGGTTGATCTTCCTAGAAGTAGATTTTCTAGCTTTTAACAGCATAGAAATCACTGACTCAGAGAAACTTTTATTCTTCAGCACCTGGTGTTCAACAGCCAAGCCGTCAAAGCCAGCAACTGTAAAGCAGATTGGAAGATTTTTCCTTGGACAGTATATCCTCCCTGAGATGAAGCTTCCAAGGAAAGTCAGTGACCAGCCACACCAGATTGGCGTACCAGCTCGGCGAGGTCAGTCCAGAATCACTAAGATGACCGGAAACCCTTCTGCCTTGATCCTGCAAAGCAGTCTTGGCAGAAGCTTGAGAGGAGGAATGGCGTAAATCAGACGATACTGACCCCACGGGGCCACCAGTGCGTCTGTGGCGTTCGCCAGAGGATCCCGTAACCGAGCCACAAACCTCTGCACTTTTCTGTTGAGCCGAGAGGCCAACAGATCCACCTAGGGGATAGCCCACCGGAGACACAACTGATGAAACACCTCTGAATGAAGGGACCACTCCCCTTGGTCCAAAGCCTGTCGACTGAGGTAATCTGCCTGACAGTTTTCCACCCCTGGAATGTGTATGGCAGAGAGGGCTGGAACGAACCGTTCTGCCCACCTTAGAATGCCGGCTACCTCCAGAGCTGCCAGGACACTTCTTGTGCCCCCTGGTGATTGACATAAGCCAAAGCCATGGCATTGTCCGATTGAATGCGCACTGGGCATCCCTGAAGATGATCCGTCCAATGGTCCAGACACAGTCTGATCGCTCAGAGTTCCAAGACATTGATCCGTAGAGTGAACTCTTCCATTGTCCATATCCCCTGAGCAGATTGTTTGCCGAGGATGCCTCCCCAGCCAGACAGGCTGGCATCCATGGTGACCACTGTCCAATACAAGGGGAGGAAGTATTTGCAGAAGCGCCGGAGAATGAAGCCACCATATCAGGGACTCCTTTGTTTCCCAAATCTGCCGGATCTGATTGTCCAGAGACTGCGGTGTCTTGTCCCATTTGTCCAGAATCTCCCTTTGCAGGGACCTCGTATGGAACTGTGCAGGCGGAACTGCCTTGAAGGTCGACACCATCAGGCCCAGCACCCACATGCCTGGACAGGTGCAAGTTGGAAGGAAAGAACTTTGCCGGGGGACAGGAGCAAAACTCAATCTTGTAGCCGGACCAAATGACTTTGTGGACCCACTGGTCTTGTACCAGGGAAGTCCACGCATCCAGAAACCGGCGAAGACGCCCCCCCCCCAATACTAGTGAGGTTACACCTTCATGCTGAAGGAGCCCTGTCTGCGGGTCTGGAGAAGCCCGCTCTTGGCCTGCCAGACCAGGTCCCTTTGGATCCTCCAGAGGAGGCCTTGAAAGGCTTTGAGCCCTTGTCAGTTGACCTTGAGGGACGACTGAAAAAAATTCCTATGAGCTGAGAAGGAGGGTCAACGTCTATGATGAGGTTCGTTGCTCTTAGTAACCTGCGGAAGAAAGATACTCTTCCACCCCGTGAGACCTTTAATGATGTCACCAGGGTAGCTCCAAACAGGCGATCTCCTTGAAAGGGTAGATCAGTCGAGGCCTTTTTAGAAGTCTGGTCCGCAGAGCAGCATTTGAGCCAAAATACAAGCCGAAGGACCACTGCCGAAACAGAGAGCCGAGCCACTAGGGGAGCTGCATCCAAAGAGGCATCACAGATAAACTGCAGCCCCTGGACCACTCAGACAGAGTTTGCAACACCAGGGCAATGGTGAATACCGGCCTCAGTGCCGAACCAGCCAAAGTGTACATATTGCGGGCCACAGCCTCTGCTTTCCTGTCAGCCAGATCCTAAAGGCCGGGTACTCTTCAACCGGATTCATGGTTGCCTTGTTCAATCTGTAAACCGGAGGGTCCACTACCGGTGGAACATTCCACTTCTTAATAAGGGACTCCTCCATTGGGGTACCGCCTAGAAAATCGATTAGGGACCACCAGGGGATGCTTTGGTTGTAATCAAAATCAAAATAAAAAACAGCAGTCACCTAACAGCTGCAAATAAAAAAAAAAACTATCAGTAAACAGACTACCACCACCTAAAAGGACCACCTGTGCCAGCAAACATTTAAACAACAGAAATTCCCAACCTAAGCTTTAAGGCTGAGAACCATAATCACAGCACTTACAGCGCAGGACTCCCACAGGAGGAACACACAATACACAAAAAATAAGGCCAATAGTGAAGATAGAGGCACCACTGTACCCCCTCTTACCTGAGCCTGGTCGGTGCTCATGGCGCCCGCATCTGCTGCTGCTGCAGCCCTCTCCTCCATGTCGACAGAGGAAAGGAACAGAAACTCTGCCTGTTTGAAGTTCCCGCTCCCAGCGTCCCCTCTTCCGCTTCCTGCTTCCAGCGTACCCCCTGACTCCTGCGGTCCAGCGGCCGGAACCACAGCCACCACGCTCCCGCCGGAAGTCCCGCCTACCAGAAACTGCGCACTCGCCAACCGGGACCCAGGACCGACATGCAGGACTGCCAAAGAAGATGGCTTCCCGTCTATCCGGCTCAAATCCGCAGAACCTGCGCACACAGGCGGGACCCCCGACGAGGCACTACTCCCCTGAGCTGGAAGGGCCGGGGCCCCCGGAGAACCCCCCCTCCCCTTGGCAGGGTGCTGGGATGGTGTAAGATTCTGGTACCTTCGGTACCCTTCCAGCCCATTTCTTCCGCATATAGCTACCTGTCCCTTTAACTCTCATGACGTCATCACTAGGCGCCGCTCTGAGCGGCTATTTCAATCGCCGGCTTTCACTCACAAGGTGTTCCAGGTCTATCCAGATACTGGGGAAATAGCTGGAGGCTTCGGCAGCAAACCGCTTGTTATACAGCCTTGTCTGACGCTGCCGAAGCCTCCAGCTATTTCCCCAGTATCTGGATAGACCGGAGTCTCGCTACTTGATCCTGTATCTCGCTACTGATCCTGTATCTCGTTACCTGATCCTTATCTCATTATCGGACCCCTCATTTCTCTAAACCAACTAGTGATAAGTACCCCACAGGGGATTCCTTCCTATCAACTTACACTATCTACTCTTGCATACTAAAGACTGTTGCTATCTATGCATTACTATTTCTATCATCTGCACTGTTACATAGATTGCTAGCTCTTGAGTCTACTACCATCTATATCCTTGCACTAAGTTAGCAATTCCTGTACACTTCATCTGCTGTCCCCTACCACCTGTTACTTGTACATGATTGCTAACCTATCTGCATACTATCTATCACCATCTGCTAACACTCCTGAACATTACTATTGAGTGCCTATCATTGCTATCACTACTCACGCCTGTCCTTTCAGCACATCACCTCTATACTATCGTATACAACCTATCACTCCAGGAACATCTTATCTGAGTGTCTGTATATTTGCATGGTGAGGCAGGCTGGGCCACAATGATGAGTCTGGAGAGTTGGATATGGAAATTCAACACATCTCTACACGACTACTGAGTGGAAATTCTGCAGCTGCAAATCCAGTTCACTAAACAAACACCGGAGCGTTACAGATGGTCATTCCTAGGAAAAAGCCTAAAGGTAAGTCTACCCTTTCTCCACCTGGAGAGAGCGCAGCCCCCCTAACTGGTTCCTGCAGCTCTTCCACCATGGCGGAGGAAACACAATAACTGAAGGCATGGTGGAAGAGGAGGGATTTAAAGTCTGCAGTGTTTCCTGAGATTTGGGTGGAGCTACGCTCTCTCCAGGTGCTGTCCTGAAAAGCGATTTGAAAAAATTTT